>NC_088399.1:55603590-56248590 GCF_034236695.1 Oncorhynchus nerka | reverse complement strand
CACCACGGGAAAGCCAACCACACCACGGGAAAGCCAACCACACCACGGGAAAGCCAACCACACCACGGGAAAGCCAACCACACCATGGGAAAGAGAGCAATTATGGTGTCCAGATTAGCAATTATGGTGTCCAGCCTCACACAGGACCCAAACGGGCTGCGCGCGTGCACCATCGTGCATACATTTATTTTGTCCCCCCACACCAAACGTGATCACGACACGCAGGTTCAAATATCAAAACAAACTCTGAACCAATTATATTAATTTGTGGACAGGTCGAAAAGCATTAAACATGTATGGCAATTTAGCTAGTTAGCTTGCACTTGCTAGCTAACGTTAATTTGTCCTATTTAGCTAACATTAGCTTGCTGTTGCTAGCTAATTTGTCCTGGGATATAAACATTAAGTTGTTATTTTACCTGAAATGCACAAGGTCCTCTACTCTGCCAATGAATCCACACATAAAATGGCCAACCGAATCGTTTCTAGTCATCTCTCCTCCTTGCAGGCTTTTTCATCTTTGAATTTATATGGTGATCAGCATCTAAACTTTCATTGTATTACCACGACGACCTGCAACAAAGTTCCTCTTTCAATCACCTACGTGGGTTTAACCAATGAGGAGATGTCATGTGGGTACCTGCTTCTATAAACCAATGGGAGAGGCAGGACTTGCAATGCGATCTGCGTCACAAATAGGAATGACTTCTATTTTAGCCCTTGGCAACGTTGGCGCTCGCGAGCAGTGTGGGTGCAATAATTGATTTCTACATTTAATTTGCGACGCACGCGATTTGTCCGGTCTGGTCAGCATGTCAGTTGAGACTGACAATTCCTGATGAGACGGCGGATGTCCTAATATGAACACCCTATTCAACAGTGGAACACTGCAGTGGACGTTTCCACGTGTTTGATGCCTTTGTTCCATTCTGGCCATCACAATGAGTCGTCCTCCCTCCACCAGCGTCCTCACTGTGACCTTGGTCAAGTGATGATGCAGGAGATTAACAACACAGAGACATTATTTGTTTGCCTATTTACAGGAAGTGAGTGAAAAGCAGACGAGGCAAAGATGCAAATGAATGAGGGACTCTGGGAACAAACTCTTCAGACTTCAACCCACAGGGGTGGCGATGTTGATGGGAAAAACAAGAAAACCTTCTGAAAGCTCTCTCTGCCTGTCTTCTCAGGGAGGTAATTAGCGGTCTGGCTAATTTAGTGGATCTGACATGCAGCAACACTGACGTCCCATGAGCAGGCCTCCAGCTCCCACAACACAACGGCCAATTTGGTGAAATTTACAGCCCAAAATCTCCAGCCTCTTCTGGCCTTCCTTCCCCAGCCTCCCCCTGCTGCCACCATGCTGAAAATGAAACAGAGGAATGCATAATGACCCAGCTATAGTACTTTGCCCATATTGTGGCTTTACTGCCTTACGGCTACGACTTCCACATTGGCCGCCACCTCAGTCGATCTGTGCAATTCTGAGAGAAAAACGGTTTCCCACATCTACCAATTTAGCACTATTTAATGACGAAAACATTTGGGAAAGAGGAAAAGTACTTTTTGTCCAAGGTCAATAATGGACACGAACAAGGTACTCTGCGAGAACTCTTAATTATTCATTCGGTGCGTTGCCATGGTAAAGGGTCAACACATTGGCTGAGGGTTGAGGAACACACACACTCTCTCACACACACACACACACACACACACACACACACACACACACACACACACACTAGGATGCCATTACGGCAAACAGCATGAGCTGTAATGGTGGAAAAATGGCACCTGGAGTCAAGGATTAGATGAACTCACTAGCTTGGAGGAGCACATGGTCCCACAATGGCCTCTCTCTGCTTTGTTTACATCAGACACCCTCGTTTCCTAGTCCTAAATAATGTGTGTCTGTACTCAATTCATCTTTGAACTCGAACCCCACAGCATGACCAAAGACCTTCAGCCCTCCATATCACAGTGTATGTACAATGTGCCGAACATCTGTTACAATGAAAGCTGAAGCTAATTGTTAGTTCATCACAAATTATAACATTTTACACTTCAGAGATACATTCACTACTTAAAAAAAAAAAATGGAACAGCATCTTTAAAACTAAAAACAACAGTCTTATTGGCTTTAAAATAACAACTTGTGAATGTCAATTCAGTATGCTACGAGTCCGTCCTCTGTTCTCCCTGTTATTCCTCAGGAGCATGTTGAACTGTACATCTGGCAGAATCAATGCAGGAATGCCCGGAACTGTGTCAGGGTGGGTGCCCATTGAAATCAAGCAGCTTTTAACCATCAAGCTAGTTACAAAAGAGGCCTCTCTCAAGGCAAATGCAGAGCGAGGAGGAGGCTTTGAGTCAAACCAGCATCGCTTTGTACTGTGCGGGCAAAGCACTGTCAATGATAAATGGATAGAGGCCTATTCATTGCTCTCTACAACAGCATGCACAGTACGCAGAAGACAATTCATCAAAAGGCAACATCTCTACAGTGCAAGATCTCCCACAACAACCGTCGTGACTTTTGATCTTCTGTACTTTTGTAACAGTATGAGTATGTCTAACTCAGTTCTGATTACTGCCTTCACTATTAGTGCTTATTCTTATACAAGAAAGACAACTCCTCGATATAACTTCAGAATGAGGCTTCCCCCCGAATTTGGCTTCGTCCTGCTTCCTCCCTGCTGGGAAGGATTTATAATACATTTAAATAGCCTAATTAGGATCAGAATGGTGGACCTGTTAACTTTGGGGAGAGAGTTGACTGACTGGCCATCATTTTGTTTCGAGAGAAAAAAGAAGAGACCGATACAGAAAAACAAAGACAAATGGAAAAGCAGACAGAGAGAGACGCAAAGATGTCCGTCTGAGCAATACGTCCACAACGAGGAAGAAAAGCCCTACTATCTGGACACAAAAGAGACAATCTGGTTGAGTTGTGGGGGTGTGGAGGGGAGCAGTGGAGCAATAAATGAGCGACAAGACGATATCTCTCATATGCAGAGGTTAACATAAGCTCCCACCACCCAAATCCCCCTTTTCACCACACCCGTGGGCTAGACGCAGGCGGCTCACCAGCCCTGCGGAAGAAGTGGCCGTCCCCTCTCGAAGGGTTCCGATTTGACGGCTCTACGTCAATAGCCCTCACAACAACTGCCAGCCAGCGTCATGGCGTCCTTGAGGATGGAAACCGAAGACTGCCTGTCGGCCTTTTCGGCTGACAGCAGCGACGGGAGAGGCTCAGCGCTCGTCTCAATGTCCTGATAAGCAGATGCAGCTACAGAGAGAGAGAGAGAGAGAGATCCATAATGTAAACGGGGAGGATGACGAGGATGTCAGCCAACTCCTCTCTCTCTCTCTCTCTCTCTCTCTCTCTCTCTCACCCTTTTACGAGTCAATATGGTTACACAATGTATGGGTATTGATCGCCCCCAGTGTTTCCCATTGAGGGCTCATGCAGCAAGCCGTCCTGGTCTGAGATGTTATTATGGATTACAGGAAAGGACCCCCTCAATGCAAAGAGGTGATAGGTAGGTAGGGGCTGATCAATGAGCTGTTGCACACTTAACAAGAGCAATGTAGTCCCCCCCCCCCCATGTCTGACGAGCAGACGGACTGATTTCAAGGCAGATAGAGAGAATGCTGCATCATAGCTCCCAGGTCGCAGATCTGTCGGGTTATTGTACATGATATATCAGTAATGGATGATGGTCACCACCTTTAGAGATATGAGAGGACTGGACACTGACAAAGACCACCCTCGGACTGCATAAATGGATGCACTCAGACAAAGGCTGTGTGTGTGTGTGAAGACCAAGTGTAGCGAAGCTTACTAGCTTAGCATGGCGTTAAGACACAGTAGTACATCGGTGAGTACAGAGTGTAGCCATGCTGTGAATAAGACTGTGTGGGTGTGTTGGTTTAGTCAGGCAGCTGCAGGGATGGGTGGATGGGAGTTTTTTCAGTCCCCAAAAGTAGAAAGCGCCCAGCTGCTTGCCTGTTGACAAGGATGTCACACACGCACATCTTAAACAGTTGTACTACCTCACATTCAATAGCACACTAAAACTGAGCTGGTCATTGAAACTGCTGCATTGGCACAGTCGGTAGGGTCACACACCCAGCACTTCAGAGGTGCACAGACCATACCTGCTATGCAGACCTACAAAGTATAGTAAAGACTAGCATGAGTGGATTCCAAGAAGAAGAAAAAATCCTATTAGAATCCAAAAGAAAATCCGATCCGATCTAAGGACCTATAGGATAGAATCTGGTGAATCTGTGTCACACATTAAAGTTATTGTGCCAACTGCAACAACAATAGCTGTGAAACAGTGGAAATAGTGAAACATTAAGAAGTTATCCTTTTTAGATAAAACTAGACTAAATATATTCACGACACCAAATAATTGATTAAAACACACTGTTTTTGTAATGAAGGCCTACAGTAGCCTCAACAGCACTCTGTAGGGTAGCACCATGGTGTAGCTGGAGAACAGCTAGCTTCTGTCCTCCTCTGGGTACATTGACTTCAATACAAAACCTAGGAGGCTCATGGGTCTCACCCCCTTCCATAGACTTACACAGTAACTATGACAACTTACGGAGGATGTCCTTCAACGTATCAGACCTCTTGCAGCAGGAACTGACCATGTTGTCCACCCAATCAAAGGATCAGAGAATGAATATAGTACTGAAAGCATAGGCTACAGCTAGCTAGCACTGCAGTGCATAGAATGTGGTGAGTAGATGACTCAAGGAGAGAGAAAGACAATTATTCAACAGTTTTGAAGAAATGTATTTATTTAAAAATGAAGGAGAAGCAAGAGGGAGAGAGAGAGAGAGAGAGAGAGAGAGAACTAGCTATATTTCGTAGCATTTTTTTCTATTTCTTTCACTTTCACTTAGCTAGCAAATGCAGTTAGCTAGCTTAGCCTACTCAAACACCCAGCTCAAACAGAGAGAGACGCTATGTTAGCTAGCTGGCTATGTCTATCCAACACTGGAACTCTTCCACGTCAAGGTAAGCGTTTGCTTTTATTTATTTATCGCCACCAAGGCCCACCAGTATTAAGCCGGGGCCCACCACTGCTAAACTGCTTGCTTGACTGTACCCTGTGCTGCATGATTGTAGCGGGTTTATTAACGCGTTCTAGTAGGTATGTTGATTATGACGTTACTAACGTCGTTAGTTAATATGTTGACAACGGTGTAGGCTGTGTGTGGTAGTTGGCTTGGAAAGTTTTTTTTTGCCTGGTCAGAGACAGCTGATGTCCACAAGGGAAGGGAAGAGGTGAGAGCTTGTAGATGCGAGAAGGAATTATACAATGAGCAGAATGTTCATGTTGTTTGTATGTGGCTGCTATGAAAGTGAACTGTGTTTGGGTATTCATTCTGCCGATTCTGTTGAAAAACATTTCTGAAACGGAAGAAAACGGAATGAAAAGGGGATAAACATACTTGAATTTGTCCAACAGAAACTCTCGTTTGCAACTAATGATTACACCCTAGATCAGCTAGACGCAGGCAAGAGTGTGCAAGGCAGTGTTGAATGTGTCACTGTCTGTCACCTTGTGCGTGTTCGTAAATTCACTCTGGAGTGCCAGAGTGCGCTCAGAGTGTGCTCTGTGCGCTCATAAATTCATAGTGTTGTCAGATTGTCCATTCATAAATCAGAGTGTTTCCCTCTCGGAGCGCTCAGAGGGCACACTGGACTCTCTGGCCGAGGACTAGGGTTGATCCAAGTGTTCTGACCTCACAACGGCAGTCAAGCACCCACGCTAACTGGCTAACGTTGGCTAGCTTGCTAGATACTTCCAGACACAAATGAGACATTTAAGCTTAATTAATTAATTAATTAATTAATTAATTAAGGTTAAGCTGTTTTCGTGTTATCTAGAACGCTGGTGACTAACTGTGCTGCTGGCAACAATTTAATGAAAATGTTTTGCCAATGTTTACTGACACTGTCATATCCAACGGCTGTTCATTAATTGATCAGTTATTCTGCGCTCTGCACACAGGCAGAGTTCTGTGAAATCGGAGTAGATAGCCAGAGTGAATTTATGGATCCATCCCTTGATTACTCTAAATTTGTCTCTCGACCTGTGCAGCTACGTTGTAAACTTTCATTCAGAGCTGGGTTGTAGCGACCTCATGATGGAAATAGGGACAATTCAAGTATCATGTAGTAGCCTAAACCTATCACTGTTACATTGAGCTGGGTGAAGGGAATACGAATGACAGTCATCCAGTATGCTGCAATAGAAATAAGGCCACGCTCACCCTCAAAAAAATATCGTCTTCCCTCATCTTAAACGTCACCGTTCGCCACTGCTGTGAAACCTACTGAGATTGTCCACAGGATTGTATACATTTGTGCCAAAAAGGTGTGCTAAGTGGCATTCCAGCCAAACAACATAGAGCTAGATGAACAATTTGATTTAATCAATGGGATACAGGTCATCATCATGTTCTTATTTTTTTATTCTACATTCTCACCCATCTACACACAATACCCCATAATGACAAAGTGAAAACAAGATTTTAGAACATTTTGTACATTTTTTTTTGTAAATGAAATACAGAAATATCTGATTTACATAAGTATTCACACACCTGAGTCAATACTTTGTAGAAGCACATTTGGCAGCGACTACAGCTGTGAGTCTTTCTGGATAAGTATTTAAGAGCTTTTGTGCAACATTTAACCATTATTATTTAACAAATTATTCAAGCTCTGTCAAATTGGTTATTGATCATTGATAGACAACCAAACTCAGGTCTTGCCATAGATTGTCTAGTAGATTTTAGTCAAAACTGTAATTCGGCCCCTCAGGAACATTCACAGTCTAGTGTAGATCTAGCCTTGTGTTTTAGGTTATTGTTCTGCTGAAAGGTGAATTCATCTCCCAGTGTCTGGTGGAAAGCAGACAACCAGGTTAACCTCTACAATTTTGCCTGGCGATGCCATGGTGATGCAGCCACCACTATGCTTGAAAATATGTACAGTGGTACTCAGTAATGTGTTGTATTGGACTTGCCCCAAACATAACACTTTGTATTACTTTAGTGCCAAAAAGGATGCATGTTTTGGAATTGTATTTGCTCTGCGCAAGCTTCCATCTTTTCACTCTGCCAATTAGGGTAGTATTGTGGAGTAACTACAATGTTGTTGATCCACCCTCAGTTTTCTCCTACCCTTGCCATTAAACATTGTAACTGTTTTAAAGGAAGAAATCCCTGAGCGGTTTCCTTCCTCTTCGGCAACTGAGTTAGGAAAGACGCTTGTATCTTTGTGGTGACTGGGTGTATTGATACACCATCCAAACTGTAATTAATAACTTCACCATGTTCAAAGGGACATTCAATGTCTGTTTTCTTTTACCCGGCTACCAATAGGTGCTCTTCTTTGCACGGCACTGGAAAACCTCCCTGATCTTTGAGGTTGAATCTGTGTTTGAAATTCACTGCTCGACTAAGGGACCTTACAGATATTTGTGTGTGTGGGGTACAGAGATGAGGTAGTCATTCAAAAATCATGTTCAACACTACTATTACACACAGAGTGATTCCATGCAACTTATTATGTGACTTGTTAAGCTGATTTTTACTCCTGAACTTATTTAGGTTTGCCATAACAAAGGGGTTGAATAGTTATTGACTTAAGACATTTCAGCTTTTCATTGAGAATCAATTTGTAAAAATGTTGAATAATTCCACTTTGACATTTGGTATTTCACTAGGATCCCCATTAGCTGTTGCGAAAGCAGCAGCTACTGTTCCTGGGTTCCACACAAAACATGAAACATGACATAATACAGAACATTAATAGACAAGAACAGCTCAAGGACAGAGCTACATCAATAAAAATAAGGCACACGTAGCCTACATATCAATACGTACACACAAACTATCTAGGTCAAATAGGGGAGAGGTGTTGTGTTGTGAAGTGTTGCTTTATCTGTTTTTTGAAGCCAGGTTTGCTGTTTATTTGAGCAATATGAGATGGAACAGAGTGCCATGCAATACTGGCTCTATATAATACTGTACGCTTTCTTGAATTTGTTCTGGATTTGGGGACTGTGAAAAGACCCCTGGTGGCATGTCTGGTGGGATAAGTGTGTGTGTTCATCCATGTATACATTTTCAGTTATTATATATTTCTAATTTTGTCAGGAAGTAATTTTCACTGCACGTTAAAGAGTACTGTACACTAGCTAGCGAATGTTAGCTTGCTAGCACGCTAGCTAAAGTTATGTGTATAAACTGTGTAGTAACATTATTTGTATCTCAGATAGCCATTTGCAGGGCCTCCCGAGTGGCACAGTGGTCTAAGGCACTGCTAGCTGTGGCACTAGAGATCCTGGTTCGAGTTCAGGCTCTGTCGCAACCTGCCGCGACCAGGAGACCCATGCGGCGACGCACAATTGGCCCAGTGTTGTCCGGGTTAGGGGAGGTTTTGGCCAACAAGGATGTTCTTGTCCCATTGTGCACTAGCGACTCCTGTGGCGGGCTGGGCACAATGCACGCTGACACGGTCGCCAGGTGTACAGCGTTTCCTCCTTCACATTGGTGCGGCTGGCTGTTTATATGCGGCTGTCTGTTTATATATTGCAAATATGCAAGAAACCATTTTACTGTACTGTTTACACCTTCTGTATCCTGTGCATGTGACAAATATAGCATGTGTTTACCTCAGAGACCGTAATATGAGGAACGACATGACCCGCACCAAAGTCAGATCAGGATATACTGTAGGCCAAGGACTAGATAAAGTGTAGGTTTAGCTTGAGTTTTTCCTTATCGTAGGCAACTACTTCACCACTCTTTGTCTTCAAATCTTTGGTTGTTTACTTACTAAATCTGTTAAGCACATGGCCTCACATGTGAATCCGTAAAGAGGGGCTAAGGCTTAAGAGGGTGTGTACAATGCTAAATAGGTGTAGACAAAGAAGAGCTCTCCAGTAGGTGTACCAACAAAACATTCAGGGGCATTTTCTCAAGTAGGGTTACAAGTTTATCAACTTTCAAAGCAGAATTACTTTCCAATTGTTCCTCAAATGCAGTGTATGATATACCATTTTGTAGCTCTGAGTCTCTACTTTTATCCCATGTAAACAACACCATTTTAAATTTTGATACTTAAGACCGAATCGAGATGGTTGGTCACATTTGAGTAAAAAAGGTTGTTATCATTAGTCTAACAGTTGCAAACAAGAGTTTCTATCGGACAAATTCAGGTATGTTTATCCCCGTTTCGTTCCGTTTGCTTGCTTTAAAAATCTTTATATCATAACCGCTAACCACTACACACAGCCTACATCGTTGCCTTATGTCATAGTCAACATAGCTACTAGAACTAACGTGTTAGGAAACCTGCTTCAATCATGCAGTACAGTGTACAGTCAGCAAGCAGTTTAGCAAGTTACACCAGCTGGCCCCGGTGGCAATCAATTTATAAAACCAAAAGCTTACCTTGACTTGTAAAAGTTCCAGTGTCGGATAACCATAGCCAGCTAGCTAACATAGCATCTCTCTCTGTTTGAGTAGGCTAAACTAGCTGAAAGCGAAAAAGAATACAACAAAATATAGCTAGTTCTCTCTCACTGTTGTTTCTTCTGAAGAAAACTGTTGAATTATTGTCTTTCTCGCTCTTTAAAAAAAACGTTATTTAACTAGGCATCAGTTAACAACTCATTCTTATTTAAAATGACGGCCTACCAAAAGGCAAAAGGCCACCTGCGGCGATGGGGGCTGGGATAAAAAATAAAAACATATAATAAAATAGGACAAAACACACAAGGAGAGACACCACAACACTACATCAACATAGACCTAAGACAAGAACATAGCATGGCAGCAACACATGACAACACAGCATGGTAGCAACACCACATGACATCCAAATGGTGGCAAAACGACATGGCAGCAGCACAACATGTTAGCAGCACAAACCATGGTACAAACATGATTGGGCACAGACAACAGCACAAAGGGCAAGAAGGTAGAGACAACAATGCATCACGCGAAGCAGCCACAACTGTCAATGAGAGTGTCCATGATTGAGTCTTTGAATGAGGAGATGGAGATAAAACTGTCCAGTTTGAGTATTTTTTGCCGTTTGTTGATCCTTTGATTGGGTGGACAACATGTCAGTTCATGCTGTAAGAGCTCTGATAGGTTGGAGGACGACCGCCGGAAGTTGTCATAATTACTGTGTAAGTCTATGGAAGGGGGTGAGAACCATGAGCCTCCTAGGTTTTGTAATTGAAGTCAATGTACCCAGAGGAGGTTGGGAATTAGCTGTCCTCCAGTTGGTGCTATCTTACAGAGTGCTGTATACCTTTTTTGCTAAACAGTGTGTTTTAATCAATTATTTGGTGACGTGAATATATTTAGTAAAGTTCTATCTAAGAAGGATAACTTTAATGTTTCACAATTGTTATTTTTATGGAATTCACTGAGGAGGATGATCCCCCCTTCCTTCTCTGGCATATAGTATTGTATGTCATTGTAATGTCTAATTCAAAGACAAGAAGTTGCATGAATAAGAATCAAATCAAATAAAACTGCAGCCTTGAATCACACCCATATTGTGGTGGTGAATGAAACCAAAATGAATATACACCAACACACCAAGTCAGTTGTGAAGAAGGCATGACAACACCTTTTCCCCCTCGGGAGACTGAAAACATTTGGTATGGGTCCCCAGATGCTCAAAAAAGTTCTACAGTTGCACCATCGAGAGCATGGTTGCATCACCACCTGGTATGACAACTGCTCGGCATCTGACCGTAAGGCGCTACAGAGGGTAGTGTGCGTATGGCCCAGTACATAACTGGGGCCAAGCTTCATGCCATCCAGGACCTATATACTAGGCGGTGTCAGAGGAAAGCTCAAAATATTGTCAAAGACTCCAGTCACCCAAGTCATAGACTGTTCTCTCTGCTACCGCACGGCAAGCGATACCAAAGCGCCAAGTCTAGGTCCAAAAGGCTCCCTAACAGCTTCTACCCCCAAGCTATGAGACTGCTGAACAGCTAATCAAATGGCCACCCGGACTATTTACATTGACCCCCCTGTTTTTACACTGCTGCTACTCGCTGTTTATTATCTATGAATAGTCAATTTACCTCTACCTACAAGTACAAATTACCTAGACTAACCTGTACCCCCGCACATTGACTCGGTACCGGTACCCCCTGTATATAGCCTCTTTATTATTATTTTATTGTGTTACTTTTTAGATTTTTTTTAAAACTTTCATTTATTTGGTAAATATTTTCTTGAACTAAATAGTTGGTTAAGGGCTAAGTAAGCATTTAACAAGTATTCGGCGCATGTGACAAATAAAGTTTGAGGATTTAATAAAGTTATAGGATTTTTTGACTAGGGTAGCAAAGTAGGCCCACAGTATGTTTAGACTTTAGCATGAGTGCTAGAAAAGTAGGCCTACAGTATGGTTAGACTTTAGCATAAGTGCTAGTAAAGTAGGCCTACAGTATTGTTAGACTTTAGCATGGGTGTTAGCAAAGTAGGCCGACAGTATGGTTAGACTTTAGCATGAGTGCTAGTAAAGTAGGCCGACAGTATGGTTAGACTTTAGCATGAGTGCTAGTAAAGTAGGCCTACAGTATGGTTAGACTTTAGCACGAGTGCTAGCAAAGTAGGCCTACAGTATGGTTAGACATTAGCATGAGTGCTAGTAAAGTAGGCCTACAGTATGGTTAGACTTTAGCTTGAGTGTTAGCACACTATAACACTGACAGAGACTAGAGCAGTAAAATCCCCTGGGACAAACTCTTTGAGGCACAGAGAAAACTGTTAAAGGACGAGAACGCTTCAATTTAGCTTAATCTGCTAATTCCCCCGACCAACCAGACACTCCAGACATTAATGTTACCATGGTGAAGATAAATAAATAAACACTACATGGGGTAGAGGGAGGAGGTGCCAAGTCTAATGGAGTGTTCTTAATCTTCTTGTCGTACACATTTCAATAACATTTATACAAGCAGACAGCTCTCACCACATTTATTTCTAAATGGCATGGGTTAGAGTGTTGCTGGTCCCTACCGCTTAGCTGCAATTTAAATGTGGGGAGACAGATGTTTCCAATGCTATGGGCTGTTAGGGCCTGGCACGGTACTGTTCTGCCAGCTATTTCTCTAGTTCTGTCCTGGCATGGGTCTGGCTGTCTGACTTTGTATGTCTTGCTTCAATGGCACGTCCCACTGAGAACACACTGGTTGAATTAACGTTGGTTCCACGTCATTTCAATGAAATTACGCTGAACCTATGTGGAATAGAAATTTAATTGACGTGGGGTGGTACTGTCATGACGTTGGCCTGGGGGTAGGTTTATGACAGTCATAAATACCTCTCCCCCCTTTTTCCTCTCTCTACCCTACTGATGTGACATTTGAAAATCATTTGGTTAACAGAGATTCTGGGAACATCAGAAGGTGGGAGGGGGGAAATGAACTATATTCTGGTAATCCGAACAATTGAATATATGCGGTGGTACTTAATGAATATGATGTCAGTTCGGTTGTCATCTGAGACATTCTCATCAATGATAGGATGACATAAACTCTACAGTGGAAAGTCTGCACATTGTAGTTATCGGATTCACATGGAATTGTTGTTCAATTTAAATGTTTGAATATAAAATTATTGGTGAAGAGATTAAATGTAATTTTAGCTTCCAAATGAGAGATTTGGGTTTTCATAAGTTTAGGGCTCTGCTCAAACTGTGGCCCGGGTTATAAAACAAACACACCCTTCTCACTCCACTATATAAAGCCTTGACGAAAATGTAACCTCCTGTTCCAAGTACGTGAGGTCTGCAGCCTCTGCGTTAAAAGGACTAACATGTCAACTACAGAACTAAGCCAACCTCAGCTTGAGCTTTGGTTGCGAATGGTATGAACTTTTAACTCTTATTCATTACAGAAGTGATTCCTCCTATCCGTTGAGTTAGCAACAGCAGCTGCAAACGTGGGCTAGGAAAGAACAGACAGAGTATCTTGTCTACCACGCAACGACGTTACTACAACGTATCCAATTTACCACCAGATGACATTCTTCAAAGGACTCAGTTGGGCAACAAGGCCTTCCATCTACCACCAACCTACCGAAGCGCAGCTCATAGTAAATATTTAAATACCAAGAATTTACAACTTTCAGATGCGACTGAAATAAGGTGACGATTAATATTGACTGCTATTGATGTAAAATATTACTAGGTCTTTAAGAGTTTATTCGAAAGATAACTGCTCTATAAATATTATTTTGTGGTGTCCCGACTTTCTAGTTAATTACATTTGCATGATTAGCTCAATCAGGTAATATTAATTACAGAGAAAGGATTTTATAGAATAGCATGACATATCACTTAATCTGGCATAGCCAAAGACACGACAGTACCGTATAGTCTATGGGCTTTGGATGGCTGTCCTAAAGTACATGGCACGTGGTATGTACAGTAGTCAAAGGGCTTTAGTGCGGTCATTGTCCTTAGCTGGTGGGCTAACTTGGATGGCTCTCTTATGTATGATTTCATAGCAGTCCCTGTTAGTAAGGTCTGTTGATACTGGGTGCAGGAGGTTAAATATCATTCATGTTCCATGAAGCCTCCCGATTCTAGTTGTCTGTAACCCACACCTATTTTTCTAAATGTTAGTGCCAAAAGATTGACTTATGAGTCTTTTGGTGTCTTTCATCTACAGAGTATGTATGAAACCTCTAAAGCACAACTGTTATTCCATATGACAGTGCAAAAAGATTGACTTGAAGTCTTTAGCGACATAAGCTTCTGCTGTCTTTCAACTACACTGTGTCTGGGTCCACTGGGGATGGAACTAGAACCCTCTTTCGCCACTACGCTCCTCAGACTCTCCTTCATCTCTCATAGTGGGAATAGGGCCTAGGTTTCCACTGCAGGCTTTCCAGGAACTAAATATGGACACGACAAAATGAAATTACCGGACATTAAATGAATTATCAATGGGTCCTCGATACTGTACCAGAGTAGGGGTCGGTACTCAGACACCCATTGGCTGGGGCAGGGAGCAACCAGCCAATAGCGACCAGCCAATCAATAGCATCACCCAGGTTGATTGATGATCAATGCTGCCACAGACGTTGATTTACGATCGATGGAGCCAGGGCTAGTATGACTAGCCGCTCGATACTGTCCCTTTACTGTAGCTGATGAGAGATCGGGGTTGTATTCACAATACATCTCAGTAGTGCTGATATAGGATCAGTTTTACCTTGTAGGCAGATTATAATGAATAAGATAACATGGGCAGGGGGAACTGATCCTAGATCAGCACTCCTACTCTGAGACGCTTTGGGTCCGATTCAGACTTAGGAAATGTACACTTTTCCTACGCACTTTTTAGTAGTTGGTATTCAGAGCTTTGCAAAAATGGTTCTCTTGCGTGTGCTGATTACATTTAATTCAATTGCTGAAAACCCTCCCACTTGCTGGCAAACATATTTTCCCGTAGAGTTTTCATTCAATATAGTTTTCAGTACAGTTTATCTAAAGCCATCTCTTTAAATTTGGTGTACCTTTAATTAGAATTTTCTGGACAGACTTGCTAGAATATATGGAGAGAAGGGTTCAGAATTTTAGGGATCAATGAAAGAAAGACATGTAAATACACACCTACTTGTGACCGACCCCTTCGATTCAATCTTATGTAGCATTTTGTTTTCACATTGGATAAAAGTAAAGAGTCAGACCCAGAAAATTTTATATCATACACTGCAGTTGAGGAACAATGGGAAAGTAATCCTGCTTTGAAAATTGATCAACTTTGTACCCCACTTTGGAGAAAATGGCCTTTGAAAGTTTGGGTACACCTACTGGAGAGCTCCTCTTTGTCTACACTCATTCAGCATCATTTCCACCCTCTTCAACATTAGCCCCACCTATCTTTTTAAGGATTCACATGTGAGACCATGTGCAAAACAAAATGAGTAGTGTAGTAAACAACCAAAGATTTCAAGACTAAAAGTGGTGAAAGTAGTAGGCTACAATAAGGAAAAACTCCAGGTAAATATACACTTTACCTAGTCATTATCCTAACTTTGGTGCAGGTTATGTTGCTCTTCACATTACCGTTTCTGGGGTAAACACACACTATATCAAATCAAATCTTTATTTGTTTATTTGTCACGTGCACAGGATACAGAAGGTTAGAATGGTATATTGAAATGACTATTTGCATAGTAGCTAAAGCAAAAATAGAAAATGTCCAGATACAAATATTGTATAAAATGTTATAATTATTAGATGATGCTTACCCAGACACACTTGTCTAAATTGGGTTATGTGAAAGAAATGCTATAACAACCCCCCCAGCCACGTCTATCTAAGCTACAGTACCTTGCGAAAGTATTCGGCCGCCTTGAACTTTGCGACCTTTTGCCACATTTCAGGCTTCAAACATAAAGATATAAAACTGTATTTTTTTGTGAAGAATCAAAAACAAGTGGGACACAATCATGAAGTGGAACGACATTTATTGGATATTTCAAACTTTTTTAACAAATCAAAAACTGAAAAATTTGGCGTGCAAAATTATTCAGCCCCTTTACTTTCAGTGCAGCAAACTCTCTCCAGAAGTTCAGTGAGGATCTCTGAATGATCCAATGTTGACCTAAATGACTAATGATGATAAATACAATCCACCTGTGTGTAATCAAGTCTCCGTATAAATGCACCTGCACTGTGATAGTCTCAGAGGTCCGTTAAAAGCGCAGAGAGCATCATGAAGAACAAGGAACACACCAGGCAGGTCCGAGATACTGTTGTGAAGAAGTTTAAAGCCGGATTTGGATACAAAAATATTTCCCAAGCTTTAACCTCTTCAACCTATGGGGGCGCTATGTCATTTTTGGATAAAAAGACGTGCCCGTTTTAAGCGCAATATTTTGTCACGAAAAGATGCTCGACTATGCATGTAATTGACAGCTTTGGAAAGAAAAAACTCTGACGTTTCCAAAACTGCAAAGATATTATCTGTGAGTGCCCCAGAACTAATGCTACAGGCGAAACCAATAACGAAATAGCGCCCCCCTAGCTTCAACTGGTTAACAAAAGGCTAAGCTTGAGAGCAAATAGATTTATCTAATTTCATTTGCGATTTTCATGAATAGTTAACGTTGCGTTATGCTAATGAGCTTGCGGATAGATTTACACAATCCTGGATACAGGTTTTTTTCGTAGCTAAACGTGACGCAGAAAACGGAGCGATTGCTCGTCGCAACAGGTTAATGCAACCGCTGTGTCAGATTTAAAAAAAACTTTATGGAAACAGCAAACCATGCAATAATCTGAGTACAGCTTTTAGACAACAAAGCAGCCAAAAAGATATTCGCCATATTGGGTAGTCAACAGAAGTCAGAAATAGCATTTTAAATATTCACTTACCTTTGATGATCTTCATCAGAATGCACTCCCAGGAATCCCAGTTCCACAATAAATGTTTGATTTAGTTTGATAATGTCCATCATTTATGTCCAAAGAGCTACTTTTGTTAGCATGTTTGGTAAACAAATCCAAATTCATGAAGCACATTCCCTAGTTGCAGACGAAATGTCAAAAAGTTCCGTTACTGTCCGTAGAAACATGTTAAACGATGTATGGAATCAATCTTTAGGATGTTTTTAACATAAAACGTCAATAATGTTCCAACCGCAGAATTCCTATGTCTGTAGAAAAGCAATGGAACAAGAGCTAACTCTCTTGTGACCGCGCCTCAGAGCCTGTGGCACTCTGCCAGACATCTGGCTCAAACAGCCCTTATGAGCCCCCACTTCACAGTAGAATCCTCAAACAAGTTTCTATAGAACGGTTGACATCTAGTGGAAGCCTTAGGAAGTGCAACGTAACCAATATCCCACTGTGAATTCAATAGGGGCTGGGTTGAAAAACTACAAACCTCAGATTTCCCACTTCCTGTTTGGATTTCTTCTCAGGTTTTTGCCTGCCATATGAGTTCTGTTATACTCACAGACATCATTCAAACAGTTGTAGAAACTTCAGAGTCATTTCTTTCCAATATTAATAATAATATGCATATATTAGCAACTGGGACTGAGGAGCAGGCCGTTTACTCTGGCCACCTCTAGGCACCTTTTCATCCAAGCTACTCAATACTGCCCCTGCAGCCATAAGAAGTTAATTGTTGCTCCTTATATATGTTTTCTTATTAAAACTGCATTGTTGGTTAAGGGCTTGTAAGTAAGTATTTCACTGTAAGGTTGTATTCGGTGCGTGTGACAAATCCAATTGGATTTGACTTTGAGAAGGATTGCGTGACAATTAGCTTAGCAACCCCATAACGCAGCATGACAACGTGAACGCGATTGGTCGAGAGCCTGCTGGTTTGGGCGTTATATGTTCCTTCATTCATTGGATTTCTATCTCCTTTCTATAATATCTCTGGCAATGGCACCATGCAATTCACTCATTTCTCGAGGTAGAAATATCGCAAAAATATGATCAATGGATCATTCAAGAGAAGACATCCTCCCGAGTTATGACTTCGGTCAGTATTGGAATCTGACATGTGTATATATAGACGTTTTCGCGATCTAAAAGTCGTATTCTTTTTAACTTCCAATGCAGTGAGATAGACTTTATCACAGTGCTACGTCATATCGGCCGGATTTCTGCCTGCTTGAATGCCAATAACTCAGGTACACATGAAAATGTTAAATGACCCAGGGAATCGATAGGACATCACCCAGAGAAGCAAGTTATAGGACAAGCATTTTTTAAACTTCACTGTATAAAAAGCGATGCCTGTACAGTGTGTTGATATGTTTCAGTTTGCTGCCATGACTGGTTTCACATTTGTCTCCAGAGATCATAAAGGAAAATAGATCTAAAACAATTATAATTTATATTTACAATCCCCGTATCTAAACGGCTTACTCATTTGCCTAGCTTTTATCAATAGCTCTTATCAATTTGTAAATTATAGTGCATGAAGAAGGGTTTTATTTCTATTGGAAAAGAAAGTTGCTGTTGTTCCACTTGGAACCAACAGGTTGCTCAACCTTATTTATCGTTTCATTGTGCGTAAAGGTGGTAGAATTAGGAGGAAATTAAGTCAAGGTCAGAATAGAGTGTATCGGCGGTCACTACAGATCTGGGTTCGATCCCGGGCTGTGTCGTAGCCGGCCGCGACCGGGAGACGCTTGAGGTGGTGCAAAATTGGCCCAGTGTCATCTGGGTTAGGGGAGGGTTTGGCCGGCTAGGATGTCCTTGTCCCATCGCGCTCCAGTGACTCCTTGTGGCGGCCGGGCACATGCACACTGACAACCCAGTGTTTCCTTCCAACACATTGGTGCGGCTGGCTTCCGGGTTAAGCGAGCAGTGTGTCAAGAAGCAGAGCGACTTGGCGGCGTCGTGTTTCAGAGGATGCATGGCTCTCGGCCTTTGCCTGTCCCGAGTCTGTATGGGAGTTGCAGCGATGGGACAAGACTAACTACCAATTGGATATCACGAAAAAGTACCCCAAAAATGTAAATGATAAAAGAACACAGCGTATCTGTAGACACACCTCCGCAACACCTTCATTTTTAAATGTTAAATCTACACCTCAAACAATTCAAGGTCAGAATAAGGGTAGCGAGAAATTAGCATGGAAAGGGAATTTCCCCCCTTCGTAAATACAGGCCCTAAGGAGTGTCTTGTCTATGTGGGCTGTGGTGGAGAGAGGGGCCTGGGAGCACTGACCTGAGACCAGTAGGTACTCTACTGTGTGAACGGGGAAGAGTCCTGGGCTGTAATTAAGGCTCTGTTGACAAGAGCTTTCCACTGGTTTATAGAAGCAGCAACAGGTGCACTGCTCTCTCTCTCTCTCTTCGGCTTTCTTTCTCACACATTCTCTCTCTCGCCACGTCTCTCATAGGCAACATATTCTCTCTCTTCCATCTCTTGACACTCACACAGACACTCACACAGACACTCACACAGACACACACACACACACACACACACACACACACACACACACACACACACACACACACACAATCTCTCTCCTTTTCTCATCTCTCTCTTAATGTGATGTCCCAGTGTTGTTCTATACTATATAGCCTGGTGGCAGAAACTCTGCAGCACTCCCTTGAACCACTTAAAAACATGTATATTGTGTCTGTTTGTGGCTGTGTCTGGTATGCATTCTGTGAATCCCAGAGGAAAATCAGGCGGTAGGAACAGAAATACTGCAGAATGGCTGACCTGATGAGAAAAACTTTGAGTAAGTCCTTGCCTAAACATCTCAAATGTGATTAAAGCGATCGTTTTTCTCATCCGCCGTTAATGGGCCCAGATCGATGGTGGAAAGAAGCTTTTCTCTCCCTGCAAGCACCGACCCGAGGGGAAACAGTCAAGATATCGATAGAGCCGTGCTTCACCAACAACGCAGTGACGGACAGAGGCTCCTGTGCTCAGTGTGAGAGGCGGGCCTCGTTGGGCACAGAGAGGTAGCGAGTGCAGGGGAAGACGAAATGAGTGGGGGGAGACACAGAAGAATTCTAATTAGATTTGCAATGGGAATACACTGATCGTGTGTGTGTGTGTGTGACAGGTAACTAACACCCCCCACCATTTTGACAACTAGAACTACTGTGCTGAAAACAAAGGCAGTGGGCAGGAGAGTCGGCACGGCGACCGTCGCCGACAACAACCAGCCAGACGCATGCTGCAGCTTAATTGGGAGCGATGATGAATGAAGTGAGTGCTTATTGAATTCCCAGGCCTGTTATTTAGATAATACTGGAGAGAGGGCCCTTCTTCTCTCCCCCTCTGATCCATTCAGAGCCACAGCGGGGGTCCAGTTGCCTAATCCTGCCTGTTTGTAATGGCCACTAGTGAGCAGGGGGGGGATTTGGACCCTCTCCCCATCACTCCCTGGATCCTGTGTGTCTGTACCAAGTCCCCGTGTTGGTGTTTCTACCAAATGAGCCTATTGAAGCCTATTTGACGAGATAACTTAATCCCCCCTTCTTGTTTTACTTTTTTTGTTGGACGATCAGGCTCAGAAGAATTGTTATATTGCTTTTTTTCTGGCTTTCCAAAACCAATTACCACACTTCAAAATGAGCCTGTGAGTGTATGTTAACCGCGCGTGTGTTTATGTGAGGGGAGAACTAACTTTAAAATGTCTGCCACAGAGTGGGGTAAGGAAGAGGTAAAATAGGGATGCCGGAGTAGCTCACAGTTTGAGGCAACACGTCAGAACTCAACATGAGTGTGAGCCTTTGGTGACTAATGCCCGTTCTACACAGGCTAGGAGGATTTCACAGCCAAACCTCAATATGAAAGCTGAGTTGCCGGGATCTCATCAGTGACTGTTGTGGTAATAAGATGCTAAAACAGGGTGGCCAATAGCAGCTTTACCACAGTTAGAACCTCCATAATGTAATACAGCCTATAAGAAGCTGATGATTATGAGAAAGTATTCACATTTTAGTCCATACTTCATACTATGCCAAAAGGTCGTTTTTGTAAAGAATCTCAATAGAACTTAAATGGTTGTGCATCCTCCAATCAAACGCCCAGCTGTAGGAAAACACTGACTTTAATTTCTCGGTCCTACTTTCAACCACATAAAAGCAAAATGCCTTTAGAAAGGCCACCAGACCCCACTTATCCCGGACCATTGGCATAGCTTCAGATTGAGAGGTGATAGTGGTGATAGTTGGGGTATTAAAAACAGCAACATTTAGCGGTTTACAGAGAGCAAACACAGGCCTGGGTTCACAGGGGGCCAACAGAATCAATAGCCAGCGGCTCTACTTAGAAATGTGCTGTATAATCCTTGATCTCCAAGGCCATTTGCTTTTCAGCTTGAAATTGGATACACTCTACAGAACTCTACTCGCAGAACGCCGAGCGCCCCTTCCACAAATAAGACATCCTGAAAAATTGATCGGGGTGCTTCCGACACAGATGATGTCTGGGGCTGAAAGACAGATATGACTCGCTGAAGGTAATTCACAAATGTGTAGAGACTAGGTCTCTTCAATGGAAAGATGAGGTGGTGTTACCATAACTACATCCCTGTTCTCAGTAATACTGAACAGCTACTATTTCTGACACCAAAACTCTGAATAGGGCAGCATACAGGCAATTAGCCACATACACCGATAAGCCTACACAGTGAGCCATATACACGATAAGCCTACAGTGGGCCACATACACCGATAAGCCTACAGTGAGCCACATACACCGATAAGCCTACGCGGTGAGCCACATACACCGATAAGCCTACGTGGTGAGCCACATACACCGATAAGTCTACAGTGAGCCACATACACCGATAAGCCTACACAGTGAGCCACATACACCGATAAGCCTACACAGTGAGCCACATACACCGATAAGCCTACACAGTGAGCCACATACACCGATAAGCCTACACAGTGAGCCACATACACCGATAAGCCTACACAGTGAGCCACATACACCGATAAGCCTACGCGGTGAGCCACATACACCGATAAGCCTACGTGGTGAGCCACATACACCGATAAGCCTACGTGGTGAGCCACATACACCGATAAGCCTACACAGTGAGCCACATACACCGATAAGCCTACACAGTGAGCCACATACACCGATAAGCCTACACAGCGAGCCACATACACCGATAAGCCTACACAGTGAGTCACATACACCGATAAGCCTACACAGTGAGCCACATACACCGATAAGCCTACACAGTGAGCCACATACACCGATAAGCCTACACAGTGAGCCACATACACCGATAAGCCTACACAGTGAGCCACATACACCGATAAGCCTACACAGTGAGCCACATACACCGATAAGCCTACACAGTGAGCCACATACACCGATAAGCCTACACAGTGAGCCACATACACCGATAAGCCTACACAGTGAGCCACATACACCGATAAGCCTACACAGTGAGCCACATACACCGATAAGCCTACACAGTGAGCCACATACACCGATAAGCCTACACAGTGAGCCACATACACCGATAAGCCTACACAGTGAGCCACATACACCGATAAGCCTACACAGTGAGCCACATACATACACACTCCATTGTTGTAAAGAAAACAATACATTAATTGGCTCTGCTTTTCAATCGATCCGATTATCTAATGTAAGCCACTTTGAGTCTCTTCAATCCCACGGTACAGCACTGTGTCTTAAAGTGTCTGGCCTGCTGTTATGTTTCCCCTATTGCCAATGTGCCCAGCGGTTGTGAGATCTACAGCCATCCCATTGCCAGGGGAACTTCTGAACGGAGACACCACAGCTTCATATTTTCCACCCGACGCGAAGCAGCAGAGCACTGACTGACTGCAGAACAGAACCAGGCTCTGCCAATTACTGTCCCACTGCACAGTGCTGAGCGATTAACCAAAATGTTGCTTTTCATTTTTTAGACAACTAATTGACAGACAAGAATGCGTGATTGTGAGGGGATATAGAGAGCAGCTGTTGCTTGGCGAGGTATCTCTACCTGAAAATACATGATCAAAGTGATTGGTCGTTGGCATTCAACAGTCATAAAAGCAGGCCTTATTTACTTTGAAGTACTACAAAATAGTCATTTTTTTCAGACATCATAGGCAGCAGTTTAATAGAGATGAGATGATGACTTGAAATGAAATAATAAAGTCATCAAATAAAACAATTGTAATATATACAACTGAAATATTGTATAAAAGTGAAGTGATAAATGAAGGTTAATAAGTGATCAGCAGTAATGGACCGTCACTACCATCACGGGACTTTTATTCATTGTGTTATAATGTGTTGTTACAGCATTTAACTCAAATAATCAAACAGAAATCTGATAAAAAATGTTATTATATTTGAATAATCTAACCGAAACTGAACGACCTCAAAAATAACTAATCGCTCAGCACTAACACAGCCAAGCGTTTCTCTGTGAGACAATCTAAGTTGCAGGCTGGAGGGGATCAAAGCAATGACTCCTAAAATAAGAGGGGGAGGGGCCGGTGTGTGTGTGTGTGTGTGTGTGTATCTGTCTGTGCGTGTGTCTGTGTGTGTGTGTGTGTGTGTGTGTGTGTGTGTGTGTGTGTGTGTGTGGGAAGAGAGAGACTGAGAGCTGAAAGATAAAAGGCAGTAAAGAAACAGTCAGAGGGAGAAAGCGTGAGCGTGAGCCAGAGAAAGTGAGGGATATGATGAGGTCAGCTGCAGGTGTCCTTCATCTCATAAATCCCAGCCAGCAGGCACTTCATAAAAATATACCCATAAACATAGACTGTATACAGACTTGTCAAAGACCCAGTTGAGAAAGAAGAAACATCGCCATGCTTTTACCAAAGGAGGTCTGCGGGAAAGGGGGACATAGAAGATAACCGCTCTTGGATGTCCATCCGAGGTTCAGTGTGTGTGTGTGTGTGTGTGCGTGTGTGTGTGAATATGCATGCATGTGTTTGTCCCTCGGAGTTCCAGTGTGTGTGTGTGTGTGCGTGTCTGGCACATGACAGTGAGGTCCAGTAGCATTTCCAATGATACCCGTAAGCTTGACTTCTGCATGTTCCAACAGACCATGTGTATGGCTCTAACGGCAGATCAGCTCTCTCTCAGGGCACTGCCAGGTTCATCTCTCTTTCGTAGGTGTTACTGGGACGAACGGTGGGCCATGAACAACATGACGCGAAATGGAACTGTTACAGTTGAATGTGAAATCTGGCTTCTCTGCCTGGTGAGTCATCACTGCTCAGGGTGGAGACAGACAGCCCATCTCGGTGTGGAGAGAAGTTCCCAATGCATGCTGACCTGTCATCTCACCGTGGTACATGCTGTCTTCTGACAGGTAGGACTACATTTGTTGCAGCATAGTCTATGGTACAGTAATACAAAGACCCAGTATAATTTACCCATCATCTCACCGTGGTACATGCTGTCTTCTGACAAGTAGGACTACATTTGTTGCAGCATAGTCTATGGTACAGTAATACAAAGACCCAGTCTAATTTACCCATCATCTCACCGTGGTACATGCTGTCTTCTGACAGGTAGGACTACATTTGTTGCAGCATAGTCTATGGTACAGTAATACAAAGACCCAGTCTAATTTACCCATCATCTCACCGTGGTACATGTTGTCTTCTGACAGGTAGGACTACATTTGTTGCAGCATAGTCTATGGTACAGTAATACAAAGACCTAATCTAATTGACCCATCTTCGTCTGGCTTTCAGGGGTCACCTTATTTTTTTTTTTAATCTAAATTGCAGTAGCAGTTTTAAAACAGACTATCATGTGAGTATTGTTGCTTTAAATCAGTGCAAGTGCAAGCACTATCTGGCAGTCTCTACATCAGCTCCATTCAAATTGCATCCAAAATAGATCATCCTGATCTAGGCCTATACTGTATATTGATGTCCTGGCCTACCTCTTTCAGGTAATACATTCAATATTAGGCTTATATTTAGCTAATTAATGATGGGTTATACATAATAAGCTTCTAACTTATAGCCTCTGTTTCTTGCACAATAAGCCCGCACCTGGCCACTGGCCTCTCTTTTTAAAGAACGCTCCTTAGCTCTTGGAGACCCATGCAGGAAAAGCTAGACTCGAATAGCTTGCTGGACATGATTTTTTTTGTTGCATTCCTTATATCAATAGACTATTCGAAGAGGGACGCAAGCTCTTGTTTGCTGACTGTTAAATACAGCAGCCAATAGAACTCACAGAGTTTGAAAGAAGAGCGAACGCATGATGGTGGAAGCCTATAGAAGTTATTTATTCAGACCCAAAAGCCTTCTGCATCTAATTCTAGTCCTATATTATTCAAGGATGTCATTAGAATGATGCAGATAAGGACCACGGAACGTATTTCATTTAACTGTTGAAAGCGAGGAAGGAATGGAGCAACAATAGAGAGAGAAAGAGGAGGTAGGCTAATAGCATTAGGGGAAATATTATGAATGGTATATTTGAGTCAGCCTACTAATTACACAAATAGGCCCTATTATATTTCAAAATGAAAATCTAATTTGCTAACCTATACTTGTGATGTTGTAGGCGTCGTGTGCTGCACCAGTTCTCTCCCTGCTTTATCACGCTTTGAAATATGTGCGTCATTCCAGTCCATACAATACAGCATTAAACAATACAGTAATACAGTTCACACTCCAAAAGATTAGCCTACTGGAGCTAGTTCCATTTATTTACCCAAGAGAGCATATAGCTAGCTACATCTATGGGCTTTTCTGTTTTTATGTAGTGCATAATGTGCAGTAGCCTATATCATATACAGTATGTATTGGATACTGGCACAATCACTTGGGCTTTTTTGGGCTTGGGCTCATTAAATGTCTTTCATGTAGGGCTCATCAAATGTCTTTAATGTAGGGCTCATAAAATGTCTTTAATGTAGGGCTCATCAAATGTCTTTAATGTAGGGCTCATAAAATGTCTTTAATGTAGGGCTCATCAAATGTCTTTAATGTAGGGCTCATAAAATGTCTTTAATGTATGGCTCATAAAATGTATTTAATGTAGGGCTCATAAAATGTCTTTAATGTAGGGCTCATCAAATGTCTAATGTAGGGCTCATAAAATGTCTTTAATGTATGGCTCATCAAATGTCTTTAATGTAGGGCTCATCAAATGTCTAATGTAGGGCTCATCAAATGTCTAATGTAGGGCTCATCAAATGTCTTTAATGTAGGGCTCATGAAATGTCTTTAAAGTAGGGCTCATTAAATGTCTTTAATGTAGGGCTCATTAAATGTCTTTAATGTATGGCTCATAAAATGTCTTTAATGTAGGGCTCATCAAATGTCTAATGTAGGGCTCATCAAATGTCTAATGTAGGGCTCATCAAATGTCTTTAATGTATGGCTCATGAAATGTATTTAAAGTAGGGCTCATTAAATGTCTTTAATGTAGGGCTCATTAAATGTCTTTAATGTAGGGCTCATCAAATGTCTTTAATGTAGGGCTCATCAAGTGTCTTTCATGTAGGGCTCATCAAATGTCTTTCATGTAGGGCTCATAAAATGTATTTAATGTATGGCTCATAAAATGTATTTAATGTTTGGCTCATAAAATGTATTTAATGTATGGCTCATAAAATGTATTTAATGTATGGCTCATAAAATGTATTTAATGTATGGCTCATAAAATGTATTCAATGTATGGCTCATAAAATGTATTTAACGAATGGCTCATCAGGCTCAGGTAGCATCAGACTTAAATCCGGATATAGGCCATATTTATATGCTTTATAATGCTTTTGATTGATACCGGGTTACCTGGGAGAAAAGTGTTTTATTCTTGGGATGGAGCATTTGTAAAATACCGGGAAAATATATTTGGCTACTTCCCAACATATAACTTTTTTAAGCCAACATGGTCTCATTCGAATACATCAAAATAGTTACATTTCACCACAGTAGTTATACATCACGTGAGTGGACAAAGTCAAAGTCACTTATTTATGGACATATTACTTATTTGTCACTATAATGGCATATTAGCAAGGCTATAATGTCGGTTGAAATAGTGTTCTGCGATGATGGTGCTCTACATTTGAGGGACTGAATACTACCGCAACTATCTCTTTAACGCACTATACCCTTTACACAGACGCGTTTCAGAAAAAAATAGATTTTAATTTACCAAATGCTCGTCATCAAACTCCCTGACCTAACAAAATGGATGGCTAGTGGGAGGCGGAGGGGAGTAGAGTAGCGAGGCACAAAATGCACATATCCAGAACACCGAACATACCACAGGTGCCTAGGGCCATGCTCTCCTCCTCAGCAATCTCAAATCTTCAGTCTGTAAGACAGGCCATGGCCACGAGTCCTGTGACCTAATTATTGAGCAGCTCAACATAATTCTGGTTCATTGTTAAACAAACCGGAACAGTAGGTCCCTGGGTTCAAACATTGAATATTTCTTCATGTCCAGGGCAGTGGTGTTCCATGATCAATGTGTATCTCACAAATCTAACCAAACAAGTCAATATTATACCGTTTGCACGTATACAGCATTTGCAAAGATATTGCCATCACTACACATGGTTCTCCGTTTTGCTTATAATAAATCATTATTATACACATTGGCTATAATTTCAAATGGTGCAAAAAAACAGTGAGTTTCACAGAAATCCCGAAACAAGAGCATTTGGCTCCAAAAATAATATTGTGTGCATTGAACTGCATCCAAAAACAAGCTGAGTGGGGAGCGATGAGGAGAAAGAATGCGGATAATGCGAGGAGGGGAGGGTGGATGAGAGAGGATGAGAGAGAGGAGTGAGATCAATCCAGAGAACAGCTGGGGTGGGTTGAGCAGGGTCAAGCTCAGGAGACCGTCTCACAGCCAAGGTCATCCTTTGATCTTCACAGGCAGAAAATGGCCCCTAACCTTTGGGCTGGCTGGAAGGATTCTAAACTCTGGGTTGTCTCTCTCTCTCTCTCCCCCTTTCTGCTCCCCTTCTGTCCTTACATCTTTCTCCCTCTACTTCTCTCTCAAAGTCAATCATAACCACACACGCCTAAAAGCCCTCAGAGCTAGAGCATGCCTGTCCTCTACAGAAACGTTGAATACCATCCAAGTGGTTATTATTATTATTATTGCTGTAGTGCAGTCGCTGAATACATTTCATTGCTTTGCGACAGTCTGCTGCACACAGAGAGAGAGAGACTCATCTTTCTCCTCACCTTGGTTGTGCTCACGGTGCCGGGGATTGATATAGTTCAGTGGCCAAACAAACAAAGAGTGACAAATCCAGACGATTGTCTGTGGGTGAGATAAGAGTCTAATGAGAAAGTGCACGTCGGGGGGGTGGAATGTATCCTTTGCAGAGAATCTGTGATGTACTGGGGATTTGAATAACTTCCTGTGTCTCCCTGGTTTAATGGTGAGACACGCAGGCAGCCAAAGTGGAGTTTACCCTATGGGAACAGATCCCATTAAGATGCAATATCTTTCTCAAAAGTGCATTTCTACACTCTAAAATGACCACGGAGGGTCATTATTTCCTATTGCTCTGCATATCAGAAATGATGATAGTGTTGAGAGGAATAATGCAATCACGGCTGAGGAACATGGAGATATGGTTTATATTGGGTATAAAAAAACGGAGGGTAATTATAAAATAATATACGATACACCGTCAAATTGATCTTCAGCTTTTCGTCGAAACTCTAGTAAAGAGTTTAATAAAAAACGAATTACAGATCAATGCCAGATCAACCTACATCCCATAATCAAACACGTGCTTGTGCCCTTCTCTTAGACTGCCTGACACTGCTCCGCAAACCAGCAGCTCAAACCCCCAACCTGCTCAGCTGCGCATTAAGTTAAATCTATCGCTGGGAGAGAAAATTGGACACCAGACAGACCGGTTATTACCCAGGAGAATGTGGGAGGGATCTGAAAAATTAACATGGATTACTCAAGTATGACTGACAGTTTCAGAAGGGCTTTTACGACTTACCAAGTGATTTGGGACTTGCCTTAATTCAGCGAGGGATGTTTAATACTGTGGGCTGTCTCGGCTATATCTTGGCACAACAGTGCCTTAGCTGGGCTGGTCGGACGGCTAGGGAGGGAACTTTCCCCGCAGCCCCGGCAGGCCCAGACCCATTGTTCTGCTAAGAATGACGGGATTTTTAGTTGGGCCAACATTTCTGGTTAGGGGGACTGTCTACAGGCCTCGGTTGTGCTTTGGGAGAGGGCGGAGAGGGATGCTTCCCAGGGGTGGCCCCATGAACTCTCCTTCTCTTGCATCTGGTTGGTCTGCGGTGGGCAGGTGGGTACGGGGGCTTTACCAAACCAGAACCATTCATCACGGATAAAGGAAGTACATTTGAGAAAACTGGGGAATTTTGAAGATTTTCCAAATGTAATCTCATTCATATGTGGAGATGCTTTACATGGGAAAGCACTGCTGTGGTCAGGAGGAGGGACTTGGCTTTAGTCGTCCGTGTTTTTGGAATAGAGAGCCTGGGAGACACTGCGGTATCGTGAAAACTGACAAACAGAGGGAACGGAATAGGACGGTGAGAAAGAGGCACAGGAAAGGGCTTGAACATTTTGCATGTTTCCCGTTTGGGTTCTGTCTCCCAGGGCCATCGCCACTTCCTGATGCGGTTTCCATCATTTACAGAGCATCTACTGGACAACTGGAGTCGACTTTCAACCGCGCGGTCAGGTTGGCGGACTAAAACAAAGGAAGATGAAGGGATAAAACAAGACATTTCTAAATGGGTCTGGACTTGATCTTTGTCTATATTCATGGGGTTACCAAAGTCAGCATCGAGCAACGTAACAGTCTTGGCAAATCCTTATTCCTTCCTTTTTTCTTCCCCAAATGAATCTAGAGACACACTCACTGCGTCGATCAAGCAAAGCTGCCATTTTGATTGTTCCATACCACACTCCAATTCCAAGAGCAAAGAACAGCAATAGGATGAGGTCGTATTGTACTCTAATCTGATCAGTTCGTTCTTCTTGCTGTCATCACTTTGACATGAGACGAGAGCAGCATGGATGAAATCGGTTCACGTTGCCAGAAAGGAACGACCTGTAATGTATCTACTGTACCTGAGCTCATCTTGCATTTAGAAATGTGTGTCAATGATAAGCAGCGTTTTAAAGCATTTGCATGAGAGAGACCTAATCGTCTAGGCTCACACCACTAGGAGGATGAACTCATTTTTATCTGCTCTGCCTTTGACTTTTCAAATGCTCCAGTTCACCCCGTAAATCATAATGCATCACTATCGGGGTTTATTTCACTCTGTTTTACAACTTTAGCGATTCCTTACACAGCGTTTGGGTGGTTTTACACACTACAGACACTGAAAAACAAGGGTTTCATTTTCATAAACTATTCCTCAAACCTTCTCTCCTGCAAAATAGGCCGCTAATAACGATTTCTTTGTGTGTGTGTGTGTGTGTGTGTGTGTGTGTGTGTGTGTGTGTGTGTGTGTGTGTGTGTGTGTGTGTGTGCGTGTGTGTGCGTTTGGAGTTGAGCGGCGGGCGGGCGCAGGCAGCAGCATTGACTGCCGCATTGCACAGAATACCTAAACAGCTGTGGTCCCCCTTCGAAGCGATCGATCATGTTCCAGTCTCTGGATCTCTGGATCAGACACAGGGAGAGCTGACTGCTCCAATCCTCATCCCATCTCACTCTCAGGCTTTAGCAACAGATTGGCGACATAGAAGAGCAAAACGCTTCAGTATGGGATTACGTTTTGCAGTATCACTTGCTCTATTGAATTGAAATGAAACTGGTCCAAGTCAGTTTGTTTGAAAAGATCTAGTAGCTAGTATAGTTGCTGTCTAGTTAGCTACATGTAATGCCACTAATACATTGAAATCCCATGTAACTACTATGCAAATTCAATTGCATGTGCATTTTATTGTAAATTATATGACCTTCATCTGCGTTTCATTTCTCCAATGTCATCCTCTCTCTGCCTCTGCACCACACATCTCCAGCTCTGTCCTTGCTTTATCTCTGAATCACGGACTTCCTGCCCATAGTGGCCACTTCCTGCATATTTCCCTATGGCCCCTTGACGTTAACTGATTACCTGTAGCTGACGTCCGGATATTTACTTCTTCCTATGGGACACGGGGTGACAACTCTACATCATCTCACAGCAACTGGATACACCGGAGTAGAAAAACCACAACTGGTGGCGGTGCCGTGCCCCATCTCTCTATATTCCTAAATATAATGGTGTGGCCAAGCAGGCAATTCCAGAGGCTTGTCAAAACGTAGGCCAGAGAGGACTCGCACAAGCCTAGGGCACTGAGGAATGTGTACATTGTGTTTCTGGGTTGTGTTACATGGTGATAAGAAAGAGACAGGACTTCATTAGCATTATGTAGATGCTGACACTGCACATTCAGGTCAGGACGAGTGGTTTTGTGTGAGTATGTGTGCGTGTATTTATGCCTGTCAAGGGGACAGTGTGTTTAAGGCCAGTCACGTCCGTCTGACACCCCCCTGCCCACTGAGCTGTCAGAACAGGATGGATGAAGAGGGTGCCCTGCATAGCAATGGTCTCAGGAGAAATACCAGCAGCACCATGACACGACAACACATCATGCTACACCAGGACACACTAGGCTAAAGCTACACTGTGGCCTTCCCAACGCGCTACACTAGGCTAACGCTATGCTAGTGCTGTAGCCTTCACGCCTTTAGAAACACAACGCAACGCCCGCAACGCTAACTCTACACTAGCGCGTGTGTAGGAGGAGGATCTGCTCTGCCTCACAAAGAGGCCAGGCGCTCTGAACTCTGCTCTGTCTGGGGGCCTGCAGCTAGAACATCTAGAACATCTGCGTTTGATGTTTAGAGGCATTATTGTTGAGAGATCTCCGTTCGGTAGACAGTGACACCATGTCAAAGTGGGCAGGGTTTTGATCGAGAAAGACAGTACATTTCAACCTCCATACACAGAGAGACACAGACGATACTGTAGCTAACAAGGTAAAAAAACAACGGGCAGTACTACAGTGACTGGATGAATCAGTCTGTCAATAGCACCAGTTGTCCAATGGGAATGAGCTCTTATCAACGGCAATAACAAGGACAATGTTGCAAATCAAACATGTCACTGTGCAAGAGGAGACCATCAAATCACAGCAGCTTTGCCAAACCCTTCAGAATATGAACATTTCAGTTTAAATGAAGTTCTGACATACAGTGTGTTCTTTTTCTTTTCAGCAAGTATTCAGAAAGGATGTTGTGTCAGTCGCCAGGTTTCCATCCAATTGGCAAGAGATCTTCATGGGAATGTTCTAAAATCCGCATAAAGAATGTGCATTTTCCCACCTGTGGTGTTTCCACCAAACTGACTGGTTGCGGGGTAAGAGCCAGTGGGTGATGACATGCGCGCAAAATTTACTTTTTTTGCTTACGTTTTCGATGTACTGAATAAAAAGTTCAAAGTTCAATGTTTTTACATCTGCATTTTCAACTCTACCAGTAGTTTTGTCACAAAAACAGTTGCGTTAAATAGAGAATGTGTCTACGCTGGTCTATGTGTGCTCTAGCAGCCAGCGGGGCAGATACAGTGCAGGTAGGCTGTGCAGAGAGGGTGGTCGACATGATGAGATTATTATGGATGAGAACTAGAATGTGTTTATTTGTCAATCGGCAGTCGAGCATCAGTCATCACGTCACCAGAATAAGATATTTATTGAAAGGAGCATTATGATGTGAAGTTCATCGTAACTTACTTCATCTGCAGCCGAATAAACGGCAGTCATAGTGGGAGGACCACACCATATCATCCAGTGACTCCAAGTTTATTTGCCACACCATTTCTTGCATAATACATTATTTATACAATTGTACCGAAACGACCTGTTTCCATCACTATTGTCAATGATTTTGTTTTATACAGTATGACTTTGAAAGCTGTGGATGGAAACATTGTTACTGGCCTTCACGCAATACCCCATAATGTCAAAGTGGACTAATATTTTTGGAAATATTTGCAAATGAATAAAAAATGAAAAGCAAAAATGTCTTGAGTCAATAAGTATTCAACCCCCTTTGTTATGGCAAGCCCAAATACATTCAGGAGTAAAACGTGGCTTAACAGGTCACATAATAAGTTCCATTGTGTTTAATAACACGATTTTTTGAATGACTACTTCATCTCTGTACCCCACACATACAATTATCTGTAATGTCCCTCATTAGAGCAGTGCATTTCAAACACAGATTCAACCACAGAGACTGATTAGGGAGGTTTTCCAATGCCTCTTGGACATTTTGAATATCCATTTGAGCATGGTGAAATAATGAATGACAATTCGGTGTGGCGCTGAACAACGTGACCCGGAAGTTTTGTCATTTATAATTTACATTTGAGAAATGTATCGGGACCCATCTGATAGCGGTTCCATATGTGACAGAGATGAAAACCTCTGCTAGAAACGTAGAAAGAACGGGAATATAAATATGCAACAACTAGGATCGGTTGCTAATATGACTAGTATTGTTCCTTTGGCTTCTAGACAACGAAAGAAAGTTGATATGAAAACCAATAGAAAAGGAGAGAAACGGCATAGCTGCGGGTCCAATAGGGAAGTAAATGAAAATACATTTGCAAAAAATTCGATAATTACTCCTGACTATACAGAAATAAATCTAATCATTCAAAATACTTCACCATTTACAAGATTTGAACATGTTTTCATTGTCTTTTGTTTGGAGAGCTCCATGTGAGCAATGAGCATATGTCTCTGTCCTGATCATGGGAGCTTACGCACCTGAGCACGCATAGAAGTACCTGGTTTGCTGCGCGGAAATGTTGGAAAGTGTTGTGGTTTTTTATTTCCACTGCGGATGATAATATATTAAAACTAGTTCCTCACAGCAAGCTATTTGAAAAATCTTTCCAACAATCTCCCCCTTGATAATCACCAATCTTCGGTGTGAAAGAGTTATAGGCCTTCTGCTCTGCATTGGCCTGTAAAGGCTATCAGTTCCATGCGCTAAATTCTTTAGCCGCAAATGGATCAGTGTGCCAATATGTCCATATGGCAGAGGCTGGTGATCTCGAATGAGTTGATGTTTAACTTTTTGGTTTTTAACATTTTAATTCCGATTTTTTTTTAATTAACCACGTGACCATGATTTTGAGAAACGAAAACGTTTTTATTGAAATGAATCTGTTCCACGAAAATGCGCATTTGAAAATTATAACTGGCTTCCACAAACACGCTGCCGATGAGGTCTTTATAAAACAATTGCCTCCACGTTTCCATGGTCTTATCTTGCCTATAGGCTACTTTTGAAGCAAGGTAAGACATGCCGCATATCATATGAAATAAAACCTTCCCGGTTTCAAACAATGAAGCATGTTTTCACAATGCATCTTGCCTCCAGCTCGCGTTGTAAAGCGGTGGGTGACACACTGATAGCCTGTTGCCTGCACTTGAATGCTGAATGAAAGGCACGCTTCAATTACCAGTTGAGAAATATAAATAGTAGCTAATTTTAAAACAGTTTTAACATGCGATTGCATTTAGAATTGTTGCGCAATGGACCGGCTTATAAAAACACATGTTTTACTCCAGCTGAAGAGGTACGGGAGACAAAATAGGCTTTGTATACTGTGCACGTGTGATAGTTGTTGGAAAAGATACATGATACCTAACACAATTCCACAAAACGATGCTACTTAACCTAAGTAAGCATGATGATCCAATGGTACACTGAGTATACAAAACATTAAGAACACCCGCTCTTTCCGTGACATAGACTGACCAGGTGAAAGAAATGATCCCTTATTGATGTCACTTGTTAAATCCACTTCAATCAGTGTAGATGAAGGGGAGGAGACGAGTTAAAGAAGGAACCCGGCTCAGGGATTTCACCATGAGGCCAATGGTGACTTTAAAACAGTTACAGAGTTTAATGGCTGTGATAGGAGAAAACTGAGGATGGATCAACAAGTTACTCCACAATATTAACCTAAATGACAGAGCGAAAAGAAGGAAGCATGCACAGAATAAAAATATCCCAAAACATGCATCCTGTTTGCAATAAGGCACTCAAGTAAAACTGCAAAAAATGTGGAAAATAAATTAACTTTATGCGCAGAATAGAAAGCATTATGTTTGGGGCAAATCCAACACAACACATTCAACACCACGGACTACCACTATATATATCTTCAAACGTGACATTTTAAAAATAATAATACTATTATTTTCAAGCATCGTGGTGGCTGGATCATGTTATGGGTATGATTGTCATCGGCAAGGATTAGAAAAGTTTTTTAAGATAACAAGTAACGGAATAGAGCTTAAGCACAGGCAAAATCCAAGAGGAAAACCAGGTTCAGTCTGCTTTCCAACAGACACTGGCTGATAAATTCATCTTTCAGCTCGACAATAACCTAAAACACAAGGCCAAATATAGTTTCTTACCAAGATGACACTGAATGTTCCTGAGTGGCCTAGTTACTGTTCTGATTTAAATCAGCTTGAAAATCTATGGCAAGACTTGAAAATGGCTGTCTAGTAATGATCAACAACCAACTTGACAGAGCTTGAAGCATTTTAAAAAGAATAACGTGCAAATATTGTACAATCCAGGTGTGCAAAGCTCTTAGAGACTTACCCAGAAAGACTCACAGCTCAATCAAAGGTGATTCTAATATGTATTGACTAAGAGGTGTGAATACTTATATAAAATAGATGTTTCTGAATTTCATTTTCAATACATTTGCTAACATTTAAAAAAACGTATTTTCACTTTGTCATTATGGGGTATTGTGGGTAGAAAAATAATCCATTCAATCCATTTTGAATTCAGGCTGTAACACAACAAAATGTGGAATAAGTCAAAGGGTCTGAATACTTTCTGAAGGCACTATAGAAAGACACATTTCTAGCTGATCGCTGAAAAATCTTGTCCGTTGGCACCTTTCCTCTATAAAACATAATAGTCCCAAGCACCTGAGAAGTGACACTTAAAGGGGAAGGTCAGTGTGATATTAACACGTTAAAGGTTTCCCATTACATCCCAGCCTCATATACGCCCCTGCCTTTAATGGCTTGTGGGATAGCCTATGCAGTGGGCTGAGTGATTGTATGGGCAATTTCAAACATGTCTCTATGGTGGCTATATTCTAAGGGCAGTCCGTGCTGTGTCCCTGTGGATCCCAGTGTGTCAATAAAACCATCAGAGGGCCCGGTGAAGCCTCCACAGAAACTCTTCTGCCCTCTGGTCCCTATTGAAATGAACAGGGGTCTTAGTGCAACGCTGCACCTGGCCTAAGAAACTGCTGATGCAGCCCGTTCTCCTATTCCCTCTGCCTCTCCAACTCCCCCATCTCTCTCTCTCTCTCTCTCTCTCTCTCTCTCTCTCTCTCTCTCTCTCCTGTCTCTCTCTCTCTTGGTTCCCTTGGAAGTTTGGCTGCAGGAAATGCAGCTCTTAAGTAGATTTCCGAGCAGCAGAGAAGCCCGCAGTGTGAATATTAAGAGTGCTTTGGCTGCCCTAGAAGCTCCGGAGTTCAACTGTCGGCGGACAGCCAGGGGAGGCCTTTTTTGACCGGGAGGCGAGCGCCGGCAACGACGCTCACGTCATGCGTCACAAATTAGTTTGTTGAGACGGTGCAATTTACATAACTGAATCAGGACGGAGGGTTTGGAAGGGGGGGGGGGGGTGTTCTTACCTGGAATGCCTGGTGGGGTTTTCAGGTATTTCCCATTGAAATGCTGTATCACCACTTCACATTTCTCCGTCGACTCCATCCTGTGACAAAAGGATGAATTCAAGCGGGGATATTATATTACACATGAATGAATACCTAAAACGTGTTATAGAAAACATACAACAGTCCTTTCATATCTACTGAAGTGCCTAGGCAGAATACAACTCTTACACGCGATGAATGCCAAAAGCATGACATTTCATACATGCAGTACCTTTGAGTATGCATGGAACATTTTCCACGTTGATCCCAATGTAGATTTGAGGCCCTATGACAACACCTATTGTTTTCCTTGGCCGAGTGCCTACAGTATTGTGGCTGAGTCATTTTATGAGGAGGCTAATTGAGGATATACACCCTTGAGTCACAGTGATATCCAAATTCTCCTGGGCTAATTGAGGAAGAGAGTGGGGTGAGCACTAATAGGATATGAGAGACTGGAGAGAGCGTTGACTGCGTGTCATGGAACAGGAAGAGCGAGTGTGGTGGAGTTACTAAGGGAGTGGAGTCACACAGTGTGACTGTGACTCATTTACAGAGAACAGAGTAGTATCATATTAAACCCTCCCTTCCTCCGCCCAACTCAGACCACTGATCAACTAAAGACGTACGTACCAGTAAGGGGTCTGTGATGTCTCTCTGTGTATCACTTACTAGATTATCCATCCCCTCTATCTATCATCCTGCCTTCTTTACTCTGTCTTACTCTCTCGCACATCTCTTTTTCTGTTTCATCCTTCTCTTTCCTTTTCTTTCACCCCCCTGTCATCCATACCGCTCTCCTTGATCCTCTATCTTTTTCTCATGACTCATCCATCTCTTTCTCTCATCTATCCATCCCCCCCTTGCCTATTTTCTACCCAATATTTCTCACCTGTCTTTCTGTCTAATCTCTCTCTCTCTCTCTCTCTCTCTCTCTCTCTCTCTCTCTCTCTCTCTCTATCTCTCAGTGGGACCCGTGGTGTAAGTGGGTCAGGTCTCTGTGTCTCATTGTGGCAGGGTGAGTCAACGGAGCCCTTTTCACAGTGAGTGGCCTTGAATGGCCTACCCTGCACACATTCACCCACCGCTGCTGCCAGTGATCTAATGGGGCGCACGCGCCCCACACACACACACACACACACACACACACAGACACAATTACACACACTCTCAGTTCAGAAGCTCCCTCCTTCCCTCCTGCTATTCCCAACGGGAGAGAGGTCCCAGAGGAGCGTCTGTATAGAGCAGAGGTAACCTCTCTGTTCTGCCTAATTCTAAATAAACCCTTCGCCCTACCAAAGCACTTCATACAAACCATATGCAATAATGAACTTCTGTCACGAGTGGAACTAGGGGTTGATTTCTAACTGGTCAAATGTATTTCCTGTGAGTAGTTGGATCAGAACTAGTCTTTACCTCTAGAACTAGTCGTTACCTCTCTCTCAATTACATTTCAATTCTCTCTCTTTCTCTCTCTCTCAATTCAATTTAAGGGGCTTTATTGACAGGGGAACCATATGTTAACATTGCCAAATCAAGTGAAATAGATAATAAACTAAAGTGAAATAAACAATAAAAAATGTACAGTAAACATTACACTTACAAAAGTTCCAAAATAATAAATACATTTCAAGTGCCACATTATGTCTATATACAGACTCACTCTCTCACTCTGTTACAACCTGTTCTCTCTCTCTCTCTCTCCTTCTGTTCCACCCTCCCATCTCCCTCACCCCTCCCTCCTGCTCTCTCAGGTCTGACGGACCCCTGTCAACCACCCTGGCTGCTCTGCCTCCTCTCTGCTCTCTGTGAGGCAGGGAGGCCTGATGGTTAATGACATCAGGTGATCATGTCCACAGTGATTAGCTGTGAGGCCCCCAGTAATGGGCTCTGATAACAGTGATGGAGGAGTGCAGAAACACTTAGCAAGGTTTACTCTCTCTAATGCCCCTCTGTCCCTCAACATCTGTGGACTAGAGGCTGGGGCCCTCTTTCTCAACAACTGATTGTTTAAACCTCAAATGGACTCCACCCCATTCCCTATGTAGTGAATTGCTTTTGAGCAGAGCACAGGGAATATATGCACTATATAGGGCATAGGCTGTCATTTTGGATGCTCTCTCCTTCTGCCTTTCCATTTCTCTTGCTCACTCCCTCTTTCTTCTCTCCCGCTTTATGGACTTTCTCCCCCCCATCTCTCTGTTCTTCTTTCCTCAACAGTCTCCCTAAGCATCTCTCTGTTCTTCTTTCCTCAACAGTCTCCCTAAGCATCTATCTGTACTTCTTTCCTCAACAGTCTCCCTAAGCATCTATCTGTTCTTCTTTCCTCAACAGTCTCCCTAAGCATCTCTCTGTTCTTCTTTCCTCAACAGTCTCCCTAAGCATCTCTCTGTTCTTCTTTCCTCAACAGTCTCCCTAAGCATCTATCTGTTCTTCTTTCCTCAACAGTCTCCCTAAGCATATATCTGTTCTTCTTTCCTCAACAGTCTCCCTAAGCATCTCTCTGTTCTTCTTTCCTCAACAGTCTCCCTAAGCATCTCTCTGTTCTTCTTTCCTCAACAGTCTCCCTAAGCATCTATCTGTTCTTCTTTCCTCAACAGTCTCCCTAAGCATATATCTGTTCTTCTTTCCTCAACAGTCTCCCTAAGCATCTCTCTGTTCTTCTTTCCTCAACAGTCTCCCTAAGCATCTCTCTGTTCTTCTTTCCTCAACAGTCTCCCTAAGCATCTCTCTGTTCTTCTTTCCTCAACAGTCTCCGTTAGCATCTCTCTGTTCTTCTTTCCTCAACAGTCTCCCTAAGCATCTCTCTGTTCTTCTTTCCTCAACAGTCTCCCTAAGCATCTATCTGTTCTTCAACAGTCTCCCTAAGCATCTATCTGTTCTTCTTTCCTCAACAGTCTCCCTAAGCATCTATCTGTTCTTCTTTCCTCAACAGTCTCCCTAAGCATCTCTCTGTTTTTGCCTCTCCCTTCCACTCCTCTCTTTCCCCATCATATTACTTCCCCACTCAGCCCTACTTGAACAGGTGGAGTGTGTTAGCCTGCGCTGAGCTGTTGTGTGTGTGTGTGTGTGTGTGTGTGTGTGTGTATTGATCTGCAGGAGTCTGCCTGTCAATCCTTCTGTAACCCACTGTAATAGAGTGGGGAATAGGAGGGGACTGCAGCACGGGCTGATTAAGAGAAATCTCTGCAAGATGGTGTTGTTGTTCTCATGAACACCTTCCTCTGGGTAAACAAGCCGGGAGTGTTGTGTTGTGGGGAGAGAAATGAGAGCAGTGTGGAGAATGAGGAGGATGTACGTGACTTTGAAGGGATAGGAGGGTAAAGTCTCATTTTACAGGAGGAAAATAGAGCCTAGACAAGTAGCATAATGCTATGCAGACACAAGTGTCAATATCTCACGGACCCCCCCGAAACACACACTCCCCCCCGCCCCACACATACACGCACTTCCCCTCCACACACATGCACCCCTCACCCCAAACACACACATACACACTCTTCAGGCAATACAGAATCTGTCTTTGGCGTGAGTGTGTGTGTTCCAGCAAGCAGTGGTGGAAAAGTACCCAACTATCATACTTGAGTAAAAGTAAAGATACCTTAATAGTAAAACGACTCAAGAAAAAAGTAAAAGTCACCCAGTAAAATTCTACTTGAGTAAAAGTATAAATAATTTCAAATTCCTTATATTAAGCGAACCAGATGGCAGTATTTCGTTGTTTTTAAAATTTCTTTACGGAAAGCCAGGGGCTCCAACACTCAGACATCATATACAAACGAAGCATGTGTGTTTAGTGAGTCCGCCAGATCAGAGGCAGTAGGGATGACCAGGGATGTTCTGTTGATAAGTGTGTGAATTTGACTATTTTCCTGTCCTGATAAGCATTCAAAATGTAATGAGTACTTTTGGGTGTCAAGGAAAATGTATGGAGTAAAAAGTACAACATTTTCTTAAGGAATGTAGTGAAGTAAAAAATAGTCCAAAAATATGAAAAGTAAAGTACAGATACCCCCAAAATACGACTTAAGTAGTACTTTAAAGTATTTTTACTTAAGTACTTTACACCAGTGCCAGCAAACATACCTGGCGAAGCCGACCCCTCTGCTGACCCCGTTGGCGTCTCTCAGGATGCGCGTGGAGATGACGTGACCGAACGGCTTCAGCATGTTCTCCAGCTCCTGCTCATCCATGGACACCGGCAGGTTGGAGATGTACAGGTTGGTGGGGTCCTGCTCCTGTTGCTGTGGAGCGAGAGAGAGAGAGAGAGATTCAGATTTAGATTCAGAGAGCTTTGCTGTCCCAACATTGGGCCACTTGGTTTCAGAACCATACACAAAGACAGATGCACAGTAAACAGAGAGAACGAGGAAGCGTGTTAGAAATTATGTATCAGTTATGCTTTAAATAATCTATAGATTTCACATGCCTGGGAATACAGATACACATCTGTTGGTCACAGATACCTTTAAAAAAGGTAGGGGTATGCTCGACCCCACATAACGCCATACATGTGGTCTGCGGTTGTGAGGCCGGTTGGACGTACTGCCAAATTCTCTAAAATGATGTTGGAGGTGGCTTATGGTAGAGAAATGAACATTCAAATATCTGGCAACAGCTCTGGTGGACATCCCTGCAGTCAGCATGTCAATTGCTCCCTCAGTCAGCAGGCTCCCTCAAAACTTGTGTTGTGTGACAAAACTTCACATTTTTATTGTCTGTTTGTCTATGTGTTTCTGAATACCGATGTGTGTATGTGTACACCAGTGAGTGTGTAAGTGTACACTAATGTGTGTGTGTGTGGTCTGTAGTGCCCGAGGGTTCTAGCTAGCTAGTGGGGGCAGAGCCAAGGAGAGAGGGTGGCAGCGGGCCAGCTGCGTCTCTCCAATATGGCCAGTCTGGACACCCACCAGCACTCATCTATCACATCTCATCACACTTTTTAGCCTGCCGAACCGAGGGCCACACTGGAGTACAAGCAGCCACGGCAAGGCATACATTTTTTAACAGTAGTGTCTTCTATTCTCCTGAATGAGAGCAAGCTGTGCTGTGGTATAGCTAGCAGGTTAGCTAGCAGCCCGGAGGGCTAACACCTAAACATGATACTTCACTTTAGCCACAGAGAAGAATGACCAGCCAAGGAATCCACTTTACCAGCAGCCTCTTCCCATTCCCTTAATGAGAGCAAGCAGTGCTGTGCTGCTAGAAGGCTAGGAGGCTAACAACCCTGAGGGCTAACACCTAAACATGGTACTTCACTTTAGCCACAGAGAGGAATGACAAAACCCAACCCAGACATCAACAGACATGACCCCTTTAAAATGGCCTCTTTCAGAGGTAGAAGGAACAAACTGTGACTAAGCCTTGGGCACTTCTTATTTTCTACTCAGTGCTTCTTCCCTCTCTCTTTTCCCCTCTTTTTGCTTCTTCCCTCACTCTCTTTTCCCCTCTTTTTGCTTCTTCCCTCCCTATTTTCCTCTCTTTTTGCTTCTTCCCTCTCTCTTTTCCCCTCTTTTTGCTTTGTTCTCTCTCTCTTTTTGCTTCTTCCCTCTCTCTCTTTTCCCCTCTTTTTGCTTCTTCCCTCTCTCTCTTTTCCCCTCTTTTTGCTTCTTCCCTCTTTCTCTTTACCCCTCTTTTTGCTTTGTTCTCTCTCTCTTTTTGTTTCTTCCCTCTCTCTCTTTTCCCCTCTTTTGCTTCTTCCTCTCTCTCTTTTCCCCTCTTTTGCCTCTTCCTCTTTCTCTTTACCCCTCTTTTTGCTTTGTTCTCTCTCTCTTTTTGCTTCTTCCCTCTCTTTTCCCCTCTTTTTGCTTCTTCCCTCACTCTCTTTTCCCCTCTTTTTGCTTCTTCCCTCTCTCTTTTCCCCTCTTTTTGCTTTGTTCTCTCTCTCTTTTTGCTTCTTCCCTCTTTCTCTTTTCCCCTCTTTTTGCTTCTTCCCTCTTTCTCTTTACCCCTCTTTTTGCTTTGTTCTCTCTCTCTTTTTGCTTCTTCCCTCTCTCTCTTTTCCCCTCTTTTTGCTTCTTCCCTCTCTCTCTTTTCCCCTCTTTTTGCTTCTTCCCTCTTTCTCTTTACCCCTCTTTTTGCTTTGTTCTCTCTCTCTTTTTGCTTCTTCCCTCTCTCTCTTTTCCCCTCTTTTTGCTTCTTCCCTCTCTCTCTTTTCCCCTCTTTTTGCTTTCCCTCTTTCTCTTTACCCCTCTTTTTGCTTTGTTCTCTCTCTCTTTTTGCTTCTGCCCTCTCTCTCTTTTCTCCTCTTTTTGCTTCTTCCCTCTCTCTCTTTTCCCCTCTTTTTGCTTCTTCCCAGTTTCTCTTTACCCCTCTTTTTGCTTTGTTCTCTCTCTCTTTTTGCTTCTTCCCTCTCTCTCTTTTCCCCTCTTTTTGCTTCTTCCCTCTCTCTCTTTTCCCCTCTTTTTGCTTCTTCCCTCTCTTTTCCCCTCTTTTTGCTTCTTCCCTCACTCTCTTTTCCCCTCTTTTTGCTTCTTCCCTCTCTCTTTTCCCCTCTTTTTGCTTTGTTCTCTCTCTCTTTTTGCTTCTTCCCTCTCTCTCTTTTCCCCTCTTTTTGCTTTGTTCTCTCTCTCTTTTTGCTTCTTCCCTCTCTCTCTTTTCCCCTCTTTTTGCTTTGTTCTCTCTCTCTTTTTGCTTCTTCCCTCTCTCTCTTTTCTCCTCTTTTGCTTTGTTCTCTCTCTTTTCCCCTCTTTTGCTTCTTCCCTCTTTCTCTTTACCCCTCTTTTTGCTTCTTCCCTCTTTCTCTTTACCCCTCTTTTTGCTTCTTCCCTCTTTCTCTTTTCCCCTCTTTTTGCTTCTTCCCTCTCTCTCTTTTCCCCTCTTTTTGCTTCTTCCCTCTTTCTCTTTACCCCTCTTTTTGCTTTGTTCTCTCTCTCTTTTTGCTTCTTCCCTCTCTCTTTTCCCCTCTTTTTGCTTCTTCCCTCTCTCTCTTTTCCCCTCTTTTTGCTTCTTCCCTCTTTCTCTTTACCCCTCTTTTTGCTTTGTTCTCTCTCTCTTTTTGCTTCTTCCCTCTCTCTCTTTTCCCTCTTTTTGCTTCTTCTTCCTCTCTCTCTCTTTTCCCCTCTTTTGCTTTCCCTCTTTCTCTTTACCCCTCTTTTTGCTTTGTTCTCTCTCTCTTTTGCTTCTGCCCTCTCTCTCTTTTCTCCTCTTTTGCTTCTTCCCTCTCTCTCTTTTCCCCTCTTTTTGCTTCTTCCCAGTTTCTCTTTACCCCTCTTTTTGCTTTGTTCTCTCTCTCTTTTTGCTTCTTCCCTCTCTCTCTTTTCCCCTCTTTTTGCTTCTTCCCTCTCTCTCTTTTCCCCTCTTTTTGCTTCTTCCCTCTCTTTTCCCCTCTTTTTGCTTCTTCCCTCACTCTCTTTTCCCCTCTTTTTGCTTCTTCCCTCTCTCTTTTCCCCTCTTTTTGCTTTGTTCTCTCTCTCTTTTTGCTTCTTCCCTCTCTCTCTTTTCCCCTCTTTTTGCTTTGTTCTCTCTCTCTTTTTGCTTCTTCCCTCTCTCTCTTTTCCCCTCTTTTTGCTTTGTTCTCTCTCTCTTTTTGCTTCTTCCCTCTCTCTCTTTTCTCCTCTTTTTGCTTTGTTCTCTCTCTCTTTTCCCCTCTTTTTGCTTCTTCCCTCTTTCTCTTTACCCCTCTTTTTGCTTCTTCCCTCTTTCTCTTTACCCCTCTTTTTGCTTCTTCCCTCTTTCTCTTTTCCCCTCTTTTGCTTCTTCCCTCCTTTTCCCCTCTTTTTGCTTCTTCCTCTTTCTCTTTCTTTTCTTTGTTCCTCTCTTTTGCTTCTTCCCTCTTTCTCTTTACCCCTCTTTTGCTTTTTCTCTCTTTTCTCTTTTTGCTTCTTCCTCTCTCTTTTACCCCTCTTTTTGCTTTCTTCCTCTCTCTTTTTTCTCCTCTTTTGCTTCTTCCCTCTCTCTCTTTGCCCCTCTTTTGCTTCTTCCTCTTTCTCTTTACCCCTCTTTTTGCTTTGTTCCCTCTCTCGTTTGTCTTTTCCCCTCTTTTTGCTTCTTCCCTCTTTCTCTTTACCCCTCTTTTTGCTTTGTTCCCTCTCTCGTTTGTCTTTTCCCCTCTTTTTGCTTCTTCCCTCTTTCTCTTTTCCCCTCTTTTTGCTTCTTCCCTCTTTCTTCTTCTTCCTCTTTCTTTTTCCCTTTTTGCTTCTTCCCTCTTTCTCTTTTCCCCTCTTTTTGCTTCTTCCCTCTTTCTCTTTCCCCTCTTTTTGCTTCTTCCTCTTTCTCTTTTCCCCTCTTTTGCTTCTTCCTCTCTCTCTTTTCCCTCTTTTTGCTTCTTCCCTCTTTCTCTTTACCCCTCTTTTTGCTTTGTTCTCTTCTCTTTTGTCCTCTTTTGCTTCTTCCTCTCTCTCTTTTCCTCTTTTTGCTTCTTCCTCTTTCTCTTTACCCCTCTTTTGCTTTGTTCCCTCTCTCGTTTGTCTTTTCCCCTCTTTTTGCTTCTTCCTCTTTCTCTTTACCCCTCTTTTGCTTTGTTCCCTCTCTCGTTTGTCTTTTCCCCTCTTTTTGCTTCTTCCTCTCTCTCTTTTCCCCTCTTTTGCTTCTTCCCTCTTTCTCTTTACCCCTCTTTTTGCTTTGTTCTCTCTCTCTTTTCTCCTCTTTTTGCTTCTTCCCTCTCTCTCTTTTCCCCTCTTTTTGCTTCTTCCCTCTTTCTCTTTACCCCTCTTTTTGCTTTGTTCTCTCTCTCTTTTCTCCTCTTTTTGCTTCTGCCCTCTCTCTCTTTTCTCCTCTTTTTGCTTCTTCCCTCTCTCTCTTTTCCTCTCTTTTTGCTTCTTCCCAGTTTCTCTTTACCCCTCTTTTTGCTTTGTTCTCTCTCTCTTTTTGCTTCTTCCCTCTCTCTCTTTTCCCCTCTTTTTGCTTCTTCCCTCTCTCTCTTTTCCCCTCTTTTTGCTTCTTCCCTCTCTTTTCCTCTCTTTTGCTTCTTCCCTCACTCTCTTTTCCCTCTTTTTGCTTCTTCCCTCTCTCTTTTCCCCTCTTTTTGCTTTGTTCTCTCTCTCTTTTTGCTTCTTCCCTCTCTCTCTTTTCCCTCTTTTTGCTTTGTTCTCTCTCTCTTTTGCTTCTTCCCTCTCTCTCTTTTCCCCTCTTTTGCTTTGTTCTTCTCTCTTTTGCTTCTTCCCTCTCTCTTTTCTCCTCTTTTTGCTTTGTTCTCTCTCTCTTTTCCCCTCTTTTGCTTCTTCCTCTTTCTCTTTACCCCTCTTTTTGCTTCTTCCTCTTTCTCTTTACCCCTCTTTTTGCTTCTTCCTCTTTCTCTTTTCCCCTCTTTTGCTTCTTCCTCTTTCTCTTTACCCCTCTTTTTGCTTTGTTCTCTCTCTCTTTTTGCTTCTTCCTCTCTCTTTCCCCTCTTTTTGCTTCTTCCCTCTCTCTCTTTTCCCCTCTTTTTGCTTCTTCCCTCTTTCTCTTTACCCCTCTTTTTGCTTTGTTCTCTCTCTCTTTTTGCTTCTGCCCTCTCTCTCTTTTCTCCTCTTTTTGCTTCTTCCCTCTCTCTCTTTTCCCCTCTTTTTGCTTCTTCCCTCTTTCTCTTTACCCCTCTTTTTGCTTTGTTCTCTCTCTCTTTTCTCCTCTTTTTGCTTCTTCCCTCTCTCTCTTTGCCCCTCTTTTTGCTTCTTCCCTCTTTCTCTTTACCCCTCTTTTTGCTTTGTTCCCTCTCTCGTTTGTCTTTTCCCCTCTTTTTGCTTCTTCCCTCTTTCTCTTTACCCCTCTTTTTGCTTTGTTCCCTCTCTCGTTTGTCTTTTCCCCTCTTTTTGCTTCTTCCCTCTTTCTCTTTTCCCCTCTTTTTGCTTCTTCCCTCTTTCTCTTTTCCCCTCTTTTTGCTTCTTCCCTCTTTCTCTTTTCCCCTCTTTTTGCTTCTTCCCTCTTTCTCTTTTCCCCTCTTTTTGCTTCTTCCCTCTTTCTCTTTTCCCCTCTTTTTGCTTCTTCCCTCTCTCTCTTTTCCCCTCTTTTTGCTTCTTCCCTCTTTCTCTTTACCCCTCTTTTTGCTTTGTTCTCTCTCTCTTTTGTCCTCTTTTTGCTTCTTCCCTCTCTCTCTTTTCCCCTCTTTTTGCTTCTTCCCTCTTTCTCTTTACCCCTCTTTTGCTTTGTTCCCTCTCTCGTTTGTCTTTTCCCCTCTTTTTGCTTCTTCCTCTTTCTCTTTACCCCTCTTTTGCTTTGTTCCCTCTCTCGTTTGTCTTTTCCCCTCTTTTTGCTTCTTCCCTCTCTCTTTTCCCCTTTTGCTTCTTCCTCTTTCTCTTTACCCCTCTTTTTGCTTTGTTCTCTCTCTCTTTTCTCCTCTTTTGCTTCTTCCCTCTCTCTCTTTTCCCCCTTTTTGCTTCTTCCCTCTTTCTCTTTACCCCTCTTTTTGCTTTGTTCCCTCTCTCGTTTGTCTTTTCCCCTCTTTTTGCTTCCACCCTCTTTCTCTTTACCCCTCTTTTTGCTTTGTTCCCTCTCTCGTTTGTATTTTCCCCTCTTTTTGCTTTGTTCTCTCTCTCTTTGCTTCTTTCTCTCTCTCTTTTCCCTCTTTTTGCTTTGTTCTCTCTCTCTTTTTGCTTCTTCCTCTCTCTTTTCCCCTCTTTTTGCTTTGTTCTCTCTCTCTTTTGCTTCTTCCCTCTCTCTCTTTTCTCCTCTTTTTGCTTTGTTCTCTCTCTCTTTTCCCCTCTTTTTGCTTCTTCCCTCTTTCTCTTTACCCCTCTTTTGCTTCTTCCTCTTTCTCTTTACCCCTCTTTTGCTTCTTCCCTCTTTCTCTTTTCCCCTTTTTGCTTCTTCCTCTTTCTCTTTACCCCTCTTTTTGCTTTGTTCTCTCTCTCTTTTGCTTCTTCCTCTCTCTTTTCCCTCTTTTGCTTCTTCCTCTCTCTCTTTTCCCCTCTTTTGCTTCTTCCTCTTTCTCTTTACCCCTCTTTTTGCTTTGTTCTCTCTCTTTTTGCTTCTGCCCTCTCTCTCTTTTCTCCTCTTTTTTCTTCTTCCTCTCTCTTTTCCCCTCTTTTTGCTTCTTCCTCTTTCTCTTTACCCCTCTTTTGCTTTGTTCTCTCTCTCTTTTCTCCTCTTTTTGCTTCTTCCTCTCTCTCTTTGCCCCTCTTTTTGCTTCTTCCCTCTTTCTCTTTACCCCTCTTTTTGCTTTGTTCCCTCTCTCGTTTGTCTTTTCCCCTCTTTTTGCTTCTTCCTCTTTCTCTTTACCCCTCTTTTTGCTTTGTTCCCTCTCTCGTTTGTCTTTTCCCTCTTTTGCTTCTTCCCTCTTTCTCTTTTCCCTCTTTTTGCTTCTTCCCTCTTTCTCTTTTCCCCTCTTTTTGCTTCTTCCTCTTTCTCTTTCCCCTCTTTTGCTTCTTCCCTCTTTCTCTTTTCCCTCTTTTTGCTTCTTCCCTCTTTCTCTTTTCCCTCTTTTGCTTCTTCCCTCTCTCTCTTTTCCCCTCTTTTTGCTTCTTCCCTCTTTCTCTTTACCCCTCTTTTTGCTTTGTTTCTCTCTCTTTTGTCCTCTTTTGCTTCTTCCCTCTCTCTCTTTTCCCCTCTTTTTGCTTCTTCCCTCTTTCTCTTTACCCCTCTTTTTGCTTTGTTCCCTCTCTCGTTTGTCTTTTCCCCTCTTTTTGCTTCTTCCCTCTTTCTCTTTACCCCTCTTTTTGCTTTGTTCCCTCTCTCGTTTGTCTTTTCCCCTCTTTTTGCTTCTTCCCTCTCTCTTTTCCCCTCTTTTTGCTTCTTCCCTCTTTCTCTTTACCCCTCTTTTTGCTTTGTTCTCTCTCTCTTTTCTCCTCTTTTTGCTTCTTCCCTCTCTCTCTTTTCCCCTCTTTTTGCTTCTTCCCTCTTTCTCTTTACCCCTCTTTTTGCTTTGTTCCCTCTCTCGTTTGTCTTTTCCCCTCTTTTTGCTCCCACCCTCTTTCTCTTTACCCCTCTTTTTGCTTTGTTCCCTCTCTCGTTTGTATTTTCCCCTCTTTTTGCTTCTTCCCTCTTTCTCTTTTCCCCTCTTTTGCTTTGTTCTCTCTCTCTTTTTGTTTCTTCCCTCTCTCGTTTGTGTCTTTTTGCTTTGTTCTCTCTATCTATTTGCTTCCTCCCTGTTTTTGTGTTATCGATAGAGAGCAAAGGAAGTATCTCAGCCATCCTGTTTCCGTCCGACTGTCAGTCTTTTCTCTGATTAATTAAGTGTCTTATCGAACAGGACATGGAGGATCTGATTAAAACCCATGCTGAAAAAACAGGAAAACATTGGTCTTCTTCTAACCAGGAACTCAATTAGCAGATTTCATGGAAAATAACAAGACCTTGTTGTTTTGGTGGTTTAACACCATTCTGTCTCTTACAAAAAAAGACTGCAGTCAGAGTGCAGTATAACTGCAATACACTGCAAATACTGTGTCCAAAATAGGACCGTTTTTTAAATTTCAGTAATTTTGCACTGTAACTGCAGTACACTGCAGTTGAACTGCAGTTAGTTCGTCCAAAATACCACAGGTCAACTGCAGTTACTGCACTCTTACTGCAGTTTCAAAACTGCAATCTTTTTTTGTAAGGGGCCCATGCTAAAGTATGTTTTACATGGTTTCCAGTGTATTCATGAGGTACTGGGGGGTACAGCTTAATGTAGGTAGCATGAGGTAGTGCAGAAAGGTCTACAACTCTTAATTAGAATTTAGTTATATACAATCGTATTCCATTACAGCCCATTGATTTCCAGAGGGCCAGTATTCAGAATTATGTCAGATAAATTCTAAATTCAATATTAAGGCAGAAACTGGTTCACATAGTTAGACATGCATTAGCTCATATCAAAATGGTTCAGGCAATGAGTAGGGCGTGAAGGACTGTGTGTGTGTGTGTGTGTGTGTGTGTGTGTGTGTGTGTGTGGGTGCGTGGGTGCGTGCGTGTGTGTGTGTGTGTTAACGGGCGGCCCAGCGTTTGCAGAGGGATTAACATGTGGAGCTCTTTTACACTTGGACGTCTCACTAAATTTCCGCTTTGATGGCATTCTGCCTCACACACCCAGTAATACCCCCCGCTGTTGCCTTTCCTTCCAGATGAAAAGGTTGGAGGGAGGATTGGAAAGGAGTGCGTTTTGACGCAAGGTGAGATGGGCCGGCCCCATTCCTCCAGGAGATTTAATTTTGCATATGCTCAGCTGTCGGGCCATAAATGAAAAAGTAATTGAGGTGAATGTGTATGTGTGTGTATGTTTGTCTAAGTGTGTGTCATGGTGTGTGTGTGTTTTTTTCTATGTATCAGCAAATGTGTGCATGTACAAGGGGATGAGTGTGTGTGTGTGTGTGTCATTGCTTGCAGGGGCCTTGGCAAAGTGTCTCCTTGCCATTGAGCTGTGCTGTGGAAGGTTAATGGGATGCCTGCAGGCTGTAGGGGCTCTTTGATGGGGATAATTCCTCCACCTTGCCACCAGGAAGATGACGGAGCCCCGTATCACTTCCACTGACGGATGGCACGCAGCGCCCGAACCGACAGCCTCTGTCATATTAAGGGTCTGCTCTGTTTACCTCAGTATAATTTCAATGAATATTACCTCGTTGTAGGGGAGGGAGAGAGAACACGAGACAGGGGGGGAGAGAATGAGAGAATGAGAGAGAGGGAAGGAAAAGAGGGAAGGGGGTTGAGAGAAAGAGATAGAGACGATGAGCTCCGACATGACACGGAGAGAGGTATGACACATAAAAGAGTCCTTTAGGATAAGGCCATTAACAGCGCTCACGGTCTGCCTCCAGGCAATCCAGCTTGTATTCATTGAAATGCTAAAAGTGAGAAGAGACAGACAGACAGAGGTGCATCTTGACTGGGGGGCAGTGTATTTGACACTACACCGGTGCTCTGACTGCCCTACCTCTCCATCCCTCCCCCTCTTGTTCAGAGAGAGAGGATTAGAGCATGCTGGGTAATTGGTTCGTCCGGTGGCTGTTTCTTCTCTTCGGGGTGGTAAAGGGAGCTCACGGTTCCCCAGGTAGGGAGACAAGGAGATTGGATGACCCCCCCACTCCCAGCCTCAGGAGGGGGCCAAAACAATGGCTGGTGGCTAGAGGAGGGGTAGTAGTGTTTTAGTTTTTATGGTCTGGGGAAGGCTATTAAGGAACAAAACAGTTGTGTTTGTGTGGGACATGTTTTATGTTTTCTCACATGTGTCGCCAGAGAGAAAGCTGGAGAGCTAGAGTAGAATGGGTTCTACTGTGGAACCCCAGGTCTGTGGTGCCTGTTTTAAAGCTCCACCAACCAGGTGGGAAATGACATAGAGGAGGGAGACAGGGGAGAAAGAGAGAGGCAAATGGGGAGACGGGAGAGGGCGTGGGAGAAAGTGAACGAATACATCCCCTCAGTTCAGAAGCAGCCCCGGGTTAGATTTGTCAGAAGGAGCTGGAGAAAAAAAGTCGACGGAACAAAGAGCTGCCAGTCAGACAGATTCGTTCGTGAGTCGGGCCTTCCCCAAACCCCCTCCCAGGCCCATCCCAGACCCCCAAGCGTTGGGATCAAGCCACCCGTCTGTTGTCAAACACGTCCCAGCCGCCACTCTTCCCTCTGTCTGTCCGCTGCACTGTCCCCTCTCCCGACAGCCACATAGACAAGTGTGTTAAGTGTGTGTGAGGGGATCTAGGTCTTAAAAAAGGTGCTGTAGAATTATGTGAGAGTACAGATTCCCCCCTCAAAAACACAGACACACACACACACACACACACACACACACACACACACACACACACAAGCACTCAGGCATCAATGCACGCACATGCATAATGTACACAGACAGTTGCATAAATATAGCTCACACATACACTCTCTCTCAAATAGTCCTTGAGTACAGCACGAGAGAGAGAGAGAGAGAGAGAGAGAGAGAGAGAGAGAGAGAGAGAGAGGGCAATGTGTGAGGTCCTTATGCTCCACACTAGGGGGCTGACAAAATCCACATTGTAAATCCATGCTGTCTATTAGAAACAAAGAGATGAGAGGCAGAACATTTGTGTCGTCCCCAAGGCGGCCATTTGCTTTTGAATTACTGCACATTAAAAACAAACAGCACCTAAACGGCCTGCCTGATATTAAGCCATAACGGTAAGACTATAACACACTAATAACGAGGCAATACACAAACCTATGGTTTTCTTTCCTTCTTTCCTTTCCGCCTATCCGACATACAACTGATCCATTCAACTGCTCGTGCCGTTATGTCAATGTCATGTCATGTAGTCACATCTCGACGCAGTCTGCAACTGGCCATTTACCAGAGTGGAAAGCTGCACCTTTTCGTTCACCTCAAAGACAGTTCAATTTCATTTAGCTACAGCCAGCCAGGACCAAATCCACTCCTCCACTCTGCCACAAGAACAGCCCTATCCTAAAATGAGCATGCGTTGCTACGGAGTGTAGTCTAATCCATCAGATTCATTCCGACCTCGTGTTCTTCCCCTTCCTGTGAGCGCAACAATCTATGTCAGCGACAGCTGAGGGTGTCCGACCACCCCCCCTGCGAGGCACCAAGGTGTTCAGTTGAATTGAACAACTCTTTAATTCCACGAGCCCACCCAGCACCACCACAGCATCGGCCTCCTCCAACACGGGGGCCTTATTGCTTAATCCTAATCTGCCGAAGATGTTAGATGCCAGGCGAGGGAACAAGAGGCGGTGATACATTATTAAGGGTCAGCCTAGCCAGCCAGGCGGAAAGGGTTGTTTTAGGCTAAGAGGTATCATCCAGGCGGGAGGTGGACTGGGTTACCATCCTGGGATGGGAAGGGAAATATTTATTGGGCAGAGAGAGTTTGGATGGCAAATGGGGTGTTGGAATATGCCGCGGCGTGCCACGCGGTTGTGCTGAATGTAGGTAACAAAAATGAAATGTACACACTCACACACACACACACTCACACACACACACACACAAACACTGAGAGCCCTGCCACGTGTCTCAATAACGGCTAGCAATATCTGAAAAGAAATGGGATGGCGACAAGAAATCCCGTATCGTTTGCAATCTTTGTTCAATGTGAACGTCTAAGATGATGAGTTCACACCAACCATACATTTAAACATACCTCAATCTATACATGGGCCTTTACATTAGCAGCATGACAACTATTAACCAGGTGAAGCTGAACCTGTAAAGACAACCTCTCTCGCACTCCTCCCGCTCTCATTTTCTCCATTACACAGGCATGTAAACGTGGGAGACGATCGGACCGTATCCCAGCAAAACAGACACAACACCTCTCAATCCCAGCAGCCATCAGTACCATGCCTCACACATTTTGATGGCGGGTTAATGTGAATTTAAATGGGTCAATATGTGCTTCACCCGCGCTTAATCACGGCCACTGATTAGATTTTGTATCTCCCTTGGTGAGCTAATATTCCAGAGATTAAAATTTCATGTGGAGCTCATATCAAAAATGCATTATTAACATGGAAGAAGATGGGCGCCGGATGGCCTCACCCCTCTTCCTTAAGCACAGACACACAGCAAGGACTTAAACAGGCAGACAAAATAGGTTTTTATTTGATCAAATCCCAGGTCGGTCTCATTAAGTCCTATTATGTCTATAATCATGATGCTTCCTCATCTCCCAAGGTGAAACAACATCACTAATCTCTCGCCCATTCTCATAATGCGTTTACCGTATTCCCCCCCCCCCCCCCCCCCATGACGGTGTTGCTACAACAGCTCATTGTGTTCTTGGCAAATGCATTTTCTCATTCTCAGCCCTAATGCATCATTCATGATATCATTTTTGGGAGATTGAATTGCTGTTTGTTGACATCATTTGGTGGGTGGTCATTCGTTTAGATTCGTTTAGGGCGTGTTGCTACTTGGTGTTTGATTCCTGTGTTGACCAGGAGGGCACCTCTGCCTACATCACGCCGTCAGGAGACATGGCTGTAAATTATAGATGATTCACTCAGAGAGGGGACCTGTCTCGGCCTAGATAACCTGGCCAGCTCAAATTGTACTTCTCATTTTCTGCCTCCATCTCACTATCCCTTCTGTCCAGCTCAGAAAGCCTCATCTTCAACAAAGTCGTAGAGATTGGGGTGGTGTATCTTTTCCGATATTGACTATATGATCCATGCATTCCAGTTCTCGGCAAGGGTTTGAACCGTTTCAGAGAACAGAACCGAAAACCGGAAAATAATGAAATTTTCGAGGAACAGACTCAGAACCGCGAGGGAACGTGACCCTACAGAGGGTGGGGTCTGGGACCGAGCTCCCTGCGATCCAGGCCCTCTAGATCAGAAAGGAAGGCCCGGAAAATCGCTAAAGATTCCAACCACCCAAGCCATAGACTCTTCTCTCTGCTTCCACACAGCCAGTGGTACTGTTTTTTTCCCAGTCCCACAAAGAAAACACTAAAGTGCCAATGCTAATCCCTCACTATGTCACTCAGAAAACCATTCCAGTGTCTGCCTGCCAGCTGAAAATCTTTGCCAGCGTGTGTGCATGTGTAGGCAACCTGGCATTACAAGCACGATTCAGAAATTAGAGATACATTTTTTAAATTATAGAACGGATGAACCTTTCCAATGCTAGTTAAGGATAATATAGTCATCACGTTTCACATTGGTAAGGCGTTTTTGATTTATTTGACTTCTGGTGCCGCTCAGCACACACAAGCTTGTTAGCTAGCTAGCTGGTCCAACGTTAAGCCAACTCTGAAGTTCGAAGACATATAAATAACTACTTCATCTCATAGATCAGGGAAGATTGAGATGCTCTGTTTCCTTGAGTATCAAACGGCTACAAAATCTTTCCTGTTTTCAAGACACTACATTCGATATTTGATGCTATTGAAATGACATTTGGTCAAATATTTTTTTTTAAATACCACTTATGAAACAACCTTGGCAAGGCCCACAGTGGCCTCAATAGACTACAGGCTTGAAGTTATTTTCTGTGGAATTGTATTAAAAAATGCAGGAGTTCTTGCTGAGGTAGCACAATGAATGACTCCTCACAGTGAGCCCTGTTAGTTCAGCCTCTGGACTTGGTAGAAGACACTTAAGGCGGCAGGCAGCCTAGCGGTTAAAAGCGTTGTGCCAGTAAACCAGATGTCGCTGGTTCAAATCCCTGAGCGGACTAGGTGAAAAATCTGTCGATGTGCCCTTGAGCAAGGCACTTAACCCTAATTACTCCTGTAAGTCGCTCTGTATAAGCGCGACTACTAAATTACTTGAATGTCAAACGTATTCCAGTTTTCCAACGAGGTGCAGACCCATGGTTCTCCGGGTCACAAGGACCCCATAAACTACAAACGGGGTGACCCTGTCCTGACAAACCCCCAAAGGGAATGGGTGTCCAGCTTCGTTGGCCCTTTTAGTGTTCTGGGTATGTGTTTTTATAGCGCTCCACATGACCCGTGGAGCAGCGCCGGATGGGATTCGAGGCTCTTAAAGTCCCCATGCGTGCTGTCTCCACTGTGGATAAGTCAAATGAGCCACGAACATTAGTGACTTCAAAGGGTTTGTCTGTAAGACCCCTCTGCTTGGCCGGTCTGCCAGCACATGGCTGTGTTAAGAATGTGGACCCCGAGACTCTCTGGGTTAGGGATCTTCACTGTTTACTGAAAGGCAAACTTATTTGATAACTCATACACATACACATGCATGGGCACTCAAACATACACACAACGGGTACTTCTGCTACCAATATGTATTTTTAATAAAGGACACACAGGAAGAGGTTATTCTGCAACATGGTCTCATTAGAATTTTATTTGTATTTTTAAGTGACGTTTAACCATTGTACTTGCATCACCTGAGCTGACATATTAAATCAAATCAAACTTTATTTGTCACATGCGCCGAATACAACAGGTGTAGAAATGCTTACTTCCAAGCCCTTAACCAACAATGCAGTTCAAGAAAGAGTTAAGAAAATATTTACCAAATAAACAAAAGTCAAAATATAATATAAAGTACCATAATAAAAAAGCAATGACGAGGTTATATACAGGGGGTACCGGCACCGAGTCAATGTGTGGGGGTACAGGTTAGTCTAGGTCATTTGTACATGTAGCTAGGGGTCTATTCATAGATAATAAACAGCGAGTAGCAGCAGTGTAAAAACAAGGGGGGGGGGGGTCAATGTAAATGGTCCGGGTGGCCATTTGATCAATTGTTCAGCAGTGTTATGTCTTGGGGTTAGAAGCTGTTAAGGGGCCTTTTGGACCTAGACTTGGCACTCCGATCCCGCTTGCCGTGCGGTAGCTGAGTTAAACAGTCTATGACTTGGGTGACTGGAGTCTCTGACCATTTTTTGGGCTTTCCTCTGACACCGCCTAATATATAGGTCCTGGATCGCAGGAAGCTTGGCCCCCGTGATGTACTGGGCCGTACGCACCATTGGGTCCCCAACTATTAGTTATACAACATGAAATCAACAATGAGCCATTTTGGATGCAACAGCATCGTCAATCACAAACGTTCTCTCTCTTCTGTTCCATCACCTACTCTCCAAATGAAATGCAATCCTCGCTTAAGAATTCTACACCGCCAAGCTAATAACATTCGCTGTTGGCCCGTTTCACAAGCGCGCATAGAATAACTAAGCCGAGTTAAAGCTTCATTTGTTTCCCCCTAATGTGTCGACACTCTCAGGCAACACCGAGATTGGCACACAAGCCTTTACTGCGACACAAACATCATACATCAAATGGAACAGAAATGAAATAGCACACTTCACACCGCCACATCAATATCCAGCAATGACACAAGAGCACAGGAGAACGTGGCATGACTGAGGCCCTGAGATATTGAAATACATATTGAAAATGTATTTATTTGGCGGCGCACACACAAACAAAAGCAATACAAAAGTAATAATGGAAGTGTTGCGTCAGCACACAGAGTCAGAATGCATCCCAATATCATTTAACATACGGCAATTTGATTGTCAGAAGTAATATATATAGAAACTATGATATTTACAAAACAATTTGTTTTTCTCTTTTCATATAATAATATTTTGAATTGAATGCATTTGGGTAAAAGTCCTGCAACAAAATCTACAATGTGGACCCATAGGATAGCACTTAAAAGTATGAATTAAAACACTTGTTCCAAAGTGGATGGCCATAACTGTCAACACAGACCCAAGACCGAGTCAATCATATCTGTATAAATTGTGATAATAACATACCAAATAGACAAAACGAACACTTATTTTCAATTTCCCTGTGTCATCCTCAAAGCAGCACTTCCCTTCAGACAGAGCGAGACCAACAGGATATCATTGTTGCCATATGACTGTAGTGTCTCATTGGCTCATTAGCACCAGATGACCTGCGTTGAGGGGCCGGACGGCTGCTTGTAACAGTCTAATTAGCATCTAAATGGCCTGTGAGAGGAGAGGTCCTGTTCCAGGCTGGAGGAGATAGATAATGTGTTTGACGCGGACGCCGATGATACACTGAGTCAACTAACAAACTAACAACCTGCCCTTGTGTCTCACTGAGATCTCCCCATGTCTCAACAACAGCTTGCTGGGATTGTGTGTGTGCGTGTGTGTGTGTGTGTGTGTGTGTGTGCGCGTGAGAGAGCGGGAGGGAGACACATGCATGAATGAACGGCTCTCGTTAAGGGGCCCTGCAACATTGCAACAATAAAGCGTCTAGACAAATGTTATCAGTCATGACGGAGATGGGAGATAAGACAGGAGGATAATAGTGAGGGGAGGAAAACAGTGGCTGGAACGGAGCAAATGGATTGGCATCAAACACCATGGAAACCATGTGTTTGATGTATTTGATACCATTCCACTCCAGCCATTACCACGAGCCCGTCCTCCCCAATTAAGGTGCAACCAACCTCCTGTGGTGAACGTCCAGATCACAGTGTGTGTAAAAGACAGAGTTTAGGGACCTCTGGTCCTCAGTGGAGGATGCATGGAGGGATGGGAGGGACGCCCTCTAAGTGAGGTCAACTTGAACTGAGGTCACGAATCAAGGAGGAGAGTGGAGCGACTCACGTGTAAGATTGCACCTATAATGTCCCCATTTCATTGTGATGATACACACTTTAGCAACACTTTACAATTGTCTTGAAGAGTGAATTACTCATATTTTGAATTGCATACACTCCACAAATTTGAGTTTTTTATTTCTTATTTATTTTACCAGGTAAGTAGACTGAAAGCACGTTCTGATTTACAGCAACGACTTGGGGAATAGTTTCAAGGGAAAGGAGGGGGGATGAATGAGTCAATTGGAAGCTGGGGATGATTAGGTGGCCATGAGGGCCAGATTGGGAATTTAGCCAGGACACTGGGGTTAACACCACTACTTTTACAATAATTGCCATAGGATCTTTAGTGAACACAGACAGTCAGGACACCTGTTTAATGTCCCATCCAAAAGACAGCACCCTACACAGGGCAATGACACCAATCAGTATTGGCATTGAATGAGTTATGAGTTACCTACGGTTTCATCTAAGGTTCTAAATCGATCCACCAGACACAAAATTGAACTGACTACACTGAACATGTAATCTCAAGCCTCCACATAACTTTGTTGATGCACATGATGGTCCAAGCACACCAAGACAGTCGTGAAGAGGGCAAAACCTATTCCCCCTCAGGACACTGAAAAGACACACCAGAGGGAAGTGCGTACGGCCCAGTACATCACTGGGGCCAAGCTTCCTGCCATCCAGGACCTCTATACCAGGCGGTGTCAGAGGAAGGCCCTGAACATTGTTAAAGACCCCAGCCACCTTAGTTTTAAACTGTTCTCTCTGCTACCGCACGGCAAGCGACATTGACTCTGTACCGGTACCAATTGATATTTTACTGCTGCTCTTAAATGATTTGTTATTTAAAAAATATTACAAATGTTGGTATTTTTATTAAAACTGCATTGTTGGTTAAGGGCTAGTAAGTAAGTGTCACGACTTCCTGGATAGACCTTCCTGGAGAACGCTGCACTTCCTAGGAGTCACGTGTACCTATTGTCCCAGGAGGAGACAGTAGCTATGGAGACATATGTTGCTGAATCGCTGGGACCGGGGTACATTCGGCCCTCCGCATCACCCGTCTCCTCAAGCTTCTTTTCTGTGAAGAAGAAAGAGGGAGGTCTGCGTCCGTGCATTGATTATCGAGGTCTAAATTCCATCACAGTGGGGTTTAGTTACCCACTACCTCTCATCGCCAAGGCGGTGGAATCATTTCACGGGGCGTGCTTCCTCACAAAACTGGACCTGAGGAGTGAGTATAATCTGGTGCGTATCTGGGGAGAAGATGAGTGGAAAACTGCATGTAGTACTACATCTGGCCATTATGAGTACCGCGTCATGCCATATGGGCCTACAGTACCTCGTGGACTGGGAGGGGTACGGTCCAGAGGAGAGATGCTGGGTTCCGGTGGGGGACATTTTGGATCCTTCTCTCCTGAGAGACTTCCACCGCCTCCACCCAGATCGCCCGGCGCCTCGCCCCTCCGGGTCGCCCTCGAGGCCGGTGGCGGCGCGCTGCGGGAGCCACGCGCCAGGGGGGGGTACTGTCACGACTTCCGCCAAAGTTGGGTCCCCTGCCTGTTCGGGCGGTGCTCGGCGGTCGTCGTCAAAGGCCTACTAGCCGCCACCGATCCCTTTTTCGCTTATTTGTTTGTTTTGTCTTATTAGTTTCACCTGTGTCCTGTTGTATGTGCTTAATGAGCTTCCTTATTTAAACTATGTGTACCCGCCCTTGTTTTGTGCGGGATTGTCTTCGTGTTACGTGTGAGCGTTTAGGTAGAGGTGTATATTTTCTGGACTTGGCACCCTGTGTGTTTGGATAGTCACATTCACTGTCCGCGCCCTGTAATTGTTGGGCTTGTCTATTTTTGTGCCATATTAAAGAGCACCTTTTTCCAGTGGAACTCTCTGCGCCTGATTCCTTCCTCACCCACCTAGTCCCACGTGACAGTAAGCATTTCACTGTAAGGTCTACACCTGTTGTATTAGGCGCATGTGACCAATTAAATTTGATTTGATATACCACTGTTTACATATCACATAATACTTTCACTTACTCCACATACACAGGCTATAAATTTGTTAGAAAATGGGAACTCATCAATCCTTTACCATGGCATCATCTAATGAGGTTTTAATTCAAGTGTGTGTGCATTATTAACAAGGCCTGCTGTTTGAAGTAAGCACTTGAATGAGCCTTTCATCTCCACGACGTGTGTAGAAAACCAGTCATATTTATGCTGCTGCGCAAAAACCCAGCAAATGGAGATTTGTAATGTTTCAGCCCCCGTGAAGACTTGTAAAACACTTCTAGAATATTCTTCTTTGATTTGCCTTGTAGAGAGACAGTATAAATCTCTTGACTGAGATAATGAGAGTTAGAATGAGGTAAATTAAACCCAGCAGTGTTTAGGACCTGGGAGGCTGCCTCCAGAACATGATTCATTCTAAAAAAAAACATCAACATGCTTTACTGTACCCGGTAGTACAGTAAAGGTTGGCATCCTGGTCCCCAGCATCTCTTCGTGGGCACTGGGCTGGGACAGCACCGTGACTCGCACCTTGGCAGCAGGGTTAGTGCTTTTGAGGATCCTTCGGACATCTCTACCCTAAACCCTAACCTTAGCCCCTACCCTAGCTGAGGAACGCTCAACTCTGTTCTCTTATATAGAGGGAGAGTTGTTTTGATAACTGGTCGGGCGATGTTGTTGCTAGCAAATTACCCTTACCTTAAGCATAACCATAACCCTTGCGTAACCTTAACCCTTATACAGTACCTTAACCGTGTAGCATTTCAACTTGGCAGAAGGCAAGAGGGATTGTGTCACAGTGCTATGACATCAGACGAGGCTTTGCTCATTTACCAGATCCAACACAACGATAAAGGGATAAGGATCAACGCCCATAGCCTACTTTTTCACCACACCCTGTCATGTGCCTTTCCTGTTGTCCCTGTACCAATCCTGCTATGGCCTACAGACTTGAATGAGTTATGAGAACTTGTTGCTGCTGTGGCATTTCATGCGGTTGTTGTGTTGTTGTTGTTGTTGCCAGTGGTGTGGCCTTGTGTGACTGCTGTATGCTAGCTGCTATGCTCCTGATGCCTGCCTACAGTGTGCAGGCAGCGTAACGCCCCCACATCTCCCGCTGCTATAATTACACTAATTGGAATCAGATGATGCTGGCTTAGTTGGAATGGAATGCAGACGGGGCTACGGGGCTTTTCCGCATGGAAAATCAGCTGGAAGAGGAGAACAGGAGACAGGGAGGGAGAGCAGAGGAGGGGCCGGTGTAGTCATGCAGTCACACATTCTGTTGTCCTGGCATTAATGAAATAGCCAGGATTCCTTTAAACACAGAGACAGACACATACACACACACAAAAGGTTTGTGTGTTGTCACATGTCGGCAATATGTCCTGGGAGCATGATTTCAACTACCTAAACACACAATACAAATACATGAGCTCAATTGACTTAATTTAATCTAATTCATGGAGATGAAATCCGCTCATTTGACATGAAAGCACTGTATGCATGCTGATTCCAGGCAGCAGACTAGAGGGACTAGGGGATTGATATCTGTACCTTGCATGATGAAAACTGGATATACACACGTGCCGAGTCAAGGCCGGAATATCTTCGTACGAGGGCAAGTTTCATTTAAACCCTGCCGAAAGCATATTTCCTCCCAAATTGGCGAGGGAGGGCAACAACGCAGGCAGGATTCATTCCGTTGAAAGTCACACTTGAAAGTCGGCCTGATTGTCTTCTGTTTATGTGCTGTTGTGTGGCCACTGAGGCGTGGGACGCAGCGTGTGGATTCCCTGCAGGCGATGGGGACTTAAAGAAGGAGAGACAAACAGGGCCTTTGTCAGTTCCACTGAACAACAGGGCGCATTGCCACGGCTGTCCTCCTCACCAGCAGGGGGCAGTGTAGCAGTGTTGAGCTCACTGGGAGGTGGGGTGTTTACGTGTCAGTCAGTGTGTTTGTTTACCCAGCTAAAGAGCTTGAACAACGTGAAGTCAAGAAAAGTTTGATTAAATTATCTCCTGACTCCCGCTCCCCGACCCTCTTACAAAACAACATTTCCTGGTACTTGTTTGTACCACATGTTCCAAGGCTAATAGAGAGCTCTTTGTCAGGTTCACTCCCTATCACACTGTACGTCTCATCGGCACTGGGCGTACGTCTCATTCAAACTGCATGTACATCTCATCGTTCCTGTGTGTACATCTCATGGCTGATATATTAGCATGGGGGTGTTAAAGAGAACACACAGCCCAGGAAGTGAACACTGAGTAGTCCACCTCCTCCCCTCTCCTCTCCGAGTGTCTCCATGTGGATTAGAATGTGTTGTTTGTCCATGCAGCTCTTTTGTTTCCTCTTGCTTGGTGGACGACTGCTCATCGCCTTTGTCTTCCACTGACTCTCCCTCGCTCTCTGTTCGTTTACAGAGCGTAATTAGCAAGCCAGTGTGAGCCGCGGACTCACCGGATGCCGCAAAACTCATTAACTAGCATCGTTTTTTGCTGGCTTGCTTTTGCCCCATATTAATCTTTCTCTCTCACCAAACTTTACTTCTTTGATAAATGTTTATTAAAAAAAAAGGGAAAAAAGCTTCCGTCCTCTCATGTAATAATGGTGTGTGTGTGTGTGTGTGTGTGTGTGTGTGTGTGTGTGTGTGTGTGCTCTTTAAGAGATATTTTTGCAGTGTGGATTCAAGGTCGAGCCTTTACGAGGAGCTAGCTAGTTAGATGCGAGGTGTTGACTTGTTTTCTTGATGAGAGTGGCAGGTCAAAGACGAGACCCAGTGCTCTCCCAGTGCTCTCCCAGTGCTCTCCCTGTGCTCTCCCAGTGCTCTCCCTGTGCTCTCCCAGTGCTCTCCCTGTGCTCTCCCAGTGCTCTCCCTGTGCTCTCCCTGTGCTCTCCCAGTGCTCTCCCAGTGCTCTCCCAGTGCTCTCCCAGTGCTCTCCCTGTGCTCTACCTGTGCTCTCCCTGTGCTCTCCCAGTGCTCTCCCAGTGCTCTCCCTGTGCTCTCCCAGTGCTCTCCCAGTGCTCTCCCTGTGCTCTCCCAGTGCTCTCCCAGTGCTCTCCCTGTGCTCTCCCAGTGCTCTCCCTGTGCTCTCCCAGTGCTCTCCCTGTGCTCTCCCTGTGCTCTCCCAGTGCTCTCCCTGTGCTCTCCCAGTGCTCTCCCTGTGCTCTCCCTGTGCTCTCCCAGTGCTCTCCCAGTGCTCTCCCAGTGCCCCTGTGCTCTCCCTGTGCTCTCCCTGTGCTCTCCCAGTGCTCTCCCTGTGCTCTCCCAGTGCTCTCCCTGTGCTCTCCCTGTGCTCTCCCTGTGCTCTCCCAGTGCTCTCCCAGTGCTCTCCCAGTGCTCTCCCTGGGCCTCCAGTCAATGACAGTCATACAGCATCTCCTCCTGCTCTCCTCTCACTAGCAGGCCACACAAACAAGGTAATTGACTGTTGCACAAATGTACTATCTTCATTTGATCACCCTGTTCCAGCAGAATTTTCCTGCAGTGCAGGAAATGTAAAACTTTTGTATTTGAGGTTTCAAAAGGCTTCTGAAGTTTGTAATTTACACTCAGAAATGTTCCCTTATCGAAAAATGTATCAACCCCTACAAGAATGTCCATGAATTATAATCCACATAATAATTCAGATGTTCTGTTGCTGCAGGATTATTGTCCTGCTGTAGAAAACTGGCTCAAATTAGGATCCTCCATCTGTATCATTTGGTTGGAGATAGCTGACATGATGAAGACCTTGCAAAAAGCTTTTATTTTTGACCAGTAGTGTGGGAGTCTGATATTAACTGGTACTGATTACTGAATTGTTGGGAAACTTGTGCACGTGAGCATAAACACTTTCAACTTGTTTCCTTTTTTGTGCTCTCACTCTCTCTCTATTCTACAAAAAAAAGTAAGTTGAAGACAAGGTTAGCAAATGAAGATTGGCATCTCTGTTTTCCTGATACGAGAAAGAATCTCACCCATCACCTTCCACATCTCACTGTGTGTCAGTCCTCTGGTGACTTTCAGGAGGCTGGGTGGTGGTGATGTCCTGGGTGGTGTGGGACTCTGTGGTCCTGTGACTGACGGGTCCTGCTGGGTCCCCGTGCCAGGCTGGGGTGGTCAGCGCCCTCGTGGGTCAGACAGCTGCCAGGGTCCCCAGGACGTAAGGTCCTCCTGCCCCCGTCCCTACCCGTCCCACACAGCCTCATCGGGGCCTGACAGAGACCACCGAGTGGCCCTTGAATACAGCATATGATTTGACTAACTAACCACTAACTGGCGAAGCACTTACTGTAAATACATTTACATCCATGTTTTAGTCACTTAGCAGACACTCATCTGGGGCCACTTACAGTCATCTAAATGTGCATTTTAAAAAAGTGATGTGAACTTATTTGTGAATAGATGGATGACACATTCCCTGTTAGCATTTATAGCCATGAATACGTCAAGCAAGTGAGCAGTCCGCTAATCTCGATCACCATCTGTGACCTGCACAAGCCAACACGTGATCCGTATACTGTAGAGTCAACCGCATTTGCATTTTTGAGAGAAAGTACACTACGGGAGGGTCCTACCTCACATAACTCACTATTTCCTATCTTACGTATGAACTGAGTCTAGACTGCGTCCAGACAGAATCAGTCTTCCACGGCTATGTAGAAAGTCAAGCACATCCCATTAGTAATAGCACAGTTGGCTAATGTCTCATGCTATCAACTGCAGGTAGCCCCTGTCATGCTAATGTAATGTTGAGGATCTTTGAAGCCATCTTGGCTGTAATGGCGTCTGAAGACTGCTTTTTAGGATAGAACCCACTAGGGACTCATTAATGGAGAGGCGAGGAGAAAGAGAGAAAGATGTGTGTGTGCCTGTCTGCCTGGTTGTCTGTGTGCTGTTTGAAGGAGGGCAAATAGGGACAGATTGGTGGAAGATGGTTCTTTTTGCCCAACTTCATGGGAATCTCAAGCTGTTTTCTCATACAGAGAGACAGACTGTTGGTGGTGGTGGTGGAGGAGGAGGGTTGTGCCCAAATTCATGGGGAGGCAGGATTTGAAGTGCCATCAGTGCTCTGGGGTGGTAGGCATGTGGTGTCTTGGCAGAAACAGTGCTGGTGGAAAGCTTACAGAGTCTCAGCATGCTTCGGTGTAGTGTGTCAGTAACTGATGTGCACACAGACAAGTGTATTCCTCTGCAAGGACTTCTATTGACACAGATCTGATTTGATCCGCAAGAAGCAGTGCTGTTACATACTGCCAATCCGGTGGCCATGAATATGATCAAAGACCTTAGATAAAGGTAAAGATATGCAAGGGGGGAAACTATAACATCTCACATATTCTGTACACCTCTATGTACGATGGATATAGATGAATATACACTGAACTCAAACATAAACACAACATGTAAAGTGCTGGTCCCATGTGTCATAAGCTGAAATAAAAGATCCCAGAAATGTTCCATACGCACAAAAAGCTAATTTGTCTCAAATGTTGTGCAAAAATGTGTTTACATCCCTGTTAGTGAGCATTTTATCCTTTGTCAAGATAATCCACCTGACAGGTGTGGCATATCAAGAAGCTGATTAAGCAGCATGATCATTACATAGCTGCAACTTGTGCTGGGGACAATAAAAAAGTCCCTCTAAAATGTGCAGTTTGTCTCAGTTTGTCTCAAATTGTCCCAGATGTCTCAAGTTTTGAGTGTGCAATTGGCATGCTGACTGCAGGAATGTCCACCAGAGCTGTTGCCAGAGCATTTCATGTTAATTTCTCTACCATAAGCCACCTCCAAAGTTGTTTTAGAGAATATGGCAGTGCGTCCAACCGGCCTCACAACCGCAGACCACGAGTAACCACGCCAGACCACATCCGACGTCTTCACCTGCGGGCTCATCGGGGGAGCGGGGGGGGGGGAGTATTTCTGTCTCTAATAAGGCAATTTTCTGGGGAAAAACTCATTCTGATTGGCTGAGCCTCCCCGGTGGGTCGGCCTGTGCCCTCCCAGGACCACCCATGGCTGAGCCATTCCCAGTCATGTGAAATCCATAGATTAGGGCCTAATGAATTTATTTAGATTGTCTGATTTCCTTATATGAACTGAAACTCAGCTAAATCTTTGAAATTGCCGCATGTTGCGTTTACATTTTTTGTTCAGTATATTTACAGCAGGCATATTATTCAGTATGTGGGCACTGTTAATATGATATAGTTTTATGCTGGTTATATTGTGATATTTCCTCACATAGTATATATTTCAATTGACCCAATTCCATACCAATGGATCAAAACATTCTCACATATCAATTTCCATATCTCTTTTGTCACATGGAACGACGATGAAGGATCTGTGGAGGTTGCAGCCACGATGCGGTGCGGCGTATTCGTTACGGGGAAGATCTCTTCGTTTAAAAGCTCCCTTCACTATTTACATTCCCCTAAACCCCATGGCTTTCATGATGGGCCTACTTTCAATATCAAAGCTACTTTGGAGAGCCTCGGGTGAAATGAGAACATAGAAAACAGGGACTTAAGTGTGAAACCTAAGAAGATCTCGAAAAGAGACGGCGGGGGCGGCATATCAATCCTCCTTTAACTGACACAATCCTTTCCAGAGCGAGTTTCATATGCGGGGAAATCTGAACGTGACGTTTAAGTGTGATAAAACATTGTTACGCGCCTCCATGAAACAGAGCCATAGTTTGGGTTGAAAATAGGATCCTTCCCTCAGAAAGGGGGATTAGAATGGCGTGTCAGTGTGTGTGTGTGTGTGTGTGTATGTGTGTGTGTGTGCTTTTCCTCACTTTTTCTCGAAACACGTGTCTGTGTTTAATGTGGTTTGTGCCAGAACACAGTATGCACCTGCAAGCTGTTAGGGATTACTCAAAAGCTGTTTGAGATTGTGCTAGCTACATTCATGCCATGTGTGTTTGTGTGTGTTCTTGTTTGTGTGTGTCCTTGTGTGTGTGTGTGTGTGTGTGTGTGTGTGTGTGTGTGTGTGTGTGTGTGTGTGTGTGTGTGTGTGTGTGTGTGTGTGTGTGTGTGTGTGTGAGACTACATGATATCACTGTAGTGTTTTTCAGCCAATGGGTGAAGTTGAGTAATGATGAAAAAAAAGATGATGATCTTTGACAGGTGGCTGATTTAGAACAGAGAGACCTCCTTCTGAAAGAGATTGATTGATATCCATGAAGTGCCATGAACTCATGGAAAGACTGAATTACTGTATGTGCATTATGATGGGGTCAAAAAAGACTTAAAATACACAGAAAACGTCTCGTTCTCACCCTTTGTTTATACGTGAATGGAACTGCTTTTTGTGCTATGTCTGTGTAGCCTGTCATCTGTAAGAGATGTGTTTTTAATTTTTTTTTATTGTATTGCGTTTTATTCTATTCCACTTTTTTCTGAAACATTTTCTAATAAATTCATAGCTTATAATACTGCCTCTGTGTGGGGAACACTTCTGAATTAGCTAGGTGATCTCCATCCTCCCAATCCTCATTTACCACAGTGTCAACAACTCCGTGTGAGCCTGTGTGTGTGTGTGTGTGTGTGTGTGAGCCTGTGTGTGTGTGTGTGAGCCTGTGTGTGTGTGTGTGTGTGTGAGCCTGTGTGTGTGTGTGTGAGCCTGTGTGTGTGTGTGAGCCTGTGTGTGTGTGTGTGTGTGTGTGTGTGTGTGTGTGTGTGTGTGTGTGTGTGTGTGTGTGTGTGTGTGTGTGTGTGTGTGTGTGTGTGTGTGACCTCTCTGCTGTGTCCTGTGGATGGGGGGTGTACAGAGGAAAGCCTGCCCTGCCTCTCTCCTCATCACTCACTCCCACACAGTAAACAACACCCTCCAAGTAGTGGCACTGATGAGGGGAGCACCCTGCTAACTGGGGAAGTGTGAGTGCCAGGTTTGTGTGCGTGTGCGTGTCTGTGTGTGCCTGTTTGTGCATGTGACATGAACATGTGAGTCAGTCCATGATGCCTGTGTCCTGGCCTCTTGTGTGGTTAAGGTGTATGTGTATCTATGGGAGATGGAGAGAACACACTCTGTCGCCTCAGTCCGACCTCTCACTCATTATCAGCAGGCTTCTCCACATCATGCCAGTGCTTTCTTCAGTCTACTCTCCCCAGGAGACTTCCAGACAGGACCCACACACGGATAATGACTTGCCCTGATTCCCTCCTCCCTTCCTTCCTCCATGTCTGCAGTTCTACTGCCAGAAGAGGTGGCCTGACCCTGAACCTGCTGGGCACCGCGACAGGTCTGGGGGTCTCTGACGTCAGAGACGAGGTAGACTGGAGTACCTCAGCCCACCATGAAAGGCTCACTGAACGGATACTGATCTACAGATATTTAGAGGCAAGGGGGTTACACTTTCCAGGTCCTCAAAACGGCTTGTTCTCTCTCTCTGCTGCAAAGTGCAGGTAAACGCCGCTTCACTTTGGGATCAGTGCCTCAGAATCTTTGAGCTTTTTCAATCTGCCTCTGAAGCAGAGACGATAACAAGACCAAACAAAGTCTGTCTCCAACACAAACACAGACGGGCATGTTCTCTGCAGAACCTTCTCAGAACCTTCTCAGAGCCAAGGAAACCGAACAGGCAGTCATGTTCTCTGCAGAACCTTCTCAGAGCCAAGGAAACCGTACAGACAGGCATGTTCTCTGCAGAACCTTCTCAGAGCCAAGGAAACCACACAGGCAGGCATGTTCTCTGCAGAACCTTCTCAGAGCCAAGGAAACCGTACAGGCAGGCATTTTTGCAAAAAAGCTCTACTCAGAGGGAACAAAGTGGATGGGCGCTTTACCCCAGGAGGGACTTAAAGGCATGCTGAAGGCTTTCAAATGGAGGGGAAGCTTGGCCGCTGCCACGGTAAACAAGCTGAAATGCTGCTGGAAACCTCTGAGTTCAGCGCCGTGCGGCTCCCTAAGTAAACCCACTCCGGAATGACACAATGCTGTCGGCGCGGGCCAAGCTCGCTTGTTCTCAACCACTACATCACTTACTCACTCAAAACACACAGGCACGGACATGTGCAACTCCACCCTTCTTAATCACTACGCATAGAGCATACCCCCTCAAACAAAACAGTCAATCTATCTCCACCCACTGTGTCATGCCACCCCTGGACTGGGCATTGGTGACACTGTCACGCTCCATATGGAGTAAATTACCCAGTGCCATTTTCCATGATGCCATAGTCACACGTTGCTGTATTTCATTGCATACCACAGCAGAAAATGCTGATGCTGATGGAGGTGATACTGTAGAGTGCTTGAAATATGGGGAAAGAAGAAACTAAACAAAATATGTACCAATAGAAAAAATAAGGAAAGGAGTGCAAAACTCGAGACATAAAATGTATACTTTTTAGAGCTAAAATGGTGGACAGGAAATGGTAATACCAGCATGACATGCACAAGTGTATAGTAGAGCCAAAATGGAGTCCAAGGCGAGAACGAGGTGCACGCCAGGACTCCACGAGCTAGCAGGAGTAATGGAGAAAACAAGCCACGGATCTGCCGGTCCCAAAGTGAAACCAAAAACCCAGAGAAACCAAACCGTTGGCTTTTATTTAGCCCTGTTTACCAACTTGCCTCGTAATAAAAAGCCGAATGGAGCGGCGGCCATTTCCTTGCTGATGGCATTACGGCTCATACTGCTCCCCCACTGGGAGCCATCTGCTTTCCCTGTGTTTATGTCTCTCAGAACCCCGTTTAAATATGACAGACGGCGAGCTTTAACGGACGACGCCAGCGACAGAGCCTGCTTTTAAATCTCCATGACTTTCCGTCACTGACTTGCATGTACCAGCCGGTCTGTGTGTGCGGCGGGCGGGCGGGGGGAGGGGCTCTGTCATGCCTGGCCTGGTCATCCAGAATTAGATCAGAGGGATATCCAGTAAAAACTGCCATTTAGATTTCGAGACATCCTCTGAGGACTGTCGCTGCCTGTTCTGTTCCCTGAGAGAGGAAGAACACTCCCTTCCTTCTGAGCGAGATAAAAGGACGACAGCCCAAAGCACATGTATGTTTCACTGAGGCAAAGATCTTCTGTGACATAACTGAATTAAAATGCATCATTCTCTAATTAACCTACCAGATGCTCGCAAGCCAACGCATGTTCAGTGCAGAAACTGGGTAAGGCACTCAAATGATGTACAGTATAGACTAGAGTATCACGCATTAAATACAGCGCAATGTACCAGATGTTCACAAGCCACAAGACATGCTCAGTTCATAAAATATGCAGTTCCAAATTATATCATATACAGTATACAATAGTACTGTACAATACAGAATACACCATCTAGTGGACACTTTTATCCAAAGCCACCTAGTCAATCTCAATGCTCTACCAAATGAGTTACAGAAGACCACAGAACAAGGTTAGGACCTGTCAGAGATTCAGACACGCACAGAGCTTTCATGAAGCGGAAGGCTGCATCGCCATCTCTGTAGGGCAGTGAATACAGCATCCCCAGTCTCTGTAGGGCAGTGGATACAGCATCCCCAGTCTCTGTAGGGCAGTGGATACAGCATCCCCAGTCTCTGTAGGGCAGTGGATACAGCATCCCCAGTCTCTGTAGGGCAGTGGATACAGCATCCCCAGTCTCTGTAGGGCAGTGGATACAGCATCCCCGGGCAGTGGATACAGCATCCCCAGTCTCTGCAGGTGGATACAGGGCAGTGGATACAGCATCCCCAGTCTCTGTAGGGCAGTGGATACAGCATCCCCAGTCTCTGTAGGGCAGTGGATACAGCATCCCCAGTCTCTGTAGGGCAGTGGATACAGCATCCCCAGTCTCTGTAGGGCAGTGGATACAGCATCCCCAGTCTCTGTAGGGCAGTGGATACAGCATCCCCAGTCTCTGTAGGGCAGTGGATACAGCATCCCCAGTCTCTGCATAGGGCAGTGGATACAGCATCCCCAGTCTCTGTAGGGCAGTGGATACAGCATCCCCAGTCTCTGTAGGGCAGTGGATACAGCATCCCCAGTCTCTGTAGGGCAGTGGATACAGCATCCCCAGTCTCTGTAGGGCAGTGGATACAGCATCCCCAGTCTCTGTAGGGCAGTGGATACAGCATCCCCAGTCTCTGTAGGGCAGTGGATACAGCATCCCCAGTCCCCAGTCTCTGTAGGGCAGTGGATACAGCATCCCCAGTCTCTGTAGGGCAGTGGATACAGCATCCCCAGTCTCTGTAGGGCAGTGGATACAGCATCCCCAGTCTCTGTAGGGCAGTGGATACAGCATCCCCAGTCTCATCCATCCCCAGTCTCTGTAGGGCAGTGGATACAGCATCCCCAGTCTCTGTAGGGCAGTGGATACAGCATCCCCAGTCTCTGTAGGGCAGTGGATACAGCATCACCATCTCTGTAGGGCAGTGGATACAGCATCCCCAGTCTCTGTAGGGCAGTGGATACAGCATCCCCAGTCTCTGTAGGGCAGTGGATACAGCATCCCCAGTCTCTGTAGGGCAGTGGATACAGCATCCCCAGTCTCTGTAGGGCAGTGGATACAGCATCACCATCTCTGTAGGGCAGTGGATACAGCATCCCCAGTCTCTGTAGGGCAGTGGATACAGCATCCCCAGTCTCTGTAGGGCAGTGGATACAGCATCATCGCCAGTCTCTGTAGGGCAGTGGATACAGCATCCCCAGTCTCAGCAGTGGATCCCCAGTCTCTGTAGGGCAGTGGATACAGCATCCCCAGTCTCTGTAGGGCAGTGGATACAGCATCACCATCTCTGTAGGGCAGTGGATACAGCATCCCCAGTCTCTGTAAGGCAGTGGATACAGCATCACCATCTCTGTAGGGCAGTGATACAGCAACACCATCTCTGTAGGGCAGTGGATACAGCAACACCATCTCTGTGGGGCAGTGGATACAGTATCACCATCTCTTTGGGGCAGTGGACACAGCATCACCATCTCTGTAGTGCAGTGGATACAGCATCACCATCTCTGTAGGGCAGTGGATACAGCATCACCATCTCTGTAGGGCAGTGGATACAGCATCACCATCTTTGTAGGGCAGTGGATACAGCATCCCCAATGTCTGTGGGATAGTGGATACAGCAACACCATCTCTGTAGGGCAGTGGCACAGCATCCCCAGTCTCTGTACGGCAGTGGATACAGCATCCCAGTCTCTGTAGGGCAGTGGATACAGCATCACCATCTCTGTAGGGCAGTGGATACAGCATCACCATCTCTGTAGGGCAGTGGATACAGCATCCCCAGTCTCTGTAGGGCAGTGGATACAGCATCCCAGTCTCTGTTGTTCTCTAAGGCAGGGTTTACCAAACTTGGTCCTGGGGCCCCCCCTGGGTGCACATTTTTTTTCTCTCCCCCTAGCACTACACAGCTGATTCCAAAACATTGAAGCTTGATGTGGGGAGGCAGGACAGAGTTTGGGACCCCAAGAAGCCCTGCTATCGCAGCATGAGAGGCACTATAGAGTAGGCCACTCTCCTCTGCTTGTGCCAGTGATTGGGACCCCCTAGCAGTTTCTGTTAGTACTGGTAAATCCATGTTGGCTTTGCCTTTTGTCCCCCTCTGTCAGACCTGCGTGGGAAGTGATACATTATACTTACCTGTGCTATCTTCTTGGCCTTAGTGAACTCTAAACAGTATTATTCATCAAATCAATCATATCTCTGTGTGTGGGAGATCTTGGGGCTCAGTCCAAGAAGAGGAAAGGCCATACAGTACGTTGCAGACCAGAAACCAGACCCTGGTTGGCATGGGGCGCAGGTCTAGTTCATTGTTGGCTGGGCATGTCTGGGCCCATTCAGTCCCAGCAATGAGGTCACGGGGACTGGGACTGCGTGATCCTGGCCCATCCATCAAAACGGGTTGGTGGAGTAAATCAAGCCGACAGCCACCAGCCATCATGCTCTGGCGTGAGTGTGAAGAGAGGTCAAGGTGCATTAAGCCACTCGCTACCACCATGGTGGAGGAGAGAGAGAGGGAGGGAGGGGGGTAGGGACGGGGGAGGAAGGTAGGATCTGTCCAGGCAGGGTAAGGTGGTAATGTGGGCTATTCTAATACACATAGCGGCCGTTACAGCTATGTTTGTTTACCCAATGCCGTCAGGAGAAACATTTTTTTTTTTCTCTCTCTCTCTCTCTCAGTGCAGGAGACTGTTTCTCTCTTTCCTCTCTCTCTCTCTTCCTCTCGGTATTGGAGACTGTCTCTCTCTCTCTCACCCCCCTTCAACTCCAGGCCTTTTATTCTCCATCTCCCTCTTTCCTGTGATGAAGGGCCCTTTCCTGGTTGGCCACCCTGAGCTAAGCAAGGTCCGGCCGGAGGGCAGCTACTCTCACAACAGGACTCTAAGATCTAACAAGGCTTATTCATTTAACTAACACAAATAACGCCAATAGGCTTGAAACCGGTCCACTCAAGGTGTAAAGCAGTAACACTTTACTATGAAAGCAATAGTGCTTATCGGCCTTCTCGCCGGCTAAGTAGAAATGTATCATTTATAGCTGGTACTTAAGAGATGTCAGGCACTCGCAAGGCCACTAAAGACTAAAGACGCACAATCCCAAAGGCTGTGTACTATCCTGAGCACTTTGCACAGGGCTGTTATCTGATGGGAGCGTGTTGTCTAAGGGGTAAAGGCTTTATCTATCTATGGGCTCAGGGATTTGAACCCTCAACCTCGGCTGATAATTCTGTGAAGCGCGGCAGTGATGACTGTGCCACTTTGCTGCCCAAATGTCACCCTGCCCTTTCTCTCTCTTCTGAAAAGCCTGTCAGAGGGGCCCGGGAGCCCTCGCTAATTACTGTTCCCCTTTGTGTGTGTGTGTGTGTGTGTGTGTGTGTGTGTGTGTGTGTGTGTGTGTGTGTGTGTGTGTGTGTGTGTGTGTGTGCGCTCAATGGTAAAAGACAGACTATGCCTGTTTAAAGGTCACAGCAAACTGGTGTATCAGCGAGTGAGAGACGGCACGTACACTACAGACGCCTGCGATCTACACTACAGAGCACTAGCAGAGTGGGATTAGGTGCCATAATAGGTGCTCCAACGTGCACTCTCTGGCAAACATGGAATTATTAGTTTAGCAATTAAATGACAGCTCACATGACTTATCAAGGAGCTACTTACTACTGTAGGTGAGTGCACACTTCATCATAAAAAAAATGTGTGTGCTTTAGACAAATATAGATATGAACAACCCTTGTCTCTCCTCCTGCCTCCTCACCTTTCCTGGCTATGTTGCACCTTGCCTTGCGTTGGTGGCACAGGGTGATTTGGAAGTTGTTTACTGCAGGGGAAAGAATGGCTTGGCGCAAGCAGAGTCCGCGGAATGGCCTCCCTGTTCTGTGCATAGTTCCCAGTATAGATCTAATGGCTCCTCTACACGGTGGCGCCTCCCCGGTGAGCTCAACTGATAATTACCATAAAGCACCTTCCCCTACTCCTCTCCCTCCCTCCCCCACCAAAACAAGGACATACCACTCAGCACTACTATCTCTCCATCCCTCCCTCCTTAGTTTCTCTCCGTCCTTTCCTCCCTCGTTTCACTGTTTGCTTTGTTTCTCTCCGCTCTCCTCTCCTACTCCCTGCCTCTCTGAAACTCTTGACACAACACCGTCTCTAGACCTATAGAAGTCATTCAGACACCAAACAATGAGAACGTTCACATACACACTAATCAGTCGAGTATGGCTTTAGTCATGTAAACACCTTGCTCTGCTCGTCTTAATCGGCGTGATCAAAGTGAGCGTACGCCGGTCAAAACACCTGCTTTTCCGAGCCATCGTTCGAATGATTAGGACAATTTAACAGCTTAAATCGGTGTTCTAGCGGTGTATTTGATCTGAGCATGTGCCAGCACCGGTAGCGCAAGCCTCCATCTTAAACGCGAGTGAAGTGAGCTGTTAAAAACTGAAAGTATGCATCTTATAAATAGCTTTCACATAAAAACATTATTTTAAGTTATTTATTTATTTGACCTTTATTTTACTAGGCAAGTCAGTTAAGAACAAATTCTTATTTTCAATGACGGCCTAGGGGCAGAACGACAGATTTGTACCTTGTCAGCTGGGGCTTCGAACTTGCAACCTTTCGGTTACTAGTCCAACGCTCTAACCACTAGGCTACCCTGCCGCCCCCTGTGTCTGAACTCAGAATCTAATAGTCTTCTCAAAAATAACATGGTCACTGTGGTAGAACGTTTATTTTGATTGGCTATTTTCTGCATTTATCAAAAGTCCCATCAGGTAGCCTGACTTCAGATGTGTCCATGTAAACAGGATCATTAGGGAAATTGGTATTCTTGCAAAGCATGTAAACGTTTTAAGCAAACTACTAGTTTAACCTGACTATCCACAATAATCGCATTACTGTGTGCATGTAACCGCGTTCGTTGAGGTTAAGAGCCATGTCTATAGGAGCAAGGACATTTATATGGATCGGGCGGTGGGATAAACATCTTGTCATGGGAGCCTCCATGCCTCGCTTCCGGGATGGAGGAGTCTGGGCGCTCAACTCAACCACAGCCACATTAAAATGTTCTTATTCAAATGTGTGTGTGTGTGTGTGTGTGTGTGTGTGTGTGTGTGTGTGTGTGTGTGTGTGTGTGTGTGTGTGTGTGTGTGTGTGTGTGAGTCATGCAAATGGGGTGTAGAGAGGTGCAGTGATTCTGAGAGGCTATATGGGGAGGGAGAGAGAGAGAGGTGCAGTGATTCTGAGAGGCTATATGAGGAGGGAGAGAGAGAGAGGGAGATAGAGAGGTGAGCCACCCGTAGCCTCAATCAGTTACAAAGTGTTGGGCTTCGTGCTCTAATCAGACGCATAAATGTCAGCCAGTTTCCCCAAAGCACGTCTCCATTTGCATCCATTACTGCGGTGGAGAGGAGACTCCGCCTCATATGTTTCTGATGGAGGGTGAGAGGGAAACTATTAGGGGACCGTGGGAGAGATTGCTGTGCGATTGATTGCCGCTTACTAGTCTACTGACGTCTGTGCAGACACTTTGGTAGAAGGTGTGAACCTCTCTGTTCTGAGTACTGATCTAGGATCTGTCCATATAATCTTATCCATTTTGATCTAAAAGGCTAAACTGATCCCAGATCAGCACCCCAATCTGGGAGGCTTTGTGGATACGGGCCCAGGACATACAACACGACAATGTCTACAGAGGTACAGTTGTTCGGAGGTTAACATACACTTAGGTTGGAGTCATTCAAACTCGTTTAACAACCACTCCACAAATGTCTTGTTAACAGACTATAGTTTTGGCAAGTCGGTTAGGACATTTACTTTGTGCATGACACAAGTCATTTTTCTACAATTGTTTACAGACAGATTATTTCACTTATAATTCACTGTATTACAATTCCAGTGGGTCAGAAGTTTACATACACTAAGTTGACTGGGCCTTTAAACAGCTTGGAAAATTCCAGAAAATGATGTCATGACTTTAGAAGCTTCTGATTTAATTTACATCATTTGAGTCAATTGGAGGTGTACCTGTGGATGTATTTCAAGGCCTACCTTCAAACTCAGTGCCTCTTTGCTTGACATCATGGGAAAATCAAAAGAAATCAGCCAAGACCTCAGAAAAATGATTGTAGACCTCCACAAGTCTGATTCATCATCCTTGGGAGCAATGCAAATGCAAATGCATGAAGGTACCATGTTCATCTATGGAAGGCTACCCAAAACGTTTGACCCAGGTTAAACAATTTAAAGGCAATGCTACCAAATACTAATTATGTATGTATGTATGTAAACTTCTGACCTACTGGGAATGTGATTAAAGAAATAAAAGCTGAAATAAATCATTATCTCTACTATTATTCTGACATTTCACATTCTTAAAATAAAGTGGTGATCCTAACTGACCTAAGACAGGGAATTTTTACAAGGATTAAATGTCAGGAATATTGAAAAACGGAGTTTAAATGTGTTTGGCTAAGGTGTATGTAAACGTCAACTGTAAGTGCCCATCACACATTTCTCTAATGCATATATGTGCAGCGATTCCAGAGCACATTGACATGCTTTAACAATTCATGGTGCTTTTAAAATGTTTAAAGAAATAGCCAACTGTGCTTATTCAAATACAATTGACCCATTGAATGTGTTTATCATGTAACAGAGACCTACTCAATCTCATTCCTACACACCGCAATCATATGAGGTGTTTAGTGTCCAGCAAGGCATAAATCATGAATGGAGAGAGAGAGCGAGAGAGAGACAGAGAGAGAGAGAGAGAGAGAGAGAAAGAGAGAGAGAGAGAGAGAGTAACACCTGAGGACAGGTCTAAAAGAATCGCTTCTCTGTAGGATCTTGCGGTACAGAAGACAGGAAAAGACAGGAAGAGAGAGGAAGAGAGGAGAGAGAGAACACAAAGCACAGAGCCAGACGGCAGGAGCGACCAGATACAGCTGCGATAGCGATTAGGGCCCTTACGTATTAGAAATACCTTTTGTAGAGCAGGCTGAGAAGAGGAAAGGAGAGAAGAAGAGGGAAATTGAGAGGGACAGAGGATGAGAGGAGGAGGGGGGGGATAGTAGCCGGTGGAGCTTCTGACTCATCCCTCTGTCTATATTGTGTGTGTCAGGAGAAGTGAAAGCTGTTCCCCTGCAGTTCTAGAGTGTCTGAACGGTCTCCAACACACAGTCATTACAGGCTGATGGGCACATGTACAGTGCCTTCAGAAAGTGTTCACAACCCTTGACTTTTCCCACATTTTGTTGTGTTGCAGCCTGAATTTGAAATGGATCGCATTGAAATGTTGTGTCACTGACCTACACACAATACCCCATAATGTCAAAGTGGAATTATGTTTTTAGAAATGTTTACAAATTAATAACAAATTAAAAGAAATGTCTTAACACCTTTATGGCAAATCTAAACAAATTCAGGACTAAAAATGTGTATAACAAGTCACATAATAAGTTGCATGGACTCACTCTGTGTGCAATAATAGTGTTTAACATGATTTTTTTGAATGGCTACCTCATCTCTGTACCCCACACCTACAATTACCTGTAAGGTCCCTCAGTAGAGCAGTGAATTTCAAACACAGATTCAACCACAAAGACCAGGGAGGTTTTTCAAAGCCCTGCAAAGAAGGGCACCGATTGGTAGATGGTTAATAATAAAAAAGAAGCAGACAATGAATATCTCTTTGGACATTCATTACACTTTGGATGGTGTATCAATACACCCAGTCACTACAAAGATACAGGCGTTCTTCCTAACTCAGTTGCCGGAGAGGAAGGAAACTGCTCAGGGAATTCACCATGAGGCCAATGGTGACTTTACAGAGTTTAATGGCTGTGATAGGCTGGGTTTCTGTATAGCACTTTGTGACATTGGATGATGTAAAAAAGGGCTTTATAAATACATTTGATTAATTGAACATTTGATTGATAGGAGAAAATTGAGAGGATGGATCACAACATTGTAGTTACTCCACAAAGCCAAATATACACTGGAGTTGCTTACCAAGCCAACATTGAATGTTCCGGAGTGGCCTAGTTACAGTTTTGACTTAAATCGTCTTGAAAATCTATTGCAAGACATGAAAATCCTTGTCTAAAAATAATCAACAACCAACTCAAATTACATTTACATTTAAGTCATTTAGCAGACGCTCTTATCCAGAGCGACTTACAAATTGGTGCATTCACCTTATGACCTCCAGTGGAACAGTAGTGCATCTAAATCTTTTCAGGGGAGGGGGTGAGAGGGATTACTTTATCCTATTAGGTATTCCTTAAAGAGGTGGGGTTTCAGGTGTCTCCGGAAGGTGGTGATTGACTCCGCTGTCCTGGCGTCGTGAGGGAGTTTGTTCCACCATTGGGGGCCAGAGCGAACAGTTTTGACTGGGCTGAGCGGGAACTGTACTTCCTCAGTGGTAGGGAGGCGAGCAGGCCAGAGGTGGATGAACGCAGTGCCCTTGTTTGGGTGTAGGGCCTGATCAGAGCCTGGAACTGAGGTGCCGTTCCCCTCACAGCTCCGCAGGCAAGCACCATGGTCTTGTAGCGGATGCGAGCTTCAACTGGAAGCCAGTGGAGGGAGCGGAGGAGCGGGGTGACGTGAGAGAACTTGGGAAGGTTGAACACCAGACGGGCTGCGGCGTTCTGGATGAGTTGTAGGGGTTTAATGGCACAGGCAGGGAGCCCAGCCAACAGCGAGTTGCAGTAATCCAGACGGGAGATGACAAGTGCCTGGATTAGGACCTGCGCCGCTTCCTGTGTGAGGCAGGGTCGTACTCTGCGGATCAAATCCAATTTTATTTGCCACGTATACGTTTTATTGTGGGTGTAGCGAAATACTACTTGACAGAGCTTGAAGAATGTTGTACAATCCAGATGTGCAAAGCTTTTAAAGAAGTACCCAGAAAGACTCTAACTCTAAAAAGGTGATTCTAACGTATTGATTCCGGGATGTGATTACTCATGTAAATGAGATATTTCTGTATTTAATACTTTTTTCAAATATTTCTAAAAACATGTTATCACTTTGTCATAATAGGTGGTATTTTGTGTAGATGGGTGATTTTTGTTGTTGTTGATTTAATCCATTTTGAATGGAATGAGTCAAGGGTATGAATACTTTCTGAAGGCACTGTATACCTCCGCCAAACATGTACAGCTCCTTCATTTCTCCTCCTCCGCTAGCTCCTGCACCTCTCATTGCTCCCTCTCTTCCTCTTTCACTCTCATTTACCCCCCCCCCACCCCAGCTAGCCATAACTACTCCAGTCTCACATGACTGACACTGGTTCATAGAGATGTGAAGCTAAATAGACGGGAGACGATAAGAGGCTGGCAAACAATGAGGCGCTATTCAATAGAAATGGTGTACGGTTTCAAAGGTTTCCGTTTTGTCTGCATGTGTGGGGGGAAAACTATGTCTACAGAGTGAAACCAAAATAAAGACTCACTGATGAGGCTTTAATCTTGTGTCGGGAAAGGGTTATTTTCGCTATTACCCGGAGCTATATGTTGTAGAGAAGCAGGTATTTATAAGATGTTAACCAGTACACTGCTGAACCTGTCAGTTCCACTCAAGCAAGTGTATGCATAATTATGTCTTGGCTACTGTACATGTATGTGCATTTTAAAATAGCTCAACATAATGGGCACGTTCCAAAGGCAGAGCTGTGTGATCGTGACACAGGCTGTAGTTAGTCCGTTGGGGTGGATCTGGTTCAGGGAATGGGGGAAAGATCAAATGTATTGGTCATACCACAGGGAAATAAAAAAAAATGGAGTTACTCCCCTAGCCAATCGTGATTTCATAATATTACACTTTAACAGAACTCTTTTCAGCCTCTCACATCCCTAACATATGCCCTCACGACGGCCATAAACGACAGCCCACCAATATCATTCTTCTCGCCCACTGTTTTTATCCATTTACGACCCTTGAGCCGCTTTTTCAACTAAAAAGCCTCATTGTTGTATTAACCCTGGAGAGAGGGGGTGCTAGCACCAACAGAGCCAGAGAAGCCAGAGAGCCAAAGCAATGGGCTTCCAGTAGAAAAGCCACAACACAAACACAGTCTTGGCAGGGTGCGGCGAGGCAGTATTTTCCCAAAAGTGATTACCCTCTCTCCCTTTTTCCCCTCCATCCCATGGACAAGCTGCTCCCCTGGCAGCTGTTTCTACTATGCGGATCCCCGGGCACGAGGCGGAGCAAGTGGAGCTGGTTCAGGAGCCCTGCACGTGCAAAATCGCATGGAAAACTGTCAAGGCTTTTCTCTGGGAGGGCCACCCTCTCCAAAGCAGTGAAACGGAGCCTGATTAGAGCTCCACGCCAGTGTCAAAAACCTCCGGAAACCAACATTCACTTTGGAGAGGGAATCTTTGTTTGAACCACTAACGCTCAAACGCCAGGCACGTTGTAGTAGTGTGTCCATTGTGATTTCCCAGGTGTAAACCCTCCTGGTTAACTACCTCACAGCTACACGGAATGTATACAATGCGTGACATTGTATATCACAGCGATCCCCGTAGGTTATTGACAATGTGGACAGAGCTAAAGATCTGCTCAGCCGGGTCACAATGTTGAACTATTGTGATTAAAAGACAACATTTGAGAGCCAACCGTAAAAGAAAAGCAAAATGCAGTAATACCAAGGCAAATATGAAGTATATTGAAGTACTACATAACTAAAACACCATTATGTACAGACAAAATGTCCTGTGTACCTCGGATGAGTCAGAATTGACCAGAGGCCACCAGACAGCACACAAACAGATCCTAATCCTCTTTCGTAATTGGACACATGAGAAATGTTGTCATTGACCAATTGAGCAGATGGCAACAAGGGCGTAATCAACCATTCTACTGCACCCTGTGTCTTACAGGGATACGCCAAAGGCAGAGATCGAGGCATTATTTATACCCCCATTCCCCATCCACACTTCCTCATCCAAAGTTAAAAATATCTCTCCACTCCTATCAAAGGAACCTCTTCCTTTGAGACCCCCCACTGAGCGCATCCACTAAGAACGCCACCCCCCCCCCCGCCCACCCCATCCTCTCAGCCCCTAATGCACAGCCAATGAGATTATCCCCATTGATGTAGGCCTTGAATTACTCACGTTATGACTTGATTGGCCAATAATTCGATTGGAGGCACATTTATACTTCCCCTGGTTCTCTCAGACTCCACCCTCTCTCTTTCGCCCCCCCCCCTCAAGGCAACACTTTGCCGTCAGCTAGCTATCGGAGAGGGTGTGACCGTTTCCATGGAGATCGATGAACCACTTTTCTCACAAAGCCGTGTTTTGCTTACGGCATCTCCAGTTGTTCCCTTTTCATTCAATTGCCACTGCTTTTGTAATCATCCATGTTCTTGCTCTTAGCGAAAGCTTGTTAGGGAATACTTTATGCCTATCGTCATGGAGAATATCAAACAAGATTACAGCTTGGAGGACCGTCCCGATGCACCTGTAGAGCCAAGCAGAGCCAGGCCAGATGGGGAATATTGTGATGTAGTGACGGGGTGTTCATCATGAAGAAGATGAGCTCTGTGTGCAGCATCCCTGAATTCTTACTCAACCTGGCTCAAAGGGTGGAGAGGGAGTGATCGTTATTCAAGGTGGCAACGGCTCCCAACCTGCTGTCTGTGCCAAATCTTTCTTCTATGGAACGTCGGTCAGGAAACATCCCTGGATTGGCTTGGAAGACCGCTCCTTGAATCTTTCTTCTATGGAACGTCGGTCAGGAAACATCCCTGGATTGGCTTGGAAGACCGCTCCTTGAATCTTTCTTCTATGGAACGTCGGTCAGGAAACATCCCTGGATTGGCTTGGAAGACCGCTCCTTGAATCTTTCTTCTATGGAACGTCGGTCAGGAAACATCCCTGGATTGGCTTGGAAGACCGCTCCTTGAATCTTTCTTCTATGGAACGTCGGTCAGGAAACATCCCTGGATTTGCTTGGAAGACCGCTCCTTGAATCTTTCTTCTGGGGAACGTCGGTCAGGAAACATCCCTGGATTGGCTTGGAAGACCGCTCCTTGAATCTTTCTTCTGGGGAACGTCGGTCAGGAAACATCCCTGGATTGGCTTCGAAGACCGCTCCTTGAATCTTTCTTCTGGGGAACGTCGGTCAGGAAACATCCATGGATTGGCTTCGAAGACCGCTCCTTGAATCTTTCTTCTGGGGAACGTCGGTCAGGAAACATCCCTGGATTGGCTTCGAAGACCGCTCCTTGAATCTTTCTTCTGGGGAACGTCGGTCAGGAAACATCCCTGGATTGGCTTGGAAGACCGCTCCTTGAATCTTTCTTCTGGGGAACGTCGGTCAGGAAACATCCCTGGATTGGCTTGGAAGACCGCTCCTTGAATCTTTCTTCTGGGGAACGTCGGTCAGGAAACATCCCTGGATTGGCTTGGAAGAACGCTCCTTGAATCTTTCTTATGGGGAACGTCGGTCAGGAAACATCCCTGGATTGGCTTGGAAGAACGCTCCTTGAATCTTTCTTCTTCACATTCAACAGGCCCAGACTATCCAGTACTCGCGAAACACAAAAGTACCCTGAACTTCCTCTGATGGGTCTTGACAAGGCCGTTTGGCGAATGCACTGTACAATTCATACTGAATCTCGCAAACTGATTTGCTCGCACAACGAACTAGCAGAAGCAATGTCAAGGCCTTAGGATTTCCTGTTTGAATATCATGTTAAGTAAATGTATATTATTTGAAAAGCAGATGTAAACATTGCTGTCAGACTGGCTAGGAAAAAAAAGAGGATTAACCGTTGTACGAGGCACAAACAGCCTGAAATATTTAACGGTTTAGCGTCAGATTACACAACATGGAATCTAAAGACGTGATACTTTTTGACAGATAACTTCGTAATACATTTGAAAGTTAGCATGTTCTTCCATCAGTTATCGCAGGAGGCATCTATATGCACGTCACATCCCAGCAGACAGAGAAAGCCAGAGAGGATGCTCCTTGTGCATACATCCGTCTCTCTATCTTTGTCTCTCTCCCTCTCCCACTCTCTCATTCCCTGTAGTTGATGGCCTGTCTGGTTTTCTCTCTTGTCTTGTCTACCGTTTTCTTCATCACTTCTTCAGTTGCCAGACGTCCAAAGACTAGCCATCTGGTTTCAATCAGGTCTGCTCTGCACCAAACATAACAACACAGGGACAACACAGACATGCAGCCTGTGTAAACACAAAAACACGGAGGATCGTGACAAACACGCAACACAGAAACACTGGAGGAATCACACACAACTACGAAACGATATAATGACAACATTAAAACTACAAAGACAAAATATGAAGACAACCCTGAGGAGAGGATAACGCTACAGCTACTGTAAAGACAATTCTAGCTCAAAGATAAAATGAACATAGCATTAAGATTTCAGTAGACGTTGCAACACAAAAGACATTGCCTCGTTTGCAAGGCGATAACACACGGACAACAAAGAGATAACACTAAGAGAACATTGCAAATGTACAAAGACAATGCCATGTTAACAGTGGCACAGCACAGACGCAACACAAAAATAGCACACAGACCGAACAGACACAATCAACACGATATAGGAGGAGAACACTTAGTACAGGAAGCTAGAAGCTAATGAGACATACAACAGGCGACGCACAACAGCTCTGCAGACGACCAAATATTGACACAATGCAGAGACGGAGAGAACACATGAGAACAGCAGACACAGCACACATATCGCAGATTTTATGTCGTGTGAATGGATTTTTTTGTTGTTGTCACCATCTCATTGAAACAAATAAATGTAAATGGACACAAAGGCTATGTCCCAAAATAAAACGGTTGAAAGTAGAAAATACACAAGGATTTCACAAGCGCATACAGCAAAACATGCATCATCCATCCAGATCCACACAGGGCTCAAGGTTAACAGCCTCGGGGGATGTGCTGACGTACAGTATGTTATGTAAACCACCCCGGACGGAGAAATGTCGCGAGGAAGAATCACCCCGCTGAGGGTGCTAATCCCCCCCCTCATCACACACACACATACACGTATGTACACACTCATGCTAATAAGCACCACAGGAGGTTGGTGGGACCTTAATTGGGAGGACGAGCTCGTGGTAGTGGCCGGAACGGAATTAAGGGGACGGTATCAAATATATAAAACCAATGGTTTCCATGTGTTTGATGCCAATCCATTTACTCCGTTCCAGCCATTATTACGAGCCGTCCTCCCCTCAGCAGCCTCCACTGGCACACACACACACACACACACACACACACACACACACACACACACACACAGACACATAACCTTCCCTGTTCAATAACAAGGAGTCAGCCGAGGTGCGTCTAATGGGACAGAAGGTCATTAAGGGCAGCTCCTGGGTGAGTCTGGTTTCCTGGTCGACCTTGACTTGGGGGACCTGAGAGAGTAGAGTGACTCCCTCACGTTTTCCTTATCCCCTCCGCCCCCTCCAGTGAGACAAAAATTTGAAGGCTAATTCCATCCTGAAGATGCAAATTTGACATTCATTTCTCTATTCTTTTTTGTTGTTGTTGACCTTTTACCTCCCCACTCAGAGATCAGAGATTGGACAGACAGACCGCCACACACAGTGACATTCAGATGGAGGGAAAACAACTGCAGTGCCAAAGCCAGAGAGCCAGAGCCCACTACTTTCCCAGTTCTCTCTCCCTCATTAGTCTGAATAAGAGACATGGGTGTCACAGTTCCCCATCCATCAACAGTCACTAGGCAGGCCCTGGCTGATGCGTGGGCCTTTTGACATGGCCAAAGCTCTGTGCTGCTCTGTCTCAGAATCTTCCTACAGTACAGCCCCTCACCAATATGATTGAAGTTACTGGAAATGGAAACTGTCAGTGTAATTTAACATGGCATGCCTGCACAATTCATTAGGGGCCTGTAGAGAGGGAACGAGAGAGATCGAGAGAGAGAGAGAGATGGTGATGGTGGGGGGGACAGATGGCCAAAAAGAAACAGACAGACAGACAGACAGACAGACAGACAGACAGACAGACAGACAGACAGACAGACAGACAGACAGACAGACAGACAGACAGACAGACAGACATACATACATACAGACAGACAGACAGACATAGTGGCAAGCCAGCGACAGCCAGAAACGGGATGAAAAAAGACAAACCCGACCGCGAGCCTCACTCCAAGCTCCTGCGAGATTAGTCTGTTGTTAATGACCAAGCACACAACACGATCGACCCTGTTTGTTTGTTACCATCGGCGGCCAGTCGAGATCCTAACAGACTGTACAGCAGCGCTAACTCTTAATTACGTTGCAAGACCTTCTTAGTGTGGTAGAAATGTAAACTCACACAGACTGGAGCTCTAAGCCCCGAATATGTAACTCTGCTACGGTGGGAGGGTACCTTAATCGTGTTACAGTTTCTAGTGAATTAAAGATAGCCTGGCTGGTGGTGCTTTCGTTCGCTACTGTGTGTGCGTGTGTGTGCGTTACACAGTAAGGCCGTTGTGAGGCGGTGGATTAATGTGTGTTTAGAAAGCCAAACCTACATACAGATGTGCATGAATTACCCCTAGCAATGTTCCTTCACACATCAATTCTATCTTATTCTCCCCATCTAATTGTACGCAGGCTAAATGCATACATTATGATAGCATAGTGCTATGAACAAAATCGCATGATGTGTCTTATTTAGTTTATTGGATATGCCCTGTGTGTGTGTGAATGTGAAAATAAACTGTTTCATTGGCAGGAGAATGGCAGGGACAGGCTCGTCATTCAATGTGATTTGAAGTCCCTCAGATTTAATATAGCTCCTACTTCACTGCATGGTTAAGGTTGGCACTCGTGGTCTTTTCCTGCTGGTTCGGCCGGAGGGGAAACTCACAGTTCAGTTTTGCAGGCTGTCAGGGGAAATTGCCCTCTCATGCCTCGTGAAGGATGATAGGTAGAGGAAAATGATGGCAGAGAAATCACCCCTGAAAATACATGGTCAAGGAGTCATCTCCTTTAAATGTTGCGGAAACGACGAAATAGAAGGCGTCCACCACAGTGAAATGATAAGAAAATACTGTCGTAGACAGTAATATTTGACGTGTGTGTATATACAGCATACATGATATTATAAATACCTCACATGCGAATCGTAGTCAGACTAAGTAATTAGCCCATTGAATGAATGATTCCGTAATATAAATAGCAATATGCAGAAGACTATGGTTGAGTTACAGTAATAGGCAAGGAAGAAATGTCTGAGAATGGAATTCTAAGTAGAAGTGTATTTAATTACTTGGTCAAAATGAACTGATTCACATACAAGGCATCAACTTAAGTTACAAAGCATTAACAAGCATTTACAAGGCAAGCATGGTCAGAGTGAGAGAGAGAGAGAGAGAGAGAGAGAGAGAGAGAGATTGTGCCATGGCCGATAGCTGATGGGAGAAGGGAGAGAGAAAGAATCTCACCACAGCAGGCCAGGAACAAATAAGAGAGAGAGAGAGAGAGAGAGAGAGAGAGACTGTGCCATGGCCGATAGCTGATGGGAGAAGGGAGAGAGAAAGAATCTCACCACAGCAGGCCAGGAACAAATAAGAGAGAGAGAGAGAGAGAGAGAGAGAGAGAGAGAGAGAGAGAGACTGTGCCATGGCCGATAGCTGATGGGAGAAGGGAGAGAGAAAGAATCTCACCACAGCAGGCCAGGAACAAATAAGAGAGAGAGAGAGAGAGAGAGAGAGAGAGATTGTGCCATGGCCGATAGCTAATGGGAGAAGGGAGAGAGAAAGAATCTCACCACAGCAGGCCAGGAACAAATAAGAGAGAGAGAGAGAGAGAGAGAGAGAGACTGTGCCATGGCCGATAGCTGATGGGAGAAGGGAGAGAGAAAGAATCTCACCACAGCAGGCCAGGAACAAATAAGAGAGAGAGAGAGAGAGAGAGAGAGAGAGAGAGAGAGAGAGAGAGAGAGATTGTGCCATGGCCGATAGCTAATGGGAGAAGGGAGAGAGAAAGAATCTCACCACAGCAGGCCAGGAACAAATAAGAGAGAGAGAGAGAGAGAGAGAGAGAGAGAGAGAGAGAGAGACTGTGCCATGGCCGATAGCTGATGGGAGAAGGGAGAGAGAAAGAATCTGACCACAGCAGGCCAGGAACAAATAAGAGAGAGAGAGAGAGAGAGAGAGAGAGAGAGAGAGAGAGAGAGAGAGAGAGAGATTGTGCCATGGCCGATAGCTGATGGGAGAAGGGAGAGAGAAAGAATCTCACCACAGCAGGCCAGGAACAAATAAGAGAGAGAGAGAGAGAGAGAGAGAGAGAGAGAGAGAGAGATTGTGCCATGGCCGATAGCTGATGGGAGAAGGGAGAGAGAAAGAATCTCACCACAGCAGGCCAGGAACAAATAAGAGAGAGAGAGCAACCATCTGAGAGGTTTGGATCCAAAACCGGAGTTGTTTCTCAGAGGTGTGACAACGGGGATTGGCAAGACCAACACAGAGAAAGAAGAGCTGGTCTGCCCTACATGGTCAAGAAGTCTCTCCTCTCCTTTAAAATTGTGTTGATACGCCAAAGGACCACCAACCACACAGAATACTAAGAAGAGTGTCGGTTGGGGATCATGAAACCTCCGTGATAAGACTGTCTATGAGCAAGCTGTTAGTGGAGCGTAGATTTAAACATAATCTATAATGTGTGTCGTCAGGGCCGTGCATGATGGCAGAGAGGGGAGACAAGGGAGGGGTAGGGAGGAGGGCCGGAGATTGCTGGCATTGATGAATCTAATCCCAGAGTTAATTGGTATGACTGATGAAGACAAATTGAAATGGGGTGGCTGAATCAGTGGTTCGCACGGAAGGAAGGAAGGGCTGGGAGAGCTCTACCGCAAGCCCACAACATATTCCACCAAAGAAACAAACACACACGTGTGTGTGTGTGTGTGTGTGTGTGTGTGTGTGTGTGTGTACACACTGAAACACATTCACATAGCATGACAGGTAATCAGGGAAAGAGAGAGCCCATGTCGTAAGCCATTTTGTCAGACATAAGCAACTTATGTTGCTAAGTGCGTTGCTGTTCCACGATATAGACGTGGAATCTACAGATTAGGCCTCTACACTGTAGGTAGAACTGCTAACGCCATGAAGTCATACACTGATTTTCAACACTATCCAGCTTTGCCCTGCATGGCTTCAATGTAAGACATGTTCTGGGCATAACTGTTCTTTCGCTGACCAAATGGGTAAACTAGTGTAACGCGCTCCTTCACCTGGCTATCTATCTATCTATCTATCTGTGATGGTGGAATCAGGGTCCTTTGAAAAGGCTCTCCCTCGGCCTGTTAATGGACGCAGATCAATTGAGGGAGACAGGGAGCGACTTGGCGCAGTTGCCACATCAAAGGGACTCTAATAACGGCCCACTGTGGCCATTATTGAGTCTGAAAAGCCGTATTTATATTTATTTATATTCGCTTCAAAGCGAAGCAACGGCAGCATCGAGCGTATTGAGACTGAAGGCCTTCGCTTCATTTGAAATGGACTCATTTGAGCTCAGGGCCACTGCTAGGCAATTTGGTAACCAAACAGAGAGCTATTCACAAATAAAGCCCCGATTTCTACCTTAATTGGAATGTTACTGTCTGCGTTCGTATTGCCTATTGTGAGCGCCATTCAAACTACAGACAGGATTGTATAATGACAGACACTCTAACAGAAATCCCGTACCAGTTCAAAGTCGCTTTGTGCTCACAGTATTGGGATGGCGATGTGTGTCAATGTCCATTAAAAGTTGCTGTGACTCTCTCTCCCCTAGAGGGAGGGTGGCAGACCAGACACTCTCTCCCTCTGATAAGTTTGTAACTTTGTTCATTAATGCTGGCCTGTCTCCGGATGCAGCCGGCTGTCTGTTGTGACACTGTCTCTGCCAGATCTCCCTCTCCCCCTCCCTCTCTCACTCTTGTTCTCTTTCTCCCCTTCTCTCTTCCCCCCCCTCTCTCTCTCTCTCTCTCTCTCTCTCTCTGCATGTCTTCACGCTGCTCGGTGAAATAATTTACCACATGCCGCGCTCCTGCAGATGATTGAAGCGTAATTAGAGTGCCGAGACGGTGCGAGCCAATGGCGGGGCGCGGGACTGAGAGCTAGTCAGATGGTCCGTCTCACTCGCGCTGGCTTTGCCCTTCAAAAGTGTCAGTACGGGGAGGGAGGGCGAGAGGCGCGTTGCAGCTCAGCTGCGTTGATGCCGACGCGCTGCCGCATGCGGCGTCTATGCACATTATGCATTTGAAGAGAGAAAGAGAGAGGAATATACATGTGTAGGGGAACCTAGGGGGACTTTACCTCCTGTACGCTCAGTGATACTGTCATACTGTCAACTAGGGGTGACGAACAGGTTGATAAGGAGACAAGACAACACACCATGACAGAGGCATGAAGTATGCACAAAACATGCTGTTGTTTGTACATCTATACGGTGTATTCAAAGACAGCCAGACAAATATTGGAGAGGAGGCCCTGGAAAACGGCTGTACTAGGCAACACCATAATCTCTACGACAACCCCGGTCTCGATGGCAACCACACTAAGCCTGGAAATGTGTTGATCATTACTACCTTCTGGCTGACACCATATGCTTTATGAAAAACACAGCTCTCACACAGCTCGCAATGTCTTGCTGAACTGGTATAACACAACCCGGCTGCTGAGTCTGCACCGGTATCCTCTAGCCCCCCAATTATCTTTTCTTTCTGAATAGATTCCCACAGCCTGAAAAGAAGCCAAAGTTGACCTCAGCCTAAGGTGCAGCGCAGCTATATTAAGCTAGCCCAGCAATTCTCAGCCACAGCGACAATGGCGTCAGCCATCCGTTTGATTGGAGTCCAGAGTTCACCCTTCGTCTCGTTGAACTGTAAAGGGGCGTCAGTGCAGGAACTGTGTCAAAGAAGTCACCCTTAAAGGATAATAGGGTAATAATGAAAATCATACCACCGCTGACTGCCCAGACCACCCACAGGTAGCTTCCTCGCTGTTTGTATGAATATAAATGCAATATTGACAGGAAATTTCCCCTGAGAGATAGGAACGTCAATCTCCGTTATTCTACGTGCAGTGGGCTTTTGCCCTGACCGAGGCCCAAACATTACCGTAACAACTCCATGGGCCATTAAATGCCCGAATGGCGAACAGAGACGGCTGCCTGATGGGCTGGAGCTGAGCGTTGCCTAAACGTTTGGGATTCATTTCACGGAGGCACTCTAATGTGGACAGGAAGTGAAGGGCAAGTGGAGGCAGAAAGGGTAAACAGCCCAGAGGTAGAGAGGGTAAACCTGTTCCTGAATGTTACATGTCAATAACAACCTTAATAACCCTCCACATCCAAATGAACCATAGGCTCTCATTTTGGGCCTCTGCTATTACTGGAGAATAAACATGGCAATGTTAGCTCTGCAGGCAGTGAATTTAGGTTGAATACAGGGTGAATCTAAATATATATGAATTCAAGGGAGTGTGTAGTGTGGCCGTGTGATGTTGGGGATCCTGTGGCTAATCTGGGCTGGTTCAGGCAGCTTTGGCGAGGGAAAGAAAGAGAGAGAGAGAGAGAGAGAGAGAGAGAGAGAGAGAGAGAGAGAGAGAGAGAGAAAGGGAGAGCTTTGTTTTCATTGCGGCAACCACAAGACAAACAACGACAAAGGTAGGGAGATCATTTGCATAAAGACTGGGTTGTTGTCTGAGAGCTAGCAGCTGTCAGGTGGAATTGCTTCTCCGACACTGACACCACAATCGAGGGCTCTCACCCCATAATTCAGTGTGATTGGCTCAAGGGGGAAATGGCAGCCTGCGGGGAGTTGAGGAGGAGAGCTCTTTGACAGGTTTCCATCGGCGATGGGAGACACGGACCGTTTACTTGTTATCCCTGTGTCTCTTTTTAGCATCTGTCTTCACGCAGGGAGAAAAAGCGTTCCGCACACAGTGACACGGCGGATGAAGTCTTCAGCAAGGTGTGAGGGCCCCTCCCTCCCCCACCCCACTCCACTGATGAACACACAGGCGCACGCACACACACACACACATACTCTCGCCCAAGCTGCTTCTTTGTTGGTGACTGACAGCGAGGGAGCCACAAGGAAGTGTCCGTCAGGTACCTTCATTATGGTTCTCATCCTCCCTCATGCTGTCACAGTCGCCACCGGGGAGGAGGAAATAAAAGGAGACCAATGTTTCCTTGGTATTACCAATTCCGAGGGGGACATCCAGACAAAGGAAGGAGGAGGAAGAGGAAATAAAGAACCATTTCTCTTCCCTTCTCTTCTCTCCTCTTCCCTCCCTCGCAGCTGTGTTTAAAATAAGGCCCCTTAATAAAAGCCTTTTAATGGCACTGCGGCGAAAAGAAGGAGGGGCTTGATTACTCGGACGGTTTTATTTCATGAGCTCAAAGCCTCCGGCTCTGATTCGCAATTCCGTTTGTGACTTTTTGTCGCGGGAGATCCACGTGACAAAACGGAGCCTTGGGAAGGGGAGAATGATAAGAACGAGCCCCAGCATGACCGTGTTCAGTCATCGGGGTGGCAGCCGTTGCCACAATGATTTACACCTGCAGGAAGTGATGGTGATGCTCACCTGGGTTCCCGTTTGATGCCTCCGGGGGAACCGGTAGATGTTTCAAAGTCACAGCTACAGATAGGCAACGTTAATTATGGATGGGACTAAATTGCGCTCGTTGAATGTATGGCAGGCGAACACATGGTAGACAGGAATGTGTTTAGGCGTGTACGTGGCTATGTGTTTGTGTGGGAAAGAGACAACTAGCGAGAGATAGAGAGCAAGTAGAAGAGCGAGTGAGTAGACAGAGATACAGAGAGAGTCAATAAAAAGCAAAGGACCCCTTAATGTCTCTCAGACGTAGGATAAAAAGACAGGAGTAAAGTCATGTGGGGGGAAACCCCCTTCCACTACCCACAAAACACTGTTTAAAAGGTCAGCTGGGAATGTTGATTGACAAAAGAAAGCAATACAAAGAAAAGGCTTTCAATTAAATTGGGAAAGAGCATAGACCCTAATCTCTATTCTCTGTGTGTGGCCTCTTATAAATATTAGAGGAAGGACAGACATTTTGTGAAGAGAGGAAATGGGTAAATTGTGCATTTGAGAGATGGCATACTCGAGCACCTAGCAGGATATCATCTCTCCTAGCTCCTCCCATTATTTTCCACCACAATAACGGGGGTATAATCTTCATCATCATTTCTGGCATCGTCATCCTGGCCATCATCATTATTGGAATTGTGAATAAAAATGGAAATATCTCGCTCATCTTCCTCCTCATCCTCACCACAGTTCTAATCAGCACCAATGCCAGCAGCATCAGTACAAGTGAAAAGTCTGATTTAAATGTTCAATTAAGCTTCTAGCTAGCTGGCCTTATGGTATGGTATTTACTGTCTCAAGCTGTGGAGCTCACTGGGGTCTCTCATGTTCCAGCTCCTCTCATCTGCTTCCACTTTCACACAATCATATCAAAGAGCACCTGACAGGCGGCTATGCGCACTACAACCAGAGCACAGTCTAATTGACACAGTGTCCACCACAGGGCACCAGCAGCAGGAGAAAGCATGTACGCACGCACGCACGCACGCACGCACACCGCACACACACACACACACACACACACACACACACACACACACACACACACACACACACACACACACACACACACACACACACACACACACACATAATGGTGCTGAACTGTATATGGCCACAGCCCTGCCCGTCATACACTGTGTAGTAGTTAGGGAAGAGATGGGAGACAGAGCCATTGGAAACATAAAACATATTTAAACTCCCCTTCTACAGGCTAGAGTGGCCTCCCACCATCTCACACACATTACCACACCACGGTCTGTTTCTGGGTCTGTATCTGGATAGGGGTCTGGGGATTCTCTCCAAGACCATGCAACTTTAAATATTTTTATATTGTAGTCTATGCAATGGGTGTAAGTCATCGAAGGACCCTAACATTCTAACAGCTCCTTACCTTGGCTATTTGAGCCTATCTTATATTAGCCTATAGAGCAACGATGCTAACGTGCTAACAGTTCTTACTTTAGCCATTTGAGCCTGTCTTATATTAGCCTAGAGAGCAACGATGCTAACGTGCTAACAGTTCTTACCTTAGCCATTTGAGCCTGTCTCCTATTAGCCTACTGAGCAACGATGCTAACGTGCTAACAGTTCTTACCTTAGCCATTTGAGCCTGCACCCCGGTGGCTTTGAGAGACGACACCGCCTTTTGTGCTGCAGCTGGGCTATCAAAGTCCACGAAGCCATATCCTGAAGAGAAAGAGAGAAGGAGAGAATGATGAAAAATTCAGGTGGAGTGAGACGAAGAGAGAGAATGACAGGGCTTGGTAATTGTAGCAGTAATAGGTGGGCAATATGACAACAGAGGCTGCCAGTTTTCATATCTTGTGAGCACTACATGGCTTGATAGGTAGCGGCTCTGACGTTCATATGGGGATGCTTAGGAATGCTAATTAGCCATAACAAACTCAAGCCAATGTATTTTATAGTCCTAGGCTACATTATACAATGCTGAATATACACTGAGTACACCAAACATTAAGAACACCTGCTCTTTCCATGACATAGACTGACCAGGTGAATCCAGGTGAAAGATATGATTATTGATGTTATTGGTGAAATCCACTTCAATCAGTGTAGATGAAGGGGAGAGGGGTTAAATACACATTTTTAAGCCGTGAGTCAATTGAGACATGGATTATGTATGTGTGCCATTCAGAGGTTGAACGGGTAGTAGGTGCCAGGCGCACCGTTTGTGTCAAGAACTGCAACGCTGATGGGTTTTTCACGCTCAACAGAACCTGTGTATATCAAGAATGGTCCACAACCCAAAGCACATCCAGCCAATTTGACACAACTGTGGGAACCATTGGAGTCAACATGGGCCAGCATCCCTGTGGAGCACTTTTGACACCTTGTAGAGTCCATGTCCCGATAAATTTAGGCTGTTCTGGTATACTCAGTGTGGGCTACAATATACACCCCTACTTTATAATACCATGCTATTGTTTGAGGAGAGTGTACAATTATGAACTTGAAAATGTATTAATAAACCAATTAGGCACATTTGGGCAGTCTTGATACAACATTTTGAAGAGCTATGCAATGGTTCATTGGATCAGTCTACAACTTTGCACGTGCACTGCTGCCATCTAGTGGCCAAAATCTATATTGCGCCTGGGCTGGAATAATACATTATGGCCTTTCTCTTGCATTTCAAAGATGATGGTACATGATGTTTTTTTTCTTTGTATTATCTTTTACCAGATCGAATGTGTTGTTTTCTCCTACATTAATTTCACATTTCCACAAACTTCAAAGTGTTTCCTTACAAATGGTATCAAGAATATGCATATCCTTGCTTCAGGTCCTGAGCTACAGCCAGTTAGATTTGGGTATGTCATTGGGAAAAAATGGGTTGGATCCTTAAGAGGATACAATGCTGAATATACACCTGTATTTTATAGTCCTAGGCTACATTATACAATGCTGAATATATCATGTGTTTTATAGTCCTAGGCTACATTTTACAATGCTGTATTCTATAGTAAATGTTTTAAGCTCATTTTCCAACAAAACTAAAATAATCACAACAATGCACAGATAAAGTATTCACCAAAATTCCAATTGTTTTTTTTCCCTTCTAACACAAGGAATCCCCTTCAAAACGGAAAACCCTTCAGCCCCTTGATATTTGAAGAGGCTGTCGTTGGCCATCACGCTCCTCACACAGCCATTTCACTTCGCAGTGCTCTTAATTCTCTCTCCGGCAACAAACCTCTCAAAGGTTGACGGCATCGTACCAGAGCCTTCATTCGTTCCCTCGTCTCTCCCACGCCCTCTGGAAATTCATCAGTGGTGAAAAGATGGAGAATGAATCTGCAGCGGTGATTTATGAGTTATTGTGATCCCGACATTCCCAGGGATGTATCAGCGGCGGGGTCGCATCGGTGTTAATTAAAATGTGGTTCCAGATTAAAAGCAGTCAATGGTGGCCTCTGGTCCACTGTTTCACAAGGAAAGTGTAATTAGAAGGGGATAATGGGGGGAGCCGGGCCGAGCTGGTGTGGCTCCGCTTTACACACACACACACACATGGGCGAGCACACAGAAACACACACACTCAAACACACCGACGTGTGTGTGGAGTTTCCTGCATTCGATAGAGGTAAAGGAGCGTGAAATAAAGGCAAAATCATAACCTGAATTGAGCTCCCTTCTGATTAACAACAGGAAGGTAAAATGAAGGAAAACTGACAAATGTTCATTAGGAAACACTACTGTAAGAGCTGAAGGTGAAATAAGGTTGAATTAAATCCTATTGCCAAAACAGATCGGATGGTTCTACCTAGCTGAGACGCAGTTAACCAGCTCATAAATATAATATTGAAGAGGTGAATGGTGAAGTATAAAAAGGAATGTTCAGTGGAAGAGGAACACGAAAAGGGTTTGAGATACAAGACTGTTGACCTACATTCAGCAGAGGTAGGAGAGTACTGGTTCCTCAGAGCAGGGATTACCTGTACGGCACTGGGAAGTCACTGTGGTCGGCTCCATGCAGAGACCAAGGGCAAAAGGCCACAGCGTTACGGCGCGACCTCAAAAGACCCGTGAATACCAAACACAATTCCCGACAGAGAGAGTTCAACTGAACCCAGTTGCAGGAGTCAGGAGAGGACAATGTAGTTCAATATGACAGACAGGGAAGTTGTCAATGACCGGAGTTACAGTATGCCTGCCATGAGAGTCATTCGGAAAGTACAAAACACTCTCTTCTAAGATGCTGAGAATACATCAGGGTCAGCAGACAACCTTTCACTCAATTCGAGCGTTTAAAAAAAAGATATATCACACACAAACTGCACTCCACATGTTGTTATAAGGCAAGTAAGGAGGAGGTGCAGTACAATATTTCTAATGATGGTTGTCTGGAATTACACCCATGGTGAGGGAATGGAGGAAGGCATCGCTTTGAAGTCGCAAACACATCCTGGTGGTACGCAAAACAAATAATCTATACCTGTCACTAAGAGCCGGCTCGACTTGATGGAGTAGACGCGCCATGTCTGATACACAGCACATCCACAGCAGAAACAAATGTAAGCAGAATAAAGAGAAACATGAACTGTCTTATCGCATTTCCTGGGCCTGGTCTAACTGCTGCTGTCGAAATAAAGACAGAATAGCCGGTTAGGATGGTGAAGCCTAGACGCTCTGCAGAGCGCTGCTAGAGCCCAAGGCCCCTATGAAACACAATACACTTTATGCTAGACCGCTAATGCTAACCTACATAGCTACAATATCCTGAAACCAGATAAAGGACTTATTACAATGCACATATCAATGTATCAATCATGCATGCATCATTCATGCATTTCGCTAACAAATTATGTTAATCTTAATTACATCGGGGGAAATTTGCATATTTTATCTGCATAATAGTCTGGATCGTTTGGGCCTCCCCCCACCCTCCTAAATTGATATTCCCATTTTGATACAGTATTTCCATTTCCATATTCTGCTAGCTCTAATGATCCTGTTTTGCATTGCATACTACTTTACAATAATACCATCAGCGTGAATAATGATTCAGTCACATGTTGGCAGAATTACAATAGTTACATGTAATCGCTTACATCCATGTGAGTCATCAAGGAGGCAGAGCAGCTGATGCACACATCGTTAATTACCGCGGTTACACACGTTAATGATTATCGAGAGCACTTGCATGCTGTAATAGAGCATATACATACAGCCACTCTAAACAATATTCATGCTGCTTTACATAGTGTCATATAATTACAGTATTCCAAAAATGTGACACGACAGTCCAACGGGGGCAGATGGCGTTTGTTCTTACTTCACAGTGGGGCCAAATAACCATTTCATTGTATTAAGTCCTTTAATAAGGCTCCTGAACAGCTAATCAAATGTCCCCCCCCCCATTGTACGTTGCGGCTACTCCCTGTTTATTATCTATGCACAGTCACTTTAACTCTACCTATATGTACGTATTACCTCAATTACCTCGACTAACCGGTGCCCCCACACATTGACTCTGTACCGGTACCCCCTTGTATAATGCCTTACTATTGTTATTTTACTGCTGCTCTTTAATTATTAGTTACTTTTATTTTTTACTTATCTATTTTTTACTTCACACTTATTTTTCTTAAAACTGCATTATTGATAAGTAAGCATTTCACTGTAAGGTCTACACTTGTTGTATTCGGCGCGCGTGACAAATCAAATTTGATTTGATATAGGGAGAAAGACAGGATCCTTTCTGGCTGGCCATGATTGGCTGAGAGGAGGGGTTGACCATGCTGATGGTTGGCCATGCTTTCACATGTTAATTCTTAAAGAGGTGGGTTAAGAGTGTGTGAACGATGCTGAATGGGCGTAAACAAAGAAGAGCGCTCTAGCACTCAAAATATTTAAAACCTCTAGTGACTACCCATGCGGGAGCGTAATCATCGACTGACACTAATTAGCATAACGCAACGGACATAAATATTTCTAGAAAATATTCCTATTCATGAAAATCACAAATGAAATATATTGAGACACAGGTTAGCCTTTTGTTAATCACCCTGTCATCTCAGATTTTCAAAATATGCTTTACAGCCAAAGCTAGACAAACATTTGCGTAAGTTTATCGATAGCCTAGCATAGCATTTTGTCCAGCTAGCAGCAGGTAACTTGGTCACGGAAATCAGAAAAGCAATCAAATTAAATTGTTTACCTTTGATGAGCTTCGGATGTTTTCACTCACGAAACTCCCAGTTAGATAGCAAATGTTCCTTTTTTCCAAAAATATTATTTTTGTAGGTGAAATAGCTCCATTTGTTCTTCACATTTGGCTGAGAAATCGCCCGGAAATTGCAGTCACGAAAACTCCCCAAAAATATTCTAAATTAGCTCCATAATATCGACAGAAACATGGCAAACGTTGTTCATAATCAACCCTCAAGGTGTTTTTCAAATATCTATTCGATAATATATCGGCCGGGACAATCCGTTTTTCAGTAGGACGGATTGGAATAATGGCTACCTCTGTATTTTACACGAGAGTCACTCTGGGAGCCATCAGGTGACCACTTGCGCAATGTAGCCACTTACGGGTTTTCTTCAACATAAATGCGTAAAACTACGTCACAAGGCTGTAGACACCTTCGGGAATATGGAGAAAGAGTAATCTGGTTGATAGCCCATTCACTGCACAATAGGGACGCATTGGAACGCATCGCTTTCAAAACATGAGGCACTTCCGGATTGGATTTCTATCCTAAACTGTCAATTATATGCATATTCTAGCATCTTGTCCTGACAAAATATCCCGTTTACTACGGGAACGTTATTTTTCCAAAAATGTGCCCCCTAGTCACAAAAGGATATTAAAGTAGGATAACCTTACCATGCTTCCTCCAATCACAGTGCATGATATACCATTTTGGAGCTCTCTAGCACTCAAAATCTTTCAAGGGCATTTCTCCTGCTTGTCTCCGATGTGGGATAACACGTTTATCATATTTTAAAGCAGGGTAACCTTACCATGCTTCCTCCAATCACAGTGTATGATATACCATTTTGGAGCTCTGAATTTTTGTAATCTGTAAAAAATAAAAAAAAAAAGCATTTCAGATTATTCTAAATAAACCAAATGCTTTAATTCAATTCAAAAGACTTTATTGGCATGGAAAGTGTGAACGCATTGGCAAAGCAAACATTCACTGAGCGTACAAAACATTAAGAGCACCTTCCTAATGTTGAGCTGGATGCCATTCTGGGCTAGCTGTGTGTGTGTGTTTGTGCCTATATATGTGTTTGTCTGTGTGTGGTTAGCTGCAGCCAAGGCCGGGTTGGTTGGTCCCACTCCAAACCCAGATGAGAGGATCCTAGCTAGGCTCTGCATTCCTCCTCATTTATCCTCCTGGACTGGGTGACTGGAGATAAATAAAATAAAGGCTCCAAGAACCTGTCCATGCACTACCAAACCAGCTGTGTGTGTGTGTTTATGTGTGTGTGTGTGTGTGTGTGTGTGTGTGTGTGTGCGCGCTTGTGTGTCTAAACTGAGGCAGAATAAATATATCTTGGTTGAGGGATCATTCGGAGGGAAAAAAATGTCATGTCATGTATAAAAATGTTATCTTTGGGTTGGAGACCTCTGACCACATCAGTCCCATCAGGGCGTAACAGCACAGTGAGTTGACAATTCACACGACACCGCTTCCCCCTCGCAAACACACTGGTAGGACAGACGTGTTTTCATCTGGGGTTTTCTGCAAACACACACAAACCCAACCCGCACGCACACACGCTGCTCATAGCAACACACACATGCATGTGTACACGTACAGTACGTGTGTGTACCATACAGACCAGAACACGCAGCTATTACACATTCATTTACCGTTCACAGATTCAATGTCAACTTGTCAGCCTAACGCTCGAGGACAATATCCCATTTTTCCCTCAAATAATTCTTATGGAGCGTTCTTTTATGTGAGACACTACAGGCGAGATAGTGGTACAGGCAATTCACTTATCAACCCTGCAACTTGGATTTATGGGGGATTCATCTCTCACTGATGCACCGTATTGGCTTCATTGTATTTCTTGTCATTTTCTCCCAGGTATAAAAGTGTCCTTGTCTGCGTCCCAAATGGCCCCCACTATTCCTAGTGCACTACTTTTAAACAAAGCCCTATGAGCCCTGGTGAGCCATATGGGCCCTGGTCAAAAGCAGTGCACTATACAGGGAATATAGTGCCATTTGAGACTTAGCTCTTGTCTGTGAGCTACAGTGCCCTGCTGAGGACAAAGTGCCAGGGCACAGGGCCAAGGGGACACAGACAGCACAGCTCACTGGCACCATACATTACAGACTGTGGACTCTAGTCAGGAACGACCTCATACTGTTCCAGAACACATACAGTATATACTGTACTGTACAGTAATAGCCTTGGGTACAGACACTACGGACTGGTTTCCCGGATACAGAAAGACTAAGCCAATCCTGGACTAAAAAGCATTTTCAACGGAGATTCTATAGAGCATGCTTTTTAGTTCAAGGCTAGGAAACAGGCCCTATGGGTTTCAACCCATAGTGGATTAACTGGGTATGGGCCTCTACCTGGGGTGGTAGAGCTGCATAATGACATGTCACTCATCATCTGATCAATAACCTTCTGCCTCCCTTAGCTGCAGGCGCTGTCCATTGATCTTCTGTCTGTCTGCACCACTTTTACTGTAGCAGAACTGTTAAATGTTACTGTAAAGCACTGCTTATTGTAGAACTGTTACATTTCAGTGCAGCAGAGCAGGAAATCAACCAGGTGGTGTAGATATGAGATTATCATCTTGACTATTCAAATACTGAAGTATTTTCATATCTGGGCTTTAGTTAATCCTTCCTTCCTTCTCTCTATCCCTCGCCTTCCTATCAATGCCCAGGGGTAACGTATAGTACAACACCATACAGTCCAGCTGCCGTAGTATTTCACTCAAATTCTCATCAATCAAAACAAGTAACTGGGTGTCTAAGGTACAGTCATTCCAAAACCAACATTCCCGTGCACAGTTGATTTAATTGATAAGTAGTTGACATTATTTTGTATCAATAATTAAGAATTATGAGGGCTTATTCACGGAAAGCCTACCATCATAAATGTTCCATTATGATTTGTGGACTCATGAAGCTATCTACTGTATATTGGGCTAAGATGTTACTTAAATACCCAGTTACTAAGAGAGACAGCTCGAGTTTGAAAATCGCTCAGTTCACAGTGTTTAAATTAAGCTCCATTTAGATGAGAGAGAGAATTACAAATGCGCCAGTCTTGACTAAATGGCTAGCCTAATTTAAGAGACCCCAAACCAGCTTTCAAAATTCTCATTTGCTCATTTGAAGAACACCTCTCAGAGCCAACTGGTGTTAATTGATCTGAGTGGGCAGAATATTACTAGTGAGAAAATATCCTAAACGCGCAGCAGTGTTGTGTTTGGGACCACCTAAAACAAGACTGATTCAAGACCGGAGCAAATTGAGTCCGAGGCAAGACCAAGACCGGAGGAGTGGTCAAAACCGAGACCAGAAAAATGTGAGTCCAGTTCAAGACCATGTTGTAATTTAGTCAAATCAGCACCATAATAAGAGTTCAAAATGTCCAGTATTTCTGTGTTCATATTTCAGAACAACATGTGGATTCTTTAGACATTCAGAATAGTGAATAAAGGCATGTTGAGGGACAATAGAAATGATTACTAACCCAAACACAGAGGAAAAGAATGGGCCTACTATACCTTCAGAGAAAGGCTAAGGATTTACAAAATAATGATTATAATAATGATATTATTATTTTCAATTATGTTCTGATTGAATCTCTTCAGTTTTTGTTGGAAAGGAAAGGGTTAACACTGATTAGAAAAAAAGATCCAATCAGGATTTTTCTTTGCTGGTCTCTGGGGGAAAAAATTGATCTAGCTAAATCAGCCATTGGCTAGGCCATCAGAAGCTAGATAAATGATTTTGTAGTGACAGTGGAATCAACCAAAGACATTTGACTTAATGGGTGGGACCGTTTTTACAAAAACTAATGGAAACTGGGTCACTGAGAAATAGTGAGCAGTAGTTTTTCCAGGGTCTAGCTAGCTAGCTTTTGTTGTCGGCTAGTTTGCAGTGGCTGTTGTTTTTCATCTCTCCCGAGCCCGTACGGGAGTTGTAGCGATGAGACAAGATAGTAATTACTAACAATTGGATACCACGAAATTGGGGAGAAAAGGGGGTAAAATCAAATTTAAATAAGAGTGTACGAGCAAGGAGTCCTAAAAACCTAATTCAGTTACGCCAGCTCTGTCAGGAGGAATGGGCCAAAATTCACCCAAATTATTGTGGGAAGCTTGTGGAAGGCTACCCAAAACGTTTGACCCAAGTTAAACAATTTAAAGGCAATGGTACCAAATACTAATTGAATGTATGTAAACTTCTGACCCACTGGGAATGTGATGAAGAAATAAAAGCTGAAATAAATCATTCTCTCTACTATTATTCTGACATTTCACATTCTTAAAATAAAGTGGTGATCCTACCTGACCTAAAACAGGGAATTTTTACTAGGATTTAATGTCAGGAATTGTGAAATACTGAGTTAAATGTATTTGGCTAAGGTGTATGTAAACTTCTGACTTCAACTGTATATAAGTGCTTGCCTTAGTTAGCATTTTACTGGTAGATATCATAAGTTGAAAAGTCTTTCCTACCCTACCGGCTACTGATGTAATTCTTCTGTGAGCTGCTCCAAAACACTCTTGCTGCAGTATACCTCCACTACACTACTTTGATAAGCATCAGTATGGGCTCCCGAGTGGGGCAGCGGTCTAAGGCACTGCATCTCAGTGCTAGAGGTGTCACTACAGACGCCCTGGTTTGAAACCAGGCTGTATCACAATCGGCCGTGATTGGTAGTCCCATAGGGCGGCGCACAATTGGCCCAGCGTCATCTGGGTTTGGCCTGTGTAGACCATCATTGTAAATAAAGAAATAAGAGTTTGTTCTTAACTGGCTTGCCTAATTAAATCCAGCTCAAATAACTGGCTTGCCTAATTAAATCCAGCTCAAATAACTGGCTTGCCTAATTAAATCCAGCTCAAATAACTGGCTTGCCTAATTAAATCCAGGTCAAATAACTGGCTTGCCTAATTAAATCCAGGTCAAATAACTGGCTCGCTTAATTAAATCCAGGTCAAATAACTGGCTCGCCTAATTAAATCCAGGTCAAATAACTGGCTTGCCTAATTAAATCCAGGTCAAATAACTGGCTTGCCTAATTAAATCCAGGTCAAATAACTGGCTCGCCTAATTAAATCCAGGTCAAATAACTGGCTCGCCTAATTAAATCCAGCTCAAATAACTGTCTTGCCTAATTAAATCCAGCTCAAATAACTGGCTCGCCTAATTAAATCCAGGTCAAATAACTGGCTTGCCTAATTAAATCCAGGTCAAATAACCGGCTTGCCTAATTAAATCCAGGTCAAATAACTGGCTTGCCTAATTATATCCAGGTCAAATAAACAATTTTCAGGGATGAAGAAGTACGCCATGCCCACTGAAAAAAAACGGTGTATGTCCTCCACTGGCCCTTTGTGTTTTACAAAACTGGACTACATGAGTGAGCTGGTATTACGTTTCCTGTCCAGAATCACAAAACCTGTCACACACTGGAGGCCTATAGGTTTGCCACTGTGTAACATGTCGATAATACATTTAAAGGCTGTTAAAATATAACTTTTTTAAGAAAGGAATGTGTATATTTGGCCCGGCGAAGCGGTTTTATGGAAGCTGATAATTATGATTTTTTTTTTACTCCGCTGGTCTCGGGAAGAAATGAGGAGGACACCGAGACAAGACCGAGACACTCAATATGTGGTCTCGAGACCAAGACCAGTCTGGAGTACTACAAAACTGACGCCCAGCAAACCTGGTCTCCATTCAGATGTGTAATTGTTTTCGCCACTCAGTTACACGGTAATACACAGTAATTACATTATCTTGTTAGCTTAATAGCATAACCCAGATGTGTTGGGTGCATCATCTGAAGAGCTCTTGAGAGGGAGGGGGGCAGAGACCTGCAAGGTGTTCATTACTTGTCAAAAGGTTGTTGAAGGGACTAAATCAGCTAAATTACGTTGTCTCAAGCAACACCGCAGATAGAGATGAGCGAGATGCAACACTTTGCTCTCACAGTCACACACAGTACCTGTGCAAGTGCACAAGCTCGCTTCACGCTGCTAGAGCCTGGTAGCACCAAACCAGCTCTTCAATGCCCTTAGTTGTTGCGGAAATTGGCCCACTATGTGGTTTACTTTGAGGATCTATTTCATTTTGATGAGTCTACCTTTAAGATGGATCCTCTGGCAAAACACAAACTGCTTCTGGAAGCAAAGTCAGCACAATAACTGTTGTTCGGGAACTTCATGAAATGGGTTTCCATGGCAGAGCAGCTGCACAAAAGCCACCATGCACAATGCCAAGCATTGGCTGGAGTGGTGTAAAGCTCGCCACCATTGGACTCTGGAGCATTGGAAACACGTTCTCTGGAGTGATTAGGGATGAATGATAATGTGAATGGAAATCTTGGAAAGTGAAGGGAAATCTTAACGCTACAGCAGACAATGACATTCTAGACAATTCTGTGCTTCCAACTTGGTGGCAACAGTTTGGGGAAGGCCCTTTCCTGTTTCAGTATGACAATGGCCCCGTGCTCAAAGTGAGGTCAATACAGAAATGGTTTGTCGAGATTAGTGGGAAGAACTTGACTGCCTACACAGAGCCCTGACCTCAACCCCATCTAATACCTTTGGAATGAATTGTAATGCAGATTGCGAGACAGGCCTAATCGCCCAACATCAGTGCCCGACCCCACTAATGCTCTTGTGGCTGAATGGAAGTCCCCTCAGCAATGTTCCAACATCTAGTGTAAAGACTTCCCAGAAGAGTGGAGGCTGTTATAGCAGCAAAGCGGGGACCAACACCATATTAATGCCCATGATTTCAGAATGCGATGTTCGATGTTCAGGTGTCCACATACTTTTGGTAATGTAATGTATGTGTACGTACTGTATGCAGTCATGTGGTAGGTCTAAGTGTGATGGTCTACACGGGCCAACCCCGGACGATGCTGGGCCAATTGTGCGCCGCCCTATGGAACTTCCAATCACGGCCGGATGTGATACAGCCTGGATTCGAACCAGGGACTGTAGTGACGTCTCTTGCACTAAGATGCAGTGCCTTAGACTGCTGCGCCACTCTGGAGCTTGAGGGCTACTTCATGCATGACTTCTAATTCATGCTACTTCATGCATGACATTTCATTTGACGATGTAAGCAATTTAGGTCATAGGCTAGAATGTCAAGAGACCTGGCTTTAAACAGTGGCATAATACATGGAAAGGTGAGAACCAGAGGGGGCACTTAAGCCTACAAAGCTGTGAGTTGTAGAGGTACAATTCATATACAGGCAGTGCCATTTTCTGCTACATGTACATCCAGGTCTGCCTGATTGTTGATGCAGCAACAGCAACATAATCACCTCAGCAGATTGTACAAAGATGGGCAGACAGAGCAAATATTTGAACAAAGCATAGATCAATGAAAAATCAAGAAGGGCCCCCGAAAAATACATCTCCCAGGCAGAGACAAACATTAAAATCATGACAAGGACAAAGTGTTCCTGTATTTTTTAAGTGCGGCCCTCTTTGTCCCCCAGCTCTGATTAATTCATGAGGAACAGCCAAGCCGCCCCCTTCTACCCTTATTCATGCATTTTTGATTTATTCCTTCCTTAACTAATCAAGGATATGATCATTACTCAGGAAGATGCAGGGGTGAACCCCCGAACTCCTGGCAGGTCAGGGGAAGGCCGATGCCCTCATTGTGGTTACCACACCAGCGACGGTTGCTCTCTGATAAAAAATGGTGATAGATACGCCCTCGAATGATAGCCCTCAAGGCCATTTGTCAATGGACTGGGAGGGGAGAGAGCCCAACAGAGTTGTATAAGGATGGAACCGACATAGAACACAAGCAAGGATGGTGTCAGAGCTCAGGGCTCATGGCACGGAGACTGTGCTGCTGTCCCCCGGGGCATTGGTCTCCCGGCTGGCCTGGACTAGAAGTGAAGCGGAGACCACACTGCCAACGGGAGCAGCACAGGAAGTGGAGGGGGGACAAAAGGTCACTGTTTGAGGAATGTGGTGGCCGGGTTCCATTTACGACGTGCTCGCCCAATCAGACGCCAGCTTGGTGAGCAGCCAACTTGGAAGGCGAGAGAGCGCCTTGGCTTACAGGAATGGGAGATGGAAGGGGAAGGGAGAAGGGGGGCTTGAGCTGTGTGAGGCTCTGCAGAAAAACAAAATGAATGGATTATGAGTGCAACACATTGAGGTTTGCGTGCTGGACGCCACCCAATTAATGGAATACTCCCATTGCGATTACTAATTAAGGTCATTAATACACATGCGAACAGGGGAAAGGCTAACGGTCTCTCTCCCTGCCTCTCTCATTTCTACATAGCTCGCCCCGTTCTGGGATCGCTTTTGGGGAGAGAGAGGCATTTTGGAAGAGGTCTGCTGCTGGCCACACTTCAGTTGAGATTCTCATCTGCACATAATTCACTTTCAAAGGGCAGAGGGGCTATGGAGAGAATCCTTAATTACGCCGGCATCGTGTACAACATAGACAAATGTTTATATGTCGGCTACTCTAATGAGAAACCAATAATGGATGCAAACAGCAATCACTTGCCTTGCTCTCTCTCCACTTCCCCGAAAAGCCATACGGGACAATCCGAAACAGGGCTTTTTGGAGAGCGCAACCTCATTCATCAATTCTCCTTTATGCTCGGCATCATGCAATACTACACTCAGCCTTCAATGTAGCCATAAATCTCTCTTTATAGGGCCTAACATGGCAGATATTTCTCCATTAAAGGGTCATTCTGTGCTAGGGAGTTAGTGTATGGATGCAGGCCATTGTAATGGTCAAGCCTAGACAGTGATGCCCTACTTTATATACTGTATCTTTTCGACAGGATCATTAGGCGAAAGGTACCAGTTTGCTATATCACTACAATTGTTATTACGTACACAAGGAATAATGACCGTGTGTTGGAAATGAATTCTATTTAAACCTTCATTAAAACCTCTAATTATTTCACAGCAAGACGCCAGCAGGGTTATCGGGAGTTTGTTTGCAAATCCTTGAAAGTACATTATTGAAGTGCCGTGTGATATTGTGTAGTGTAGTGTACCTTCTATGTAATTACCATGTGGATTTAATTATCATCTAATATAATAACATATGCCTTTTTAGCAGACGCTTTAATCCAAAGCCATACACACATAGATTTTATGTGCGGTGTGTTCCCGCGAATCAAACCCACTATCCTGGCATTGCAAGTACCATACCCTACCAACTGAACTACAGAGGACCAATATAAATACACTTGATGACAGGTTATGTGGTTACCAGGTTTCCATCCAACCATTTCATGCGGCTGAATTACCTGATGCATGAAAAGAAGTCACAACCGGGCTGATGGAAACAGGATATGCCGGTAAAATGTAATTAACGCCTACAGACAGTTTGTTCGTGAGACACGGTGGTATCTTTTTGTGTCAGTAAAATTAATTATGGGAGAAATTGCGGTGGAAACACCTTAATGTGTAAATATGATATAATAACCATCACATTGAAGTAAAGTTGGAGTCACGCGATGATATGTTTGTGTGGTCCCCCCACTACAACTCAGGAAACCACGCATTTTATTAGGCAACAAATGAAATAAGTTATGATTAACTTCACAGGGTGGTGAAAGTGCACGTGATGAGCTTGATGCTCCTTTCCAATAAATATTGAGGGTCTTATTCTTGTGATGTGATGATCAATGTTTGCTGCCATTTGACAAATAAAAACAATATTGCTCTTATCCATAATAATCTCATAGTGTAGGTTGACTACCTGCACCATATCTGCACCCTGTTGAGCTGTTGCAGATTTTTGAATATTCACATGAAAATCTGTCGCAAATTGGATGGAAACCTAGCTATTGAGGAACAACAACAGGCAGCTGAGAAGAGAACCAAGTCGTGGGAGCCAATCGTCTCATCTAATTTCCCACAATCCAGTGCGGTGTCGCGCTGGCAGGTGGGCTTGGTAAATCTCAGCCTCAGCGGCTTTATCTCCTGGCGGAGGAAACGGAGGTCCTTTAAAGGTCTGAGGTCATTTCCTCTGCCTCGGGGCTCATACAGGAAAATATAAAATGTCTCCATTCGGCCAGCCCCTGCTTTCTTTCAAATGCCTGAGCTGCCTTTTTCAAGCTTTTAAGAGGCCCTTGTGGCCTCCGGATGGCAAATTAGTGGCTTCGGTTCCCCCAGATCCTCAGATGAAGCTAACCCATATCTCACTCCTACTAAATGAGAAACATCCAAAGGGAACCAGAGGGAACAATAGAGGGAGAGAAAGAGGGAGAATGCCTCCCCTCTTAACCCACAGAGCTTGACGACCCTTAAGCCTTTGACAACTTCCTGTTCCCATTGCTCTGCGGTTAGTCCAGGGTGTGAGTCAGCGATGGGAAGATGCAGAGGTGAAAGGCAGCCACGCTGTGTATCTAGGCAGGCGGAGGATTGATAGGTCTGGTCCTGGTTGCTGCAGGAGCCATAGAGTCCTAAGGCAGATGGATGAGTGTGTGGCTGGGGGTGTAGGCTGTGTGTGGGGGAGAGGAGAGACTGTACTATCCTAGCCTCAATGTGATTGTGCACTCTTTGCAAAGGTTTTTCATGGGGTCTGAAATGATTGACACCCTTGATAAAGATCAGCAAAAATTATTATATAAAATAAATTATTCAAATACTGAGCTTTGTTCCATGCAAAAAAGGGAAATTATATTATTTTCTACTAATACAATTGGCAGAGAAAGAGATTCTGTCTGATTCTGTAATATTTTTTTTTTCTCAAAAAGGTAGCGTTCAAAATGTTGATTTTGTGGCCAATTAACAATTTCTTTGTGTATTTTGATGTGTGCTTATGGTTATTGTCTTGCTGGAAGGTCCACTTGCGTCCAAGTTTCAGCCCCATGGCAGAGCCCACCAGGATTTTGGCTAAAATGTCCTGTCGTTGACCTTAACAAGGGCCTCAGGAACATTGGAGGCAAAACAGCCCCATTAGCATCAATGATCCACCAGCATATTTTACAGTAGGTACGAGGCTATTTTCTGCATTCTCATTTCAACGCCAAAGACCTCTATTTTCATTTTCAATCATCTTTTTTTGTGCATTTTACCCCCTCAGGGAGGTGAAGGTCGAGTCATGCATCCTCCGAAACATGACCCACCAAACCACGCTTCTTACCACCCGCCCACTTCACCCGGAAGCTTGCTGCACCAATGTGTCAGAGGAAACACTGTTCACCTGACGGCTGTCAGCCCACAGGCACCAGGCCACAAGAGCACAATGAGCCAAGTAAAGCCAAACCCTCCCCTAATCTGGATAATGGCAGGCAGGGTAGTTAATTCATGGCTTGAGCAGTCAGCGTCAGGAGGAAGGCTCTACAATAGAGGCAGTTCGGAGATGAACAAGAGGGTGGTCACATCAAGGGGGTTTTAGACTGGTCCAGAGCGTTCATCAGGGCAGCCTGGCCAGTGCCATCTCTGAAGCAGTGCTTCTCAGTAAAAGTCTTTGAAGTTAAACTCCATGGGTAGAACTTCCCCACTCCCGGTGTGTTGTACCCAACTGGGTGAAAACACGACAGCCTCCACAAAAGCACACTAATCACTGGAGCAAACTGCTCAAAACTTCAACCTCTGCATCTTCAACGAGTCTACCATCTCCAAACACTATCCCCTTACTTCAAATGAAAACATACTGTATCGAGCTAGTTTGTTAGAAAGGTAGCTAGCTGAGCTTCTTGATGACAGTGACACATTAGTTAGGTGAAACCAACTGATTTTCCAGTCATACCATGCCGATGGCTAACAAATTAGCTAACAAAAACAAACATTTAGAAAAAAAATGCTATCAAAAGTACCAAAAAAATGATGAATATTTAAATTTTTTACAGGAGTACCTAGGCTGCTATTCCGGCACTATGGCAATGATGGACCATGCGTGCATTTGTGTGTGTATTTGTGTATGACACTTGTACAGTGACCCACACATCTCTGTCTCCCTACAACAAACAGGTTGATCTCCCACTCTTTTCTCTCAGTGCATCTCACATTTTCTTCACCCTTCCCAGAGATGACTGGTTGCTGACCTCTTGCACCTTCCCCTTTTCTCGCGCTTTACTGCACGCTCACTGAGCTGAACTAAATACAAATAACACAGGATAGGAGGAAGGGGGAATTGGCCCGGCTTGTTGCCGGTTCGCTGTCTGTCTGATGGTGCCACGGTGCAAAAAAAAAAAAAAAGCACTGCTTCTGACATTTAAACAAGCGCCAGGTCAAAAGGGCAGAGACTGAAAACAAAGTGATACCGGATCAGGGCGACGCGGTGCTCTTTTCTTATGACAGACACGAAGCCTGCTCTGACCCATGCCTTCCTGCCTCTTTTTGAGGGGAAATGCGTTCACCTTTACAAGGATGGAGAGGATGAGAGAGCATCATTTGAAAGTAACAAATCTATTTAGAAGCAGATTGTGTAGACTAGAGTAACCTCTGAACATTGATGTTATCATAAAAAAAGATCTAGGGGTATGCTACAACATTGGTCTCTCACTAGAAGACAATAATAAAATAATAAATGCTGGTCAGGGGTCAAGAAGAAAAAAAAACACAGGCCCTCTGTGTCAAGCTCTCGAAAATCTGAAATATATTCCACATGTATTTCAACATCAGTATGAAAGGAATGAGGCCCTGGCTGTCAATAGTGATCAGAGACATAGGTTACATGAAAGCAGTATGCCAGAGATTTGCCTTTATACAGAAACACATGGCTTCTGACGAGACCATTACTCTCTCTCTCTACTTCTGTGTCTCTTTCTGTCTCTCTCTCAGGGCTGGACCATCATTTCCACTCGTAAAATACAGACGCTTATACTTGGCTCTTGGCATCGCTGCATTCCAGGCGGGTGAGGTATGGGAAACTAGTCTCCCACACCCGCGAGCGCAGCGCCGAGTGCCTGGCCCTTCAGATCATAACTCACAAGGCCAGTGCCTGGACACAGAGAGACTCTACTTCATCTGCAATTTACTTCTCACCTCTGGTGCACCCTTATAATCGCTCAATCCTCTGGGTCCGTCCATCCTCCTAACAAGGGGAACAGGCTGACTTGTGATGGCCTACATGAGTCACCAGCAACACATGAACATTTTAGTAATTTAGCAGACAGTCTTATCCAGAGCGACTTACAGGTGCAATTAGGGTTAAGTGCCCTGCTCAAGGGCACATCGACAGATTTTTCACAAAGTCGTCTCGGGGATTCGAACCAGGGACCTTTCGGTTACTGGCCCAAAGCTGTTAACCATTGGGCTACCTGCCGCCCCACACAAAGGTGGTTAAGCCAATCCGAGGGTTTTCCAGCCTCCACATTTGACCCGGACCTCAACAGGTGGGATCTATCCAGGTAAGGATGGCTAGGAAGGCAGCTTCACCTTGAAGGGGGCCGCGTTACTGAGTGAGGAAGCTGCAAAAAGCAATTAAAAGTATTGATGGAAGTTCAATAGCGCTTAAACAGTGCTGCCCGACACCTCGGGGCAAGTACCAGACTAATCAGATTTTTTTTCTCCTCCTCCAAGACTAAGGCTGGCTTTAGCCATTAAAGGGCTCTACACACTCTACACAAACAGAGCGATGGAGCTGCCGTTAGCGTAGAGTGTGCAACAGGCTTAAGAGAAAAATGAACAAAAGGAAAAGTACTGTATTATACTTACAGTACTGTAGCAGCTCGGCTGGAGCAGGGAATAGCTCTACAAATAGTTTGAGACGAGAGGGATAGTAATCCATGTTTAACTGAACCGTACTTGCCTTTTAGCCTCTCATTGGATATGTATACTTGAGTAGCATTCTGAATATGACCTGCTACTATCACAGCCCCATTGTTCGGTTTGCTGTGTCAACATTACATTCATAGCGAGCATACAGACAGCACAGGCTAATGCTGTTTTCCAGGAAAGAGGAGGACATAAAAAGAGTGGACGGAGACGTACTGTAGCTAGGGAGGGGTTGCACAACAACTGCCTATCCTCTGACGTCCTTCCAGCGAGCGAGCTTCATCACAAGGACTAGTTGTTTACCTCCATCCTTCCTCCAGCTAGCACTACCTGCTAAATCATTGATTTACAACATGCAGGCGCTTCCTTGACTGAGGTCTATGTTTATGCCAGGGCTTGGCTCCAAACCCTCCCTATGACAACATCTGCCTTGAAGAGTGATCGTCACACCACGGACGGTGGCAGACAGAAGGCTCCCGTGGCTAACACAAGGCTCAGCATGTGCACTGCGTAGGGAATAGGGTGCCATTTGGGATACAGTGACCTTGGTGACGTACCTTTGCACTGGTTGGTGTTCTTGTCCAGGATCGCCTTGGTTGACACAATTTTTCCATATCTATGAAGAGAAAAGAGATGACAGAGCATTTTAGTATTACACTAGACTGGCTTTATGACCTTAGTCTAGGCATGACATCACTCAAATAGACATCAAGCATTTAAAGTGCATCCTCCATTTTGTCCATTCCTCTAATAACTACCAGTCGTAAAGTTGGACAAAAATGTACTGTCAAAAAATTAATCAACGGTTCATAACAACATTTGGCGAAGCAGAGTAACATTTTTAGAATGACTAGGCGGAATGTTTCTAGAACAAAACAACATCTGGAATATTCTTAGAATTCAGTAAAGCTATTACCATTACAGTAGGCTATTTGTCCTCTCTCAATTCTCTAACCCCCACTTGGCCTATTCAATAAATAAATGTAGCGAGCCACGAATGCTCTCTTGATAACCATTACCGCTGTTGGGAAATAAATAGAGGAAGTTAACACATCGGGAATGTCTACTACCACTTCATCTCTCCCATTAATCAAACAACTGCACTATGACTCGCTGCGGCAAAAACTCAGCATTATGGACTGTGTGTGGATTAGAGGATGACTGCGTCAGTCAGCTCTCTCTGTGTGTGTGTGTGTGTGTGTGTGTGTGCGTGCGTGCGTGCGTGCGTGCGTGCGTGCGTGCCTGCCTGTGTGTTTGTTACTGTGTGTATGCGTGCGTGCCTGTACATGCCCTTGTGTGTGTGCGTAGGAAATGGAGCTTCTCTCTCAGTAAATAGGGAAGTGTGCAGCTTCCTGGACCATATTTCACCAGCGGGGGATAATTGTGCCATTTCTCAACGCACAGTGGAAACTCTATTTACTGCATGCTATGGTGGGGTGGGTGGCAGTTATGAACTGATGAGCACAAAGAGGAAAACTACAGCCTGACACTCAGCCTCCTGGATACCAATCAGACTGTTGTCTTGATGGGATAGAGGCGCAGGGTAATTTGACTGTGGTTACGTCCCAAATGGCCCCTATTCCCAATTAGACTGGGTCAAAAGTAGTGTCCTATTAAGAGAATAGGGTGCCATTAGGGACGCAGGGCTACAGATGGAAACTTGTGGTAGGAAATATCAACAGGGATTTGTAATCACTGAGAGAATTCGAGGGCGTCTCCCAAGAGCAATAGAAAAGATTGGATTCAAAAAGATTGGCATTGATATACTCAAAGCACAATTGTTTTATTTTTTTGATGTTGCACTATTGAGGAAAAAGCTTACAAAGTAAAGCCTTTCACTCATTTGTTTACGCCTGCTGTATCCTGTGCATGTGACAGATATGCTTTGATGACATTTTTTTGTTGCATAATTACCCAAGACACAATGGTAATAATGAGTGTGGATGTCAGAGTGTGCGCAACTGGTCAAAGGAAGTCAGGTGCAGGAGAGCAGAGATGAGTGAACAGGCACACTTAAGTCAGGCAGAGGAAAACAGCCGGACGCAACTGCGTCACAACACTCCGGCCCAAGGAAAAAGCAATAGCGCACAAATCACACAAATAGGTACAAAATAACAAAACCACGGGTTACAACAATACCCGGCGCAAAACCAGCCTGTAGCGTTACACACGTAACGAGCGAACAATACCACACACAGACATGAGGGGAACAGAGGATAATATACACGTAGAGTGATGAGGGTATGTAAACCAGGTGTGCGGGAAAACAAGACAAAACAAATGGAAAATGAAAGGTGGAGCGGCGATGGCAAGAAGACCGGTGACGTCGACCACCGAACACCGCCTGAACAAGGAGAGGGACCGACTTCAGCGGGAGTCGTGAAAGGTGGAGCTCTTTCTGTGAGCGTGTAACTTGTGAATAGGGTTCAACAGAGCAGAAATTGGAAAGGTTATCCGAGCTTTACATTTTCACAACTTACTCAATGAAGTTACACATCAATTATAAAATGTATACTGTTAAAGTTGCACTGATCAACGTGTGCATGGGTTTTTTGCATGTCTGGTTGTGTAGGCAAGAGTGTGTTTATTTGTATGTCTGTGTGTGTGTACAGTCGGCTCGTTCTGGGAACCAGTTAAAAAGGCCTCCTATTGGCATGCAGTTGGGGAAAGTTATCATTATAACTTTGTTTAGGTCCACTGGGACCAGGAGACACTCGCTTCTGGTTGCCAACTAATCATGGCTCGTCTCATTAAATGTTAAAGATGGTTCATCAATGCATCCTGTCTGTGATCCAAAAATACCCCACAAAGACACCGGGGGTGGGAAGAAAAGAAAAGGTAGTATCATGCATCTAGCCCATAATGGAACATTTTGGAAATAAACATTGAATAAAAGCTGTACACGAGCTGTGTATGTGTGTGTGGACACCATGCTGGCATCACCTCTTCCAGGACTGGTTGGTGAGGCTTTGATGTGACAGAGACAGTCCCTGTGAAGCCCAGGTTTAACAATGGTGATGCTTTAGCTCTTCTTGAGCCGGTCTCCTCTAATCCTATTTCAATCACTCTCAGTCTCCGTTATGACTGTCTTTACTGACCCTAGTCAGTCCTCCCCTAGTTCCTGTCTCTTTCTGTTTCACTTGCTCCCTCTCTCTCTGGCTCCCTCTTCTATTTCTCTCTCTCTCTCTCTCTCTAGTAGTGTACCGCAGTTTTGCAGGACCCGCCCGCAAGGTCTGAGAAAGGTATTTTTAGCTTAGGGTAAAAAATGACCCGCCTTCACTCAACCCCTAAGATATAGCAGCTTAATTGAATTTTAAACCCCAAATCTATTTTGCATGAAGAAACAACCTGTCATTCATCACAAATTTTGTGAATATCTGGGTTTTCCCTTTTCACAATGCAGAAAGACTGCATTTAACCAGTGGACACCACTAGTTTTTTATTACAACACAACTGCTATAATTGTTTTCTTTACTAAAGTAGAGGTTTATTATTATTATTATTGCTAAAGGTACTACATAGGTGTAAACATGAACTTTTTAGCAATAGATAGCACTTGTACAGCCTAAGAAAGTAGCAGAAATGTGCAGAAAGCAGTTTTGAATGCATTTTATTGAAGCGAAACAATAACATTCTTTAACCTTTTTGGCAACATAGTGACATATTCGTATATACTGTACAATGAGAAATTCAATTACAAAATACTAGTCTTCTCCCATTTTGTTTTAACCATTGTCCCCACCCACAAGGTGTAAAAACAACAACAATAAATAAGAATAAAATAAGATAATAGATACTAAACAAAAATGTGAAGAACATAAATCAATCAACTCTATTTAGCACATGTAGGACAATATGCAAGTGTGTGTGCATGGACTTTGCAGATGTATTCTGACATGTGCAGCACATAGTATTTGTTTTAAGTCCTTCCTCTTGCCTGCCCCAGCTGCAGCCTCATGTGGATCAGGACAAGATTCTGCCCCCTGAACAGCTTTCACAAGCGCTGCAGAGGCTGCTGTGCGGGGGAGGCGCTCCCTTCATTGAATGTGTGGGGTTACAAGTGCCTTTCCCAGCTGCTCCAGGAACACCCTCCTCTTGTTCCGCTTATCAGGCATCCAGGTAGGGTTGATCTTGTTTCATTTCACGAAGGCATTGTATGGACACATCCATGATGTTATGGAAGATGACCAGGGACCAGCTGGCATTCATCCTCCTGCAGCTGTAAATTCCTTGTCCAGGTTGACCACGCCTCATTTGTTGTGGTTGTCATCCAGCATGCTTCCTGTCCTCACGATCATTGATCTCAGCCATTTAGTGCAGTGTGCTCAGGAGGACCACATTATTGTTCCTCTTTGGGAGGTCAGAAACTAGAGTGGTGGTCCATCTGTCACATCAAGCCCAACCCGCATCCCCTGGTTCTTCTCCGGGCCTCCACTGGTCATCTTCCCTGTGTAGACTTGCATCTTCCAAGCGTAGCTGGATTGTGCAACCCGGGCCACCCATATCTTGATGCCATGCATTGTTGGCTTACTGGTCATATACTGCCGGAAAGGACAGCGACCTTTTGACCCAAGAGATTTACTATCAGTAATTAGTGTTAATGTCACAGAAAAAAAACACAGAAATCAAAGATATTATAGCAATACATAATGAAATGAACAGAGAAAATCACTAAAAATGTACCTCTGAATGGAACCAGTTGCTCATCCACTGTTACTTCAGGCCCAGGGTTGTAGATGTATGGCAGACGCTTCACCCACTTCTCCCGGACCTCTCTTACGGCCGCCAGTTTGTCTCTCACACATCTTGCAGGTCTTGACTCACGGTTATCAAATCGTAGCATTCTTCAGAAAGTGCGAAAGACTTTCAGTGGCATCGTGGCCCAGAAAACCACCCTTCCACTCTCTACATCCCAGAGATTACATGTAGCCTCGCCTCGGGACCTATACACACCCGCTAAGATTAGCAGCCCTATGTAGGCACGCAGGTCAATCTCATCCATCCTTTTCCAGTTGTCTCCATATTTATGGAAACCCTCCAAATTTGTCATCTCCAGGATGATTTTTTTTCGATGGCTGGTGTGATGAACATGTAGAATGTTGAGGCGATGTACTGGGCAACTGCATGTCTTGTGGGCCCTGGGGTCCTTATGACATTTGTGCTGCCATTTGGCCCTGGTTGTCATATGGTGACAAGGACCATGTTATTTTGCTGTTCTTTGACAAAAATGTGGGGATTTCTTCTTCATCTGAAGATGGTGCATCGTGCTTCTTCCCCATCTTCTTCTTCAGATACCTGCTCTTCTTCTAAATCTTTGTTGTCTTGTTCCTCCTGGACATCTGAAAAAATCAGATCTACGACCTGTTGGGCACTGAAACATGCACTCATGGTTTCAGCAAAGAGAGAACTGGGGGGACTGTCATCTGCAGCACCTTTTATAGCCTCTGACTGCATTCCCCATTAGTAAACAATGCTTTCAAAGAAATGTTTATTTTGTCTGAGATGATGTTTGTTTTGTCTGAAATTGTGCTTATTTTGTCTGTGAACTTAGGTCATGTGTGGGGTCGTGGAGGGGAGATGCTGTACATTCACAATAAAGTTTTAGTTTTGTCTGAGTTCAATCAGTGTGTGTGTGTGTGTGTCTCTCTGTGTGTGTGTGTGTGTGTGTGTGTGTGTGTGTGTGTGTGTGTGTGTGTGTGTGTGTGTGTGTGTGTGTGTGTGTGTGTGTGTGTGTGTGTGTGTGTGTGTATTTGTGGTTTTTGTGGTGTGTAAATGATTTTATAATTGCTGGGTCTACAGCTTTCATGGAAATATGAACAACAACGATGTATCACTTTTTGTAAGGCTGGGGTCACTCTAGGAAAAGTCATCAAATTCCAAGTTGAAAACATATCGTTTAGGAGGTTTTCTCTGCTGTTAAACATAGGGACAGGTCATTTTTTACCCTTAAGACAACACAAAGTACAAAAGGGAAAATAAATAAACATAAATATGGGTTGCATTTGCGATCGTGTTTGTTCTTCACTGGTTGCCCTTTTCTTGTGGCAACAGGCCACAAATATTGCTGCTGTGATGGCACACTGTGGCATTTCACCCAATAGATATGCGAGTTTATCAAAATTGGGTTTGTTTTCAAATCCGTTGTGTATCTGTGTAATCTGAGGGAAATATGTGTCTCTAATATGGCAATATATTTGGCAGGAGGTTAGGAAGTTCAGCTCAGTTTCCACCTCCTTTTGTGGGCAGTCTGCACATAGCCTGTCTTCTCTTGAGAGCGGCAGGGTAGCCTAGTGGTTAGAGCGTTGGACGAGTAACCGGAAGGTTGCAAGTTCAAATCCCCGAGCTGACAAGGTACGAATCTGTCGTTCTGCCCCTGAACAGGCAGTTAACCCACTGTTCCTAGGCCATCATTGTAAATAAGAATTTGTTCTTAACTGACTTGCCTAGTTAAATAAAGGTAAAGAAAGAGCCAGGTCTGCCTACAATAGCAAGGTTATGCTCACTGAGTCTGTACATAGTCAAAACTTTCCTCTCTCTCTCTGATAATACTAAAGGAATACAGGTGGTTTTATACTGTTGAAATCTGTACAAATGTATTCATGTGACAGTTTTCTGGACATTGAAATATGATGCGTAGCCTCAACCACATCTTCTACTTTTTGGGTGGAGGTTGAGGTCTGATGATGACATTGGATCCTTTGAATCGTTTGAATATCCACCCTTTTCCTCTCTGGGTGAAATTATCCAGGCATTATCCAGGCATTTCTGCCACAGCGCTGTGGGTGAAGTGGTTCTTATGTGGGGATGGAGAGCAGGCCAGAGCCAGCACACATCACTGGTGCAGCTTTGCAGGAGGAGGGGTGAGGGAGACTGGCAGACCACCCAAGCGTGGTGTTGTCCCCCCGCTGGCTCTCCAAAGGCCCTCGCTGTCTGGGTGTTTGTTTGCTGTGGTAGACATGTGAAGTGGCATGACAGGTAGGTGGGAAAGAGCTCCAGGCAGTTTCTGCTTCATGTCTGTGTTTCCACTGACTACATGGTATAACCACATCCACTAGGGGGATACAGTCACATTCTGTCCTGTGTGTGTGTGTGTGTGTGTGTGTGTGTGTGTGTGTGTGTGTGTGTGTGTGGGGGGCACCCGGGGTGTCTGAGAAATAGTTGAGTGAAAGTGGGAAAGTGAAACGGGAAAGAGAGAGAGAGAGAGAGAGAGAGAGGTGTGTTACATCAAGGTATGGCACCTTGGAATCCCGGGCCCCTGAGTTAGTCCCACATTCCGGTTGACACTCAAGCTCAGCCGACCCCTCTCAGAGCTCTAAAGGTGAGCCTGGCAGACAGGGGTCAAATCACAGCTATTTGTGAAGTGGGGCAATAAGGACTAGGACCAGTACACCTGAAAGCATAGGAGCTTCCTCTGTGACAGGGCAGGCAAGGAGGCCCAAAGTGTGTTCCAAATGGCACTACATTTCCCTATATAGTGCACTACTTTTGACCAGAGCCCAGGGCTCTATATAGGGAATAGGGTGCCACTCGGGATGCAGCCCCAGTCTCCCAGTGTACTGCGGAGACAGACAGGCAGGTGCTGTGCACTGCTGAACTAGTCTGCTCTATCCTGATGGACACCTGGCAGGGGGGAGAGCCGCTGCTCACTCGAGTAGCACTGAATCAAAATCAATCACGCTCCACTCTCCTGAGCTGTACTTGTATACTGTAGAGGGACCTGCCCTTTGAAGATATCCCACAGTATGGCCACTGCACTACCACTGTACAAGATGTTACTGTTGTCAGTTAAGCTCTACTCTCCCTGCTACTATCAGGTGATACAACGGTTTTCTATGATCTGCAGGTCTAAGCTCTTTGGCCCTCCTCACCCTCCGGTTCTACTCACTGTGGGACGTATTCCCACTGTGGAAGACAACAGAACTATTTCAAAATGTCATCCTGACATTACTGCGTCCAATATGAATTATGAAAATTGTGCTTCTGGCAACAACGGCTCTTTGGCAAATTGTGACCCGGTGGATTAGGCCAATCATTTTCTGGCTTCAAGAAACCCTGTCAACTGGCCCAGGGCTGGCCAAAATGTGATCACACCCAAGATTGGGTTGTATTTGGCCAGTTTAACCTCATCTGGGATCTGGCTCTTTGTTGTCAAGTTAAAGAGGCTTTAACTAAGGCTAGCCTGACTAGCCTCCAATAGCAGTGTTGGCCATGTTGAGTTAGTGCCTGCAGATGACCTGAGAATTATTTAGTGGTGATGTCATTGTCACCCCAGGATCTGTATCAGGACAAAAATAACACACACACATGCACACGATTAACGCATGGACACACTAACACACACAAATTCACTCTGAGCACGCACGCACACACACGCACACACACACGCACACACACACGGGATAATGCATCTCTGACAGGTAGTGCTGGTGAAAGATACTGGCCGGTCATCAGCTTGTAGCTCACTACAGAGATCTCCACCCACATGTACCAGAGGGAGGGAGAGAGCCAGAGAAGGAGCAAGAGAGGACGGGAGAGAGAGGGTGGGAGAGAGAGGGGGAGAGAGAACGAGAGCGAGAGAGTGAGAGAACAAGAGAATGAGAGAAAGAGAGAACAAGAGTGAACGACCACAGTGGCTCCACTATAGATAGAGAGTGCTTTTAATGGAGTGAGTGGGAGAGAAAAATGGCTGTGTATGTGTGTGTACTTGTATGTTTAATAGAAGGAGTAATGGGTACAGGGTACAGTATGGCTATTTTCCACTAGTATAGCTATTACCACAGTTCTCTTTCAAGCTTCAGCATTCCAGAATGTTTGTCCACACCCGTCTACAACCTGTCAAGCCGACATGCCACGCATTTCTGTCTGACACGCACAAATGAACACATCTCATCTGTGTTGCTTTCTCCACACTACTCCAGATGAAAGGGAAAGAGCGAGAGAGAAAGCGGGGGAAGGGATGGAGACCGAGAGGGAGGATACGTCAAAGCACCTGGGAGGGAAGGAAACTGTAGAGTCCTGAGGGCTCTGCTTCCTGTCCTAAAGTCAATCCGTCTTTAGGCTGCTGCAACTGTAACATTTACAATTGAGTCATTAAGCAGATGCTGTTATCCAGAGCGATTTAGGGTTAAGTGCCTTGCTCAAGGGCACATTGACCCATTTTTTTTAACCAATAGTTCAGGTGGGCCTTCACGCTTCAGCAAACAAAGGAAAGGAGGGGTGCTCCAAACAAGGACTCAAATCATGGAAATGGTTTCCCAAGAAAAACTTCCAAACGGACTAATTCAAGGTAGGAAGGATTGGAGCACTCAACAAAAAAAGGTAGAGATTGACTTCCATTATTGCTCACTTTCACCCATTGTACAGGACGCGAACAGGTGCCTGACGTGTTGACGTCAGGCTGAGGTCTTCCTCAGATTGACCTGACCATTGCACTTAGCTCATATTTATAGCCTAGTTGCCCAATGAGACACAACATTGTACAATGTTTGGAATGATGACATGTTTCAAGGTAAATGGTGACGTAAATCGATAGGCCATATAACAATAGACATACAGTTGAAGTTGGAAGTTTACATACACCTTAGTCAAATACATTTAAACAGTTTTTCACAATTCCTGACATTTAATCCGAGTACAGATTCCTTGTCTCAGGTCAGTTAGGATCAACACTTTATTTTAAGAATGTTAAATAAATAACATAATAGTAATAGTAGAGGATGAATAATAGTAGAGGATGATTTATTTCAGCTTTTATTTCTTTCATCACATTCCCAGTGATCAGAAGTTTACATACACTCAATTAGTATTTGGTAGCATTGCCTTCAAATAGTTTAATTTGGGTCAAACGTTTCGGGTAGCCTTCCACAATCTTCCCACAGTAAATTGGGTGAACTGGCCCATTCCTCCTGACAGAGCTGGTGTAACTGAGTCAGGTTTGTAGGCATCCTTGCTTGCACACACTTTCTCAGTTCTTTCCAATGTTCGATAAGATTGAGGTCAGGGCTTTGTGATGGTCACTCGAATACCTAGACTTTGTTGTCCTTAAGCCGTTTTGCCACAACTTTGGAAGTATGCTTGGGGTCATTGTCCATTTGGAAGATCCATTTGCGACCATGATGCCATCTATTTTGTGAAGTGCACCAGTCCCTCCTGCAGCAAAGCACTCCAACAACATGAAGCTGCCACCCCCGTGCTTCACGGTTGGGATGCAAGCCTCCCCCTTTTTCCTCCAAACATAATGATGGTCATTATGGCCAAACAGTTCTATTTTTGTTTCATCAGACCAGAGGACATTTCTCCAAAAAGTACGATCTTTGTCCCCATGTGCAGTTGCAAATCGTAGTCTAGCTTTTTATGGCGGTTTTGGAGCAGTGGCTTCTTCCTTGCTGAGCGGCCTTTCAGGTTGTGTCGATATAGGACTTGTTTTTACTGTGGATAGATACTTTTGTACCTGTTTCCTCCAGCATCTTCATAAGGTCCTTTGCTGTTGTTCTGGAATTGATTTGCACTTTTTGTACCAGAGTACATTCATCTCTAGGAGACAGAACGCGTCTCCTTCTTGAGCGGTATGACGGCTGCGTGGTCCCATGGTGTTTATACTTGCGTACTATTGTTTGTACAGATGAACGTGGTACCTTCAAGCGTTTGGGAATTACAAACAGAGGTAGTGCCTGTGAAAAGCCAAGCTGTCCCGATACCATGTTATACAGTGCATTCGGGAAGTCTTCAGACCCCTTGACTTTTTCCATATATTGTTACGTTACAGCCTTATTCTAAAATGTATTTTTTACCCTCATCAGCATACACGTGTTAAAAAAAATCAAAACAGAAATACCTTATTTACATAAGTATTCAGACCCTTTGCTATGAGACTCGAAATTGAGCTCAGGTGCATCCTGTTTCCATTGATCCTCCTTAAGATGTTTTTACAACTTGATTGGAGTCCATCTGTGGTAAATTCAATTGATTGGGCATGATTTGGAAAGGCACACACCTGTTTATATAAGGTCCCACAGCTGACAGTGCATGTCAGAGCAAAAACCAAGCCATGAGGTTGAAGGAATTGTCCGTAGAGCTCCGAGACAGGATTGTGTCGAGGCACACATCTGGGGAAGGGTACCAAAACTTTTCTGCAGCATTGAAGATCCCCAAGAACACAGTGGTCTCCATCATTCTTAAATGGAAGAAGTTTGGAACAACCAAGACTCTTCCTAGAGCTGGCCGACCTGCCAAACTGAGCAATCGGAGGAGAAGGGCCTTGGTCAGGGAGGTGACCAAGAACCCGATGGTCACTCTGGCAGAGCTCCAGAGTTCTTCTGTGGAGATGGGAGAACCTTCCAGAAGGACAACCATCCCTGCAGCCCTCCACCAATCAGTCCTTTATGGTAGAGTGGCCGGATGAATGCCACTCCCCAGTAAAAGGCACAGGACAGCCCACTTGGAGTTTGCCAAAAGGCACCTTAAGGACTCTCAGACCATGAGAAGCAAGATTCTCTGGTCTGATGAAACCAAGATTGAACTCTTTGACCTGAATGCCAAGCATCACATCTGGAGTAAACCTGGCACCATCCCTACGGTGTAGCATGGTGGTGGCAGCATCATGCTGTGGGGATGTTTTTCAGCAGGCAGGGACTGGGACACTAGTCAGGATCGAGGGAAAGATGGACGAAGCAAAGTACAGAGAGATCCTTGATGAAAACCTGCTCCAGAGCGCTCAGGACCTCAGACTGGGGCGAAGGTTCACCTTCCAACAGGACAACAACCCTAAGCACACAGCCATGACAACGCAGGAGTGGCATCAGGATTAGTCTCTGAATTTCCTTGAGTGGCCCAGCCAGAGCCTGGACATGAACCCGATGAAACATCTCTGAAGAGACCTGAAAATAGCTGTGCAGTAACACTCCCCTTCCAACCTGACAGAGTTTGAGAGGATATGCAGAGAAGAATGGGAGAAACTCCCCAAATACAGGTGTGCCAAGCTTGTATCATCATACCCAAGAAGACTCGGGGCTGTAATGGCTGCCAAAGGTGCTTCAACAAAGTACTGACTAAAGGGTCTGAATACTTGTGTAAATGTAATATTTCAGTTTTGTATTTTAATACATTTGGAAAAATTTCGGGAAAAAAACTATTTTTGCTTTGTCATTATGGGGTATTGTGTGTAGATAGTTTTTCTTAAAGTCCATTTTAAAAGAAGGCTGTAAACGTAACAAAACGTGGAAAAAGTCAAGGGGTCTGAATACTTTCCCGAATGCACCGTCCAGCAATATGGTCAGGGTCAGCAAAGTAAGACCTAGCAAAGATGCAGCTGGCTCAAAACAAGGCAGCCCGCCTTGCCCTTAACTGCACACACAGAACCAACATCAACAACGTACACGATAGTGTTTCCTGGTCGAGGAGAAATGGTCTACTCGTCTGGTCTGTGTGTTGAAAATGCCTAACCACTTGTATAATCTATTTGCATACACTTCAAACAGACATTCAGTTCCTTCAGAAAATATTCATACCCCTTGATATATTCCACAATTTGTTGAGTTACAGCCTGAATTCAAAATATATATTTTTTTCTCACCCAATCACTCGCCAATCTACATGTGTCACAGCTAAAGCAACGCTACAAGCTTAGACTTTCTCCATTAGTTCCCATCTCTAATACTCTAAATACTCTAAAACAAATGCCTAATGTTAAGGTAGGAAACAGATGCTGCTGAAGATAATTATTTTTTAACCTTTATTTAACTAGGCAAGTCAGTTAAGAACAAATTCTTTTTTTCAATGACGGCCTGGGAACAGCGGGTTAACTGCCTTGTTCAGGGGCGGACCGATTTTTACCTTGTCAGCTGAGTGATTGGATCTTGCAACCTTTCGGTTACTAGTCCAACGCTCTGACCACTAGGCTACCTGCCACCCCAAAGTGTGCCTTTTAAATAACTGCCCAACTAGATTCATTACAATGCATCATGTGGTATGTTATCTTTTTTTTTTGGTTCGATTTGATTTATTATACATTTTTTAACCATACAAAACATACACATGCAAACAACAGCATACCGACGCACACAAACATCAACGACATCATTCCTGCCCAGACCCACCTGCTCACACCCCCGTCTCCAGCGCCCGCACCACTCTCTGCCACATGGCCTCAAACTGCACCGTGTTGTTTCTCTCCGTCGCCCACGCACTTTCAACATTTACATAATAATAATAATAATAGTGAAGACATCAAAACTATGAAATAACACATATGAAATCACAAAGTAACCAAAAAAGTGTTAAACAAATCAAAATATATTTGACATTTGAGATTCTTCAAATGTGTTAGTTCATTGTTTTGATGTCTCCACTATTATTCTACAATGCAGAAAATAGTATAAATAAATTAAAACCCCTGAATGAGTAGGTGTCAAAACTTTTGACTGGTACTGTATATGTTTTTTTAAATGTACCACATTAAAGGAAAGGTTCACCCATTTTGAATGTTATATTGTTTATGTGCATCTCTGGGTGATTTTCTATCGATTCCCTGGGTCATTTCATGTTTCATGTGTATCTGAGTTATTGGCATTCAAGCAGGCAGAAATCCGGCCAATATGACGTAGCACTGTGATAAAGTCTATCTCACTGCACTGGAAGTTAAAAAGAATACGACTTTTAGATCGCCAAAACGTCTATATATACATGTCAAATTTCAATACTCTCATAACTCGGGAGGATGTCTTCTTTTGAATGATCCATTGATCATATTTTAGCGATATTTCTACCTCGAGAAATGTGTAAGTTAAGGGTCTAGCACATTTTTCCTATTTGTCTACCTCTTTAGTCCAGGGTGAATGGCATGGTGCTGTTCCCAGAGATATTATAGAAAGGAGATAGGAATCCAATGAATTAAGGAACGTATAACGTCCCACCCAGCAGACTGTCGACCAATCGCGTTGTCATGCTGTGTCAGGCAGTTGCTAAACTAATCGTCATGCAATCCATTCTCAAAGCCAGTATGTTTTGAAACATGCCTATTTTCCTCGAAATTACGAAATGTCACGATTCCAAAGTTATACGATATTACAGATAGCAAGTTAATTATCTCACATCTCGGAAAAGATGTGTAATGTTGTACTTCTTGTTGACGAAATTTGTGCTAATGTTGGGTTTTTCGAGCTAGAGCACAATAGAAGGAGCGCTTCTTGTCCCAGAATGCAGCGTGAGGCTCATTGACAGCATGGGCAACGTTTCCCATCTCCTTAAAAGTAAATCTGTCGTTGTGAATGTCAGGCTCCACTCTGGGAGGCGCATCGATCTGCAGCTTGAACATGGTGAGATTGTAGACTCCTAAATTGATAGTCCAGTTTGTTGAGGCAATTTTACAGCTAACTAGCTACTTTACATGCTGATATTTTCTTTGGTATTAGGGGGATGTACCTGATAGGCCTATCTGGCTTATATGATTATGATGGTCATAATGCTTCTTGACAGTGTCATAAAGAATATTTTCTTTGTCCAAGTAATGTGACACAGGATGGTCAGGATATGCTGTAAAAACAAATATGTAAAGAATTCATTACAATAACAACAAAGGACTTAAGAAAATAACTTTCAAACGAAAGGAAACTTCTTGGCAGGGAAAAAAACAGATTTGAATAAAAGTGGGTTTTGACACTCTTATGTAGGTGTCACAACTAGCCATGAAATAGCACAATATATGTCAAAACAGGTGTAAATATATGGGTCATGACAGTGCTGTGACCATATTATGACAGGTTATGACAAGTTATGTCAGCTGTAACAACGGGGCCAAAGGAGATGGCCACCGTTTTACGGTCCCGTAACCAATTGTGCTATTGTGTATGTTTTTTTTCGTGTTATTTGTAACTTATTTTGTACATAATGTTTCTGTCACCATGTCCAGGGCAGAGATTTACTCACCCCGTACTGGAGGAATTATTCTTCAATGGGACAGATTTACTCCAGACACCCGACAAGGTTCCTCAAGACGGAGGTATAGTGGATGACGTCCGGGTGCCTTGTAAGGATCCGTCACCGAGAGGGTAATCTGCCTTTACCATCGGTCCTATTACCCAATTTACAATCAATTGATAATAAAATAGACGAAATACGAGCACGTATATCCTACCAACGGGACATTAAAAACTGCAATATCTTATAGTTTCACCGAGTCTTGGCTGAACGACGACATGACTAACATACAACTGGCGGGTTTTAAGCTTTTTTGGCAGGATAGAACAACGGCCTCTGGTAAGACAAGGGGCGGCGGCCTATGCATATTTGTAAACAACAGCTGGTGCAAGAAATCTAAGGAGGTCTCAAGGTTTTGCTCGCCTGAAGTAGAGTATCTCATGAAAAGCTGTAGACCACACTATTTACCAAGAGAGTTTACATCTAAATTTTTTTGTACCTGTCAATATACCACAGCAGACCGATGCTGGCACTAAGACAGCACTCAATGAGCTGTATACGGCCATAAGCAAACAGGAAAAAGCTCATCCAGAGGTGGCGCTCCTAGTGGCCGGGGACTTTAATGCAGGGAAACTCAAATCAGTTTTACCTCATATCTATCAGCATGTTGAATGTGCAACCAGAAGGAAAAAAACTCTAGACCACCTTTACTCCACACACAGAGATGCATACAAGGCTCTCCCTCGCCCTACATTTGGCAAATCTGACCATAATTATATTCTCCTGGTTCCTGCTTACAAGCAAAAACTAAAGCAGGAAGCACCAGTGACTCGGTCAATAAGAAAGTGGTCAGATTAAGCTAATGCTAAGCTACAGGACTGTTTTGCTAGCACAGACAGATTTGTTCCGGGATTCTTACGACGGCATTGAGGAGTACACCACATCAGTCACTGGCTTCATCAATAAGTGCATCGATGATGTCGTCCCCACAGTGACAGTACGTACATACCCCAACCAGAAGCCATGGATTACAGGCAACAACCACACTGAGCTAAAGGGTAACTATCATGGTCCAAACACACTAAGATGATCGTGAAGAGGGCACGACAAAGCCTATTCCCCCTCAGGATGCTGAAAAGATTAGGCATGGGGTCCTCAGATCCTCAAAAGGTTCTATAGCTGCACCATCGAGAGCGTCCTGACTGGTTGCAATACCGCCTGGTATGGCATCTACTCGGCCTCCAACCACAAGGCACTGCAGAGGGTAGTGCGTACGGCCCAGTACATCATTGGGCCAAGCGTCCTGCCATCCAGGACCTCTATATCAGGCGGTGTCAGAGGAAGACCTTAAAAATTGTCAAAAACTCCAGTCACCCTAGTCATAGACTGTTCTCTCTGCTACCGCACGGCAAGCGGTACCGGAGTGCCAAGTCGAGGTCCAAAGGCTCCGTAACAGCTTCTACCCTCAAGCCAAAAGATTCCTGAACATTTAATCAAATGGCTACCAGACCCCTCTTTTACACTGCTGCTACTCTCTGTTTATAATCTATACATATTCACTTTAACTCTACCTACATATAACCTCAATTACCTTAACTAACCGGTGCCCCCACACATTGACTCTGTACTGGTACCCCCTGTATATAGCCTCCACATTGACTCTGTACCGTAATACCCTGTATATAGCCTCCACATTGACTCTGTACCGTAATACCCTGTACATAGCCTCCACATTGACTCTGTACCGTAATACCCTGTATATAGCCTCCACATTGACTCTGTACCGTAATACCCTGTACATAGCCTCCACATTGACTCTCTACCGTAATACCCTGTACATAGCCTCCACATTGACTCTGTACCGTAATACCCTGTATATAGCCTCCACATTGACTCTGTACCGTAATACCCTGTATATAGCCTCCACATTGACTCTGTACCGTAATACCCTGTATATATCCTCCACATTGACTCTGTACCGTAATACCCTGTACATAGCCTCCACATTGACTCTGTACCGTAATACCCTGTGTATAGCCTCCACAGTGACTCTGTACCGTAATACCCTGTATATAGCCTCCACATTGACTCTGTACCGTAATACCCTGTACATAGCCTCCACATTGACTCTGTACCGTAATACCCTGTATATAGCCTCCACATTGACTCTGTACCCGTAATACATTGACCTGTATATAGCCTCCACATTGACTCTGTACCGTAATACCCTGTACATAGCCTCCACATTGACTCTGTACCGTCATACCCTGTATATAGCCTCCACATTGACTCTGTACCGTAATACCCTGTATATAGCCTCCACATTGACCCTGTACCGTAATACCCTGTACATAGCCTCCACATTGACTCTCTACCGTAATACCCTGTACATAGCCTCCACATTGACTCTGTACCGTAATACCCTGTATATAGCCTCCACATTGACTCTGTACCGTAATACCCTGTATATAGCCTCCACATTGACTCTGTACCGTAATACCCTGTATATAGCCTCCACATTGACACTGTACCGTAATACCCTGTATATAGCCTCCACATTGACTCTGTACCGTAATACCCTGTATATAGCCTCCACATTGACTCTGTACCACATTGAATACCCTGTATAGCCTAGCCTCCACATTGACTCTGTACCGTAATACGCTGTATATAGCCTCCACATTGACTCTGTACCGTAATACCCTGTATATAGCCTCCACCTGTAATACCCTGTATATAGCCTCCACATTGACTCTGTACCGTAATACCCTGTATATAGCCTCCACATTGACTCTGTACCTGTACCGTAATACCCTGTATATAGCCTCCACATTGACTCTGTACCGTAATACCCTGTATATAGCCTCCACATTGACTCTGTACCGTAATACCCTGTATATAGCCTCCACATTGACTCTGTACCGTAATACCCTGTACATAGCCTCCACATTGACTCTGTACATTAATACCCTGTATATAGCCTCCACATTGACTCTGTACCGTAATACCCTGTACATAGCCTCACTTGTTATTTTACTCCTGCTGTTTAATCATTTGTTACTTTTATTTTTTATTTATCTATTTTATTATCTACTTATTTGTATAAAAAAATGACCTCTTAAAGCATTGTTGGTTAATGGCTTGTAAGTAAACATTTCCCTGTAAAGTCTACACCTGTTGTATTCGGTGCATGTGACAAATACCATTTGATTTGATTTGATTTTATGACATTAAGACATGGTTATGATCTTGTTATAATGTGTTATGACGCTGGATGTCAAGTAAAGTGTTAACAAATGTACTGCTCAACTGAGGGACTTTACAGATACGCAGTTGTTCAAAAAAATCATGTTAACACTGTTATTGCACCCAGTCCTTGCAACTTATTATGTGACTTGTTAAGCAACTTTTTACTCAACTTATTTAGGCCATAACAAAGGGGATGATAACTTATTGATGTTTTATTCATTTACTAAAAACATACTTCCACTTTGACATGACGGCGTATTGTGTGTAGGCCAGTAACTAAAACATCTCAATTTAATCCCTTCTAAATTTAGGCTGTAACACAACAAGATGTGGAAAAGTCAAGGGGTGTGAACATTGTTGGAAGACACTGTAATGGGGATCCTAATGAACTAAGCAGTAATGGGGGGGATGAATAATGTAGGAGATTGCCTGGAGGTATATCAGCCACTGCACAGCAACTGCTCTCCAGATCAATGTTGTGGAGGATACAGGCATTTTGTATGTTGTTAGTTAGAACCAGGCAAGTAAATGACCATGTAAATTCACCACACAAAGCACATGACAATTTGTGTTGTTGCCGGGTATTGTAGCGAAGTGGCAATGAGAGACAGAAGAAGAGTAAGATCAAGTGAGAGAGTGATTCTTTCTGTTCCCGAAACATCCAGAGCATCTGGTTGACAACGTTTTGTTGGTGGGGTGGTGTGGGGGAGGAGTTTGGTCCGGGCATTCCTGCAGTTGTCTCGCCACCTCAGAGGTTAAGCACCGCTATCTCGGTCCGTTCTGACAGAGCTTGACCAAAAAGCGTTGGGCAGACAGGGCATCGATGACTGAGCCGAAAGAGCCGAGGCTGGGCCGACTGGAGTGTCTTCTCTCACACTCCCTCCCTTTGGCAGTTTTTTGAAAAGGAGCCCGTGGGATCGGGGAGGCTCTGATAGTCGGCCGGCTTGTGTCAACAGAGGGCCTCAGAATCCTTTGGGATAATGTGGCGCTTCGGATCGCAGTGGCTCTGTGGAACAGGTGGTCCCAGGGTCACCCCTTCCTCTGCTGTGTGGAGCTCCAACCCCTCCCTTCCCACCCTCTCACCCCTCCCTCCTTCCCTCGCCACACATGGGAAAGGTTATTTGGACAATTGGCGGTGATTAGCTCTTGATTTGGGTTTCTCTCCATTTGATCAGGCGCCACGCTAGGGAAAGCAGCATGACAGAGGGCACAGCTGTAGCCGGTCCACAGCTGAAATTGGGTGCAGAGAACCAGAAGTGAGGGATGGAGGGAGAACGGTAGGCAGGGAAGAACAGAAGAGGCAGAAGGGAGGAGGAGGGAGGAGAGCTCTGTGGTCCATTCAATCTTGGCTTTTTGATTTATGGATTTTTTTACCACTGGCAGGGAGAATGAATGCCCCTGTTATTCCAAGTGTGGGCCCCAAGTCTACCTTCTAAAATGTGCTCTTTCCTCAAAAGAACCTGCGGCCTCAGCCCCTCTACCTCTCCTAGGTGGTGGACTGCAAACAAGAAATCCCCAGCACTGCTCAACCGCTAATGGCCCCGTACCCCAACGCCCCCAACCCCCCCCCCCCACCCCCCGTGCCCCACCTGCCCACTTGTCCATGCATTTTTCTCATGGTAATGGCTGTTCTATCCATGCTTTTCGTTCTGGGTGTTCAGCCAAAACCCACTTCTCTGGCTGCTTCTCCATGCCCATATATCAGGCTGATGGTTCTGGAGAGCTACAGATCCAGCCAACTGAATAAAACACAGATTAAGCACACTCCCAAATCCAACTGCTCTCGGTGCATATAATTAGAAACTCTGTGGCCATTGTTGTTATTGATTCTCTTTTATTTTGGCCATGTTTGAAGTAATAGAGGAAGTTGTAGCAGTTGTGTGAGGACTTGTGGGAGAGTGTAGCTTGCTGCGTCATTTCCAAACATCTCTCAGGCAGTGTGTAACGACCTCCAATCAGCGGCTACGATATGGCACACTCTCAAGAATGCATCCGTTGGCGGCACTCTGCTTGCTTTGGAGATACTGGGATTCTAGGCTGCTGGGGCTGTTTCACAGTGCGTGTGACCCCGCAGACCCCGTCTCGGGAACCAGTACGGCTCAGCACAACACAAGGACACAAATCAAACAACATTTTGTTACTGCATTTCGCAAGTGGCTCGTAAGCATCAACTACAAACTGGCATCATGATTTGTTGAGAGAGTTGTCTGTCTGAAGAGGACTCCTCTTTTTTTTCCCTTCTTGAAGTTGTCAAAAGAGTTCGTCATTGTCACCAGACTCTAGTCACTGTTGCCTAGGGTCGGGTTTTCAAAACTAACCACTGAGAGGAAAACACTCATAAATATGCAGAGTCAGCCAACTCCATGATACTGATTAGAGAAAATAACGTGGGTGACAGAGGTGCTCGAAAAACAAAACTAGCACTAAAACATTTCTGAAGACCGCAGAGGCTGATTTCGGAGGTTTCAGGTTGACATGAACCTGGGGGACAAGGTGCGACGGACCAAGGGAGGATGCCATTGTGGCGGGGTGGAGCGGGTTGGGGTGGGAGTGGGACATGGGTGGAGGAGGTGTGGGTTCAGCAGACCGGAGAAGGAAAACAACACCAGAGGGGGGACCCGGGTGTCACAGACTTCAGTGCCAGATGACCTTTGTGAAAATGTTTCGACCTGCCTGTGCTTGAAACAGTTTCCTGGCTAATTAAAGTTTCATTGGATTTTCATTGGCACAGCAGACCTCGGGCAACCTTGGGGGTACTTAGACAATGCCTTTGACTGACCAAGGCGAATGGCAAAAATACACGGGGGGGGTGCTAAAGGAAGAGTGTGTTGGAGAAAGTGAAGTGAAGCATCCACCAGAGGACAGTGAGGCAGTAATGGTGTATGTCCAATGTTAAACGGCAAAAGGAACGTTTTATTGGACACTGTCTACAGGGCCTCCATTGTCTTATCGTGTTTGCTGTCTAGCTAATGGAATTTTGATGGGTCAAGATCAACTTGTGACATAGTAGGAGCATTACCAAATACTGGACAGAGCGTTCCGATTCCAAAAGATCATAAAATAATTGCCTGCATTTGACTGGGATATTTCTGGAAAGATGGCCAAGAAAATGTTACGCAACCGGTAGACTTCGCTTTTAGCCTGTATTTCACAATTTGCAGTCTTTATTAATGAGGAATTTATTGGAGCCGAACAAAGCTGTTAGTGTGTAAGTGTGTGTGTGTCTGTGTGGGCTGTGGGTTGCAGCTTGATGAGGTCCTGGTCCGTGGTTCCTGGGGGAGGCAGTCCAATCTACATTTTATTAGGGCTTTATTGAGCTCTGTGTAGGTGTGTGTGTGTGTGGACATTCATGCGCATGTGTGTGTTTTTGCATCACCCACATACTTGGCAGAGCTTTTATGATTACCCGTGTCTGTTTCTATACATTCACAGTGTGTACCAGCAGGTGTGCGTGTGTGTGTGTTTTTGTGTGTGTACGCGCGCGTGTGTGTGTCAGCAGGTGTGCATGTGTGTTTATATACGGTGTGTGTGTGTGTGTGTGCAGGAGCAGGTGTGTGTGTTTCTATATGTCTGAGTGTATGTACCACACTCACGGTTGGCAGAGCTTGATGAGATCCTGGTCCGTGGTCCCCGGGGGCAGGCCTCGAATGTACAGGTTAGTTTTACTCAGCAGCTCGGATCCGCCGTGACTGCAGCTGTTGTGGCTGGGGCTGGGCGGAGCCATGGGGTGGAGGGGTGGAGCATAGGGCTGCTGCAGGAAGAGAGAAGAGGTTAGGGCTAAATATATTTGAGTACATAAAACACATACATTATGTATGTGTGGGTTGTGATATGTAGGTATCTTTCACATGGAGTGGGGGGAGGGGCATAGACACAGGAATAGAGAAGAGTGCTCCCGAGAGGCGCAGCGGTCTAAGGCACTGCATCTCAGTTCAAGAGGCTTCACTACAGTCCCTGGTTCGAATCCAGGCTTTCTAGTGGTTAACTGTTATAGAAGGGACATCCTCAAAATGATGTGTTGAGAGATGTTGGAGTGCCATTTTCCTCCCTGACTTCATACTCCCGAGTCTGGAGGCATTCTCAGAACAGTTTGCACCTCTACAGGTGAGATGTTTTTAATGAGACTCAGCATCTGAACCGTTCAACAATTCCCTCTCCCTGTGTACGTCAACAAACCGCCTCATCACTACAGCGCATCGCTCCCTTTCCATGATATATTCCTTATTTCTCCCCATTTTGTATACACTACATCCCTTCCCTCTGTCTCTGCACCCCTCTCTCCCCCTCGTGTCCCTCCCACTGTGGATTTATGGTGTCAGGGCTCGCCACTCACAGCCTATTTATATCGCTATACCATGGTCGCTGCGCTCGGTGACAGAGAGGTAACGAAGGCCCTGTGGGCGTAGTAGGAAGAAAGAGGGATGGAGAAGGAGGGAGAAAGAGAGAGGGGTGGCTGAAAGTGACGGAGAGAGAGAAAAAGGGTTGGGCAGTAACGGAGAAAGAGGAGAGAAGAAGAAGAAGAAGAAAAAAAGAGTGAGTGAGAGAGAGCACAGCCACCAGCAGCTCCAGTTAGCCACGTTAAACCCTAGCCTCCCCGGAGAGACACTGCACACGGAGCTATGGAAGAACACACACACACTCACACGCCCCCTTCGTGGTACCCACCCCGCGCGTTAGCGCCGGCCCGTGAAGCATGGCTGATTTGATGTGCAATTTTCGAGTGTTCTCGGGCAGTGTGTCGCCTCTTCCGACAATGAGCCGAGACCCCTGGAGTGTGAAGGGAGTCTGCGTCTATCAATGGGAGGCCAATTATCATGCTGGGCTAACTGGAACTGACGGCCAGCCACTACTCTCAGTAGAGTAGTGAGTACACACAATGTGCTTCACCGCTGTCGAGCTACAGCATATTGTAATGGAGGGAGAGAGAGACAGTCAGCCCATTTAGGAAGGAGACTGGACATTGACCGGACTGGGGGTTTTAATAGGGGTTGTTTATGGACAGTGTGCATACAAACATCAGGTGGTCAAGACACTTTTGACCTACACCGTGTATCACTCTCTTTGCTGGGGTGCTTTGATACTTTGACATGTCATTTCATTGTCTTGAATTGCACCATATTATAGCTACGGTAAGTCCTTCTAAACTGCACGTAAACTATCACGACTACTCAAAGCCAGGTAAAATTCTCCTACAAATGCTGTGTGTTATAACACTTAAAATAAAGTGTCCCAGTACATTTTGACGCACAGAAAATTAATATTAAAAACCAAGCCTTGACTAAGCTCTGAGCTCTCTCCCCCCATCCCCTCTGCGGTACTTTAGATTACCCACACTAAATGCACTGGGTGACACACAATTTACATGCAAATTCACTGCAGCACACTGGTGATACAGTGTTGGTCCCTATTGAAGGTGAGGTGAAAGAGCCTCTCTTACTACCCAGTATATTGTGCAGCTCCGCATTCCTCCCTCCACTCCACACTTGGCTTGCGTCCTGGGCTTTGGAATTCACGTGTCCCGCCCTATCGATTTGCTTTCATTTTTAAGGTCAGAAGCTGAAATCTAACACAATGAGGCATGGAGGGTCAACCCTGGCTCATTACTTACAGTGCTGGGAAAGAGGGAGGTTATTCAGAAGCCCTGGGATGACAAATGAGAGGGTGCTAGAGGTCCCTGAGGAGCTGTGTGAGAGTGTGTGTGTGTGTGTGTGTGTGTGTGTGTGTGTGTGTGTGTGTGTGTGTGTGTGTGTGTGTGTGTGTGTGTGTGTGTGTGTGTGTGTGTGTGTGTGTGTGTGATACGATCAAGTGAAGGGTCGAGTGTGTGTGTGCGTCTGAGTACGAGTGAACACCGACCATCATGTGTGATTGACAGTCTGTGGTCTGTGTATCCTTTTCCTCTCTCTTTTTCCTCTCTCTTCTCCTCTCGAGGTTAATAAACAGATTTGTTCCTCTTCCGGATGGTCCGTGACTGGTATTTACCCCCAGCCCGCTCACCCTGTCAGTCTGTGAGATGCACAAAACCCACCAGCCCCCCGGAAATATAGAAACATCTCCCTCACATGTCTGGCTGATGGGAGTTGAATACAGCAATTGACAAAGAGGATCTCTGCCGCCTTGCTGGCTGCCTTCAGTAAGAGGAGATGGTTACGACACTTGAAAACCTCCAGGTGGTAAATGAGACAACCCCCCCGTCGTGGCACGTCGCTACAGAGGCATGTCAGGGATTTAAATGTACCCGGTATTTCAGATGGGCAGAATGGTTTACACAGGGCCGATTTACTGAGCTAGCAGGGGGGCTCTGCCGCAACCGTGACACACGCTGGAGAATGTTTATGAGTGTATGAACCGAGGATGATAAAGCTATTGTATCGTATATAGGGCTGGATATGCACAAGGAGACAGTGCACACATTTCTTCTGACTGGAGCAAGGGAAGAGCAGTCAGGGGAGTGTTTGTGTAAGCGTGTTTGCGTGCGTGCGTGCGTGCGTGCGTGCGTGTGTGTGTGCGCGCGTTCATGTGTGATTGTGGGATCCAATCCACTGGAGATTGCCAATCCAAGCAAACGCCATTCCAACCAAGGCTTGATCCAAAAAACAACCATTGGGCAAAAGTAAGCAAAATATATCTAAAAAATGAATAGACAGAAAACACTCAACTCATACTGGACTGTCCTCCTTCTTTTTCTGTAATCCAAACAAAGCAAACTCACCCAAACAGGTGAAAATGGACAGTCACCCAGCACTATACAGAGCCTGCATAAGCTATATCATTTCCACACCAGTATGTTTGTGGTATGAACACTTAATAGATATGAGGTCCATAGAAAGGCGGAGAGTAGGCTACAGTAGTTGATATCGGGCCTGTGTTACAGTACTCGGTATGGGGCCTGTGTTTGCCCTCTCTGCCTGCCTGTGAGTGGATGAAAGGCCCAGTGCTGTAGCCTGGTAATTGGGTCTGATTTATAGGGATCCACAGCAGCAGTCACGAAGCCGGCTGAGAACTGGCCAAGGACCAACCACACTGCAGCCGTGGTGTCAATATCAGAGCGCCAGCCCCCTCCAGCCTACACTGCTTGGAGGGAGCTATGACACTGTTAATGTGTGTGTGTGTGTGTGTGCATGTGTGTGGGTTTGTGTGTGTGAGACAGAATATAAGTTAGTGTGTGTATAGGTGTGAGTGAGCGTGTGCGAGGATGACTATGCAAGTGCGAAGTGCTGGGTGAATGCCTTTATATAGTGTTATGTGCTTGTATGTGTGCTTGTGTTAAGCTTCACTGTGAAAGCCTAGTTACACTACTAAAACATAAGCAATTGATTTGTAGTGACGCGGGGAAAAATCCATACAGTTAAATATCGTAATATTATTTTGGATGACATCATATCGATATTTTTCTAGGCAGCGTTAGCTAGCACTAGTCGGCTGTACCTGTGCCAAAACTCTGGTATTGTTCATCCTATAGCTTGTTCTATAGCTTGTTCTATACCTTGTTCTCCATCTTCTTTTTGAATAGTGAGCCACCATGTTTTCACCACTTTTATTTCCATGACTGATCAAATCTAATTTTGTCCTGCTCTCTCTTGTCCCTCTGCAGCAGACATAGAGTGCCTTGTAAAACATATTCTTACCCCTTGGATTTCTTCCCATTTTATTGTGTTACAATGTGTGATTTGAGGTCAACAATCTACACCAAATACTCTGTAATGTCAAAGTCTAAGAATTATTATATATATATTTTTTAGAGATTGATAGAAATGAAATAACTGAAATATAGTTGATGCCTAAGTATTCAGCTCCCTGAGTCAATACATGTTATGAATACCTTCAGCAGTGATTCCAGCTGTACCTCTTCTTGGGTAAGTCTCTAAGAGCTTTACACACCTGGATTGTGCAATATTATCCCATTATTATTTTCAGAATTCTTCAAGCTCTGTCAAGATGTTGGATATCTTGGCAAGACATTTTCAAGTCTTGCCATAGATTGTCAAGCAGATATAAGTCGAAACTGTAACTTGGCCATTCAGTTTCCTTCCTGTCCTGCAGCTCAGGTCAGAAGGAGGACTGTAATCTTTGATGTGTCTGGGTGATTTAATACATCATCCACAGCATAATTATTAACTTGACCATGCTCAATGTCTGATTTGTTATTGTTACTCATCTACCAATCACTGCCTTTCTTCATGGTGCTTTCATAAAATCTCCCTGGTCTTTATAGTTGAATCTGTGCTTGAAATTCAATACTTAACTGAGGGACCTGGCAGATGTTGTATGGATGGGGGACAGAGGAAGGGTTAGTCATTCAAAAATGATGTCGACCCCTATTATATCACATGAGCGAGCTCATGTAACTTATGTGATTTAGTATGCCAAATGTTACTCCCTAACTCATTTAGGCTTGCCCGAAACAAAGATTGATTGATTTCATTGTCAACAATTTTAATCCCACTTTGTAACACAACATTTCTTTGCAAGGCACTGAAAAGCAAGCAATATGTTTGGAAAATCAAATCTCATAGGAAAAACAAGGAATAAACAGTAACGAATCGCAATACATATAGAATTGTGAGAATCGCAATACATTTCGTATCAGCAAACCACAGATCCTTCAGAAAGTATTCACACCCCCTCCACATGTTGTTGTGTTGCAGCCTGAATTTGAAATAGATGACATTTAGGTGTTGTGTCACTGGCCTACACACAACACCCCATAATGTCAAAGTGGAATGATGTTTTCAGACAATTTGACAAACTAATAAGAAATGAAAAGCTGAAATGTCTTGAGTCAATAAGTATTCAACACCTTTGTTAAGGCAAAGCCTAAATATATTCAGGAGTAAAACAAATCTTACCAAGTCACATAATACGTTGCATGAACTCACTCTGTGTGGAAATAAGTGTTTAACATGATTTTTGAATGACTAATCTCTGTACCTCACACATTCAATTAAGGGTAAGGTCCCTCAGTCGAAGCAATGAATTTCAAACACAGATTCAACCACAAAGACCAGGGAGGGCTTCTATTGGTAGATGGGTAAAAAAAAAGAAAAAAAAAGATGACTTTGAATATTCATTTGAACATGGTGAAGTTATTAATTACACTTTGGATGGTGTAACAATTACAACCAGTCATTAGAAAGTTACAGGCATCCTTCCGAACTCAGTTCAGGGAGAGGAAGGAAACCACTCAGGGATTTCACCATGAGGCCAATGGTGACTTTAAAACAGTTACAGAGTTTAATGGCTGTGATAGGAGAAAACTGAGGATGGATCAACAACGTTGTAGTTACTCCACAATACTAACCTAAATGACAGAGCGAAAAGAAGGAAGCTTGTGCAGAATAAAACATATTTAAAAACATGGATCTGGTTTGTAATAAGGCACTAAAGTAAACTGAAAAAAACTGAAAAAATAAATAAATAAGCTTTATGTCCTACAAAGGGTTATGTTTGGGGAAAATCCAACACAACACATCACTGAGTAACACTTCATATTTGGTGGCTGCATTAGGTTATGGGTAACCTTGTCATAAGCAAGGACTAGGGAGTTTTTGTCAGGATAGAAATGAATGGAATATAGCTAAGCTTGCCTAGATAAATAAAGGTTAAATAAATAAATTAGCATTGGCTAAATCCTAGAAGAAAACCTGGTTCAGTCTGCTTTCCGACCGACAGAGACAAATTCACCTTTCAGCAGGACAATAATCTAAAACACAAGGTCAAATAAACTCTGGAGTTGCTTACCGACGAACGTGAATTTTCATGACTGGCCTAGTTACAGTTTTCACTTAAATCGGCTTGAAAATCTATGGCAAGACTTGAAAATGGCTGTCTAGCAATGATCAACAACAAACTTGACAGAGTTTTTGAAAGAATAATGTGCAAATATTGTACAATCCAGGGGTGCAAAGCTCTTAGAGAATTACCCAGAAAGACTCTGTAAGACAGCTGTAATCATTGCCAAATATGATTCTAAACAGGGGTGTGAATACCTATGTAAATGAGAAATTTCTGTATTTCATATTCAGTAAATGTCTAAAAACATGTTTTCACTTTGTCATTATGGGGTATTTTGTGTAGATAGGTGAAGAAAACAATTCAGACTTAGAATTCAGGCTATAACACAACATGTTGAATAAGTCAAGGGGTATGAATACTTTCTGAAGGCTCTAGAAGTATCGTGATAATATCATATCGTGATGTCCCTGGAAATTCCTAGCCCATTTGTTATGATGACTCACAAGACAAGCCGAATAATCATGTACACAGCCAGTATCTTTACAGCAAGTACACAGTTGAAGTCGGAAGTTTACATACACTATAGCCAAATACATTTAAATACCTGACATTTAATCCTCGTAACAATTCCCTGTCTTAGGTCAGTTAGGATCAACACTTTATTTTAAGAATATGAAATATCAAAATAATAGTGGAGAGAATGATTTATTTCAGCTTTTGTTTCTTTCATCACATTCCCAGTGGGTCAGAAGTTTACAAACACTCAATTAGTATTTGGTAGCATTGCCTTCAAATTATTTAACTTGGGTCAAACGTTTCAGGTAGCCTTCCACAAGCTTCCCACAATTAGTTGGGTGATTTTTGGCCCATTCCTCCTGACAGAGCTGGTGTAACAGAGTCAGGATTGTAGGGATCCTTGTTCGCACATGTGCTTGCTCACACATGAGTTTTAAGTTCTGCCCACAAATTTTCTATAGGATTGAGGTAAAGGCTTTGTGATGGCCAGTCCAATACCTTGACTTTGTTGTCCTTAAACCATTTTTGGCACAACTTTGGAAGTATGCTTGGGGTCATTGTCCATTTGGAAGACCCATTTGTGACCAAGCTTAAACTTCCTGACTGATGTCCTGAGATGTTGCTTCAATATATCCTCATAATTTTCCTGCCTCATGGTGCCATCTATTTTGTGAAGTGCACCAGTCCCTCCTGCAGCACAGCACCCCCACATCATGATGCTGCCACCCCCGTGCTTCACAGTTAGGATGGTGTTCATCAGCTTGCAAGTTTTTCCTCCAAACATAACGATGGTCATTATGGCCAAACAGTTAATTTTTGTTTCAACAGACCAGTGGACATTTCTCCAAAAAGTGCGACCATTGTCCCCATGTGCAGATGCAAACCGTAGTCTGGCTTTTTTTACGGTGGTTTGGAGCAGTGGCTTCTCCCTTGCTGAGAGGCCTTTCAGGTTATGTCGATATAGGACTCGTTTTACTGTGGATATAGATCATTTGTACCTGTTTCCTCCAGCATCTTCACAAGGTCCTTGTTGTTCTGGGATTAATTTGCACTTTTCGCACCAAAGTACGTTCATCTCTAGGAGACAGAACGCATCTCCTTCCTGAGCGGTATGACGGCTGCGTGGTCCCTTGATGTTTATACTTGCGTACTATTGTTTGTACAGATGAACGTGGTACCTTGACAATACTGTGCAGCTGTATTCATCAACCTGGCCAAGGCTTTCGACTCTGTCAATCACCAGATTCTTATCGGCAGACTCAATAGCCTTGGTTTCTCAAATGACTGCCTCGCCTGGTTCGCCAACTACTTCTCAGACAGAGTTCAGTGTGTCAAATCGGAGGGCCTGTTGTCCGGACCTCTGGCAGTCTCTATGAGGGTGCCACAGTGTTCAATTCTCGGGCCAACTCTCTTCTCTTTATACATCAATGATGTCGCTCTAGCTGCTGGTGATTCTCTGATCCACCTCTACGCAGACGACACCATTCTGTATACTTCTGGCCCGTCTTTGGACACTGTGGTAACTAACCCACAGACGAGCTTCAATGCCGTACAACTCTCCTTCCGTGGCCTCCAACTGCTCTTAAATGTAAGTAAAACTAAATGCATGCTCTTCCACGGATCGCTGCCCACACCTGCCTGCCCGTCCAGAATCACTACACTGAACGGTTCTGACCTAGAATATGTGGACAACTACAAATACCTAGGTGTCTGGTTAGACTGTAAACTCTCCTTCCAGACTCACATTAAGCATCTCCAATCCAAAATTAAATCTAGAATCGGCTTCCTATTTCGCAACAAAGCATCCTTCACTCATGCTGCCAAACATACCCTCGTAAAAGCCTCCAACACTCTACTCAGCAAATTGGATGCAGTCTATCACAGTGCCATCCGTTTTGTCACCAAAGCCCCATATACTACCCACCACTGCGACCTGTATGCTCTAGTTGGCTGGCCCTCACTTCATATTCGTCGCCAAACCCACTGGCTCCAGGTCATCTATAATTCTTTGCTAGGTAAAGCCCCACCTTATCTGGTCACCATAGTAGCACCCACCCGTAGCACACACTCCAGCAGGCATATTTCACTGGTCACCCCTAAAGCCAATTCCTCATTTGGCCGCCTTTCCTTCCAGTTTTCTGCTGCCAATGACTGGAACGAACTGAAAAGATCACTGAAGCTGGAGACTCATATCTCCCTCACTAACTTTAAGCACCAGCTGTCAGAGCAGCTCACCGATCACTGCACCTGTACATAGCCCATCCAACTACCTCATCCCCATACTGTTATTTATTTATTTTGCACATACTTGCACATTCATCTTCTGCACATCTATCACTCCAGTGTTTATTTAATATATTGTAATTATTTCGCCAATGTGGCCTATTTATTGCCTTACCTCCCTTATCCTACCTTATTTGCACACACTGTATATAGACTTTTTTTCTATTGTATTATTGACTGTATGTTTGTTTATTCCATGTGTAACTCGGTGTTGTTGTTTGTGTAGCACTGCTTTGCTTTATCTTGGCCAGGTCCCAGTTGTAAATGAGAACTTGTTCTCAAATAGCCTACCTGGTTAAATAAAGGTGAAATAAAAATTGCTCCCAAGGATGAACCGGACTTGTGGAAGTCTACAAATGTTTTTTTCTGAGGTTTTGGCTGATTTCTTTTGATTTTCCCATGATGTCAAGCAAAGAGGCACTGAGTTTGAAGGTAGCCCTTGAAATACATCCACTGGTATACTTCCAATTGACTCAAATGATGTCAATTAGTCTATCAGAAGCTTCTAAAGCCATGGCATCATTTTCAACTTAGCGTATGTATACTTCTGATCCACTGGAATTGTGATACAGTGAATTATAAGTGAAATAATCTGTCTGTAAACAATTGTTGGGGAAAAAAATTACTTGTGTCATGCACAAAGTAGATGTCCTAACCGACTTGCCAAACCTATAGTTTGTTAACAAGAAATGTGTGGATTGGTTGAATAACGAGTTTTAATGACTACAACCTGAGTGTATGTAAACTTCAGACTTCAACTGTATATCTGGCTAACACAAATCCCCATCTGCAAAGGGTTACTCAAAACCTAAACTTTAAGCATTTATTCTTGAACCATAGTCTCTTCAAGCAGAGGGATACAGTGTGTCCTCCCATCCACTTCCCTTGTCTCTCTCTCCCTTGGTAAACCCATAGCCAGAGGAGTGCATAGGAAAAGCATCTTCCACTGCCCTAGGGACTGATACTAAAGCCAATGTCTCCTATTAGGAAGCTAGACAGATCTCTATGGAGGGATGGAGAGAGAGAGATACTGTATATTGAGATAAAGAGAGAGTTCAGTAGACAAAAAAAGAGAGAGAGAACAAGAGACAAAGAAAAAAAGAGAGAGAGTAAGAGAACAAGTTGCAGCAGTGCCTCCTTCCCACATCCCGCTGGACTTCCGGGTTTGCCTGTGGGCCTTCCATCCAGAGAAACAAAACAAAAGTGGGACTGGAATCTGGGATGCAGCAGCCACAGAGGACACCAGGCTATTTCTCAACATGTTGATTGGTCTGTCTCAGGTTTCTGTCGGTCTGAAGGTGAAGAAGACGGAGCGGCAGGCTGTAGTGTGAAAGACAGAGCTGGATATTGTGTTCTCTTTGTCAGGCCACGTGCCTTTATATAGAAACCAAGGGGTTTACATATCGTCCGTCTTGGCCCCCGGGGGAGGGAAAGTATGCAGAGCATGTCGTCGGTATGACAGAGCTGAGAACGTTGTAAATCTATAAATAAGTCTCACTGCAGAGTCAAAGGGACATTGTGTGTTAAGCGTATGATTGACTTTGAGTGTTGCTTTAATTATATGGTTTAATATTGTTATACATTATACTGTATTATCATTTTTATGTAGAGACAGATGGCAATTTACTTTGGGGGAAGGGAGGGAGGGGGTCCAAAATAGGACAGGGTAGTGCTTTTTTCCCTGGTTTATATTTTGCAGATTTTACTATATAATTTATTCCAACCGAGCCACATTTCCTCATCTGCCTCACCTTTACCAAGGTGTTGAGGGGCTTCCCTTATACACTACGCTTTTCCGTGTGTTAACTTTTACACTGCCACAGGTCAGTAAAGTCTACCAGTCTAAGGGTCTATCCTGCCCTCTAGCCACCATTCATAGTGACAATAGCGGTACAGTAGGTGGATCGTTTGTCCAGATCTGCAAAAGGCAAATCATATCACACATAAAAACACAACGGCGCAAAAGACCTGTGATTTGAATGTTTTATTCGATTTGGATCAGCTGTGGGCCTACTCAATGGTTTATAAGGTGTAGAAAGGCACAGCAGCAGGCCAGTCTGGCTGTATTCTTACTTCTGACACTGAATGCGCTGTCTGTTGCAGATCATCATTCTCCCAAGTCCTCCTATAATAATGTGGCCACATATGCTCCCGGCAGACCCAGTTATTCAGGAAAGTTTAACACACACTGTGCCTCCTCTCCAATCCAAGCGGGCTATTCCTTGCACACTTCAAATGCTTCAATATAGCCTAAATATTTATCATTGAACTTTTTAAATTGGATTACCTTCTATATGTGGCATAAACAAAACCAGTCGCAATGTTTAAATTGGATTAAGCTACTTCAAAAGCCCCCTTATGCAGGTACACACTCATCCAAAATACAATTTCAGCATCCTCAAAATGGCTTGATGTTTAACCAGGTTTCCATCCAAACCTTTTATGCAGTAAAGAAGTCTACATGTCGGATAAGAAAATGTCAGGACATCATGGGAAAGCATGCAGTTTATTCAGCTACAGATGAAATAAGTTATGATGAACCTCACAGGGTGGTGAAAGTACACAGTCTTATTTTGGTGAATGATTATCGATGCTTAGCTGCCATTTGACAAATAAAAATAATCTTGTACTTTTGTCCATAATAATCTCATCATGTAGGAGGCTCTACCTGCACTGTTGGCTAAGAGTGCACATGCCAATACCAGAGTGGACACATTTGCTATATCTGCGCAACATTTTGGCAAAACCATCAGTAGGCCTAGAGTTGAAAATGTAATGAAAACCCATTTAACTTGTATTTTTTATTCGGTACAGTGGGTTTGCTTTGGGTTGGCAGGTAGCCTAGTGGTTAGAGCGTTGGGCCAGTAACTGAAAGGTTGCTGGATCAAATCCCTGAGCTGACAAGGTAAAAATCTGTTGTTCTGCCCCTGAACAAGGCAGTTAACCCACTGTTCCCCTGTAGGCCGTCATTGTAAGGAAGACTTTGTTCTTAACTGACTTGCCTGGTTAAGTTAAAAATATTTTTTAACATTATTATTATTATTGTATACCATTGCTATTATTGTAAGCTTGTTTGTTAATCGAAACCAGTTCTTTAAATATGCAAACCTGTGTCACGCCCTGACCATAGAGAGCCCTTGTTTCTCTATGGTGTAGTAGGTCAGGGCGTGACTAGGGGGTATTCTAGTTTATAATTTCTATGTTGTGTTCTAGTTTATATTTTCTGTGTTGGTGTTTTGTATGATTCCCAATTAGAAGCAGCTGGTAATCGTTGTCTCTAATTGTGGGATCATATTTAAGTAGCTATTTTTCCCACCTGTGTTTGTGGGATATTGTTTTGTGTTTGTTTATTGATATATTTTGTTTTGTTTAAGTTTCTCTTTAAATTAAATATGTGGAACTCAACATCCGCTGTGCCTTGGTCCCGTTCTTACGACAGCCGTGACAACCTGTTTTGTTTAATTCTGTTGAGACGTATCTTTTTAGTTGTGTGCTTTAACCTGTACCGCAGTGGGCTAAATCAGGGTGACGAGTGTTTTCTTGGTAGTCTTAAACAAACTTACTTCGAAACCAAAGTATACAACTCACACAAATGGTTATGGGCAACAACAAAAAAGAACACTTGTCAGATATAGAGTTGAAATGTATTCAATTTTGAGTTTGCTTCCAAATATTACACTATATTTACATCACTAAAGACTGAAATATAAAAAAGACATTTGACATAGAAACACCAGATTTGTTTTTGTATGGTTTTTAAAAATATGTTTATTAATTATGAAATTCTAGGAAAATATTTGTAACATTCCACCCATGAGGCCACTAGGTCATTTGACTACAAGAAAGGGCGACAATAGGTTATAAGTAGGTCTGCTGTAAAATAAATAACATTAGCCTATTTCTGTCATTTGTTTGGCATGTTAGGCATTTTTATTGTATTTATTTATTGGTAATTGCTGCAACATACTGCAGCCTGTTTAAACCAGTTTGCAAGTGTTTTGTTTCATTCTGGCCAAATTCAGTTGCAACTCTAATTCTGAGTTTGCCGCAATATATAGGCCTGTTCATATTTTCTCTATAAACAATGGCTTAACTTCTGATATTATCCCAATAAAGTTTAGAAACTTTTGTGAAGGTTTGGTGTGGTTATTATTAAGCTTTAGCTACTTCAAGCCTATGATAAGAAGGCAGTGCGCACCGACAGTTGAGGTGAGGATGAATGTTTCAGGCCTACCAGAGTAACTCCTATAATCTAACAATATAATGGTCATATTTATACAAAATATTCTGATTGAAAATGTATGAATTAGCCTCCTTCTGTACATCTATATCTGTATAGCAGATTCAGCAGCCATCTCACATAAAGAAATGCATGTTGGGGCATCTCTATCTCTATGGGGTTAGGCCTAAGCTTCTGTTGCTTTATATAGGCTATATACACTACCATTCAAAAGTTTGGGGTCACTTAGAAATGTCCTTGTATTTGAAAGAAAAGGAAAGAAATTGTCCAAATAGTCTAAAGGAGGCCAGTTTTATTGCTTCTTTAATCAGGACAACAGTTTTCAGGTGTGCTAACATAATTGCAAAAGGGTTTTATAATGATCAATTTGTATTTTAAAATGATAAACTTGGATTAGCTAACACAACGTGCCATTGGAATACAGGAGTGATGGTTGCTGATAATGGGCCTCTCTACGCCTATGTTCAGTTGAAGTCGGAAGTTAACATACACTTAGGTTGGAGTCTTTAAAACTCGTCTTTCAACCACTCCACAAATTTCTTGTTAACAAACTATAGTTTTGGCAAGTCGGTTAGGACGTCTACTTTGTGCATGACACAAGTCATTTTTCTAACAATTGTTTACAGACAGATTATTTCACTTAGAATTCACTGTATCACAATTCCAGTGGGTCAGAAGATTTCATACACTAAATTGACTGCCGTTAAACAGCTTGGAAAATTCCAGAAAATGATGTCATGCATTTAGAAGCTTCTGAATGCTAATTGACATCATTTGAGTCAATTGGAGGTGTACCAGTGGATGTATTTCAAGGCCTACCTTCAAACTCAGTGCCTCTTTGCTTGACATCATGGGAAAATCTAAAGAAATCAGCCAAGACCTCTGAAATAAATTGTAGACATCCACAAGTCTGGTTCATCCTTAGGATCAATTTCCAAACGGCTGAAGGTACCACGTTCATCTGTACAAACAATAGTACGCAAGTATAAACACCATGGGACCACGCAGCCTCAGGAAGGAGATGCGTGACCTTGTGAAGATGCTGGAGGAAACAGGTACAAATGTATCTATCCACAGTAAAAAATAGTCCTATATTGACATAACCTGAAAGGCTGCTCAGCAAGGAAGAAGCCACTGCTCCAAAACTGCCATAAAAAACGCCAAACTATGGTTTGCAACTGCACATGGGGACAAAGATCATATTTTTTGGAGAAATGTCCTCTGGTCTGATGAAACAAAAATGAACTGTTTGGCCATAATGACCATCGTTATGTTTGGAGGAAAAAGGGGGAGGCTTGCTTGCCAAAGAACACCATCCCAACCGTGAAGCACAGGGGTGGCAGCATCATGATGTGGGGGTGCTTTGCTGCAGGAGGGACTGGTGCACTTCACAAAATAGATGGCCTCATGAGGCAGGAAAATTATGTGGATATGTTGAAGCAACATCGCAAGACATCAGTCAGGAAGTTAAAGCTTGGTCGCAAATAGGTCTTCCAAATCAACAATGACCCCAAGCATACTTCCAAAGTTGTGGCAAAAGGAGTGGATTGGAGTGTCCACCACAAAGCCCTGACCTCAATTCTATAGAAAATTTGTGGGCAGAACTGAAAAAGCGTGTGCGAGCAAGGAGGCCTACAACCTGACTCTGTTACACCAGTTCTGTCAGGAGGAATGGGCCAAAATTCACCCAACTTATGTGGGAAGCTTGTGGAAGGCTACCCGAAATGTTTGACCCAAGCTATGTAAACTTCTGACCTACTGGGAATGTGATGAAAGAAATAAAAGCTGAAATATATCATTCTTTCTACTATTATTCTGACATTTCACATTCTTAAAATAAAGTGGTGATCCTAACTGACCTAAGACAGGGAATTTTTACACAGATTAAATGTCAGGAATTGTGAAAAACTGAGTTTATATGTGTTTGGCTAAGGTGTATGTAAACTTCCGACTTCAACTGTATAGTATTTTATGGACTGGAATTACGCCCCTCTTTCAAACCATAAAGCTGGGAGAGAACATGTGATGCTGATTAGCCTATCTTCTCGTTTTCTCTATAGTGTTGCTTCATTCCTAACTTACTTTCAGCAGTTAAATGAAATACTTTTTGTTGTCCTATCTTCATCATTGTAATGAAATGCTTGAACAATATGTTTTTTTGTTTCTCTTCACTAAGGTTGAATGGTTACGGTTCTGAACAAATAACTGCTATAGCCTACTGCCATCTAGCTTTCTCTCTTTGTTCAAACTCTCTGGCCCATGGAGCTTGCATCCCTCTTCAAATAGTCTATTCATATAAGAAATGCAACAACGAAAAATCCAGCAATCAATTATTGGGTTGCTTTTTCTGTGAGTCCAAGAGCTGAGTGTACAAAACATTAAGCACACCTGCTCTTTCCATGACATAGACTGACCAGGTAAACCGAGGTGAAAGTTATGATCCCCTATTGAGGTCACTTTTTAAATCTTGAGACAATTGAGACATGTGTATGTGTGCCATTCAGAGGGTGAATAGGCAAGATGAAAGATTAAAGTGCCTTTGAACGGGGTATGGTAGTAGATGCCAGGCACACCAGGTTGTGTCAAGAACTGCAACGCTGTTGGGGTTTTCACGCTCAACAGTTTCCCGTGTGTATCAAGAATGTCCCACAACCCAAAGGACATCCAGCCAACTTGACACAACTGTGGGAAGCATTGGAGTCAACATGGACCAGCATCCCTGGATCCCACCCACCCCCGTAACTTTCTAGTTGATCTTTGATTTTATGCACTGAGATTAGTCTTGCATAACGAAAAGCACTTTGCAAATGGTGTAAATTATATGGGTGTATTATTTCTGAGTATGTTTAGATGAGTACAAGATAGACAGGTGCATGGGGAGCAAGACATGTTGAAAACTACTGAAAATGTGAAAAAACTCAAACGTTTCAGGGGAATAACTAATAGGGCAGAGCGTGCCGTGACCCGAGCCAAAGTACAACTCGACGGGCGTAAATATTTGGTCTGATTTGTCATCATTACAGTTACAGCTGGCTCACCCGCGAGCGTGGGAGGAGAGTCTGCCGAGACTCAAGGTTCCAGAATTCCATCACCTCCAAAACTCTCGAAGCTAGTTCTTCCCGAGCTCTTTAACCTGTTGTTAAGAAACGGTCACAACACTCACAATCATATTAGTGCAAACACAATAAGAAAACAAATTGGCTGCCGGTTTATTAAGGCTTTTTTGATTTTCATTCCTGTGCAATTACGTCCAATTGAAACTGACTACATACGGAACAGTTGGTTTTATTCAATTGATTTATTCCATTTACTCCTGGTTACCGTAGCTTGGGTACACTCTGCTGCATTTTAATATATTGTGACTGATAGGATAAGTAGGTAGCTCTCGTTCGATTCTCCACAGTGTGCAGACTGAATGGGGTGGGGATGTTTGTGCAGATTGAATGGAGATTTTTTGCTGTGAAGTAACGCTGCAGTGTTGCTGGGAGAGCAGGGTTCTCGTCTCATTCCCTCTCCTCTCTCTCTCTAATTGGGAGTCACATTCTTCAGGAGTCAGTTGTTTTTCTCACAGGAAGCCCAAACACAAACAGAGGCGAGGGTGGGGGCGTGGCCCACTCCTGTGTGACCTCTCTCTCTCTCTCTCTCTCTCTCTCTCTCTCTCTCTCTCTCTCTCTCTCTCTCTCTCTCTCTCTCTCTCTCTCTCTCTCTCTCTCTCTCTCTCTCTCTCTCTCTCTCTCTCTCTCTCTCTCTCTCTCTCTCTCTCTCTCTCTCTCTCTCTCTCTCTCTCTCTCTCTCTCTCTCTCTCTCTCTCTCTCTCTCTCTCTCTCTCTCTCTCTCTCTCTCTCTCTCTCTCTCTCTCTCTCTCTCTCTCTCTCTCCTCTCTCTCTCTCTCTCTCTCTCTCTCTCTCTCTCTCTCTCTCTCTCTCTCTCTCTCTCTCTCTCTCTCTCTCTCTCCCTCTCCTCTCTCTGCCAATCCAGTCATGCACATGAGCCTGGCAACGTGCCCACCCTGCGCTGCTGCAGTCACACAAAGAACACACACACACACTCACACATTGTCAGAAACACACACACATTGGGCTATCAGAAACACACACACACACAACTTTCATGCACATGAGCACGTAGACATAATCACAAATGTCCAAATAGGTGATAGACCAACGCACTTCATGCATTAAAGTACAACATATACCTCCTCACTTATAACATGTCCTCTCCCATACACATGCATCCGCTCACACAAGCAGATATACACAGAGCACTTATAGCTGCCAGTTCTATCCAGCTCCTTTTGGCTGCAGGCAGAGTAGCTGGGCTTGGCCTGGCCTGGGCGGAGGAGGAGAGTTATTGCTTATGTGCAGGGAGGGCTGGGAGGATAGGAGAGGGGGCCACTCCCAACAGACCATTTGTTCTGCCGTTCTTCAGCCAAACAAATTTACGTCTCTCCTACAGAAGGTCAACTGTGCTCAAATTCATAAATAAGGGGGTAATTGGCGCAAGAGCGGTGGCGAAGCTCAAAGGCCACTGCCGCCCGGTCCCAGAGTTACAGCCCACTGACCGATGGGGGAGGCACACTCACAAATACAAACACTGTGTCACACACACACACAAGAACGCATGCAAACACTCACACACGGAGACCCAGACACACACACACACACTGACACAAGTGCACACACATCTATTGTAGATTTGCATATATAGTTGAATTTGAGTAATGCATGTATCATACAGTACCATGCTCATCATGCCATTTAAAAAAAAACATTTGCTAGGGTATGCTATATTCAGCCTACGCAAGAGCCGGATCGACTCCAATCAAGCATTCCAAACACCCCCTATGCTATGGGACTGTGTGTGGCTATACAAACCACAATATAGCTGAATCTATTTGCATCTGTGTGTGTGTGTATTGTGTGTGTGTGTATGTGAGTGTGTGTACATATCTGCGTCTGTCCCTGTGCGAGTGTGTGTGTTTATACGTACACACCTCTCTCTGTGTGTACAGCACAGTACATGCCCAGGCACACTGGTGTGCCTGGGCGAGATAGATAGAATGCGATAAAAAGGGGCCTAGCTGTCTGGTGTGTGTGTGTGTAGCCCTATGTAACGAGCCCCTCTCTCTAATTAGGGCAGCACGAGCCAGTGAGGAGGAATTCCGATCCACAACACTGCTTTTCTCTGGCAGCCACACTCACACATGCGTAGTACAGAGCCTGTGTGCTCCCTAACGCACATGAACGCATGTAGATCACACAACACCTGTCTTGATTATGCAGTCTTTCTTTTCGACATCTGAAACATCCATACCATCTCTGGTATGCCATTTTAGGCCCCCAGGGAATCTTTTCCATGAGGCATCAATGACAAAAGCCAGACTGGATACTGGCACCAAGTGCCAGGCACTGCTATGGTGGATGTGCACAAATGATGACAAATCAGCGGGGAAACAATGACTGTTTCATTGTCCTTTATGGACTATTCCTCTAATAGGAACGCACATGTTATGAATGGTACTGTTTGCTAAAAGGTATGAATTCTTCTTCTGAACAAAAACAGACTAAGGTGCCCTCAAGTGGGCAGAATAGCAATATAGACTCACACCTGTGAGACATCACTAACATCGCTAAGAATTCAAATGTATGTTTTTTTTTTTAAGCCGGCAAATTCCAAATAAACTACTTCAATTTCCCAAACTGTCATTTCAACTCAACTAGCCCCAAAAGAAAGCAGAACATGTGTACCGCATCCAGAGCTAGAGGATGATGGGAGAACATTGGTGTTAGTCACAGAGCCTTGTGTTGCTTCAGGCCTCAGTATTCAAGAACCGTGGAACCATCCTCCTCCCTCATCTTCCCTCCTCCTCCTTCCCCTCCCCCTCCCCCTCTCCATCCTCCTCCTCTCCCTCCTCCTCCCTACCCCTTCTCCTACTCCTCCTCCTTTTCCCTGTTAAGTGCCACCGGGGAGCCGACGCAGTGTTGTGAGCAGAGTTTAGTAGGCCAAAGAAGACAATGTGCCAGATTCCAGCATCTTAAGCAACAAGCTGTCCCCTGTAGAATAATGTGTTACTCAACACAAACCCTCTACATCCCATCCCATCTCCTCACTAAGCATACTGCATTGTTTCGTCACAAATAGGCAAATATGTTGTGTGTATATCCCAATTGCGGAGAGAGTAATAATGCATGTAACCTATTGGAAAGGTTTTGAGTATATATAGTATGTTGATGAAGATGGAAAACTAGTTCATGCATCTTAGCAAAGTTATTGCTGACAACATTCACAGAAGGTGAAATAAAATCCATCATTCTTTATTTAATTGAAACATTTTCTAACAATATAATACGTACACATAACAAATGACAGCATACTGACGCACACAAACATCAACGACATCATTCCTGCCCAGACCCACCTGCTCACACCCCCGTCTCCAGCGCCCGCATCACTCTCTGCCACATGGCCTCAAACTGCAGCGTGTTGTTTCTCTCCATCGCCCACGCACTTTCAACATTTACATAATAAAGCATTTGACCTTGGTTGATTTCCATTTTTTAAGTATGCATTTTTTTCAAGATGATTTACGAAAAAAGTATCATCCAACCCACGTGAGAGAAGTTTGGACATGTGCAGTTCTGGGTTTATTGTATTGGCATCCCTTATGAGTTAGTGACCCTTCAAAAGAGACTCTCACAGTATGTTGGGGGAACGAGTGTTAGACTTTCCTGGGCAGGAAATCTATGCTGTCTATCCCCATGACCAACTGGAAAAAGATAAATGGTCTGAACTTCTTCCCAGCTCTCCCAAGTGGAGTTCAATCGGTGTGGGTTTGGAGCTTTTTCCAAGAGTGTCACAAGTTGTGATAAATAACATGAGCCATACTGGGCAGCCAGCGAAAAAGAAGAAAAGTGTGAAATAAAAGAAACGAAGAGAGAAGAGTGAGAGAGACAGAGACAGTGTAGTACTCTTGTACATCAATGAAATAGGCTGGTGATAGAGACCCTTGCCAATGGGGGAAGAATTCCAGTGTTTGAGTCCAGCCTTTGGTAGGTGGTGTGATTTATTAATGAGATAAGTCACTAGTGCTCTGGAATATGAGAGCGTAACGGTGTAATATTTCCCCCCTGCCGCAGTGACTCAGGTCTGCCGTGCCCTCATTGAGGAAGAGGTGGATGCAAAACAAGGCAATGGTCAGGGAACTGGCATCTTCTTTTTTTTTTTGGAGTGGAACATTTCACTCCTGACAAGAGTCTGTAGTATGTATTTTTTTATTGTTGTTATTAGAAAAACAAACGCATAAACACGTATTCAAATATAGATATAGATATATAGATAGAGTACACCATGGGCTGCAATACACATCCAAAAGTTTATGTTATGAGCTCTAGTTTTATTTTCTAGGGTGAGAAACGTATATATATAAAGTATACAAACAAGACTCCACATGTTTCAGTACATCCTGTTGTATTGCCGACCTACAGTGTTCCATAAACCATGGCAAATTGTGGGGAGACATCAAATGTGAATTCAGCAGTGGTGGTCTGGTCTATTGTATCTGCTAAAGGGTTTCCATTTATTTACCCTCCAATGGACTCTTTCCCTCAGACGCTAGTCACGCGCTATTGTTGTGCGCTGTGTGGCCCTCCATTCTCTGCGTGAATGTGTCGGGACTGGCTCTGGAGGAACAGCGATCAGCCCATTGTCCTGCCACACAGATTACCACATGAACAGGAAGGTCCTTGGCGCTGACGGCCGCCGGTGGCAGGCCCTCCGCTAAATCCCCAAGACCGGAGACTCAACGTGAGAGGAACAGCGGACGGGTCGGTTAACTACCGCGACCGGACGATTAGCATGACAATAAGGCCCCACGCAGCCTTTTATATCTGTGTGAGCACATGAGTCGGATTCGAGAGATGCCACACAGAAAGCAGCAATCAGACACGGGGTGGCTTTCCTCTAGGTGAAGATGGAAGCTGGAAATGCATTATTAGTCAATTAAAGCCTGGTTCACACCCCGCGGGGCACCAAGCCATCTTCTGCGCCGATCCCATTCGCCCCCGGACTATGTTGGAAGCCGCACCCTATTCCCTATATAGGGCACAACTTTTGACCAGGGCATAGAGATATGGTCAAAAGTAGTGCACTATGTAGGGAATAGGGTGCATTTGAAGTCTAAAATCCGGCCTCCAACATTTGGGGACACAGGCTTAGACGATACCAGTGGTGGTGGAGGCGAGCATTGGGAAAGTCTACACAACTTTCTGAGAGAACGGAACTGCAGCCATATCGAACAGTGCTACTAGCCATTTTAGCTGTAAAGATCTTAAACATTCATTTAAATGCTGCTATGTTTGTGTTAGTTCTACAAATCTCACTTGCCTCTCAACGTTTGTGTGAGTCTAGGGGTGTTGGCAAAAAAAAAAGAAGAAAAGCAGAAGACCAAATGGACAATAAATGATCTATTCTCCCACAAGGCAACATGTTTTTTTTATTGTGCTTGATGAGAATGTGTCCAGTAAACTCAACAACATACCCAGATTAAAATTAATCCATAAATCGCATAAATGGGATAGAGTCAGCTCCAAAAGTATTGGGACAGAGACCATTTTTAATTGTTGTTTTGGCACTTTGCTCTGTGCACTTTGGATTTGCTAAGATACAATGGGGTGGCAGGTAGACTAGTGGTTAGAGTGTTGGACTAGTAACCACAAGGTTGCAAGATCAAATCCCTGGGCTGACAAGATAAAAATCTGTTGTTACGCCCCTGAACAGTTAACCCACTGTTCCTAGTCTGTCATTGAAAATAAGATTTTGTTCTTAACTGACTTGCCTAGTTAAGTAAAAAAAAAAAAAAAAATGACTATGAGGTTAAAGTGCAGACTGTTAGATTTAATTAGAGGGTATTTTCAACCATATTGGCTGGACTGTTTAGAATTTACAGCATTGTTTGTACATAAACCCCCCACACACACACACACACGCGCACGCACACACACACACACGGATGCTGGCACATGTTGAATCCAATGCTTCCCACAGTTGTGTCAAGTTGGCTGGATGTTGTTTGGGTGGTGGACCATTCTTCATACACACGGGAAACTGTTGAGCATGAAAAAACCCAGCAACAGCAGCGTTGCAGTTCTTGTCACAAACCAGTGTGCCTGGCACCTACTACCATACCCCGTTCAAAGGCACTTTAATCTTTTGTCTTGCCCGTTTCCCCTCTGAATGACACACACATACAATGTCTCAAAGCTTTAAAATCCTAATTTAACCTGTCACCTCCACATCATCTACACTGATTGAAGTTGATTTAACAGGTGACATCAATAAGGGATGATAGCTTTCACCTGGATTCACCTGGATTCACCTGGCCAGTCTATGTCATTGAAAGAGTATAGTCAGTGTATATGTGTATTCAAGTACTATGATTAGGGATAGTCCTGAATGAATCATGAATAATGATGAGTGAGAAAGTTAGAGGCATAACTATCATAACCCCCCTTCAAAAAAACAAACCTCCTGTGTTATTGTAATGGTGAGAGGTTAGCATGTCTTGAAGGTATGCTAACCTCGTGTGTTATTGTAATGGTGAGAGGTTAGCATGTCTTGGAGGTATACTAACCTTGTGTGTTATTGTAATGGTGAGAGGTTAGCATGTCTTGAAGGTATGCTAACCTTGTGTGTTATTGTAATGGTGAGAGGTTAGCATGTCTTGGAGGTATACTAACCTCGTGTGTTATTGTAATGGTGAGAGGTTAGCATGTCTTGAAGGTATGCAAACCTCCTGTGTTATTGTAATGGTGAGAGGTTAGCATGTCTTGGAGGTATGCTAACCTCCTGTGTTATTGTAATGGTGAGAGGTTAGCATGTCTTGGAGGTATGCTAACCTCCTGTGTTATTGTAATGGTGAGAGGTTAGCATGTCTTGGAGGTATACTAACCTCCTGTGTTATTGTAATGGTGAGAGGTTAGCATGTCTTGAAGGTATGCAAACCTCCTGTGTTATTCTAATGGTGAGAGGTTAGCATGTCTTGGAGGTATGCTAACCTCTTGTGTTATTGTAATGGTGAGAGGTTAGCATGTCTTGGAGGTATACTAACCTCCTGTGTTATTGTAATGGTGAGAGGTTAGCATGTCTTGGAGGTATGCAAACCTCCTGTGTTATTGTAATGGTGAGAGGTTAGCATGCATGTCTTGAAGGTATGCTAACCTTGTGTGTTATTGTAATGGTGAGAGGTTAGCATGTCTTGGAGGTATACTAACCTCGTGTGTTATTGTAATGGTGAGAGGTTAGCATGTCTTGAAGGTATGCTAACCTTGTGTGTTATTGTAATGGTGAGAGGTTAGCATGTCTTGGAGGTATACTAACCTCGTGTGTTATTGTAATGGTGAGAGGTTAGCATGTCTTGAAGGTATGCAAACCTCCTGTGTTATTGTAATGGTGAGAGGTTAGCATGTCTTGGAGGTATGCTAACCTCCTGTGTTATTGTAATGGTGAGAGGTTAGCATGTCTTGGAGGTATGCTAACCTCCTGTGTTATTGTAATGGTGAGAGGTTAGCATGTCTTGGAGGTATGCTAAACTCCTGTGTTATTGTAATGGTGAGAGGTTAGCATGTCTTGGAGGTATACAAACCTCGTGTGTTATTGTAATGGTGAGAGGTTAGCATGTCTTGGAGGTATGCAAACCTCCTGTGTTATTGTAATGGTGAGAGGTTAGCATGTCTTGGAGGTATACTAACCTCGTGTGTTATTGTAATGGTGAGAGGTTAGCATGTCTTGAAGGTATGCTAACCTTGTGTGTTATTGTAATGGTGAGAGGTTAGCATGTCTTGGAGGTATACTAACCTCGTGTGTTATTGTAATGGTGAGAGGTTAGCATGTCTTGAAGGTATGCAAACCTCCTGTGTTATTGTAATGGTGAGAGGTTAGCATGTCTTGGAGGTATGCTAACCTCCTGTGTTATTGTAATGGTGAGAGGTTAGCATGTCTTGGAGGTATGCTAACCTCCTGTGTTATTGTAATGGTGAGAGGTTAGCATGTCTTGGAGGTATGCTAAACTCCTGTGTTATTGTAATGGTGAGAGGTTAGCATGTCTTGGAGGTATACAAACCTCGTGTGTTATTGTAATGGTGAGAGGTTAGCATGTCTTGGAGGTATGCAAACCTCCTGTGTTATTGTAATGGTGAGAGGTTAGCATGTCTTGGAGGTATACAAACCTCGTGTGTTATTGTAATGGTGAGAGGTTAGCATGCTAACCTCTGTGTTATTGTAATGGTGAGAGGGCATATCTTGAAGGCATGCAAACCTCCTGTGTTATTGTAATGGTGAGAGGTTAGCATGTCTTGGAGGTATGCTAACCTCCTGTGTTATTGTAATGGTGAGAGGTTAGCATGTCTTGGAGGTATGCTAAACTCCTGTGTTATTGTAATGGTGAGAGGTTAGCATGTCTTGGCAGGTATACAAACCTCGTGTGTTATTGTAATGGTGAGAGGTTAGCATATCTTGAAGGCATGCAAACCTCCTGTGTTATTGTAATGGTGAGAGGTTAGCATGTCTTGGAGGTATGCTAACCTCCTGTGTTATTGTAATGGTGAGAGGTTAGCATGTCTTGGAGGTATGCTAAACTCCTGTGTTATTGTAATGGTGAGAGGTTAGCATGTCTTGGAGGTATACAAACCTCGTGTGTTATTGTAATGGTGAGAGGTTAGCATGTCTTGGAGGTATACAAACCTCGTGTGTTATTGTAATGGTGAGAGGTTAGCATGTCTTGAAGGTATGCTAACCTCCTGTGTTATTGTAATGGTGAGAGGTTAGCATATCTTGAAGGCATGCAAACCTCCTGTGTTATTGTAATGGTGAGAGGTTAGCATGTCTTGGAGGTATGCTAACCTCCTGTGTTATTGTAATGGTGAGAGGTTAGCATGTCTTGGAGGTATGCTAACCTCCTGTGTTATTGTAATGGTGAGAGGTTAGCATGTCTTGGAGGTATGCTAAACTCCTGTGTTATTGTAATGGTGAGAGGTTAGCATGTCTTGGAGGTATGCTAAACTCCTGTGTTATTGTAATGGTGAGAGGTTAGCATGTCTTGGAGGTATGCTAACCTCCTGTGTTATTGTAATGGTGAGAGGTTAGCATGTCTTGGAGGTATACTAACCTCGTGTGTTATTGTAATGGTGAGAGGTTAGCATGTCTTGGAGGTATACTAACCTCCTGTGTTATTGTAATGGTGAGAGGTTAGCATGTCTTGGAGGTATGCAAACCTCCTGTGTTATTGTAATGGTGAGAGGTTAGCATGTCTTGAAGGTATGCAAACCTCCTGTGTTATTGTAATGGTGAGAGGTTAGCATGTCTTGAAGGTATGCAAACCTCCTGTGTTATTGTAATGGTGAGAGGATAGCATGTCTTGGAGGTATACTAACCTCCTGTGTTATTGTAATGGTGAGAGGTTAGCATGTCTTGGAGGTATGCAAACCTCCTGTGTTATTGTAATGGTGAGAGGTTAGCATGTCTTGAAGGTATGCAAACCTCCTGTGTTATTGTAATGGTGAGAGGTTAGCATGTCATGTCTTGGAGGTTAGCATGTCAAACTAACCTCCTGTGTTATTGTAATGGTGAGAGGTTAGCATGTCTTGGAGGTATACTAACCTCCTGTGTTATTGTAATGGTGAGAGGTTAGCATGTCTTGGAGGTATACTAATCTCCTGTGTTATTGTAATGGTGAGAGGTTAGCATGTCTTGGAGGTATGCAAACCTCGTGTGTTATTGTAATGGTGAGAGGTTAGCATGTCTTGAAGGTATGCAAACCTCCTGTGTTATTGTAATGGTGAGAGGTTAGCATGTCTTGAAGGTATGCAAACCTCCTGTGTTATTTTAATGGTGAGAGGTTAGCATGTCTTTGAGGTATGCTAACCTCGTGTGTTATTGTAATGGTGAGAGGTTAGCATGTCTTGAAGGTATGCAAATCTCCTGTGTTATTGTAATGGTGAGAGGTTAGCAATACATTTTTTACCATTCATTTCTATAAAGAAAATATTAACATTCTCCCACAAGTGGTGTTTTCCCACCAACAGAATTGTTGTGGATCAAAAATCAGTGTGTGATGACATGGTGAACACAAAATGTAAATTTTCATGTACCAAATAAAAAACAAAAGTTATACAGTATGTGTTTCCATTTCCGATAGTTTTGTCACAAAAACGGTTAAATAGCAAATGTCTACTCTGGTCTTGGCACGTTCGCTCCAGCCAACAGCTCGCAGATCAGTGGGTAGGCTGTGTGGGTAGGCTATGTGGGTAGGCTGTGTAGGTAGGCTGTGTAGGTAGGCTGTGTGGGTAGGCTGTGTGGGTAGGCTATGTGGGTAGGCTAGCCTACATGATGAGATTATTATGGATAAGAGCGAGAATATTTGTCAAACAGCAGTCAAGCATCTGTCATGATGTCACCAGAATAAGATCCTCAATATTTTTTTCTCCCAAATTTCGTGATGTACAATTGGTAGTTACAGTCTTGTCACATCACTGAAACTCCTGTACGGACTCGGGAGAGGCGAAGGTCGAGAGCCATGCGTCCCCAAGTCGCACTGCTTCTTGACACACTGCTTACTTAACCCGGAAGCCAGCCGGACCAATGTGTCAGAGGAAACCGTACAACTGGCGACCGTGTCAGCGTGCATGCGCCCGGCCCGCCACAGGAGTCGCCAGAGCGCGATGGGGCAAGGACATCCTGGCCGGCCAAACCCTCCCTTAACCCGGATGACGCTGGGCCACTTGTGCACCGCCTCATGGGTCTGCCAGAATTGAACCCGGGCCTGTAGTGACGCCTTTAGCACTGCGATGCAGTGCCTTAGACCGCTGCACCACTCGGGAGGCCCACATAATACCATTTACAGATACAAAAAGATCCCAACATGTCGAACGAACAAATGATCTGTTGGCATTTATAAAATTGTCATGACAGCTATCGTGATTTTTTTTATACGGTATGATACTCACAATAAAACTGTGGATCTCTGGTCTCAAGGACTCAATATCTCTCTCTTTGCTCGCCCTATTTTAGCATGCCTATTCACAGTGTTTGTGGTTTGTGTGTGTCTGTGCGTGTGTACGTGTATGTGTGTGTGTGTGTGTGTGCGTGAGAGTGTGTGTGTGAGAGTTTGTGTGTGCGATTGCATGGGATGGGTGGTAACAAGAAAAACTCTGTTTTTGAGCATCCGCACTAAACCATTTTGTGTGTTTTTTCAGAATTTGGGACTGAATGGCATGTCAGCTAAAGGGCATTTGGGCTATTCTGGTGACAAACAGGGGCATGGCTAATGTATATGACCAAACTGCGAGCCAGACGTTTTTCTCTTCGTTGCATCTGCGTGCAGTCAAACTACTTCAAGGCATGAGAGAGAGAGAGAGAGCGAAACCAGCATTCATTTCCTTCATTCCCTGCAGCCAAACAATAAATAACTAAATCACAACACTCTTAAAAGCTCTGCGCCACAATGCACACATATCCCCCTCCCTACTCCCACTCTTAGCTGCTATAAAGGATTTCAATTCCGGGAAAGAACAGTCATTCATATAAGTAATCAGTTTCATGAGCTCTCTCACTCGCGGACTTATTCGACAACCCCGCAACATTAGACAGCCACTGGTGAAAATAAGAGAAAGGGAAAACGAATAATGATAGCTCTGTTATACACAGAGGCAGTGCCTCCCAGACAAAGCATTACACCTCCTCTCTCTATGCATCTCAAGTACTGACAATAGCCAGGAGTAACATCTGACAGGGCCCTAATTTCATAGTACCCCTGTCATTTCTCAAGAGTTATCGCCCACCGTCTCTGAGCTATATTTATGGTGGAACGCGGGACATTAGCGAGGTGTTCCCTTAAAAGCATGCACATTGGCAGGGTCATGTTTCGGGCACTGGAGCTTGGAGGAGTCGTGGCCCATAGAATTTATGAGGAGGCTTCCCTCTGTGAAGTCCACTGGAGTCCATCGACATGCCCTTCAGATACACAACGACTCATTACCTCACCTCCAGTCAGGCAGTAAATCCTGTAGCGACATGAGTCGCTTACAAGGCCTTGAGGGCACCCAGACTTTCTATTCGTGAACCCCAACAATATACACCCCCTGGAACAACCCCTTTCCAATATGGCAATGTTAATAAATCGACACTAGATCAATCCAATATATGATGGAATGAAAGAAACAAAAAGTTTCTTGGAGTATTCATACCCACTGACTTTTTCTACATTTTGTTGTGTCATAGCCTGAATTCAAAATGGATGACATTTTTGTTTTTTCTTTCACCCGTCTACACACAATACCCCATAATGGCAAAGTGAAAACACGTTTTTCGAAATGTTTGCAAATGTATTGAAAAGTAAACACAGAAATATCTCATTTACATAAGTATTCACACCCCTGAGTCAATCATTTGTAGAAGCACCTTTGGCAGCATTTACAGTCTGTGAGTCTTTCTGGGTAAGTCTCTAAGAGCTTTACACACCTGGATTGTGCAACATTTGCCCATTATTCTTTAAACAATTATTCAAGCAATGTCAAATTGGTTGTTGATTAAAGCAAGACAATCATTTTCAGGTATTGGCATAGATTTTCAAGTAGATTTAAATCAAAACTGTAACTCGGCCACTCAGGAACGTTCACTGTCTAAGCAACTCCAGTGTAGATTTGGTCTTGTGTTTTTGGTTATTGTCCTGCTGAAAGGTGAATTAATTTCCCAGTGTCTGGTCTCTATGATTTTCCCTCTGCTTAGCTCCATTCCATGTATTTTGTATCCTTAAAAACTCCTCGGTCCTTAACGATTACAAGCATACCCATAACATGAAGCAGCCTCCACTATACTTGAAAATATGGAGAGTGGTAATCAGTAATGTGTTGTATTGGATTTGCCCCAAACATAACACTTTGTATTCAGGACAAAAAGTGAACTGCTTTGCTACTTTAGTGCCTTGTTGCAAACAGGATGCATGTTTGGGATTTTTTTTATTATGTACAGGCTTCCTTATTCACTATCTCAATTAGGTTAGTATTGTGGAGTAACTACAATGTTGTTTATCCATCCTTAGTTTTCTCCTATCACAGCCATTAAACTCTGTAATTGTTTTAAAGTCACCATTGGTCTCATGGTCAAATCCCTGAGCGGGTTCCTTCCTCTCCTGCAACTGAGTTAGGAAAGCCGCCTGTATCGTTGTAGTGACTGGGTGTATTGATACACCATCCAAAGGGAAATGAATAACTTCACCATGTTGAAAGGGATATTACCCATTTACCAATAGGTTCCCTTCTTGTGAGGTATTGGAATACCTCCCTGGTCTTTGTGGATTAATCTGTGTTTGAAATTCACTGCTCGACTGAGGGACCTTACCCCTTAACTGAATGTGTGGGGTACAGAAATGAGGTAGTCATTCAAAAATCATGTTAAACACAATTATTGCACACAAAGTCCATGCAACTTATTGTGACTTGTTAAGCACATTTGTACTCCTGAACTTATTTAGGCTTGCCATAACAAAGGGATTGAATACTTATTGACTCAAGACATTTCAACTTTTCATTTGAATTCATTTGTAAACATTTTGAAAAACATAATTCCACTTTGACATCATGGGTTATTGTGTGTAGGCCAGTGACAACAAAAAAATCTCTATTTAATCCATTTTAAATTCAGGCTGTAAAATGACAAAATGTGGAAAAAGTCAACGGGTGTGAATACTTTCTAGAGGCATTGTGAGGTTTTGGAGCAGGCACTTATGTGAAGACAGCAACAGGAAACCACTAACCGCTCAGGTGCTCAAGTAACTTGGCAGTGCACTTTTGCCCTCCACCCCTTCTCATTGTCGATGGGTGCTCTTAATAATTCATAGGCTTTAAGAATCGTCAGGCTCTAATTGGTGGGCTTCTGTAATCCTCTCAGCACTGCGGGGACCGCAGCCCACGGAAAACGCTTTTTTATACAGAGAAGTCAAGAAGAATTGAATCGCCTTTTTCCAAAAAAGGAAACCGGCTTGAAGTTAAAAGGCCGCGCTTGAAATCGAAACAGCACCTTGAAGCAGTATACAAGGTGTGTGTGTGTGTGGTTGGATTGCGGCTCCTTTCACAAGCTTTGAGAATGCGAGATGGAACACCCAGGACTCTCCAAGACTCCTTTTGGAGTTTGGAGTTATGTCAGTCAGTGGCTTTAAGACGAAAAGGGGGGGGGGGGGGGGGGGGAGAGAGAGAGTATGAGGTATCAGGGTGAGTACAAAACCACCATTACATAGCAGACATAAGTCAAAGCTTTGGGGAATCCATAAAATCTATTGGAGACAAAATCATGTCGGCTCACATCTGGAAAATTATATTTATGTTGCTCTGTGTATGGTTAGGTGAATGGGCTTAACACCAATTCCACCTAATAACACATCCCACTCCTTACAGAGGAGGGAGAGTTAGCGAGAGGGAGACACAGAGAGAGAGTGAGCAAAGACCAGATCACTGAACATGATCCTCTTAAGGGGAATCACATTTTGCAAGTGTGCAGGGTGGCTCACAAGTAATCACATGATCATGTCTGTGTGTGTGTGTCAATCCATCCTGGGAATCTCAGGGGGAAGTGAATCATGGTGCTGTCAGTCACAGGCAGGGCCCCTTAGGGCAGGTATCCTAACAGACTCGGAGCCGGCTATTAGATACCCTTGAGCCTCCATTAACTATCACTCTCCTCTTGCTGTGTTACCATAGAGCCGCATCATAGTACCTTTGCTTGAGCAAATCCCATCCTCATCTACACAACTATTTTTTAAAAATTTCCTTTGCTATTGGCCCTAATCATTTGGAAATCTTGATTTTCCAGCAGAGGCATACTAAGCACACAGTACTTCTCCCTGTAGCGCCCTGTAGCAAGGAGATGATCGTGGACTACAGGAAAGGGAGGACCGAGCACGCCCCCTTTCTCATCAATGGGGCTGTAGTGGAGCAGGTTGAGAGGTTCAAGTTCCTTGGTGTCCACATCAACAACAAACTAGAATGGTCCAAACACACCATGACAGTCGTGAAGAGGGCACGACAAAACCTATTCCCCCTCAGGAGAGTGAAAAGATTTGGCATGGGTCCTCAGATCCTCAAAAGGTTCTACAGCTGCACCATCGAGCGCATCCTGACGGGTTGCATCACTTTCTGGTATGGCAACTGCTCGGCCTCTGACCGTAAGGCACTACAGCTAAACAAATGGCTACCCAGACTATTTGCATTACCCCCCTTCTACTCTGCTGCTCCTCTGTGTTATTATCTATTCATAGTCACTTTAATACTCTACCTACATGTACATATTACCTCAATTACCTCGAATAACCCGTGCCCCTGCACATTGATTCTGTACTGGTACCCCCAGTATATAGCCCCGTATGTTATTTTACTGCTGCTATTTAATTTTTGGTTACTTTCATTTTTTTGTTTTGTTTCGGTATTTTCTTTAAAACTGCATTGTTGGTTAAGGGACGTGTGAGTAAAAATGTCACTGTAAGGCCTACCTGTAGTATTCGGCATATGTGACATTTGATTTGATTTGAGCTGGAGATTGAAGATTCTCAGCAGGTCGTCGGTGCCTGATCTTTTCTGCCTCTTTCTCAAAGTCTTTGTCTCTTTCGGTCCCTGACTCAATCTCTCTACGTCTAGCTTTCAATTTAGCCATGTCTGTGCTACAACCACTCTCTCTGTGTTGTGTCTCTCTCTCAGCGTCTCCCTCCCTCTCCCCCTCTGTCTCTCCCTCTCTCTCTCTCTCTGTCTGTCTCGTCTCCACCCTCCCTCCTCTTCTCCTCCTCCTCTGATAGCTCAAATTGAGTTCAGCCATGAGAAACCCTTCTGTGTGTTTAAGTCCTCTCTGGCTCTGCCCCGCTTCTTACCCCCAGAGTGGCTTTCCGAGGCGCTTAGGCAGTAAGATGCGTTGGTAACGGATCCAAGCACCTGCCGGATCGCAAACGACTAGCCCTTCACCTGGTGCTTTTCACCTTGAGAGATGCTGACGATCTGCTTGCAACCGCATCGTGCGTCTGCCAAGCCTTTCTCCATCTCTCCCTCCCTCCCTCCCTCCCTCCCTACACTCGCTTTTATCAAATTACTGGGTGCAGCCACACCCTGTACTGCGTTTAAAACAGCATTAATACGTCTCGGCCTGGTGTAGAGAGCTGTGTCATAGGCACTGCGTTCCAGATAGTTACTACAAATGGCGGCCAAATTGAGAGGAATCAAATAGCAAAATGAGGAGCGTTACTCTGAATGACTCATTAACCATCCAGCCCATGATGCTCAGTGTGATTTCAGTCTTGCTCAAAATGCCTTAAGCATGTCATTTGTCTTTTCCCATCGATTCCTTTCTCCCCCAACTAGTAATTGGAAATAAAGTAAATGCTATCCAAAACCATGAGAGATAAGTGAGACATTGCTGGATGACAGCATAGCTAGTCAGTGGATTGGAATCTTTGAATCCAGATGAGTTGGAGTGAATGAGCTGCATTCAATGTATCACATTAAAATGGATTATTGTAGCCCTGCAGATAATGTCCCAGCAGACTCATAACTAGTGCCTTCAGAAAGTATTCACACCACTTGGCTTTTTGCTAATTATATTGTGTTACATCCTGAATTTAAAATGGATTAAATGTAGATTTTTTTTGTCACTGGCCTACACACGATACCCCATAAGGTCAAAGTGGAATTATGGTTTTCAGAAATGTTACAATGAGGCGGCGCCCAAAGCCTAAATACGTTCAAACAGCTACAGCGTTTATGACTGTGATTTGAGAAAACCCGAGGATGGATCAACAACATTGTAGTTACTCCACAATAAAAAATATATGTCACAGAGTGAAAAGAAGGAAGACTGTAGAGAATAAAATTATTCCAAACCTGTTTGCAACAAGGGACTAAAGTAATACTGAAAAAAATGTGGTAAAGCAATGAACGTTTTTTAAACTTTTTTGATCGTCCTAATATTTTAATTCCATATTAATTTCTAATATTTTAATTCCATGCTTTCATTTGTGTGTATTGTTGTGGATATTTAGATACTACTGTACTGTTGGAGCTAGGGACACAAGCATTTAGCAACAACCGCAATAACATCTGCTAAATATGTGTATACGACCAATAACATTTTGATTTACATAACTTCTGAGTGATAGGAAGCAGGATCACCACCAATCAGCCTACACCACTGCACACACACCTGTCGTTACTATGACAACTAGCATAGCCTTGTCAGCAAATGACTGCTGTCTGAACAGATACAAATCCAATTTGGTCATTTGTAACTTGCTGTTAGACAGTCAGTAGTCCGAAACGGATTTAAAAAACAAAACTGATTTCAGCATTAAGGCCTTCAGTGTGAACAAGGCTTTAGAGACTTACCCAGAAAGACTCACAGCTGTAATCGCTGCCAAAGGTGCTTCTACAAGTATTGACTCAGGGGTGTGAATAATTATGCAAATGAGATGTTTCTGTATTCCATTTTCAATACATTTGCAAACATTTCTAAAAACATGTTTTCACTTTGTCATTATGTAGTATTGTGTGTAGATGGGCGCAATTAAAACAAATATTTAATCCATTTTGAATTCAGGCTGTAACATTAAAAAAAAATGGAATAAGTCAAGGGGTCAGAATACTTTCTGAAGGCCCTGGTATGATTTCCTACGAGTCAAATTGTTTAGAGATTGTTTAGAGTAGAAATCATGCATTTTCTCTTTCCCCTCGATCAAATCTAATGGTAGGGGACAAAGATGTCTGATTCGATTCAACATTTGTTTTGCCATGACTGTCAGCGAGCCCAAGCTTTCTAACCGGGGTCACTGTGGACGAAAACAAATCAGGTTTTATTAGGGGAATGAAAGGCGCTTTGGGGGCCAATAGCTATCAAAGAGCGCTGCTAAAACACACACAATATCCCAGCAAGGAGATTGGATTCCTCCTGCACCTCATCGACACAACATCGGGGTCACTCGCCAATCTACACGTGTCACAGCTAACGCAGCGCTACAAGCTTTGACTTTCTCCATTAGTTCCCATCTCTAATACTCGAAAACAAATGCCTAATGCTAAGGAGAGGTAGGAAACAGATGCTGCTGAAGATAATCAAAGTGTGCCTTTTAAATAACTGCACAACTAGATTCATTACAATGCAGCACATGGCAATTTATCTTGTGATATTGATGCGCAAGTGGTCAGCATAACTGTTGAGTTTTGACAATGGAGCGACATAGAGCTAACCGATCGCTGCAGCTGTACATAGTCCATCTGTAAATAGCCCACCCAATCTACCTACCCCATCTCCATATTGTTTTTATTTACTTTTCTGCTCTTTTGCACACTAGTGTCTCTATTTGCACATCCTAATTTGCTCATCTATCACTCCAGTGTTAATTTGCTAAATTCTAATTACTTCGCTACTATGGCCTATTTATTGCCGACCTCCTCACGCCATTTCCACACACTGTATATAGACATACATTTTTTTTTCTATTGTGTTGACTGTACGCTTGTTTATTCCATGTGTAACTTTGTGTTGTTGTCACACTGCTTTGCTTTATCTTGGCCAGGTCGCAGTTGTAAATGAGAACTTGTTCTCAACTAGCCTACCTGGTTAAATAAAGGTGAAATAAAAATATATGTATTTTTGCAAATGTACAGGAAGAAAATGTCTCTCTAACAAGTAAAACAGCTGTTATCTGGGTCTCATAAAATATCCTTCAAAAACAAATAGACTTCTTTAAAGCCAGTTGTTTAGGTGGACGATCGTAGCAATTGAAGTGAGCAACGTCATGCTCGTTCTTTGTGTCAAAGTCAAGACAGTCGTCTGTTGGCCTGTTTGTTTTTGCCAGCTCTCAAAAAAAAAGAAACCATTTCCAAAGTTGACAGACAGGCTTAAGCAAAAATGACAGGAGTAAATAGCCCTCTAAAATATCCGACAGGGTCAATTCGTTATGAAGCACGACAGTCCACTGCATAGTAATCATGCCCTCAAGTCTATTGAATGACAACAAGGGAAGGAAGAAAGCCATCCTGAAGTATACCAACTAGTGTTTTATTGGATTTTCATTTTGTGGGCAAATTGATATGTTTAGGGAGGGTAGACAGGCTGGGCATTAGACTTGACGTAATGTCAGCGTTGGCATATATGGGAGCAAGTGGGAGTTGCATGTGGGTACATAACTGTGCACGGTATAGGATAGGCCAGCAGCCACAACCACAGCCTCAGTCAAACACTGCTCAACATCGAGTGACTTCTAAAACGTTCTACTCGGGATGAGGTTATTCAGGGTAGCCCTCGAAACGTCTGACACAGAGGTTCAGACTACAAATGAATTGAATGCTTACAAGTGGGAAACAGAGGCCAACATATATATGCAACCAGTTTGATGTTCACCCATTCGCCATGCATTCTTCATAATGGAAAAACGGGAAATAGCCTGTGTTAAACAGTGTGCACACTCGTACATTGTAGAGTCACACCTACTGAGCACTTAAGCTCCAAATAACCCTCTCAAATACGCATGACTTTCCCTGTCCGTACTTCTTAAACACAGAAACATCACATGGTCTTTCTAATTTGCTGCCATATATAGATTTATCAAGCCAGCCACAATGCCAGCTAAACTGACTGCTGTACAAAACACCATGGAGGCAGACCGCTGCTCTCCGACAGAAACAAAACCGCGGCAAGGCAATTATCCGTGTCCATTTTAACATAATATGGGAAGAATATGAGATGCGTGGGAGAGAGGTGAGTTTTGTGCCATGTGGGGGTGGGAACAAAGTTGTGTGTGTGTGTTTGTGTGCAGCTATGGGCTTTGGTGTGTGTCTGTTTGGGGTTGAATAGAGGCCAGTGTAGGAGCTATGAGTGTTGTTTGGGTTTTGAGGGGGGCTAGCTCAAAGGGTTGTTTGGGTTTTGAGGGGGGCTAGCTCAAAGGGTTGTTTGGGTTTTGAGGGGGGCTAGCTCAAAGGGTTGTTTGGGTTTTGAGGGGGGCTAGCTCAAAGGGTTGTTTGGGTTTTGAGGGGGGCTAGCTCAAAGGGTTGTTTGGGTTTTGAGGGGGGCTAGCTCAAAGGGTTGTTTGGGTTTTGAGGGGGGCTAGCTCAAAGGGTTGTTTGGAGGTAAGAGCAGAGCAGATCTATGCACAGTGCTGCTGTGTGGTGCTGTGGGTGTTAGATGTAAGGGAGAGATGCAGGAATGTGCAGAGGACGTGAGTAGAATGCAAGACAGGCCGGCAGGCCAGTCAGGGTGACCTCATGCGTTTGGCACAGGGACAGGCTATAAGGTTTCCCCAGTGCAGATTCCAGCTCGCGCTCCACAGACCATTTACCAGGGCCCTCTCCACCGGCCTGTCTCTCTGGAAGTTTGTGTGTGTCTGTGTCTGTGTGTGTGTGTGTGTGTGTGTGTGTGTGTGTGTACCTGTCCTTGTGCGTGTGTGTGTGTGAGTGCGTGCGTGACTCTGTCTGTATGTGTTTATGTTTGTGTGTGTGTGTGACTCTGCTCAGTGAACTCAACAGACTCCCACCCTCTACCTCACACAGCACTGTTTCACCCCTCCTCTTCAATGCAAGTTCAGCCTAATTTCTTCAAAGGTTGAGCGTGCATATGTTTCTGTTTATTAACATGCTATGTACCGTATGTATGCACCGTATGGGTGCATCCCGAATGGTACACCGTTCCTTTTATAGTGCACTTCTTATGACCAGGGCTCTATAGGGTCCCATTTGGAATGCAAACCATGTTTTTGTACAGTATGAGCATGGATTTGCATGTTTTAAGTGTCACAGACTTCATTCATATCTGGAAGTGTGTGTCTGTGCCTTTCTATTTGTACATATATAAAAGCACGTTTTCTCTCTCTCAAACGAGTCATGTGTGCATGTCCTCCATTCATTATCGTCACCTAAATCTCAATACGTTCATACGTATTCATGTCTGGAGGCGCAGCATCGCCACTGAGGTGTGGTGACCTTGGCTGACCCGCACTCACATGTCAGCCCTCTCGCTGAAAATGAGGCCCCCGGCCGTCGCCACGGTAATGGCTCGACAACACCAGTGACCCAATAGACACCCCCCCCCCCCCCCAAACAGAGAGCCTTTAAAGGACTTTCCTCTTGCACCGTAATTGCCCAATATACCGCCGTGGGCCTCCCCTACACCATATGGATGGGATAAACAGATGTGCAGCGCCTATGTTACAGACAGGCCCTGGTACTGGAAGTGGAGGGAGTCCATGCCCCTACAAGGCAGAATAGAGGGCCTCCCGCTGCAGCTACAGCTGGCTGTACAACTGCAATCCATACCCAAACAGATCATCTCGAACGGAGAAGAAGAAGTACCATAACTGGGGTACAGAGTTCCCTAAACATTTCAGAGAGCCTACAGTAACAGTGTTAACGAATAGAACTGTGGCTGTGTGGCTAGGGGAACATTGTGCCACCCTTTCTGGAGTGTTTATTTAACGTTGGAGGGGAGGCCATGTCAGCTTGGTGATTAATTGCAGGCCCAAAATGCTGAGGGCACAGGATTTGCACTGAATGGAGCAGACTGCAGCTCTATCTATACGAGCGAGGCTGTACTGCTTCATCGGCTGAATTCTAACGGCTTTGACGGTTACAGTAGTTACTCCGGAGCATCCGCAGATACTAGGCAAGATGCCATTGTGGTTAATTGGCCGGTGTGGCCCAAAGTTCAAGTTATCTGAGTTGGGAACTTTTTTTGGGGATCAGTCAAAAAAAAACGTCCTGGAGATGTCTGTTGCAGTGTGTCCTCCTCGTAAAGCCTGATGTAAATCTCTATACAGAATAATTCTTCCCAATATGCTTGCAAAAGCAGAACATACGTCAATTACACAAGCATGCAGCTGCTGTTCTGGGGCTAGGCGATAAATAATGGATACCAGTCCTCAAAAAAGCTAATGAGAGAGGGGGAAGCGACAGCGAATTCTTACCCACGTTTTCTAAAAAAGCCCAAGGACTCAAAATATATGAAAAACAATTAGACTTCATCCACACTTCCACGGCAAGTATTCAAAAATTAACATTTGCATTTTGTAGGCTACATTTTTATTCCCAACTCTAACGGTTTATAACGTGTGTGCTGGGAGTCAGGAAGCAAGTTCAGGGAGTGCATATTTTAATAAACAAATGAACAAACAAGAAACACGAACAACGCACAGACAAAAAACAGAAACAATGACACCCGGAGAAGGAACCAAATGGAGTGACATATATAGGGAAGGTAATCAGGGAAGTGATGGAGTCTGATGACGCGCAGGTGAGCGTAACGATGGTGACAGGTGTGAACGATAACGAGCAGCCTGGTGACCTAGACGCCGGAGAGAGAGCACACTGTGACAACCTGTCGTGTCAACATTTCATGCTGAATAAGGTTCGTTTCTCTCTCACAGACACGAGGCATTAAGCCGTTGATTCACGGTATGCGACGTCTCTATCCTCTTCTCTCCAGAACATGTGGGTGACCTTAATAATTTATGCGAGGCAAAGAGACGGGAGATACTGTACGCACCAGTGCAGATTGTGCAGGAGAAACTGGTGTTGTACATCAAAGCATGAACCACGCAAGTCAGTCACATGCAGTCATCTGTTACAAAATGTAACCTTTACCCCGAGAATATGCGGCTGCCTGCGAAGCAGAGTGATTAACTGTTGAAAAGCGCAATAAGAGACATCTTGTATGGAGAACACACATCATAATGCCACATTTTAATTCGGTTGCCGACGGCTGTTTATGTGCTACTAATTACTGGCGAAGAATAATCATCTTTAATCCTATTCAGCTCTATAATGCCAACGGCGTTCACTTACTTTCCATTCATCCTACTGCTGCGTGACGACTTGGCTCGCCCTCGTCCTACACTGGTGTCCTTGCTATCTAATTCATGCCGCCTACCTGTCCCACTCTGTGTTTTTCCACGAGCTGGCTAATACTCCCAAGCCATGGCATTGGGGAGGGGTTAGGGCATTCTGAAGGTCTGCCAAAATAATCACTCAGACAAAAAATACAAGGGCGGCTTGAGTCATTTAACCCGAATAGAGCCCCGAGAATGGACTATTTGCATTTGGTAATCCCAGTTCGAGCAAAAGCTTGAAAAGGTTCATCTGCCACACCAAATTGGTGCCCGTATATCTGTTTGTATAGGAACTCATTGTCGTTTAGTTAAAGCCATCCAACACTCCTGGCAGCTATTCAAGCCCTCATGACTATTTGCTTACCCTCCTTCATGGCAGAATTGGCTTTTTCCACAGCCATTTTTCAAGCTAGTTGTGACATGGTATTTTCATTGAGATTGCCATTGCTAATGCAACTCTGTAAGGTAAATGTTAGGGTTTACACATGTTTCAAAGGCCAGGCTGGGCCTCTCTGGTAAGACTACACCACCATTTGCATGCCTGTGGCTCGAATCTCCCTCCATCTTCATGTCTGCAGATCTGATTAGAGACACTAGGTCATTGGTTTGTGTGGCTAGAATGGAAATAAAATGCTAATTCCACAGAGTGAGATGTGCACCACCAAAGGATTTGTACTGTCAAACTATGATGTCACTATTAGGGGGATGAAATCACATAATGAAAAATGAAACTGTTAGTAGAAACTCTCGGCTGGTACTTTTCCCAGACTCTTACCGACTTACTCCAACATGCAAACCTTGGTACGTTTCCCAGAATATCAATCCAGAAAGACTCTCCACTTGAACTTTGTAGTAACTTTAAGTGAGACTCAGATTTGTAACAATTTCCAGAAACTCTTAACTCTGTTTCTGTTATTACTCCAGGCTGTCTTCTCTTAAAACAGAGGCACATTTTGAGAGGGAAGCTCTGCTCTCTGTTCTGATGTCATTAGGCTTCCTCTGTTCATCTTAACATAGACGGCTGGTATAGCTCAGACTAGAATATAACCCTATAATAAGCTGAACCCATAAGGAGTGTTGGGACAGCCATGTCCCTGAGAAAATAGCTAATATAGGCTGATGATTATCTCTCATTGCGTATGAACAGAGAGACAAGCCTCTCACTCTCACAGACTCCCGGACATGCAAACTAACAGCCTTTCTCCAGTAAGTAAAAAGCAGGGGAACCGTTGGATTCTTCAAACGCCAGCCCTTCTTTAAAAATGCAGGAGCAATTACCCCGGCTAGCGCCGAGTGACTGAGCACCGCGCGACGCCGTGAGACCGTTCTTTCCGTCCTGAAGCCGGATGCCAGAGCAGAGGCAGGCCAGACACAGCCGATAGACAGCCGGGGCTACGGTTACAGTAGAACAACACATCCCTTCACTAACATCCTGCCAGTCTCTTCCAGCGGTAGCTAAAACCCTCAACCCCATAGCTGCTGCCTAACCTCGCTCAGAGGGACATGTGCCCGGTAAAAGAGAGCGGCACTCACAGCAGGCTTTCTCATTCTGCCTGCTCCGCCCTGTCCTTCCAGAATGGGCTGAAGCGTGATGCTATCTTGTACCCTCGGAATTGCAGTTACGCGGTTCAGAAATACAAGGCTCCTGGTTCGCCTGCCCTGCAGCTAATTCTATTCGTGTCCTACTTCTCTGATGTTAATGCCCGTAAGTGAATGTAAAAAGGAGCGTTTACAGGAGGTGCCTCTACCGCCACTCCTGCCATCCTACACAGGAGTCAGCGAGGGCTCCAGGAGGGAGGGAGTTATACAGAAAATGAAGGGAAATGAAAGAGAGAAAATGATGGAGAGAGGGTAAAATCAAAAGGCAAAAAAAGAGAGAGGGAGGGACAGCTTCGAAGACAAAGACAAAAAATAGAGCGTGCACTTGCAGAAACGCAAGACCAGGAAACAAAGGAATACATAGTAGGGCTCCATTGGGCATCCCTGAGCCCACTCCACTTCACTGTAGTGCTGTAGGACTCTGCTATACTCCGGCACCTGGCACCCGTGCAGAACCAGCAGCCTAGCTTCCCTCTGTAGAGCAGAGCAGAGCTGCCTGTGGCTCCAGATGGCCGGGGACGGAGAACACGGTGACCAGGGCTCCCTGAGGTCACACTGACACCATCGCCAGCAGCACTCACTCATAACCATTCACTCACAAGCTCACAGCCACGGAGCATCTGTGGTCATAAGCCATGCAGGGTGTGCAGGATACACTATGCATACATTCATTGTGCTACAGTTACAGTTACAGCTAAATACACTTGACGGTAAATCCAAGTCAAGTCCCTGAGTCCCGTGTGATAGTTATGGCTCTGCGCGATGAACTAGCGAAAATCGTAAAAGAGAAAAGGGAAGATGCAATCTAATTTTCCCCGTGTTTTTGTCCCCTTCTCTCCGATAGAATTAATTTTGAACGTCAAAAGGCTGAACACAGTCACACAAAGCAGTCTTAATGAGATACGGACGTGAGTGCGTAAGGGGCAGGACTCTGTAGCTCGCTCAGTGCTTATGAGGAGGCGGTGGCGGCGGGTACAGTGTAGACTAATATGTGTGTGTAGATAGGGACCAAGCTGTCAGTTGATGAACGAGAAGGAGGCCACAGTGCCCAAGCGCTGTGTTATGTACAGCACACGAGTAGATAAATGAAAATATCCACTCCACTGAGTGACAGCTACATGTATGTATGGCGAGATAACAGGCTCAGGCAGATTTAAAAAAAAAATAATAATAAAAAAACAGAGGTGTGGGTTGATTAATGATCAAAAAGCCCCTGGATTGTGGTGGCGTGCTAGGGGAGGGAAAACAAGGGAGAGAGGGAGCTAGTTGAGAGGCTGCTGCCAACCTTTATTGTTAAGTGACTAAATGCAAGGATTTCAACAGCACTGCCTCGGCAAGTGATTTCGTTCAGTCATTCTTGAAGCACATATTAAGAATTGTGTCTAGAAATGACTAATTGTGTTGTATGATGCTTTGTTATATGAATATGTTGTGCCATGTGAATAATAGGCATATAGCCTGAGAACAGTCAATATAATATCCTCCACTAGATGTTGGAACATTGCTGCAGGGACTTCCATTCAGCCACAAGAGCGTTAGTGAGGTCAGGGACTGATGTTGGGCGGTTAGGCCTGGCTCGCAGTCGGCGTTCCAATTCAGGTGTTCGATGGGGTTGAGGTCAGGGCTTAGAACCAGTCAAGTTCTTCCACACCGATCTCGACAAACCATTTTTGTATGGACCTCGCTTTGTGCACAGTGGCATTGTCATGCTGGAACAGGAAAGGGCTTTCCCCAAACTGTTGCCACAAAGTTGGAAGCACAGAATCTTCTAAAATGTCATTGAATGCTGCAGTGTTAAGACTTCACTTCGCAGGTACTAAAGGGTCTAGCCCGAACAATGAAAAACAGCCCCAGACCATTATTCCTCCTCCACCAAACTTGGGAGTTGGCACTATGAATTCAGGCAGGTAGCTTTCTCCTGACATCCGCCAAACCCAGATTTGTCCGTCGGACTGCCAGATGAAGCGTGATTCATCACTCCAGAGAACGTGTTTCCACTGCTCCAGAGTCAAATTGTGGCAAGGTTTATACCACTCCAGCATACGCTTGCATTGCGCATGGTGATATTAGGCTTGTGTGTGGCTGCTCAGCCATGGAAACCCATTTCATGAAGCTCCCGACGAACAGTTATTGTGCTGATGTTGCTTCCAGAGTCAATTTGGAACTCGGTAGTGAGTGTTGTGATCGAGGACAGACGATTTTTTACACACTACGTGCCTCAGCACTTGGGGTTCCCATTCTGTGAGCTTGTGTGGCCTACCACTTTGCGGCTGAGACGTTATTGACCCTAGACGTTTCCACTTCACAATAACAGCACTTACACTTGACAGGGGCAGCTGTAGCAGGGCAGAAATGTACAGCCTTATTCTAAAATTGATTAAATTATAATTTTTTCTCACAAGCTACACACAATACCCCATAATGACAAAGTGAAAACAGTTTTTCTATTGTGGTAATTTATTAACAATTAAAACAGAAATACCTTATTTACATAAGTATTCAGACCCTTTCTCAAAATTAAGCTCAGGGGCACACTGCTTCCATTGATCATCCTTGAAATGTTTCTACAACTTGATTGTGGTAAATTCAATTAATTGGACATTATTTGGAAAGGCACACACCTGCCTATATAAGGTCCCACAGTTGACAGTGCATGTCAGAGCTCTGAGACAGGATTGTGTTGAGGCACAGAACTGGGGAAGGGAACCAAAAAATGTCTGCAGCATTGAAGGTCCCCAAGAATACAGTGGCCTCCATCATTCTGAAATGGAAAAAGTTTGGGACCACCAAGACTCTTTCTAGAGCTGGCCGCCCGGCCAAACTGAGCAATCGGGGGAGAAGGGCCTTGGTCAGGGAGGTGACCAAGAACCCAATAGTCACTTTGACAGAGCTCTAGAGTTCCTCTGTGGAAATGGTAGAACCTTCCAGAAGGACAACAATCTCTGCAGCACTCCACCAATCAGGCATTTATTGTAGAGTGGCCACTCCTCAGTAAAAGGCACATGACAGCCCGCTTGGAGTTTGCCAAAAGGCACCTAAAGGACTCTCAGACCATGAGAAACAAGATTTTATGGTCTGATGAAACCAAGACTGAAGTATTCGGCCTGAATGCCAAGCGTCACGTCTGGAGGAAACCTGGCACCATCCCTACGGTGAAACATGGTGATGGCAGCATAATTTTCAGCGGCTGGGTCTGTGAGACTTGTCAGGATTGAGGGAAAGATGAACAGAGCAAAGTACAGAGAGATCCTTGATGAAAACCTGCTCCAGAGCGCTCAGGACCTCAGACTGGGGCGAAGGTTCACCATTCAACAGGACAATGACCCTAATCACACAGCCAAGACAACGCAGGAGTGGCTTAGGGACAAGTCTCTGAATGTCCTTGAGTGGCCCAGGCAGAGCCCGGACGTCTCTGGAGACACCATTAAAATAGCTGTGCAGCAACGCTCCCCATCCAACCTGACAAAGCTTGGGAGGATTTGCAGAGAAGAATGGGAGAAACTCCCCAAATACAGGTGTTCCAAGATTTTAGCTTCATCCCCAAGAAGACTTGAGGCTGTAATCACTGCCAAATGTGCTTCAACAAAGTACTGAGTAAAGGGTCTGAATATTTATGTAAATGTGATATATCAGTTTATTATTTTGTAGTAAATTTGCAAAAATGTAATCAATTTAAGAATAAGGCTGTAACGTAACAAAATGTGGGAAAAGTTAAGGGGTCTGAAAACTTTCAGAATGCACTGTATAGCCTAGTTTCACAGCATATCCACCATTAAAACTCAATTGAACAAAAAAACGTAGAGCTCATGATTTCCTCTGCCTTTGATGAGGCTACACTGAAAGGCTACACCCAGTATGGGGATATAGAACTGGCCAGCCAACGGCTCTTAGACAGGCTTGAAAGCAGCAGGATTTAGATGGGCCTGTTGTTATTTCTGCAGCACAATGGCTTCCCCGTGTAATGTAACCAAACCCTTTTCCTTGCTTTTAACCAGCCCCTCCCTCTATCCCTCCCTCTGGCCCCCATCTCCCACCCCCACCCTCCCACTATAAGGAATCAGAGAGAGTATAAATGGAGCCCAAGGTCCAGACAGACACAGGCATAGAGCCACTCAATGGGCTCCATTGATTGGTGTTTACTTAAGGCCCTGGATATTTTTTTTTTATTGAACCTTTACCTTTATTCTCATTTACATTGATGGCCTTCCTTGGCCTACCTGGACGACGCTGGGCCAATTGTGAGCCGCCCAATGGGACTCCCAATCACGGCCGGTTGTGATACAGCCTGCATTCAAACCAGGGTCTGTAGTGACGCCTCTAGGACTGAGATGCAGTGCCTTAGACCAGGGATCACATCACCAACAAACTAACATGGTCCAAGCACACCAAGACAGTCGTGAAGAGGGCACAGCAAAACCTATTCACCCTCAGGAGACTGAAAAGATTTGGCATGGGTCCTCAGATCCTCAAAAGGTTCTACAGCTGCACCATCGAGCATCCTGACGGTTGCATCACTGCCTGGTATGGCAACTGCTCGGACTCCGACCGCAAGGCACTACAGAGGTTAGTACGAACGGCCAAGTACATCACTGGGGCCAAGCTTCCTACCAGGCGGTGTCAGAAGAAGGCCCTAAAAACTGGCAAAGACTCCAGCCACCATAGTCATAGGCTGTTCTCTCTGCTACCGCACGACAAGAGTTACCGGAGCGCCAAGTCTAGGTTCAAGAGGCTTCTCAACAGCTTCTACCCCCAAGCCATAAGACTCCCGAACATCTAATCAAATGGCTACCCAGACTATTTGCATTGACCCCCACCCCTCTCCCCCTATTTACACTGCTGCTATTCTCTGTTGTTGTCATCTATGCATAGTCACTTCAATAACTCTACCTACATGTACATACTACTTCAACTAACCGGTGCCCCCTCACATTGACTCTGTACCGGTACCCCCCTGTAAATAGTCTCGCTATTGTTGTTTTACTGCTGCTCTTTAATTACTTGTTACTATTTTCACTTATTCTTGCCCATATTTTTGGAAACTGCATTGTTGGTTGGAGGCTCGTAAGTAAGCATTTCACTGTAAGATTGTCGTATTCGCCACCTGTAACTAATGAAATTTGATTTTCATTTCATTTCGTTTAGACCGCTGCGCCACTCGGGAGCCCACATTAGCCTGTGTCTATCTCCGTGTCTGCTCCTCAGCATTCTCGGGTTCTCTCTGTATGCTCTGTATGCGTGACTGTAACACAGACCGTGTGTGTGTGTGTGTCTCTGCCTTGTCTGTCGGATCTCTTGATTGACGTGTCATAGTAATACAGTAGACTCAGGTGACTACTGTAATACAGGTGACTACTGTAGCCTGTACCGAAGATGATGACTTTCTTTGCATTAGCAAGGCAATTCATGGAAAGGAAATGGATTGAAAAGGGATTTCCCATGGGCAAGAAAAAAAAAATACATTCAAATATATCTACTGTGACGTTATCTTGATCTTCCGCAACTTGTACTTTGGCATTTTTTTTAGGCGCAAACAAAAATAGCTGTCACTTCAAGTTGATAAGGATCATCATGAGACATGCCAAGGCATGCAGAACGTTGCCAACAGACATAGCTATTGGATGAAATGCACACATTACCCATAATAACTATCATTAAATGACATAATTGATCTGTGAGGCTTAATTGTTCAGGGGACATACATTTACTGTAATTTCCTCATTTGTGAAATATCTATCATTCACTTATGATTCAAATCAAACAAATACTCAAATACAGAAAATTCTGTGAAATCCTTGTCACTATGTTCAATAAAGTATCGTAGAGAGATTCAGTGGTGCCTCTGTTCACTCATAGAGCCGGATGGGAATAGAAACAAGCCTTTAAACGATTCCCTTATCAACGCACCGTCCTGCAGGCTCCCTTCCCTGTCGCCCCTTATAAAACATGCCACAAAAATGCTCTTTCAGGAATCAATCATCTTGTTCAAGAGAAGCACATGCTACGCTCCACTGCACTAATCAATGGCGGGCCAAAATGTTATTGTTTCATCTAATTTCTGAGTTGTACATGTTAATCCTCGCCGTCAACTGGAATGTGCTCATCGAACAGTAGCGGGTCCACTGAATTATATGCGGAGTTATGAGACATTTCAAATGGAGATTGAAATCGCCTTTTCGACTATGAAATGCTGTCGTACAAAGAAGGCGTAAGACAGTGTTTAACTCTTAATATGCTTTTCATCCTAATAGAACCCAGATGTTCTGTAGATTCTATATATTCCTCGGCGGACAGAGAAGTATTGCAGATATGCGTCATAAAATGGAGTCGGAAAGGACAACTTGGTATGAGTTACGTTCTCTAGAATCCCTACACCCCCATCATCGCTTGCAGTTATTTATGATCGTTTGGGAGAATGAGGCCATATCAAGAGCATGCTGAAATGAAGATTAACAGACGGACATGGATGACTGCAGATGGAAGCTTAATTCAGGCGTCCTGCCTGTGAGGCCAAGCGGCTGCCATCTGATGCTGGGGCCCAACCTGCCCACCTAACTGCCAAGGCCCTCTGCTCTACTCTACCAATCAATGATAATTAATGGGATAGCAGCTCTACCTCCCTGCACTCTCTGTCAAAGAGACAGAGAGCCCTCTGCTCTCACATCACTGGCCCTGGTCACAGTCCCAAACATACACTACCGTTCAAAACTTTGGAGTCACTTAGAAATGTATTTGTTTTTGAAAGAAAAGCACATTTTTTTGTCCATTAAAATAACATCAAATGTATCAGAAATACAGTGTAGACATTGTTAATTTTGTAAATGACTATTGAAGCTGGACACTGCTGATTTCTAATGGAATATCTACATAGCCGTACAGAGGCCCATTATCAGCAACCATCAGTCCTGTGTTCCAATGGCACATTGTGTTAGCTAATCCAAGTTTATCATTTTAAAAGGCTAATTGATCATTAGAAAACCCTTTTGAAATTATGTTAAAACAGCTGAAAACTGTTGTCCCGATTAAAGAAGCAATAAAATTGTCCTTCTTTAGACTAGTTGAGTATCTGGAGCATCAGCATTTGTGGGTTCGATTACAGGCTCAAAATGGCCAGAAACAAAGCACTTTCTTCTGAAACTATTCCATGTGAGAAATTGCCAAGAAACTGAAGATCTCCTACAACGCTGTGTACTACTCCCTTCACAGAACAGCGCAAACTAGCCCTAACCAGAATAGAAAGAGGAGTGGGAGGCCCCAGTGCACTTCTGAGCAAGAGGACAAGTACATTGTCTAGTTTGAGAAACAGATGCCTCACAAGTCCTCAACTGGCAGCTTCATTAAATAGTACCCGCAAAACACCAATCTCAATGTCTACAGTGAAGAGGAGACTCTTCACTGTTGACATTTCTAAGTGACCCCAGACTTTTGAACGGTAGTGTACATAGGTTATACATACCACTAATTGGCACTAGCTAGAGTAACGAGCCAGGAAAATGAAACCCTTTCTTGGAAAATTCACTGCTATTTGGCTTGCTCGCAGCTGTTGGGTGGACGAGTTTGCATGACATGGATATCGCACTCAAGTATACATCAATCGCTGATGGAGGCAAGATCCTGTTCGCGCTGACCTTGAGTAGGGGGTGACGATAAAGAGGGGGGGGGGCTGTTGCAGTGGAGTGGGGAGGGAGGGACAGAGGAAGGAAAGGAGGGATGAGGGGCATGTTAACTTAAAATGACACAACAACTAGGTTCCAGTTTAATAACCTGTTGTGACTAGGGGGCAGTATTTTCGTTTTTGGAAAAATAACATTCCCATAGTAAACGGGATATTTTGTCAGGACAAGATGCTAGAATATGCATATAATTGACAGCTTAGGATAGAAAGCACTCTAAAACTGTAAAAATATTGTCTGTGAGTATAACAGAACTGATATTGCAGGCGAAAGCCTGAGAAAAATCCATTCCGGAAGTGCCTCATGTTTTGAAAGCTCTGCGTTCCAATGCGTCCCTATTGAGCAGTGAATGGGCTATCAACCAGATTACTTTTTCTACGTATTCCCCAAGGTGTCTACAGCATTGTGACGTAGTTTTACGCATTTATGTTGAAGAATACCCGTAAGCGGCTACATTGTGTAAGTGGTCACCTGATGGCTCTCAGAGTGATTCTCGCGTAAAATACAGAGGTAGCCATTTTTCCAATCGGTCCTACTGAAAAACCAATTGTCCCAGTGGATATATTATCGAATAGATATTTGAAAAACACCTTGAGGATTGATTCTAAACAACGTTTGCCATGTTTCTGTCGATATTATGGAGCTAATTTTGAATATTTTTCGGTCGTTTTCGTGACTGCAATTTCCGATCGATTTCTCAGCCAAACGTGAAGAACAAACGGAGCTATCAAAGGAACATTGGCTATCTAACTGGGAGTCTCGTGAGTGAAAACATCCGAAGCTCATCAAAGGTAAACAATTTAATTTGATTGCTTTTCTGATTTCCGTGACCAAGTTACCTGCTGCTAGCTGGACAAAATGCTATGCTAGGCTATCGATAAACTTACACAAATGCTTGTATAGCTTTGGCTGTAAAGCATATTTTGAAAATCTGAGATGACAGGGTGATTAACAAAAGGCTGAGCTGTGTCTCAAAATATTTCACTTGTGATTTTCATGAATAGGAATATTTTCTAGGAATATTTATGTCCGTTGCGTTATTAGTGTCAGTCGATGATTACGCTCCCGGACCCAGGATGGGGAGTCACTAGTTAACAACGTTTACTACACTGTATTTTCACAAAACATGGTTGCCATTGCACTCAGACCAGGTCCATCAACAGTGAGACTAATAACAGAGTGACGGCACCGTAGTGACAGAAATATAGGGATACTTAAAACATGAACTTAACAGAGCATACCCACCCCTGAATGAGAGACCTGAGATGAGCTCCTCTGAGATATGAGACAGAGAAAAAGAGGGAGGGAGAGGTGGGAGAAAGAGGGATAGAGAGGGGAGGGGGCAGGGGGCAGGGTGAGAGGGAAACCATATGGCAGCAGCACAAATGTATTAAACTGTAAATCAGAAGAGAAACCAGTGGGCTACCAGGTGGGGATATTCTCCTCTAGTTAGCTACCTCAGCAGCTCTTCACAATGGGGAGAGAAGATGACAAAATACATTATCTGCATTAGTGTATCTTATTGATGACGGAGGACTTCTAGTCTTCTCCACTGTCCCCCCATCAGCCACCAACCAGAGTCCAGGTTTCCACGTCAGAGTTAGTGATGCGTACAACGGCTCGAGCAAACGTGGGCAGCCATGGCGGATGACAGTTTACTGTCAGCCTACGTGCTGGCCAACATGTCGGTTATCATGATGAAGGCATTGCTGAGCCAGGATAGGAGATGCGGCTTTTATTGTGTTACTAAAGGTAGGAGATATTGGTGGGTAGTAATCTCATTGGTTGATTGATTGAATGTATTAGATGCGGACCACACTGCTCGCAACGCGTGCGTGAGTGATGCAAAAATAAATGTACACAAACGTGTTATTTAATCATTGCACACACACTGCTCGCGTGTGCGTCAACGAGAGTCTGTGTAGTCAGGCGCTAAAATACAACTTGGTTCTATTTGTGACGCCAATCCCATCTCCTCATTCGTTTTTAGGAGCATATACAGTTGAAGTCGGAAGTTTACATACACCTTAGCCAAATACATTTAAACTCAGTTTTTCACAATTCCTGACATTTAATCGTTGTAAAAATTGCCTGCCTTAGGTCAGTTAGGATCACCACTTTATTTTAAGAATGTGAAATGTCAGAATAATACTAAGAGAGAATTATTTATTTCAAATTTGATTTCTTTCATCACATTCCCAGTAGGTCAGAAGTTTACATACGCTCAATTAGTATTTGGTAGCATTGCCTTTCAATTGTTTAACTTGGGTCAAACGTTTCGGGTAGCCTTCCACAAGCTTCCCACAATAGGTTGGGTGAATTTTGGCCCATTCCTCCTGACAGAACTGGTGTAACTGAGTCAGGTTTGTAGGCCTCCTTGCTCGCACACTCTTTTTCAGTTCTGCCCACAAATTTAATTTAGGATTGAGGTCAGGGCTTTGTGATGGCCACTCCAATACCTTGACTTTGTTATCCTTAAGCAATTTTGCCACAACTTTTGAAGTATGCTTGGGGTCATTGTCCATTTGGAAGACCCATTTTGCGACCAAGATTTAACTTCCTGACTGATGTCTTGAGATGTTGCTTCAATATATCCACATAAGTTTCCTCCCTCATTATGCCATCTATTTTGTGAAGTGCACCAGTCCCTCCGGCAGCAAAGCACCCCCACATCATGATGCTGCCACCCCTGTTCTTCACGGTTGGGATTGTGCTCTTGCAAGCCTCCCCCTTTTTCCTCCAAACATAACGATGGTCATTATGGCCAACCTTAGTCTGGCTTTTTTATGGCGGTTTTGGAGCAGTGGCTTCTTCCTTTCAGGTTATGTTGATATAGGACTCGTTTTACTGTGGATATAGCTACTTTTGTACCTGTTTCCTCCAGCATCTTCACAAGGTCCTTTGCTGTTGTTCTGGAATTGATTTGCACTTTTCGCACCAAAGTACATTCATCTCTAGGAGACAGAACACATCTCCTTCCTGAGGCTGTATGGCTGTGTGGTCCCATGGTGTTTATACTTGCATACTATTGTTTGTACAGATGAATGTGGTACCTTCAGGCATTTGAATATTGCTCCCAAGGATGAACCAGACTTGTGTTGAGGTCTACAATTTTTTTTCTTAGGTCTTGGCTGATTTCTTTTGATTTTCCCATGATGTCAAGCAAAGAGCCACTGAGTTTGAAGGTAGGCCTTGAAATACATCCACAGGTACACCTGCAATTGACTCAAATGATATCAATTAGCCTATCAGAAGCTTCTAAAGCCATGACATCATTTTGTGGAATTTTCCAAGCTGTCTAAAGGCACAGTCAACTTAGTGTATGTACATTTCTGACCCACTGGAATTGTGATACAGTGAATTATAACTGAAATAATATTTCTGTAAACAAGTCCAAAGTAGAAGAAGAGCCTGAAAGAGGAGAGATGACGAGAAACTAATTCGGTTTACTCTTTTATCTGTGAACTAATTGTCGGAGTAGATGAGCTTCTGCATTTCAGGTAAAATAACAACCAAATGTTTCTATCCCAGGACAAATTAGGTAGCAACAGTAAGCTAGCTAGCTAAATTGCCATGAATGTTTAATGCTTTTTGACATGTCCCCAAGTTAATGTAGTTGGTTCAGAGTTCAATTCAATATTTCAACCTGCGTGTCCTGATCATGTCTAGGGTGGTTGGACAAAATCAACATAAACGCAATGGCACACGAGCGGTCTGGTCAGCATGGTAGATAATTGAAAGTGGTAGGCTCCTCCAGCCGTAGACAACATTACATATATTAAAAACACAATAAAGCCTGTAGGCTTATTTCCATTGTGGTTCTCACTATAAAACTCCAATCCAGTTAGCCTCAATTAATCAACCTTCCGGACAGCTCCACTAGCCATACCGAGGGTGGACAAACTAGCGTTGTGATCCCTCACCAAGTGACAGAGACATGCAAACCCCAGCAAGCCACTTGCCATATGAAACCATCACGGCCAAGGCCAGTCATCCATCACACCACATCCCCACTCAGCGGCTTGACAGGAGGAGCGAGGGAGGGGGGGTGAGGAGGATGGAGGAGGGAAGGGGGTTTGGGGTAGGGATGTGGGATGTGGGAGGGAGGGAGGTTAAAGTTTACTGACGAGGGAGGGGGGAGGAGGAGGATGGGGGGAGGAAGGGAGGTTAAAGGTACTGAAGTGATGGGTGTCCTACCTTGGTCTGGAGGTAGTGGGGGTAGTAGTATGTGTACTGAGGGTACATTGGTTGCTGTTCCAATCGCTTGCCCATGTAGCTGGAATCCTTAGCGCCGTGGCAGGGAATGGTTGCGCGGAGGCGGAGGAAGAGCGTTAGTAGTACTGGGGCTCGGCTCTCTGACTGTAGGTCCCTTTTTTTCCCTTGTCCACACTGGTGTCTTGTATCACTGCCGGTCCTCCGGAGCAGGCAGGGTTCGTCTGACGGAGAGTGGCTGGGAGAGGGGTTGCCTCTGTGGGGGTAGCTCCTGCCTGACGATGCCTTTTAGTTAAATCTCCTGGAGTGTTACAAACGGAAGCTGCTGCGTGTCCTGTCTGTCCCTCACTGGCTGGTGTCGGATAGTAACGCGTGAGAAGAGAGGTAGAGGAGGAAGAGGAGAAGGATGAGGAGGAGCAGGTGGCAGTGGCTTTAGGCAGTCCTGCGAACAAATTGCTGTCACAGGACAGTGTGGGAGAGGAGAAAAGGAAAGACAAGGAAAAGGGGGAGGATAGATAGATCACTTTTCTATTTAAGCTGTCTTGCTATAGCTTACCTCGCTCCTCGGCTTCAACCTCTCTCACACTCTCTGTCGCTCAATCGGCTGCTCTCTCTAACAGCTCTCTCTCTCTCTCTTTCTCCTCTGTAGTCTGATATCCCAGCTGCTCTTGTGTTGTACTGTCGGACACAGGATATATCCTCAGCGGTGTGCTAACAGATACACTTTGGGAAGAGTCAGTATCAGGCAGGAGCAATCTCAGTGTGTAACAGTTCAGCCAGAGAAGAGCAGATTACACAGAAACAATCCCAGCTCCTAATTGATATAGCACCAAGAAAAAAAGGAATCTCCACCGGTCCACTGGTTCAGAGGAAAAGAGAGAAAAAATATAATGAGAAGCACAATGACAGTGTCCCAGGTGCCCAACAGACAGACAATCCAGAGAGTCTCCTGTCTGCGATCCTCCCTTTTCCTGCTCTTCTAAAATGTGTTCCTTGTTTCTTCTTGCCTGCTTCGCTCTCAGTCACTCCTCCCAGCAGCCTGCCTCTCTCTCTCTCCCTCTCTCTCTCTCTCTCTCTCCCTCTCCCTCTCCCTCTCTCTCTCTCTCTCACACACTGTAACAGGGCGGTAAAGGGGGCTCGTCCTGCACTGTGAGCTGACTGCCTCCTCCTTCCACAGCCGGTAGGAGGGACTTGAGTCGGCTCCGAGCAAGAAAGAGATCCAGACATAGACCAGGGGGCTGCAGTATTTCCACAGCCAGAGAAAGGAGCGGGGAGAGGGGGACAGCAGGCAGGCTGTAGCGTGTGGAGTCGATTCCCCCTACTGGCTGCCAAAGGACCTAACGCCCGGTTCAAACTCTCCTTCATCAATGTGGTCTGATTTGACTTCTGAACCAATCAGTAACCTTGAATATTACTCCATATCTTTATAAAACTATAAGATAACGGTAGGTTTTTCTTCTGGGTTCATTGGTAAAGTATGAAAAGGTATGTTTCAAGCATTCACTTTTCTCTTGGAAGTAAAAGACATTGTCCGTAGTGACAGTATATCAACATCCTGTATAATTGAAATCAAATCAAATTCATTAAAATTGTATTGGTCACATAAACCTATTTAGCAGATGTTATTGCAAGTGTAGTGAAATGCTTGTGTTCCTAGCTCCAAAAGTGCAGTAATATCTAACAATTCACAACAATACACACATCTAAAAGCGAAAGAATGGAATTAAGATATATAGAAATATTAGGATGAGCAATGCCGGAATACAGGCATCGACTAAAATACAGTAGAATACAGTATACCCTCCATATTGTTATGATGATACATCACAACAAATCAAATTGCAAATGTATTGTGCTTGTTAAATGCAAGCAGACAGACTTGTTTTTCTGTGTAACCATGAGAGACCAGCACTGACAAACATTCAAATACAAAAAAGTGACTTAAGATCCTTCTAAATGTGCTTTGCCTCGACATAGGGAGCAATGTTTCCCAACATAGAACATTCTACCTGACCAATTAAGCTCTTCTCACTATGAAAAGACGACATAGAGAACACTTTCCACCCACATCAGATGTGCAGAGTATGTGGCCGTTCAGAGCAGAGAGACATCACGTGGTGTTGGGATAAAGAGTGCTTGAGAGAAAAATCACTCTCTCTATATATATACCACCAGCTACAAACGGACACCGTTAGATGCTATAATCTGCGTTGCGTCGTGCCTAAGAACAGCCTTAGCCGTAGTATACTGGCCACAGAATTCAGGGCTTGAACAACCCAGTTTATAGTATATTTTATAAACTGGTTACCAAATGTGAAATAAATGTCACCCCCATATACCACACCCCCTCGGCCTTATTGCTTAAATATATGCCATTTAGCAGATGCTTTTATCCAAAGCTACTTACAGGCATGCGTGTATATATTTTATGTACAGGTGGTCCAAGGAATCAAACCCACTATCGTGGCGTTACAAGGGCCAGGCTCTGCCCACTACGGAGGACTATAAGCATGACAGTGGAGTCCAATGGACAGCAGCAGGATGGTAAAGGTTCTTCTCTTTGGTCTGCGAGAAACTTCAGCTGCACACACAGACTGTGGCTCAACCTATGAGTCCACTAATTCCTGGGCTTCAGTTTTCAGCCATCTCAATTAGCAAAATGAGCCTTGACTTCAGGGTGAGAAATGTAACTGTAGCATTATTTATAACAACAAATGTGTTATGCAAAGCATTTTAAATGGCACAAACATAGATAGATAGATATGTCAAACAATACAACAGTGTCTGAGGGGAAATTTACATAGACACACCAAACCCACGAGGGTGTTTTCCCTCTCATTAAACTTTAACATTGACGTTTTCAGACCAAATTAACGATTTTCAGTGCATCACTTAAAAAATAGGTCCCAGCTCAATTATGCCACATTTTTCACATTGATTTCTAATAGCAATTTGTGTCCTCATTCAACCATGTATTTTGGTTTTACAGTAGAATACATGGTCATGAATGTGGGCAGCACGCATGCAAGTTAGTGGGCAAACTGAATCAATACAAACATCCCACAGACAGAAACAAAGCAGCGAGAGAGAGAAGGGCTATGGCGTGTGGAAGAAAACATAATTATCAGAAAGGCCGCTTTTATCTGTGGAAAAGAGATTAGGCAGATATCGATTGTGGATTAGCAGATTACAGCTCCAGGACAGACGGACTGGCAGGGCAGGGTTACTCACCGAATGAAGGGATGGAGAGGGAGAGAAAGAAAGATAGAGGGGGGGGGAGCAGTCTGACATTTTGTGTGGTCATATCTACTGCCTTGGTGCAATACCTTCACAAATAACTATTCAAAATTGACACGTTAACAGTTAACTAATTGTTAGTGCCATAAGGGGTTTGGGACTTCAATTGAGACTCAAGACTTACTTGGAACAGGGCAGATACCCTGGACTAATGTTGACGTTTTATAAGGGAATGGCTCAAGACTGCTTATGTGGGTGGGTATGCAAATAAGGCCCAACTTTCATCCAAATATTCTGCTCTGTATTTCATTCCCTCACAGCAAAAAGGAAGATTGCAGATGAATGTGGACGGGCCAGTTCTGTATCGAAACTGATAGGGGCTCTGGGATGAATCAGTGGACTGACGTCACTTTGAGGACAGGGGTGACATGAAGCCAGCTGTTTCATCATGGAGAAATCAACAGAGATGGAAGGATGGTGTTTTTTCTTCCTTGTAATGCAAAGGTTCCCCACCCTGATTCACACACATAAGCGTGTACATGCACACACTGGAACTCACACACACATGCGCGCACGCTCGAAAGCACACAAACTAGCACAGAAGAAAACACACGCCCTGATTCATCTCTGCAGCTTCCAGGAAGACAGAGCCGGAGAGAGGAGGCGAAGGGAAGGATTGCCATATGGAAACCCCACAGTCTGAACTCTGAAAGGTGAGGTGTGAGCAGATAGAGACACGGCCATAACGTAACGCAGGCTGGAAGAGGTTAGAAGTGGACCACACACACAGACAGTTGCCATGCAGTGAGTCATCTCTGGGATATGAAGGGAAAAGAGAGGATACATTGCATTCAGAAAATATTCAGACCCCTTTCCTTTTTCCACATTTTGTTACATTACAGCCTTGTTCTAAAATGTATTCAATTATTATTTGTTCCTCATCAATCTACACACTATACCCCATTATGACAAAGTGAAAACATGTTATTACTTTTGCAAATTTATAAAAATTTAAAAACAGAAATACCTGATTTAAATAAGTATTCTGACCCTTCGCTATGAGACTTGAAATTGAGCTCAGGTGCATCCTGTTTCCATTAATCATCCTTGAGCTGTTTCTACAACTTGATTGGAGTCTACCTGTGGTAAATTCAATTGATTGGACATGATTTGGAAAGTCACACAAACCTGTCTATATAAGGTCCCACTGTTGACAGTGCATGTCAGAGCAAAAACAAAGCCATGAGTTGAAAGGAATTGTCCGTCGAGCTCCGAGACAGGATTGTGTCGAGGCACACATCTGGGGAAGGGTACCAAAACATTTCTGCAGCATTGAAGATCCCCAAGAATACAGTGGCCTCCATCATTGTTAAATGGAACAAGTTTGGAACCACCAAGACTCTTCCTAGAGCTGGCTGCCTGGCCAAACTGAGCAATCGGGGGAGAAGGGCCTTGGTCAGGGAGGTGACCAAGAACCCGATGGTGACTTTGACAGAGCTCTAGAGTTCCTGGATAGTTGTCCAGAAGGACAACTATCTCTGCAGCACTCCACCAATCAGGCTTTTATGGTAGAATGGCCAGACAGAAGCCAATACTCAGTAAAAGGCACATGACAGCCCACTTGGAGTTTACCAAAAGGCACCTAAAGGACTCTCAGACCATGACAAACAAGATTCTCTAGTCTGATGAAACCAAGATTGAACTCTTTGGCCTTAATGCCAAGTGTCAGGTTTGGCGAAAACCTGGCACCATCCCTACGGTGTAGCATGGTGGTGGCAGCATCATGCTGTAGGGATGTTTTTCAGTGACAGGGATTGGGTGACTAGTCAGGATCGAGGCAAAGATGAACGGAGCAAAGTACAGAGAGATCCTTGATGAAAACCTGCTCCAGAGCGCTCAGGACCTCAGACTGGGGCGATGGTTCACCTCCAACAGGACAACGACCCTAAGCACACAGCCAAGACAACACAGGGGTGGCTTCAGGACAAGTCTCTGAATGTCCTTGAGTGGCCCAGGCAGAGCCCGGACTTGAACCCGATCGAACATCTCTGTGGAGACCTGAAAATAGCTGTGCAGCTACGTTCCCCATCCAACCTGACAGAGTTTGAGAGGATCTGCAGAGAAAAATGGGAGAAACACCCCAAATACAGGTGTGCCAAGCTTGTAAGGTTTTACCTAAGAAGACTCGAGGCTGTAATCGCTGCCAAAGGTACTTCAACAAAGTGCTGAGTAAAGGGTCTGAATACTTATGTTAATAATGTCATATATCCTATTTTGTTATATACATTTGCAAAATAAATAAAAAACAACAGTTTTTGCTTTGTCATTATGGGCTATTGTTTGTAGATTGATTAGGGAAAAAAAACACTTAACCCATTTTAGAATAAGGCTGTAACATAACAAAATGTGGAAAAATTGAAGGGGTCTCAATACTTCGCGAATGCACTGTCGATGGTTCTCCCATGGTGCAAAGTGATCACAGTCTCATCTAAACAACCCAGATGACAACCATTAATAGCAACGCTCTCCTTAGTCATCGACTTCATTGTGAGAGGAGACATTACTTCTCGAGAGTAGACCTGACTTTAATGCCACTGTCAACATGTTTTATTGGTTTATTAGAAAATGTACCAAATTATAGCTACATTCAGAGGCAAATGTATATGGGAAAGTAAAATTACATGGCAAGTTACTGTATATTTTCCAGAGATTTTTGAGTGTTCCGTAAATACTTTAATTACCTGCCCTTTTGTGTTTATTGACCTGTTTATCTGACTCGGGAGGAATATCCTACTAATATCCCTGAATCCACACTGAAAAGAGACAGGAATGAGATAGAAAGCTACAAAGAGTGGGGAGTCAAAGCAGAACAGAAACTACTACTCTCCCCCAGAATTCCTAGAAGGTCTCTATTGACAACCAAGACCGAGACTCCACGGCTACTCAAGCAACAACTTCTCTATGAGTGACACATTATTCACAGGGCTCGGTACAAACAAGAGGCTCCCATGTCCTTCCATTTGACGGTCGTAGGCGTTTCCTAGAACTGACCAGATGCTTGAAATTCGAGGGAGGGCCGGTACGGAGCCAAGGAAGGGTGATGGGAGAGGGGGTGGGAATGTGGGGAGCAGCACAGGGCCTCTTAATTCGTGGAAAAACACTGCAGACGTTGACAGAGGTTCTACTGGGAGCTCGAGAACCTGACCTCCGCGAGTGCCCAACGTTGTTGTTCTGCATTACTCCCCTTCCTGTGACTCATGTACTGCCATCCAAGGAAGCCAACAAGAAGAAGGTGGAGGTCTCCCAGCACCAACGAGTAAGAAACCTGAGACCTATGAAAGGTAGAGTAACTATTGTAGTTAGAACTCCCTCTCTTTCGTTCTCTGATTAGAAGCTTCTCAGAATAACCTGAGCTGTTATGAACGATCTTGTACTGAGAAAGGAGGCCAGGGGCTAAGCTGTCGGAGTGTGAGCGGGAGAGTGTGTGTGTGTGTGTGTGTGTGTGTGTGTGTGTGTGTGTGAGTGTGAGTGTGAGTGTGTGTGAGTGTGTGTATGTGTGAGTGTGCGTGCGTGCGTGTGTGAGAGTGTGTGTGTGTGTGTGAGTGTGTGTATGTGTGAGTGTGTGTATGTGAGTGTGAGTGTGTGTGTGTGTGTGTGTGTGTCATGAGTGCTTGCATCATGCATGCATGCGTGTGTCCGAGAGTCTGTGATCCAGAGTGTGTGAGTTTATGTGAGTCACGTCAGCTGGCCTGCAGCTGTGGGTTTGTGTGAGGTACTGTATCACCGCAGTCAGAGAGACCGTAGTATGTGAGGGTCAGTTTGTTCTGACACCACCATGTGCCGAGGAGTGAAGTGCCATTCAGCACAGTTCTAGGATCAGATTTCCTTGCCCTAATCCTAACCTTAATCCTAATTTAACACAAATAGGCTGGAGGCAAAAACCTATAATCCAATAGCCATGAAGTAACCTGAGGGGCACTCTGTTCAGAGTGTCATAGGAGGTGTGTGGGGTTGCTAGGGACATGGCAGGGGCTGGCATGGCTGAGGTGGTGTGAGATGGACAGGTGGGAAGAGAGACAAAGAGCAGGGGTTTAGAGAGGTTCTCACTACATGGTCAAGCTGCAAAGTCAAAATTGGTTAGATGGTACAAATTTATGAAAACAAAAATGTGCTTTAGGGTCTTAATTTAAAGTTAGGTTAAGCATAAGTCTAGCAGTGTGGTTAAGGTTAGGTTTCAAATCAATTTTAAGAAGATAAATTGTAGAGGTAGGCTGGGCTTCCGACTGCAACTTGGCCAGTTGGCGACGGCCATTTAGAGAGGGGCAATGACAGGGGTCATTCCCTCGCTACTTGAGACATGCCTGAAGACAACAGTGAATAAAGTGGAGAAATGTAGCTGTGAAATGACCAGGATGGAGTGGGCGGACAGCAGTGAGGTGGTAAAGCTCCGTCGAGCCATTTTGGAATGAGGTGGAATGACAAAACATCACAGTTGAATGAGAATAGAGAGCGAGAGAGAGAGTCCCATTCTGAGGGGAAAATGTTTCATAAAGGTAAATGGAGCAGAACCTTATTCCAGCCCTCGACAAACCAAAACTCCCCTTTTGTCTCATTGTCTGCATGCAAAGTATCAAGCCCAGCAGAGACAGTCTGTGTCTGGGAAGAACAATGGCAAAAAAAATCTATAATAAATGAACACCCTCGCCTTTCTTGCACTTAACATTCGCACGTCTTTTTTAAAAAACTTGCACGGACTTTTCTAATCGCAGCTTTATTGAAGAAAGGTTTCCTTACTATGACTGGGATACGGGGTTGTCTTTACCTAGCTACCTTTCGACGAATTATCTAACTGTAAGTGGCTCAGGATAAAAGCACCATCTAAATGACTGAAATGTAATATGTAAAGATATGCACATGCATGACTATGAAGATTAAAAGTCCAACTGTTCATTTTATAACATTAGCCAGTCCAATGTACACTAGTGTAAAAAAAAAAAATCAACAGTGATATTTTCCGATGAATTGAGGCTCCAATCGAATCTGACACTACAGGTGAGTAGTATGCATTCCTTTACAGAGAAACATTGGCTTTCATGTAAGGATTTTTTTTACCTTACCGAGATATCACATCAGACGACAAAGCAATCTACGTAGACCCAAACGTATGTTACATAATTCCTGTGAACTGTGAACTTCCCTTTATATACCTTCCCAAGAGCCATTTCCATGGAACACCATCATAAAACATAGGCTGGCTACAGCATTATTCTAGTGAGACATTGTGGAGACTGGTAAGCGACTCCGTAGCGATGCATTGAGATATCAGAGTAAAAGGTTGGGGGGGGTGACGCACTTAGAGATTGCATCCGTGGTGACGGCGGCGGGCGCCTGTATAATTAGCGCTGCTGAAGTCATCAAAGAGAGCCGGTAAATGGAGCAGAACGTCTCCTACAAACCAAAGCTCTACATTTCCTTTCACACAACAAAAGTAACGATCGTTGCGTTGAAACGAGCAATGTGGCAACATTACAACTACACATGCCAGACCTGGGTTCGAATACAATTTCAAATCATTTCAAATAGACGTCATCTGTGCTGACAGTACCTGGCGTAATGGACCAATAGAATAGTCACAAAACTAGCAAACCCTGGCCGTCTGGCACCACAGGCAGACTATAGCAAACGCTCAATGTATCTTGAAAGACCTCAAATAGTATTTGAACCCAGGTCTGCATCAAACTGGATCTCTGCTGGAGACTGCAGAGCGGTTGAGACGTTTCCATAATTCCATATGTCAATATTGTGTGCTTTGGTAGTAAGCCTAGGACTTGGTTTGGTTATACAATTGGGCACTGGTTCCATTGAAGAGCTTGATGTTTCACAGAGGTAACCAAAGGTTCAATAATGTGTCAGGAGTACAGTGATGGTGGTCTGCCGACCTGGAAGTGAACCATCAAGCTCTTGTCCCATAACAACACTAGTTGAAGAAGTGATTTCATAGTGCCACAACAACACATTGTGGAAGGTCCAAAAATAAGAAAGTGGAGAATCATGGAAAAAAAGTCCCTGCAACAATTCAGCTCATTTCTAGAGTACAAACGATCCAGCAGCAACTATAGTTCAGCTGAAGTACATTTCATTACATTCTCCTCTGCTTCCCCAGCAAAAGGAAGTCAGACACAGCTGTGGGGCGAGATGGCTGAAGACCTTGTCATTACTTACAGTAACAAGGTGTGTTGCTTAACGCCTGCTCTGCTTCCCTCACGCTATGCTGTCTGTATCAGTCAGTCCATGGAGAGGGAGGCACCACCCACAGACCAGAACAGGCCCAGAACAATGCAGCTGGAAGCTCTGAACACAGTAGAGCAGCTGGGAAGTGCAGATGTGATCACACAACTGAGCCTGCGAGCAATGTGTGTGTGTGAGTTCGTGAGTGAGTGAGTGAGTGAGTGAGTGAGTGAGTGAGTGCGAGTGTTCCTGCTCCCATGCGTGCATGTCTGTGTACATGCATGCGTGTGTGTGTGTGTGTACATGTGTGTACTGTACATGTGTGTGTGTGTGTCTGTGCGTTGGTGGCCTCACAACTTCATTAGAGAGGAGACCTTATCAGCTCTTTAATTTCCAGGTTCATGTACAAACATCACTTATGCTCATATTCTAGGTTGCGTAAAATAATCAGGGGTAATGTTTTACAGATGTTTTGGGTGTTTTTAAGTTGATACTAAAGCCCCAAGCAGCTTCAATTCACATATGAAAATCCATCGGTGTGTGTGTGTTCCCTTTCCCATCCGTGTGTGTGTCTAGAACCAGACATGATCAGACTGAACTGTCATGAATTAAGGGGTAATATTTACAACCCTGGCTACGAGATGAGTTATGTTCCCTGCTCAGCCTAGTCACAGACTAATCACAGAGAGAGACAGAAACAGGTGCAACACGATCCACTGAACAACAATTTCACAGACAAGGTGTCTTCGAATCCTCCATTACATATCACAATATGGCTGCGTTTACACAGGCAGTCCAACTCTGGTCTTTTGCCCAATTATGGGCAAAAGATCTGATTGGTCAAAAGACCAATTATTGGCAAAAGATCAGATTTGGGCTGCCTGTGTAAACACAGCCTAAGTGACACTACTCCCATGTAAAGCTGAGGCCTCACATAATAGTAAGAAGACAAGACGTTCATTTCTTTGCCCAAGGATCCCACTATCCCCCATAATTGAATCCTGCTGCATGTTCACCACAAACATCCACCATTGTGTTAAACATTTTAATATCAACCATGGGTGACAGCTTAATGAAGATTCGTGGAACACCACAGCAAAGCCGGGTCTTATGCAAGAGGAAATTAAACGTATGGGGTTTCGATGGTTGGCCGATTCTGAGTATTCGTGTGGTCTCGGGCTCCCAATCCTGTGGATGGCTTCTAATGTTTAATAGTAGCAAACGCCAACGTATGGTCACACCAGGAAATGCCTTTAAGGTGGAACATCCACCAAACATTCATCTAGAAGTGTCAACTTTCACCAGTACTGCAGTACAAGTTGGTTGTGATATAGATTGCTGGGACCACTCCTATTGTGAAACAAGCTTAATTTAATCAAATGAATTATAATGCAAACATAAACAGCGTACCATGTGTAGTAGTAATTAGGGATGCACGATATATCAGTGAACATTTCGGAATCGGACAATATTAGCTAAAAATGCCAACATCGGTATCGGCCCGAGGTCCAGTTTAACGCCGATGTTAAAAATCGATGTCACTACACGTGCAACACAGCATTCCTAACCTAGCCCACAATGTCTGCTGTGTGGATCAAGCAGTCAACAAGTCGATCAGTCATTTGAAAGAGTAAGAACATTTCAAGACAACTCAAAAGGCGAAATCCATTATAATCCATTATTATTAAAGCCAAGATAATGGATTTCATTGCCCTTGACAAACACCCGTTCTCTGTCGTGGATGATGTTGGCTTTCGCCGACTGATTTAGCAGCGGTACACACTACCAAGTGCACTATTTTTCAGATGTTGCCCTAGCGGAGTTACACAGTAATAGTGTCACTGCTATTAGCTTTAGCTTGGTACCTAGCTAGCACCAATACAACCAGCCTGAAAACAATGACCAATAGAAACTGCAGTCATTTTCATTCTTAACAATGATTTAAGAATCCTTGTGAGTAAGTGTTAGCTAGGTTGCCACTTGTTGTTCGCCTATTGAAAATGAACTTGAAAATAAAAGGCTTGCCAGCTACTTAACCCTGTTGCCCAAAACTAACTTATAAGCAGTCAGCTAGCTTCATCTGGCTAGTGAGGCTCGACCGAAACGGTTATGTGTTGTGAAGCTAGCCACAATAAGGATTAGGCACAATAGTGGAATTTGCTGTTTGCCTTCAAAATAAAAGTGTATCATTGACAGTGATGCAAATAGTATAATTATGCCATACTTTTATTTTGAAGGCTAACCGCAAAGTCTACTATTGTGGCTAATCCTTATTGTGGCTAGCTTCACATAAATGGGTCCGACCACCATTAATCAAATAATAATAATAATAATAAGAACGGTCTTATAACTTAGGGTTATTTCAGATGATGACACCTAGCTATATAGTTAGCTAGCTAACTTTAGCTACTGAAACAGATTGTCGTTTTGCTATGTTTTTGGGGAAGAACATTGTTTGCATCCATGAGCTAGCTAGCTTTTTTTTAATGACCAGCACTGTAGGTGAGCGAGACAACTTTATCAGCATCATAGCATACGTATCGATGAATCGTTGTGACATATGAAATATGAAGGTTAGTGTAATCAATGTGTAGTAACTACGTAAAAAATGTATGAATGCATTAAATTATTTGAAATACGAGTGATCAATCAATGTGTAATGTGTAATAATGTGTGTAATGTGTAATAACTACGTAAAAAAATGCAGGAACACGTAAAATTATTATTATTATTATTATTATGTGACTTGCAGTCATAATCAGGTCCTGATTGGTCAAATAGTGTTATTTGACACGTCAAATTGTGTTATTTGACACATCAAATAGTGTTTTTTGACACGCAAAGACCCAAACGGCGTTCCATAGAAATCCTGGTTGAGAATGAAATGACTGAACAAATGAACAACGAAACAGCACAGCAAGTAAGTGAAAGAAATAGGTTTGATTATGTTTTACTGGTAATGGTGACATGTGTAAATGCCCAAAAAATTACTTTTTAGTCAGTGTGGTGTGTGTGTGTAACCTTTATTTAACTAGGCAAGTCAGTTAACTTCTTATGGCTGCAGGGGCAGTATTGAGTAGTTTGGATGAAAAGGTGCCCAGAGTAAACTGCCTGCTCCTCAGTCCCAGTTGCTAATATATGCATATTATTATTAGTATTGGATAGAAAACGCTCTGAAGTTTCTAAAACTGTTTGAATGATGTCTGTGAGTATAACAGAACTCATATGGCAGGCAAAAACCTGAGAACAAATCCAAACAGGAAGTGGGAAATCTGAGGTTGGTCAATTTTCAACTCAGCCCCTATCGAATACACAGTGGGATATTGGTCAAGTTGCACTTCCTAAGGTTTCCACTAGATGTCAACCGTCTTTAGAAACTTGTTTGAGGCTTCTACTGTGAAGTGGAGCCGAATGAGAGGGGAATGAGTCAGGTGTCTGGCAGAGTGCCACAGGCTGGTCACGCACATTTCACATGAGAGGGAGCTGCGTTCCTTTGCTTTTCTGAAGACAAAGGAATTCTCGGTTGGAACCTTATTGATGATTTATGTAAAACAATATCCTAAAGATTGATTCCATACATCATTTGACATGTTTCTAAAGGATTGTAACGGAACCTTTAGACATTTCGTCTGCAACTAGTGAACGCGCTTCGTGAGTTTTGATTTGTTTACCAAATGCGCCAACAAAAGTAGCAATTTGGACATCAATTATGGACATTATCGAACAAATCAAACATTTATTATGGAACTAGGATTTCTGGGAGTGCATTCTGATGAAGATCATCAAAGGTAAGGGAATATTTATAATGTTATTTCTCATTTCTGTTGACTCCAACATGGCGGATATATATAAATGTTTTCTGAGCGCCATTCTCAGATTATTGCATGGTTTGCTTTTTCCATAAAGCTTTTTTGAAATCTGACACAGCGGTTGCATTAAGGAGATGTATATCTATAATTCCATGTGTAACACTTGTATTTTTATCAACATTTATGATGAGTATTTCTGTAAACTGATGTGGCTATGCAAAATCACTGGATGTTTTTGGAACTACTGAGCGCCAATGTAAATTCAGATGTTTTTATATAAATATGAACTTTATCAAACAAAACATACATGTATTGTGTAACATGAAGTCCTATGAGTGTCATCTGATGAAGTTCAAAGGTTAGTGATGAATTTTTATCTCTATTTGTGCTTTTTGTGACTCCTATCTTTGTCTGGAAAAATGGCTGTGTTTTTCTGTGGCTTGTTGGTGACCTAACCTAATTTTGTGGTACTTTCGCTATAAAGCCTTTTTGAAATCAGACACTGTGGCTGGATTAACGAGAATTTTATCGTTAAAATGGTGTAAAATACTTGAATGCTTGAGGAATTTTAATTATAATTTTTTTTTGTTTTGTTTTGAATTTGGCGCCCTGTACTTTCACTGGCTGTTGTCATATCGACCCCGTTAACGGGATTGCAGCTCAAAGAAGTTTAAGAACAAATTCTTATTTACAATGACGGCCCAGACGATGCTGGGCCAATTGTGCGCCACCCTATGGAACTACCAACATTGGCCAGATGTGATACAGCCTGGATTCGAACCAGGGACTGTAGTGACACCTCTTGCACTGAGCTGCAGTGCCTTAGACCACTGCATCCATGTGTGTGTGTTAACTATTTAACTGTACTAGAATGCTTAAAAGGCCGCAAAAATGTAAAATATTGGTTATCGGTATTGGTATTGGTTTTTTTTGGCAAGGAAAATATTGGATATCGGTATTGGTTTTTTTTTGGTAGGGAAAATATTGGAAATCGGTATCGGCCAAAAATGTCATATCGGTGCATCACTATTAGTAATTGCAGTTTAATTGCCAAAGTCTATACAGCGGTTGAATTGAGCAATAAGGCCCAAGAAGGTGTGGTATATGGCCAATATACCACGGCTAAGGGCTGTTCTTATGTTTCCAAGCAACGCAGAGTGCCTGGATACAGCCCTGGCCATATACCACAAACCCCTGAGGTGCCTTATTGCTATTATAAACTGGTTACCAATGTAATTAGAGCAGTAAAAACAAATATTTTGTCATGCTGTGGTATACGGTCTGATATACCACGGCTGTCATCCAATCAGCACTCAAGGCTCAAACCACCCAGTTTATAAGGGGCTGAATAGACTGTTAATTCAGGTGGTAGGCAATTTCCTCTACTGCAGTTGTATAACACATTCATAAGTGCTTATCAGACAATACTCATTATCATTGAAATAAATCAGTTGATAAAGCATAGATACAACCAAGATAAGGGTAACATCATACAAATGAAAACAATCAAAATTATTCTAGACAGTATGTTGAAAACACGTCAATTTCCCACACCATTGCATTATAATACTTATGTATCCATTTTCACTAACAATCTACAGTATTTACGACGGATATGTGAGAGAACACCTCAGTTATTTTAATGGTTAGATAGATTTCCCTAAAAAAAACACTGAAATTGGCCATTATCCGATAATGACTTAATAACAATTTGGCAGTACTAATTCAGCAACTCAACAGCACTGAAAACTCTGTGTTAATGTAAGGATGGAGTGGGCAAAGTGGTCTGATAACACACACACCTGTGTGTACAGCACACATGCATGAGCGTACGCACAAACACACACACACACACACACACACCCACCCACCACACACACACACACACACACTCGCAAACACTCACACACACTCAGTCACTCTAGCTCAATGTAAACTGTTGAGGCAATTTAAAGAAGCCTTGGCAGCCTGTTAATGGTTTGTCACAGTCTAACGGGTTTAGATCACTTACAATGGAGTGGGGGTGCTAAGCCCCATAGCTCACGGTTAATTGTTCAGAACCTGATTCTCTGAGAGTTGCTGTCTGTCTGAGGAGTGGCCCATTAGAGCAGTCCTGGGGCCGTGACAAAGGCCATTGCCTGACTTTATGAGGACAGAGCTGCTGTTGCTATAGCGGTCAACAAGCAGGGAGATGAGGGACATTCAGGACTGCTAGGGGGAATAATACATTGTGATCCGGCGACATCAGGATTAACAGGCCACGGCAAGTGACTAGAATGTGCATCGGGCAAAAATGGGTCAAGTAGCTGACTAATAAGACTACTAAACAAGCTATCAAATGAAAATGGCCTTAGAGAAATAAAATAAAATTATAATCTCAATAGCAAAAAAAAAATGTCAGTCTGAAAGAGCCCTCTAATGACGCAGTCGTGCCTGAAAAGCTTTCATGAATGGCTACATGTTCGGAAAACTTGACCCAGAATATGTTTGACAATTTCCTTTTAATTAGACCTTGAAGACAAGACTAATTTCAACTGCCATCCAGAGAGCTACATTAATTACTGTCACAAAGTCCATTCTAGGCGACGATGAATCACAGCAGCATGTTGGGGGAACAACAGGCTCTATTCAGAATAACTGATAAAACACAGACACACGAAATGTGAGTTACAGTAAGTCTTTAAAAAAACTCTCACTGAATTTAATTGAATTACTAACCCTGCCTTAATCTCTGACCCCTGGTCTCTCTCTCTCTCTCTCTTTTCTCTCTCTCTCTCTCTCGTTCTCTCTCTCTTTCTCTCTCTTTCTCTCTCTCTCTCTCTTTCTCTCTCTCACTCTGTCTCTCTCTCTCTCTCTCTCTCTCGGTGATTCACAGATGGTCTGGGCTCGGCTGGAGCAGGGCAGGCAGGCGGCCCGTTCCATGGACACGCTGCTCACAACAGAGGCAGGCAGGTCATTTATTCTGCTAAATGACTGTGTCATCTGTCAGCCTTTATAAACAACTGTTTGTGAGTTATGGGCAATTTAGCTAATCACAACACTGAGGGATGTGCCAAAGACCAAGAGGCCTCACAGAAGTGACAGCACGTCGGGTTGCGGCTGAGCGCCAAGCCACACCTAGGCGGATCCCTGTGACTTACAGTTGAAGTCGGAGGTTAACATACACTTAGGTTGGAGTCATTAAAACTTGTTTTTCAACCACTCGCCAAATCTCTTGTTAACAAACTATAGTTTAGGCATGTTGGGTTAGGACATCTACTTTGTGCATTACACAAGTAATTTCAGTTGTAAATCACTGTATCACGATTCCAGTGGGTCAGATGTTTATATACACTAAGTTGACTGTGCCTGTAAACAGCTTGGAAAATTCCAGAAAATAATGTAATGACTTTAGAAGCCTCTGATAGGCTAATTGACATCATTTGAGTCAATTGGAGGTGTACCTGTGGATGTATTTCAAGGCCTACCTTCAAACTCAGTGCCTCTTTACTTGATATCATGGGAAAGTCAAAAGAAATCAGCCAAGACCTAAGAAAAAACATTGTAGACCTGCACAAGTCTGGTTCATCCTCGGGAGCAATTTCCAAACGCCTGAAGGTACCACGTTCATCTGTACAAACAAAAGTATGCAAATATAAACACCATGGGACCACGCATCCGTCATACCACTCAGGAAGGAGACGCGTTCTGTCTCCTAGAGATGAATGTACTATGGTGCGAAAAGTGCAAATCAATCCCAGAACAACAGCAAAGGACCTTGTGAAGATGCTGGAGGAAACAGGTACAAAAGTATCTATATCCACAGTAAAAACAAGTCCTATATCGACATAACCTGTTAGGCCGCTCAGCAAGGAAGGAGCCCCTGCTCCAAAAACACCAGAAAAAAAGCCAGTCTATGGTTTGTAACTGCAAATGTCCTCTGGTTTGATGAAACAAAAATAGAACTGTTTGGCCATAATGACCGTCGTTATGTTTGGAGGAAAAAGCGGGAGGCTTGCTTGCCAAAGAACACCATCCCAACTGTGAAGCACGGCATACCATATAATGGTCCTCTCTCTCGCAGCATCATGTTGTTGGGGTGGTTTGCTGCAGGAGGGACTGGTGCATTTCACAAAATAGATGGCATCATGAGGGAGGAAAATGTATAGATTTTGATTTTTTATTTAACCTTTATTTAACCAGGAAGGGCTCATTGAGATTTGAAATCTCTTTTTCAAGAGCGCCCTGGCCAAGATAGGCAGCACCAAGTCATTACAAAATTACAGACAAACAACATGAAAAACTACAAGTAATCTAATAAAAACCATAGAAATCACAAGAGTATAAAAAAATCATAAAACAGCAAATTAAAAACATTGACAGGTCAGGGAATCAGTCTCAAGATCATTCATCAGTGATTTAAAAATACCAATCGGGACAAGTTCTTCCAGTTTAAAATATTTATAAGGCGTTCCAAGACAATGGCGCAGAGTACATAAAAGCCCTTTTACTAAATTCAGTTCGGACATTTGGAACAGTTAGCAGGATTAAAGTCCAGCGAATGAAGAGAGTACCCCACCACATTTCTGAACAATAAAAATACCCAAATAAAAAGGTAGTAAACCCAAAATGGCTTTGTAAATAAAAGTATACCAGTGACTGAGCCTACGAGTTACTAGAGAGGGCCAGCCAACACTGGTTTACAAAGTGCAGTGGTGTGTAAGGGTTTTGCAGTTTAAAATAAATCTCAAAGCGCCATGGTAAAGGGTGTCAATTGATCTCAAACACTGAGCGGAAGCATTCATATATAAAATATCCCCATAGCTGATACTAGCCTCCTTCTGGCTTCAAAAGAAAAACAGGCCTTATTCCTAAAATAAAATCCCAATTTCAGCTTACATTTTTTTGAAAGTTGTTGCAATTTAAAAGAGAGGCCGTCATCAATTAAAATTCCAAGATATTTATATGAGGTTACAGTCGCAATTTCATTGCCAATTATGTGGATATATTGAAGCAACATCAAAAAAAAGAAAAAGTTAAAGCTTGGTCGCAAATGGGTCTTCCAAATGGACAATGACACCAAGCATACTTCCAAAGTTGTGACAATATGTCAACAAGTCAAACTGTTCGAGTGGCCATTACAAAGCCCTGACCTCAATCCTATAGAAAATGTGTGGGCAGAACTGAAAAAGCATGTGTGTAAGCAAGGAGGCCTACAAACCTGACTCAGTTACACCAGCTCTGTCAGGAGGAATGGGCCAAAATTCACCAAAATTATTGTGGGAAGCTTGTGGAAGGCAATGCCACCAAATACTAATTGAGTGTATGTAAACTTCTGCCCCACTGGGAATGTGATGAAAGAAATAAAAGATGAAAGAAATAATTCTCTCTGCTACTATTCTGACATTTCACACATTCTTAAAATAAAGTGGTGATCCTAACTGACATAAGACAGGGAATGTTTACTAGGATTAAATGTCAGGAATTGCGAAAAACTGAGTTTAAATGTATTTGGCTAAAGTGTATGTAAACTTCCAACTTCAACTGTATGTGACCTTCTGCCTCTATACTAATGACAACATGGGCTATTTTCTGACAACCAAGAGGTTGTCTTCCAGTGTGAGAAGGGAGCATTGCAGGACAACTAGGATAATTAGATACTTACAGCATACCATATAATGATCCTTTCTCTCACTCTTTTTCTCTGAAATTCTGAATTCTCTGCCATCAGATGAGCAGGTTTGTATCGACAGAATCATTGGCCGGTGTGCTTGGCAAGTGTAATGAAATAACAACCTGAGTTGGTGTTCCCATGGACCCCGAGATTTAATAGAAAGGTTCAGATGTGTATGTCCTCAGATGAAGGAATTTTTTTTTAAATGTCTGTTGTAATCTATGCCTTGTATGATTGAAATTCCCCTATCATCTTAATTCAATCACTCTTTTGTTGCTGAGAACTTGTGGTGTATTGAAGGTTGAAAAAAACATAAAACGTTTGAAATTGCCACTTTAAAATGTCCGACTTGATTTACCCTAATGAAAAATGTATAACCCCCTACTATTTTTTAAAACTTGAATTATAATCCACATAATACTTCACATTCCCTGTTGCCGTAGGATTATTTTCTTGCTGTAGCAAACTGGCTCAAATTAAGATCCTGCATCTGTACAGAGCTGGCAGGTCAGCCAAAAGCACACAATTCCAAAGGCACTGGCTTTTTGTTCTCTGAGAGAAGTGTTAGAGCATGCGTCTGTGTATACTGTGTGTATGTGTGTGCGTGTGTGCGCATGCACAATGTATGAGTAGAGAAGAGCTCTGCTACAGTATCCTATGTGTCAACACAATGTGGACGGGCCTGAAGGCCCACATTCAACAAGATCTCCCATGTACATATCCTATCACAACAGATCATTGGCCTCTGGTTCAGTAATCAGAAAAGAGGGCTTTAGTCACAAACACACAGTGCTCACACAAACACATAGACAGCACTCACATGCAGTCACAGTCACAGATACGCACACACACACACACACACATCTTTAATCTAAGATACAGATGTTTTACGGACTCCTGACCATATTATTCAGTGTTTTTGTTGTTGTACATAATGTCTCCAACATCATTTCCTATGACTGAAAACTGCTTCTGGAGATCAGAACAGCGATCACTAACCTCGATTTGGACTTCAACGAGTCTGCAGCCCTGGACATTGTGCTTACTCCGGCCCTAATGCCCCAGGACTCGAAAGACTGAGTATACCAAACACTAAGAACACTTTCCTCAATTCATCAGGACATGGACTATACAAGGTGTCGAAAGAGTTCCACAGGGATGCTGGTCCATGTTGACTCCAATGCGTCCCACAGTTGTATCAAGTTGGCTGGATGTCCTTTGGGTGGTGAACCATTCTTCATATGGGAAACTGTTGAGCATGAAAAACCCAGCAGCGTTGCAGTTCTTGACACAAACCGGTGCGCCTGGCACCTACTACCATACCCCGTTCAAAGGCACTAAAATCTTTTGTCTTGCCCATTCAACCTCTGAATGCTACACATACACAATCCATGTCTCAATTGCCTCAGGGCATAAAAATCCTTCTTTAACCTGTCTCCTCCCCTTCATCTACACTGATTGAAGTGGATTTAACAAGTGACATCAATAAGGGATCAAATCTTTCTCCTGGATTCACCTGGTCAGTCGATGTCAAAAAATGAAGCCCGGAGAGGATGGCTGCAGTTTTATTGGCTCTTAACCAACCGTGCTATTTTGTAGGTGTTTTCGCATTGTTTGTAACTCATTTTGTACATAATGTTGATGCTACCGTCTCTTATGACTGAAAATAGCTCTGGACATCAGAACAGAGATTACACACTCGAATTGGACAAATCATTTTCTTTAATGAGTCGGACGGGAAGGATTTTCTCCAAACACCCAAACAGGCCCTCATCCCCGTCATTCGCTGGAGAAAGAAACTGAGATTTTACGGAAAGAGATCGGGGTGCCTTGTGAGGATCAGGTGATGAGTGGCTAATCTGACTTTGCCATCTGTACTGTTAGCCAACGTTCAATCGCTGGAAAATAAATGGAACGAACTGAAAGCACGTATAGCCTACCACCAGGACATTAAAAACTGTAATGTCTTATGTTTCACGAGTCGTGTCTGAATGACGACATTAATAACATACAGCTGGCGGGTTATACACACTATCGGCAGGGTAGAACAGCAGCCTCTGGTAAGAGACGGGGCAGAAAACGCTCATCCAGAGGTGGAGCTCCAAGTGGCGGTAACTTTAATGCAGGGGAACATAAATCAGTTTTACCTAATTTCTATCAGCATGTTAAATGTGCAAACAGAGGGGAAAAAAACTCTAGACCACCTTTACTCCACACACAGAGAACAGCGAGTACAAAGCTCTCCCTCGCCCTTCATTTGGAAAATCTTACCATAATGCTATCCTCCTGATTCCTGCTTGCAAGCAAAAATTAAAGCAAGAAGCACAAGTGACATGGTCTATAAGTGGTCAGATGAAGCGGATGATAAACTACAGGACTGTTTTGCTAGCACAGCCTGGAATATGTTCCGGGATTCTTCCGATGGCATTGAGGAGTATACCACACCAGTCACTGGTTTTATCAATAAGTGCATCGAGGACGTCGTCCCCACAGTGACTGTACGTACATATGCCAACCAGAAGCCATGGATTACAGGCAACATTTGCGCTGAGCTAAAGGGTAGAGCTGCTGCTTTCAAGGAGCGGGACTCTAACCGGAAGCTTATAAGAAATCCCGCTATGCCCTCCGGTGAACCATCAAACAGGCAAAGCGTCAATACAGGACTATTTGAATGTGTACTCCGAGCATGCGCTGACCAACAGGCAAGTGTCTTCACTGACATTTTCAACCTCTCCCTGTCTGAGTCTGTAATACCAATGTGTTTCAAGCAGACCACCATAGTCCCTGTGCCCAAGAACACTAAGGTAACCTGCCTAAATGACCACCGACCCGTAGCACTCACGTCTGTAGCCAAAAAGTGCTTTGAAAGGCTGGTCATAGGTCACATCAACACCATTATCCCATGAACCTTAGAGCCACTTCAATTTACATACCCCACCAACAAATCCCCAGATGATGCAATCTCTATTGCACTCCACACTGCCCTTTCACGCCTGGACAAAAGGAACACCTATGTGAGAATGCTATTCATTGACTACAGCTCAGCGTTCAACACCATAGTGCCCTCAAAGCTCATCACTAAGCTAAGGACCCTGGGACTAAACACCTCCCTCTGCAACTGGATCCTGGACTTCCTGACAGGCCGCCCCCAGGTGGTAAGGGTAGGTAACAACACATCCCCCATGCTGACCCTCAACACGGGGCCCCTCCTGTACTCCCTTCACTCACGACTGTGTGGCAGCGCATGACTCCAACACCATCATTAAGTTTGCTAACGACACAACAGTGGTAGGCCTGACCACCGACAACGATGAGACAGCTTATAGGGAGGAGGTCAGAGACCTGGCAGTGTGGTACCAGGACAACAACCTCTCCCTCAACGTGATCAAGACAAAGGAGCTGATCGTGGACTACAGGAAACGGAGGGCCGAGCATTCCCCCATCCACATCGACGGGGCTGTAGTGAAGCAGGTCGAGAGCTTCAAGATCCTCGTGTCCACATAACTAAAAAATGAACATGACTTGGACTCGAGTCAGACTTGAGTCACAAATATGATGCCTTTCAACTCGAGTGTGACTTTAACACCAATGACTAGTGACTTGACTTGGTCTTGAGCCTTATGACTTGACCTGACTTGATACCCTCCCCAAGCCCAAATATCGGTGCTATTAAAAAAAGTGTGCAGCGCATCAACTCTTCATATAATGGATTACAGTTGAATCGGACAGCAGCTAATCAAATTGTGCCAGCTGAGAAAAAGTTGTGCGTTTCAGTGCAGAAGAACGTGAATTCAGGTGGAGCCCTTGGAAAGATGATACCCCAAATTATTATTTTCAGATATATAGACGACGCTGTATCAACAAAAAACGGTTTGCACTTTGCAAAACATGCGGGAAGAAAATTACAGACGGAGGCGCAACAATTTCCAACTTTGTTCGGCATTTGAAGCTGCACAAAGAACGGTAAGTCGTGGCTAATATAGATGACAGCTATATATGTTATTACTTTACTAGTGTATAGTGTAGGCTAACGTAACGTTAAATCAATGAGCTTCCACACAGTCAGTCAGTGCGGGAACATAATCATTGCACCCAAGATTGAGCTACAACTGGCTATAGTCATCACTATTGGGGGGGGGGGGGTGTCTTTCTCATGGCTACCCATGTATTTCCATGGAATTATAACGTTTATTAGGAAAGTAATAAATATATAGATATTATTCAAATCATTCATGATTTGCATAAATGTAATATACTAACTATTAATCTTGTTAAAAATATTAAATGGAATTACATTTGGTGAAGAGCACATTATGACTTCTTTAGGACTCAAAACTCAAAGTTTAGGACTTGGGACTTGATGGTCTTGACTTGAGACTTGACTTGGGACTTGAGTGCTAAGACTTGAGACTTTCTCTATGCTACCACACGCCAAATGGTACCGATGCAAGTCTTGAATCAACAGGACCCTGAACAGCTTCTACCCCCAAGCCATTATACTGCTAAATAGTTAACCAAATAGCTACTATCTGCATTGATCCTTTTGGCACTAACTCTTTTGACACGTCACATACGCTGCTGCTGCTGTTTATTGTCCTGTTTGCCTAGTCACTTTACCCCTACCTACAGTGCCTTCCGAAAGTATTCATACCCCTTGACTTATTCCACATTTTGTTGTTACCGACTGAATTGAAAATCATACCCCATACTGACAAAGTAAAAACATGTTTTTTGAAATGTTTGCAAATGTATTGAAAATGAAATACAGAAATATTTCATTCATATATTTAAGATTTTCACAACCCTGAGTCAATGTTTAGAATCCCTTTTAGCAACGATTACAGCTGTGAGTCTCTAAGAGCTTTGCACACCTGGATTGTACAATCGTTGCACATTATTCTTTCAAAGATCCTTCAAGGTCTGTCAAGTTGGTTGTTGATCATTATTAGACAGCCATTTTCAAGCCGATTTAAATCAAAACTGTAACTAGGCCACTCAGGAATGTTGTTTTGCTTGGTTAGCAACTCCAGTGTATATTTGGCCTTGTATTTTAGGTTATTGTACTGCTGAAAGGTGAATTTGTCTTCCAGTGTCTATTGGAAAGCAGACTGAACAAGGTTTTCCTCTAGGAATTTGCCTGTGCTTAGCTCTAAATCATGTTAACACTATTGTTAAACTATTGTTTAACACTATTATTGAGTCCATGCAACTTATCATGTGACTTATTTAGGGTTGCCATAAAGGGGTTGAATACTTATTGACTGAAGACATTTCAGCTTTAATTTTTAAAGGGAATTTCACCCTGGCTCTGCCACGGCATATAGTCATTTCTATATTAACAACCTTACATTTTTGTCATAAACATCAACATTATCCAAACCACAAGCTAAAACAAGCGCATTTTCATTTCACTGGTAGAATCAGGAAGTATGGACTTCCTGTGTATTCGTCTGCTCATAGTGAACCACAAAGTCCAGCATTCATAGCGAATACAGATACTGCACAGCTAGGTAGATGGCGCATGCCCACAGACTTGGTTCATGGCATTGTTTCCTTCAAAAGTCCAACACACAGTAATCTCAGAACTTCTCAAGGCAACTTTTTTTGAATAAATGTGTGTTTCACTAACATTTGTCATCATGCCCATGTGGTGTTCTGTCTTGCCGTGCGAATTACAAATGACAAACAAGTGCGAAAATGAGTTCTACCTTCCAGTTCTACCTTTCTGCCCGTGTTTTCTAGCTATCAATAATGATGCTTACGGTGACCAAAGATGATCAGAGGGACTTTCAAGCTGAATCCATTTAGGCGACAGCTTATTTTATTAGGATCTTTTAGTCCCCATTTTGGACTAATCTTCCAAGAGCCTTAAACATTAAAATACAATTTATAATACGAACACATTTTCACATATAGCACACTGTTACAAACAGACAGACCAGATACATACTCTAGCAGTCTGAAAAGATAGATTGATTCCTTCATCTACCATAGTCCTGCACAACCTTCCAATTTATTTTGTATTTATTCATTTTTATTTAAACTTAATTTTATATATAAAAGAAAAATGTTACCCCTTTTTCTCCCCAATTTCATGGTATACAATTGTTAGTAGCTACTATCTTGATTCATCGCCCGTACGGGCTAGGGAGAGTCATGCGTCCTCCAATACACAACCCAACCAAGCCGCACTCAAGCTACTGTATTTGCAGATGATACTACAATTTATACAGCAAGACAATCGGTTCAACAAGTACAGGAAGCTCTACAAGTAGATCTGGGAAATATCAGGGAGTGGGTTTGCCAGAACAAACTAGTTTTGAACGCCAAGAAAACCAAGGTTATCTTGGTCTGTTCCACCAGGAAAAGGCCAACACAATATGGGATGCAATTAAGTATTGAGGAAGTACAAATTGAGGAAGTGGCAGAAACCAAACTACTAGTGATGCAGTTAGACAACTGCTTGTCATAGTTGTAAAAAATATATATATATAATAATAATAACTGCATGCATGATCAGAATATTTACTGGGAAAGATTCTTAAACAAACAACCCAAGCATTAATTGGAAGTCAGGTGAACTACTGTTCTGTGGTCTGGGGAGATGCATCAGCAAGTCAAATTAGGAGGCTGCATGTGTGTAAATGTGTGTACATTGTCTATGGTTGGTTTGTTGGTTGTGACGCTAATTAGCTAACAGCAAGCTGATAATATTAAAATGTCCATGTTAGGTCTGCTAAGCTAGCCAGTCTATCAGAGATCAATACAATTAGTGGGGTGGTAAAATTGTGTATTGTTGTGTGTTTTGTTATAGGTGGTACATACTCTGATTCCACTAGCATGTGTTTCCAACCCTAAGCTCTGCACAGAATGTGTCTTGATGGATTCACAGAATATATACAGGGCTCTGTAGCATCAAACAGATGTTAGATATTCTGATACTGTACATCCAAATAATGTTTATTTGTCTAAACCTAAAATACGGTGGAGTGTACAATATTTAATGCTAATTCAAAAATAACCGAATATTTAACAAGAATGTGATATGGTAAAAACACACAGTGTGTCTCAGGTGTAGTAAAGTGTGGAGAACTGTCGCTACAGATTGTTAAACAGATCATGTGATTTAAACAAAGATTTTTGGTATCCTTTTACTGGAATTTACATGATACTATTGTTTGGTGTAGCACAGAGAATTTTTGACCAACGTTAGCTCGGCGATCCTGCCTTGATTCATGGAAACGGGAGTCTCAATGTCCGTGTCCAGTTGCAGGGTGTCCGTTTAAATTTAGAAAATGCTCCATTATTAAAATAAATACTTTATTTCTCCATGAAGTAATCCAACAGTGTACGCCGCCAAAGTCTTCTCTCATTGATCGAGACAGGTGAGTGTCCACCCCAAAGGGCTGCATGCCATGATGACAGACACCTGTCTCGATCAATGAGATAAGACTTGAAATAGACAAGATGGCAGCGTACACATTGGTGAATTACTTCACGGAGCAAAATAATGTGTATTTACAACTGCAACTGTACACAGACATTTTATGAGACTCCTGTTTCCACGAATCGAGGCCAAAGGCAGCATTGCCAAGGTAAGGTTGGTCAATCTTCGAATTTGCGTTGATGAGAGGAATCACTTGAAGCCACTGTGGCTTGGTCAGTTCTTTCAGTTTTGCGCTAATGATTGTATTGTTAGTGTCCGCCTCCCTTTCAAAAAAGCCTTAGGGAAAGCACGGTGCCAGAGCACAAAGCACCAGCCCAAACAAGTTGTCTTTCAGCAATGAATCCGCTGATAGGAACATCGCTGAAAGATGTCCAATGACTCTATCGAACAAGGACAACCTTTATCTACACGGACAAAAACGTATAGTGCGCTCAGTATAACATAGAGCCTTTGCGAAATGTCACAAAGCAGTACTACATTTATTTTCAGCCCCCCACTGACCTTGAGATGCCTCAGACATGATGACAACAAGACCAGATTCCCCCAGGGTGAAATTCCCCTTTAATTCATTTGTAAACATTTCTCAAAACTTAATTACACTTTGACATTATGGGGTATTGTGTGTAGGCCAGTGCAACTAAATCTATTTAATCAATTTTAAATTCAGGCTGTAACAATAAAATGTGGAAAAAGTTAAGAGGTTTGAATACTTTCTGAAAGGGGAAAGGTGGATACCTAGTCAGTTGTACAACTTAATGCCTTCAACTGAAATGTGTCTTCCGCATTTGACCCAACCCCTCTGAATCAGAGGTACAGAGGGCTGCCTTAATCGACATCCACGTCTTCGGCGCCCGGGGAACAGTGGGTTAACTGCCTTGCTCATTGGCAGAACTACAGATGTTTACCTTGTCAGCTCAGGGATTCGATCCAGCAAACCTTCGGTTACTGGCCCAACGCTAACCACAAGGCACTCTATATGTATATATCTACTTCAATTACTATACATCGACTCGGTACTGTTACCCTGTGTATATAGCCAAGATATCGTTAGTCATTGTGTATTTATTCAGTGTGTTATAATTTGTTTATATTATTTTTATATTTTTCTCTCTGCGTTGTTTGGAAGGACCCGTAACTAAGCATTTCACTGTTAGTCTACACCTGTTGTTTACAAAGCATGTGACAAATACAATTGGATTTGATTGATTTTATAGTAGCTCCATGAACGGTGGTGCAATTAGCACAAGCTTGACTGCACAAATGTAATCAGCTGACAAGATTGTGCTAATGCAACGAGGCCAGTCAACCAGTCAAGGCGTTCAAGAGAGACAAATAGTTGCACGAACATGATTCTCCAGTCCAGCCTGACCAGCTCTGGGAGGGCCATGTTGTCACAAACAGTTTGATAATCTAGCAGTTAGGAGTTAACACACCATCCTCATCACATTGCAAACATCTGGCAATGGTAAAATTGTTTAAAAAATCTAAACACATCCGTCTGGAACCACACCACCACCCAAAAACAAAAACAGGCCCTTGTGTTTCAAACTAAAATGTAGATTTTCCATGAGAGGACGGTTATGCAATTCTGAAAATAAGCAGAAGATTATATTAATCGTGGTCTTGTCCTCAGCGAATAAAGGCACTAATGTAGAGCCACATTCATATCAGTGAGCCTTGACTTGGGTTGCGTCCCAAATGGAATCTTATGACCTATATAGTGCACTACTTTCGACCAGGGCCCATAAGGCTCTGGTAAAAAAGCAGTGCACTATAGTGAATAGGGTGTCAATTGGGACACACCCTTGATGTACTGGGTAACCATAAGGAAGCTGAAGAAAGGGCACTCTAGAATAACCTGCAGATCAAGTGTTTATCTTCGTGCAACATATGCACTGTTGACATCTTCCAGGTGATCTGGCATGTGCATGCAATTCAATAGGGTGTCCAAACAAAATCACGTATTTTGACCAATGGTTAAAACAATACGTTAATTGTGTAGATACTCCTCTAAGAAATGTACGATCATAATCTGTTCAAAAGGACCTGGAGTTTTCATCCTTGTAGGATGGTCAAAATTAGGGTGACTAAAACAATGTAGGCCAGAGAAAAAAAGTATCATTACGCCAGCTAGGCTGGATGCTGTGCGAGAATTAAGACTGTCATCTTTCGTCTCGATTCCTGAGGACACAAAACAATATAGAGGTAAGAAAGATATTTATTTTGAGACATGACATGTAGTATTTTCCTATTTTAGTATACGCTTTTCATTTTAATGTGAAATTCCTGTTATTTTGAGAAGATTTATCACAAAAACAAGCGTATCTCTGTGAAATCTCTCACAAAAACATGCATGTCTCTGTGAAATCTCTCACAAAAACATGCATATCTCTGTGAAATCTCTCACAAAAACATGCATATCTCTGTGAAATGACCTAAATTACCCTCTTTATGCCTTTTTTGTTGTTGTTGCCCATAACAGAAGGGACATAACCGCAAACAAGAATGACATCAGCTATTACATATGCATTATTCCAAACCACAGCTATAAGGGGAAGATAAATCATTCCACAAATGCAATAAACCACTGAGGAATTGGCACAATTAACACGTATGGAATGAAGCAATGAAAGAAGGAGAAAGAGAATGACAGAATAAACAAGAGTGAAAATATTAACGGAGAAAAAATAAAAGGGGGAAAGGAGTGAGGAGGAGGAGGAGGAGGAGGAGGACTTAATCGGCTGTGATTATTTGAAATGTCTCTAAAAGGCCACCATTAATGTTACAAGGGAAATACAACCATTGGTGACCTTGTCCTATGTGTGTAAACTGTGTTATTGCCATCTATACATGTCTTATAAACTCATTACCAAAGGGACAAGGAGGATCAGACAGGTGAAGCTCTAGTATGCTCAACTGAAATGATACAGTATAATACAACTAACTAATAGTATATAGTACGTAGTATATACTCATTAAGTATGTAGTATACAGTATGTTAGTATGGGTATTCGAACACAGCTTATGTCTTTGTATTTTTCTAATAAATTCTCTACAGACCCGAAAATCCATTGAGCAAAACACAGCTAAACTCAAGGATACTAGCTAGACTCCAGGCTGCATCCCAAATGCCACTCTGTTCCCTATATAGTGTGCTACTTTTGACCAGTGCCCATAGCGCTTTGGTCAAAAGTAGTGCACTATATAGGGGATAGTGTGGCATTTGGTACGCACACTAGCTGCTAGAGCAACCTTCCCACTTCCCAGCCAGCCTCTGAAGAACCCAATAACACAATGTGCCCTTTTTCAGCGATCATTAGGTTGTCAAGTTTTATTACACTCAAGCACCCGAAGGCCGGTCAATTTGCTGTGACCATTACCTGTACTGGTTAAGTGTTTGTTGAATGGTACACCAGAGGACTGCATGTGACATATGAGATAGAATACAGATGGAAGGCCTGTGGTGCTTGGCAATGGTATCCTTCATTCAACACAACTCATGCGTCCCCTCAGTCCTCGCTCCGGCAGATCACATCTCCTCCGCTCTTTCTCTCTTCCGACTTCCTCTGGTTCTGCTTTGTCATAATCCCATGTCTCCTCAGGGACATCCATCCCATATTAAAAGTGGAAATGTATCCGCTTCCATTGTAATTAGAAAACCACTGGAGGCGCAGGCGCTTGATCTCGGCTGGATCTGAGCGCCTCTCGTTATTTACTTGCCTCGCTCATCCGAGGGGACAGAGAGGGAGGCAGAGGTATCGGTTCTGTTTTTTTTGCATATAATTTGCTTAAAAACACAATGGCTGGGGGGGGGGGGGGGTTAGGATATGAGTCAACGAAAGTGCATGTTTTAAATGAAAGACCATGAGAAAATACACAAACCTTGAAGGATGGACGGATGAAGGCATGCTTTGTTTGCTAGGATCTGTCTGGCATAAACAATTCTAGGCGTTGCGAAACCTCCAATGGGTCCAAAGTGGTGACTTGTCTTGTAGATGCATGGCGGGGGAGGGACAAAGAACTAACAACCAGTAAGAAAACATCCGGCCTGTTTTCCCGTAAAAACAGCCCAGTAAAAGTGTGTGTCTGCGTGGTGTGGGAGTTGGGTCGAGGACAAGCCAGCCTTTGATGTATCCAGGGCTCAGATGGAGCTGAAACAGGTTAGCGGGAGACTGAGATCCACCAGCAGGGTGTGTCCAAGCATCCTACGCAAACACTGAGGTCCACATGACGACCAGATGAGTCTAGGGTGTGTCCGTTTCTTTGGGAATCAGGTCCAGAGTTGTATTTACCAGATTCAGACACAGACAGTCACCACCCCTAGCCAGGTTCCAGAACTGTTTGTCCTGTCTTGCCAACTTCTATGGTTTTTGTCGACAAGACGGCACAAACAGATCTGGGACCAGGCTAAATGACCCCTGCTCTAGTCAATAGGAGACATTCCTCAGGGATATGGCTGGGGAACATGCTGTACTGTACCAACGCTGCCACTCCTCACATAAACACAACTGACATGACCACAACCATAGTCAAAACCATGTTAATTTAAAAAATATTTTTATTTATTTTTATAAACGTCACGAAAATGATGAGCGTGCATTGATGTGGCCAGAAGCCGGGCTTTGCTATGATTTTGAACGGTCAGATAGCTAGTTGTATCTTGTTCTTGATACCATGTGTTGTTTTGAGGTGTTTCGAATTATTTCACGTCAATGCTAATATGGCTGAAATTCGCTAGCTAGCTAACCAACAACAGGAAGGATATATTTGGGAGACAGTACTACAGTCATACTGTGCAGCAGCATGTGTTATTGTAAATGTAAATGTAAATGTTAATAACACACTGAACTAAATCTAAGGTTCATTGAACCAGCATTTTATCAACACAGTGGTAACATCAGAGAATGGTGTGCAACATGAAACAAAATGGAGACCGATGGTTATCACCTACTACGCTACAGTATGTTCAATCAGTCCTTCAGACGCAAGTACTTCAGGGGGGTCTCTCCATGTTAGTGAATACAGGGGATCTGAGAGACGCATGGAAGGTGAGGGGGGTTTCAGAATGTTTGTTCGCGTTGGTGGGATCAGCCACATGTGTTGCCCACTACACACTGTATGTCAGTGTGAGAACAGATAAACATTCGTTTCCCATTGAAGCTACAGTTCAGAGCTGTAGAGGGAGGGAGGTAAAGGGAGAGGGGGATAGAGTAGAAAGTAAAGAGAATAAGAGTGAGAGGCAGGAGTCTGACAGAGTGGGAAAGCGGGAGAGAGTGTGGCGAGGTGGAGACATGAGAGGGCGATGGAGAGTGCAAAGTGAGCATAGCTGTACAGTATGTGTTTGAGAGTACTCACTGCTGGCTGTCCCTGGCAGTAAGCGTAGCTGGTGTGGTGATGGAGGTGGGCCGGGTACTGCAGGCTGACGCGGGGGTAGGAGACGGAGTGGCCACTACAGGCCCCCTGTACACTGCTGTTCCATTGGGAGCTAAAGCTTGCTGGGCTCATGGCCGTCTTACTGCTGTGGTATCCTCTCACTGATGCACTGGGCTGAGGGAGGAGGAGGAGGGGGGGCAAATGTTAATATAATAATAATAATAATAATATATTTAGCAGACGCTTCTATCCAAAGGGAGTTACAATAGCGTGTGCATACATTTTCGTATGGGTGGCCACAGCGGGAGTTAAACCCACGTGGGTTGCAAGGGTCATGATCTACCAACTGAGCCTCACAGGGCCAATGCATCACTACAAGTTGCCCTCTCTCTCCATGCAAACCCTCACAACCGGGAGCCCACACATTTACCTGAAACCATTGCAGGAGGGGGGGAGGAGGGGGCTGTTGATGAGAATTCTCCATTCTGGGGATTCTGGAACGTTCTCACGTTCTATTTTCCCGCCTCCATTTGCTGCTGAGCAGCTGTTGACAAACACCCCTCCCAACCCACACCAGTCACGGTCTAGATGTGTTCTTGCTCAAAATGTGCCGATGGGTTTGATAAGATGCTTGGATTAGAGTCTGGCAACGTGCAGCCCGTTTGGCATGATGTGTGGGTATTAGCAGGGCACAGGAGCCACTGCGGTAAAACCTGCTGACAGGCAACGTTCACACTGCTCTAAGAGGGATGCCTGTAGCCAACTATGACTACTGGAGCAAGGAGGACTCTGGAACTACGGAGGCTGGTCTTTGACTAACACACTGAAAGAGATGAAATGACAAAAGGAGAGATGGAAAAAGTGAAGCATAAAATAAAAAGACAGACTGAGAGTTGTGTGAGTTAGGATGACGCACCACAACTAATCAATCAATTTTACTACAGCCATTTTTATCCAAATTCCACTCTGCTGTAGTGTCTGCAGATTATGTTTATGCCAGAGGGAATTATTATTTGTGAAATAAGAGGATCAAACATGAAGATCCATATTTTAGTTTAGTGTATCTGTGAGGCATGAGAAGTAAAAACCCCTCAGATGAACTGCAGCTACAGTATACAGTCTGTGCCTACGGAAAGTATTCAGACCCCTTGACCACATTTTGTTACCTTACGGCCTTATTCTAAAAATAGATTAAATAAAAAACTAATCCTAATCAATCTACACACAATACCCCATAATGACAATGTGAAAACAGGTTTTTAGAAACAATCAGGCCTTCACAATATAGTGGCCAGACGGAAGCCACTCCTCAGTAAAAGACACATGACAGCCCGCTTGGAATTTGCCAAAAGACACCTGAAGACTCTCAGACCATGAGGAACAAGAGTCCGTGGTGTGGTGAAATCAAGATTGAACTCTTTGACCTGAATGCCAAGCGTCCCATCTGGAGGAAACCTGGCACCATCACTAGGGTGAAGCATGGTGGTGGCAGCATCATGCTGTAGCAGGAACTGGGAGACTAGTCAGGATCAAGGCAAAGATGGATGGAGCAAAGCACAGAGAGATCCTTGATGAAAACCAGCTCCAGAGCGCTCAGGACCTCAGACTGGGGCAAAGGTTCACCTTCCAACTGGACAACAACCCTAAGCACACAGCCAAGAAAAGGCAGGAGTGGCTTCGGGACAAGTCTCTGAATGTCCTTGAGTGGCCCAGCCAGAGCCCGGATTTGGACCCGATCAAACATCTCTAGAGACACCTGGAAATAGCTGTGCAGCAACGCTCCTCATCCAACCTGACAGGGTTTGAGAGGATCTGCAGAGAAGAATGGGAGAAACTCCCCAAATACAGCTGTGCCATGCTTGTAGCGTCACACCCAAGAAGACTCAATGCTGTAATCGCTGCCAAAGGTGTTTAAGCAAAGTACTGATTAATGGGTCTGAATACTTATGCAAATGTGATATTTCAGTTTTTAATTTGTAATAAATTAGCAAAAAATTCTAAAACCCTGTTTTTGCTTTTTCATTATGAGTATTGTGTGTAGATTGCTGAGGAATGAGGAAGCAGGATAAATGCATTTCTACTGTGTTAGTCTATGAAGTGGCCTTATTGCTTCATGAAATTGCACATAGAAATACTGTAGAGGGGGTGTTCGTCAATGAGTCAATACTAGCTGTGTGGGCAAGAGATAGCATTGAACACACATTTGTTGCTGCAATGAAGTATGCATCAATGGCGAGAACTAAAGTGCAGTATCAAGAGCAGCCATGACAATTATACAGACATTCCAACAGCCATAATCAGAAGAGTAGCATTCGTACATTAATCGCAATGGCCGACACTTTAAGGGCAGTATTCACTAGTTTGTAGAGTTTATGTTCTGCCTAGAGCTACGCAGCCATGTTCATTAGGCATATAAATGAGGACAATTGAGGCAGAGTTCATGTTCCAATGCAGAGGTATTTGTCCAGGCCAATAACTCTCTGGGGAGAGATATGATTATATATACTGAACAAAAATATAAACGCAACATGTAAAGTCCCATGTTTCATGAACTGAAATAAAAGATCCCAGCAATGTTCCATATGCACAAATTTGTTTACATCCCTGATAGTGAGCATTTCCCCTTTGCCAAGACAATCAAATCAATAAGCTGATTAAACAGCATGATCATTATATAGGTGCACCTTGTGCTGGGGACAATAAAATGCCACTCTAAAATGTGCAGTGTTGTTACATAACAGAATGCCACAGATGTCTCAAGTTTCGAGGGAGTGTGCAATTGGCATGCTGACTGCAGGAATGTCCACCAGAGCTGTTGCCAGAGAATTTGAATGTTCATTTCTCTACCAATGTCCTTTTAGAGAATTTGGCAGCACGTCCAACTGGCCTCACAACCGCAGACCACCTGGGCCTCCACATCAAGCCTCTTCACCATCGTCTGAGACCAGCCACCTGGACAGCGGATGAAACCGAGGAATGCTTCTGTCTGTAATAAAGCCCTTTTGTGTGGGGAAATGCCCTCCCAAGCCCACCAATGCTGAGCCCCTGCCCGAGCCCCTGCCGAGTCATTTGAAATCCATAGATTAGGTCCTAAACATTTTGTTGTTGTTGTTGTTCAGTATATGTTTTATTCACGAGTTATACAAGACTACAGAATCATTGACATGCGGCTAAAGCTCCTACGGGCACAGAGCTATTCAGCCACATCACACGGGGAAGGGGGCTGTTTCTTAAACAAGAAGGGGAGATCTGAGGGTCTTGACACTCCGAGACTGGAATGTGTGTTTGTTCCCCAGACTCTGGCTTCGTGTCACAGGCTTTCAGCAGCTCGTCAGAGCCTTACACGCTGCTCATATTTCTCCATTTTATATCAGGGCCATCGGCTCTGATTTACACAAGTCTTTTCCTGTTCTGATGGGCATGTTATACGTGCGGATGAACAGATGTGTATGCACTCAGATATGTAAACATGCACTTTAAACACAATACTTCCACTGTAATACAATAGAAGGTCTGATATAAATGGAGCTTGGAGTAATATTTGTTCCAGAAAGTCCCCCTTTATATCATAATGTGTTCCACAAACAGAGGTACGTGTGTTATCTTCTTGGTACAATATGTTTATTCAGTCTGAGGGAAAAGGATAATGTAATGATTCAAATTCAGCTTACTAGAGGGTTATCTGTACCATTTGTTCCAACCAAAATACACATCCCATAAATTAGGGGGGATAAATGCCTCACTTTCAATGATGAGGAAGTGAGTAGGGGGTTGTTACTACATGCATACGTTTAGGAGGAGTTAAGGAACCAGAAAACAGTGTCTGCATCCCAAATGGCACCATATTCCCTTTAGGGCTTTAGCACCTAGGGCTCTGGTCAAAAGTAATGCATTATAGGGAAGAGGGTGCCATTTGGGACAGATCCAGTGTCTCTCAGGCTACCATTTAGGTTTTTTTCCACCATCTCTTCCCATCAATGAAACTGTGTGAGGAAGGAAGGGCGCCCCAGGACAGACGTATGGAATACAGAGCTCATTTGTCCTCCCTCTCGCACGAAAAACGCCTCTTTATATAGTATGTAGTTGATAGGCCTATGGACTATAAAAATACCAAATGTCTTTTGAGAGTAGTGGGAGTCCACTGAAGACCTAATTGAAAATATGAAAATAAACTCCAAAACTTTTGGGTTCATCTCACCATGTGGTTCCCCCTCAGAAGAATACGATCTGACAAAATGATTCCTTGTGTTCGAGGAAATATATTGGAACATGAAATCCCCGACACAAACCGAAAACAGTGGTGTGAAAACCAACTACATCAAATCATAGACATGTCCGATTGCTTTTATATTGGGGTGATTTAACAGAAATACAACTCTGTGAAATCCTCAAGTTGCACGGTATCCCTGTGCAATATCGACTTTCTCGTAGGATGAGTCTAATAGGCTGAGGCTACAGCCCTTTTTCCCCACAAGTTATTTAAGATCATATTTCTTTTTTTCCACAAGTTATCTAAGATCATGTTTCTTTTTTTCCACAAGTTATCTAAGATCAAGCTTCCTGTTGGCCTCGCTTTGCTCGGGCTAAGCTTCCTGTTGGCCTCGCTTTGCTCGGGCTAAGCTTCCTGTTGGCCTCGCTTTGCTCGCGCTAAGCTTCCTGTTGGTCTCGCTTTGCTCGGGCTAAGCTTCCTGTTGGTCTTGCTATGCTCGCGCTAAGCTTCCTGTTGGTCTTGCTTTGCTCGCGCTAAGCTTCCTGTTGGTCTTGCTTTGCTCGCGCTAAGCTTCCTGTTGGTCTTGCTTTGCTCGCGCTAAGCTTCCTGTTGGCCTTGCTTTGCTCAGTTTAAGCTTCCTGTTGGCCTCACTTTTCTCGGGCTAAGCTTCCTGTTGGTCTTGCTTTGCTCGGGCTAAGCTTCCTGTTGGCCTTGCTTTGCTCGGGCTAAGCTTCCTGTTGGCCTTGCTTTGCTCGGGCTAAGCTTCCTGTTGGCCTTGCTTTGCTCGGGCTAAGCTTCCTGTTGGCCTTGCTTTGCTCGGGCTAAGCTTCCTGTTGGTCTTGCTTTGCTCGGGCTAAGCTTCCTGTTGGCCTCGCTTTGCTCGGGCTAAGCTTCCTGTTGGCCTCGCTTTGCTCGGGCTAAGCCCTCCATCGAAGGAGCAGGGGTCCCACCTCAAAGGATTGTTCCCTCCCCTTCTCCATTGTGCTGTCTCCTGTACAGTCGAGACTCAAGACAACGGTTATCGAAAATGACAGAGAAACCACCATTACACGGATGTAAACATTACATCACTTGTGGGGTCTCATTTGAAACCCCTTAGGTGCCGAAGGAAATTTGGCTCCTCATGCTGAAAGTTCCAAAATTCGATCCCCAATGAGTAAATAATAGAGTGCCAAAGTACTTTCATTAAGGGAGAAATGAGCGGTTTCAGGGTGAAAGACCAACCGACACAAAAGTCACCCCAGATGATATTAGCTAGGATATTGTCTTCCAGAGCGATCGCCACACCTCGTTGCCCCATTTGGCTGGGTATGAAAGAGATACAGCCTCACTGGCATTCCTCTGATAACTGGCTTCCTGAAACTTGCGTTGCGTGAAATAGGCCCCTCTGTCCCAGATGTTCTCCATCGCGTACCATCCCTACACAGTCACCTTGCAAGACGCCGCCTTGTCTTTCTTTCAATATCTCTGTCTGAAGGGGAATGCTACTGGTGAGTCACTGCCCCCCCCCCCCCCCTACCGAGGCAGAGGATTGCATGGGTTCAAGTGTAACCAAGGCAACAGGGTGCCAAACCCCTCTAGTTGGGAAGAGTGTGGGAAGTCTGACAGGTTCACACTTCTCTCTGGATCGTTTCTCTACGGAGGATTGGGAGTGAGAACTTACCCAAGGGCTTCCTACGGTAGCTATAGCTATCGCAGGGGGCTGAAGAGGGCCAGCATTCTCTCTCTCTCTCTCTCTCTCTCTCTCTTTCCCTGCTTTGTTTCATGCTCCAAACACTTGAAGATCTGAGACGGTGGCTGGTGGAGGGGTGTAACCAAGGCAACCGGGTCAGAATGCAACATTATACATGGGGTAGCTGCCTGACAACATCTGAAACCTTGGACTTGGGGCATCAGCTTTGGACAGTGGTGTGAAGCCCTCTGAGGTGTTGATAAGGTGATTTACTGGGTTGTCTCTAACCTGAGAAACTCCCTGTTGAACCAAGATGTCCATTCTACAAAGTAGCCCCTGAACCCCATGCCTGAGTCTTATCCATCCTCTCCAAATGTTATTCCTGGCCCTGACACATGTTTATGCACTGATGAACCTGGGGCCAGGGGGGTTGAATACCGCTGTGAAGCCGGAGTGTTGAGTACCGCTATGAAGCCGGAGTGTTGAGTACCGCTGTGAAGCCGGAGTGTTGAGTACCGCTGTGAAGCCGGAGTGTTGAGTACCGCTGTGAAGCCGGAGTGTTGAGTACCGCTGTGAAGCCAGAGTGTTGAGTACCGCTGTGATGCCGGAGTGTTGAGTACCGCAGTGAAGCCAGAGTGTTCAGTACCGCTGTGAAGCCAGAGTGTTGAGTACCGCTGTGAAGCCGGAGTGTTGAGTACCGCTGTGAAGCCGGAGTGTTGAGTACCGCTGTGAAGCCGGAGTGTTGAGTACCGCTGCGACGTTGGATGTGAAGCCGCCTGCATCCTGGAGCTCTTCTTTTCTGGGAGGTGACTGACTGACTCGTCTACAGTTGTTAACACAGCCTCCTAGGCGGTGTCCCCAATGACACCCCATGCCCCATATAGTGCACTACTATGGGCCCTGGTCAAAAGAAAGACACTATATAGGGAATAGGCGTGCCATTTGGGACACATCTCAAGTATCAAGGGCTGCTCTGCTCCGCCTTCTGATACCTAACCCTCTCCAGAAATCCGAGAGCTCTCTTCAATGACCCATGTTTGGATACGTTGAGAAAAGAAGCAGTGGTTCGCCCCCCAAAGGAGAAAAGACTAAAACATTTACAAGAAGGTACTTCAGCAAAAGGGCAGACTGAGGCCATGACCATATACAGTCATTGGATGAGGAACGGGAGTAGCAAAATAACTGACTGCTTTCTCACTGTACAGTATGTAAAACCAATGCAAGAACGCAAAAGTATGCAAATCTACCCAGCGACAAGGTTCATTATGACATACTGTAAGTACACCCCTCTGACACTTCACACCAGAGAACAGGAAGCCCTGTCTGAAAGCCCGAAATGCCACGCACAGTAATGCACTGTGCTGTAACCTGTTAGCAGCGGAGCTGAACACCTGAATGCTGTATAGAGTGCCTGCTAATGCTTACAGCAGTTATCCACAATGATTACAGCAGTTAACCACTGTTTCACCCACACGGTGTCTAAGTGACTCACACCTACACAGGAATGTTCTGTCTCTGACATCAGACCCAGCTCTCTCTCTTTCCCTCTGCATCTCTTCCTCTCTTTGTCTATCAATCTCTCCTTCTCTTGAGCTCCCTCTCGCTCTCTCCCTCTCTTTTTATTCTCTCTCCTTCTCTTACTTTGTCCCCCCCTCTCTCTCTTCATCTCCCCCTCCTCTCAGTCAGGACATGATGGATGCCTGTGAAATGCCCCTCAGTAGAGGAGAGTAAATCCCTGGTGACACACAGAGGGGCATCCCATTAGAACAACACCTGTGCACTGGCAGGTACAGTGTCATGTGTCCACTAAGTGATGCAGCATGCTCAGTAGTCTGTACTCATAGTGCTGGGGATGGGGACCATATAGACTGGCTTGAATTGCATGGAAGGAATTACACCTGTGCCTATAACCTGTGGAAATGAACCTGTCAATCTGTAGGGTTAGCTTTGATTCCAAAGAGTACCTCAATGAATGCATCATGACATGTTTGGTGGAAACATTAACATACAGTAACTATATATCAAATATTCCAGTAAGTCTTCTGTTTGATTACAAAAAATGATCAATATATATTTAACTTTTGGGTGGAATTAAAAGTCCCTGTAAGTGCGGCAGTGGAATCTCGCGTCTGTTAGTACAGGAGTGAAACAGCTGTCCCTCTCCCAGTGTGGTGAGGTGGCGTAGTGTGTTCCATGGCAGCGTCTGTCAGAGCCTGTTTAAAATCTGTGAAGGCTGAGTCACAAATGGCCCCTTATTCTCTCTATAGTGCACTACTTTTGACTAGAGCCCCATGGGCCCTGGTCAAACGTAGGGTGTTATATAGGGAACAGGGTTTGGGATGCACTTTGAGAGAGTGAGCCGGTCGCCCTGCAGTGTCCTTGGGTCTGTTGCCTGCGTTCCCTAGCTCCAGATGGGCCGGGGTGCAGCGGGTGCTGCAGCACGTCTCTGAATGACAGGCACTCGGACTCCAGATGCCTTGCTGCTCTTTCTGGGGCCAGATACCCTGCCCTGTACCTTTGAAACTCACACATCTGTGTGCATCAGCGCACATACCATGCATTGGGGTACAACCTATGTATGAGGCAACACACACATGATTTCCTACAAATGTGACAGTGATGGCATTATTTTAGTATGTGGGTTTTGACCAACCAAATATGTGTGCACATAAGCTCTCTCTCTCTCTCTCTCCCTCCCTCTCTCTCCCTCCCTCCCTCTCTCCCTCCCTCTCTCCATCCCCATGGAGGCTGGGAGATGAAGAATGACAGAACGAAGTTTGAGAAATACCGCAGTCCTCGATAATAGTATATTTTCTCAACACTTAGTCTCGACAGATTATGATCATTTTCCTTTCAATTCAATAATGTTTTTGTGCTCAAATGAAAACTGTAATGTATGGCTTAGAGTTATAGAAACAACTAAAACAGTTGTAGAGCCTGACCGATATGGGATTTTTTTTATATACACCGACTTAACCATGGCAAGATGACCATAGTTATTCCCCCCCGTAAGGCAATCAAACAGGCAAAATGTCAGTACAGAGACAAAGTGGAGTCGCAATTCAACGGCTCAGACATGAGACGTATGTGGCATGGTCTACAGACAATCATGGATTGCAAAGGGAAAACCAGCCACGTCAGCCACGCCTTTCTCCCAGACAAGCTAAACACCTTCTTCGCCCACTGTGAGCATAACACAGTGCTACTGTACCAACGCGGCCCGTTCCAAAGGACTGTGGGCTCTCGTTCTCCGTGGCCCACGTGAGAAATACATTTAAACATGTTAACCCTCGCAGGGATGACAACAGTAGTAGGCCTGGTTGCCAACAATGATGAGACAGCCTACAGGGAGGAGGACAAGGCCCTGGCAGAGTGGTGCCAGGAAAATAACCTCTCCCTCAACGTCAACAAAACGTAGGAGCTGATCGTGGACTTCAGGAAATAGCAGCGGGAGCACCCCCCTATCCACATCGACGAGACCGGAGAAGGTGGAACGTTTCAAGTTCCTCGGCGTACACATCACTGACAACTTGAAATGGTTCACCCACACAGGGGTATACTGTATTCCATTCTACTGTATTTCAGTCTATGCCAATCAGACATTGCTCGTCCTAATATTTATATATTTCTTAATTCCATTCTTTTACTTTTAGATGTGTATATTGTTGTGAATTGCTAGATACTACTGCACTGTTGGGTGTAGGAACACAAGCATTTCGTTACACCCGCAATAACATCTGCTAAATATGTGTATGTGACCAATAAAATTTTATTTGATTAACCGATATATCGGCCAATATTTTTATTATTATAGCTGGAATTAATTTAGCATTTATTTCTCGTTATGGATTGTTCATAAAACAACCCTACAAAGACACTCAGAAAGTTGATTTATTCCATTTGAGGAAAGAACATTAACGAGCCATCCCGGTTCCGGGATCGTGAATACAGCCTCAAGCTCATTACCATAACGCAACGTTAACTATTCATGAAAAACGCAAATGAAATGAAATCAATATGCTAGCTCTCAAGCTTAGCCTTTTGTTAACAACACTGTCACCTCAGATTTTCAAAAATATGCTTCTCAACCATAGAAAAACTAGCATTTGTGTAACAGTATTGATAGCTATTGATAGGCAACATTTTCACAAAAACCAGAAAACCATTCAAATAAAATAATTTACCTTTGAAGAACTTCGGATGTTTTCAATGAGGAGACTCTCAGTTAGATAGCAAATGTTCCGTTTTTCCTGAAAGATTATTTGTGCAGGAGAAATCGGTCCGTTTTCTGCGTCATGTTTGGCTACCAAAAAAAATAACTCCATAATATCGACTGAAACATGGCAAACGTTGTTTAGAATCAATCCTCAAGGTGTTTTTCTACATATCTCTTCAAAGATATATCGTTCGTGGAAGCGTGCTTTCCCCTCTGTATCCCATGGGAAAAAGCCAGCAGCTGAAAATTACGCACCAATTTAGACAAAGGACACCGGGCGGACCCCTGGCAAATGTAATCTCTTATGGCCAATCTTCCAATGATATGCCTACAAATACGTCACAATGCTGCAGACTGTCACGCCCTGGTCTAAGTATTTTGTGTTTTCTTCATGTATTGGGTCAGGCCAGGGTGTGGCATAGAGTTTTTGTATTGTGGTGTGTTTTGTCTTGGGATTTTGGAATGTGTGTATAGTGGGATTGTTACACAGACATCTTGGACGAACGGCAGAGAGCTTAGGTTTATTCATGGCACATTCACAGCCATATAAGGAGACGATGGGAAACAGAGCCTCAAAAATTCTGCTCATTTCCTGTTTGAGGTTTCATCTTGGTTTCGCCTGTAGCATGAGTTCTGTGGCACTCACAGATAATATCTTTGCAGTTTTGAAAACGTCAGAGTGTTTTCTTTCTAAAGCTGTTATTATATACAATTATATGCATAGTCGAGCATCTTTTCGTGACAAAATATTGCGCTTAAAACGGGCACGTTTTTTTATCCAATAATGACATAGCGCCCCCATAGGTTGAAGAGGTTAATGTAACTGCCACATAGAATTCAGGAGAACCAGAAAGACTAGATTTTTTTGTTTTGTTTGTCACATCGGTATGACTGATTTGGGAGACAGGCGCAGGAATCGTTTTTTTTTTCTTACCCAAATTACGGCGCCATGTAAAGGCACAGGGACGATGAAAAAACATACACTATACAAAACACAGGGTAGAAACCCAAAACAAAAGAGCGAGGAATACCTCAAATAAATAATACAAGCCCCCAATGATTAACCTACGGGACGAGACCCGTAATCATCTGCGCAATCCACAATGGCACGAAAGCCAAAACACACAGCACAGGTACTCACGCGCACCAACGGACATTGTAACAATAATTGACAGCACCGTGGTGAACAACGGGCACATATATACAAATACAATCAGTGGGAATAGGGGCCAGGTGTACGCAAGGAAAGTTCCAGAGGGATCTGTGACATTGTTACTCTAGTTATGTAAAAGGAGGTTAAACTGCTGTGCTTCCAGCCAAAAATTGGCCTAGATTCTGAAGAATGAGCTCCCTCATGCTAGACATAGGACACATTTTCAATGTATTACTATTTAGGTACGTTTTCATCGATTGTAGGGCTGTAGCCACTGAGTTCTGGCAGTTGTCACTTGAAAGAAAAACAATCATTTGCTGCTGGCACAGTGCTGCTTCTCGCACCAAGCTGAAAACATTTGAATGAAAGAGTTTCAGGAATACGCATCGCAAAGAACAATAACACACCAGATTTCATTGGCTTCACTTCAAAGGGCTGTAACGTTAATGTTACCACACGTTTTTAGCAAGGCACTTACTTTACATTTTGACAAAACATTAATTGTTTGTCCTGACACCCTACCATGAAACTTCACGTAACAGTATATGGCCAGTGCGCATTTTTTGGCACTTCATTGAGCTGGCAAGCTTCCATCTACTCAACACTCCCCATAGAAGTAGTAAACTAAGAGTTCGTTCACAGTAGTTCACTCTCCTCTCCAACTGGTGTAGTTGCGTTGGCCCAGTGGTAGTGTCCAGTGTCTTAGTGATAGCCTTGCGGAGGGAATAGCTGCACTGTTTGTATTCGGTCATGTCATGTTACCAGTCACCTTGCCCTGGTGTAGCGCCACAATGCAAGATAGGCTTATAGCCATTTTCTCTACATCTTAAATTGGTCCGTTTCAATTGATTAATCGCCAAAATACAAATACAAATACATCGGTCAAAGGTTAATATCGGTCGGGCTCTAAACAGTTGTCCTTTCCTCCATGAGGATTACAAAGATGGCGCCGACTTACGACTTCCAACAAAACTTTGCTATATAGTGACTTTTATTGTGTTTATCTTTACTTTTTTGTAACAGAAAGTTCATACTATTATCGCATATGACCACCAAGCACTTCTGGACATCAGATCGACAGTAACTAACCTCGATTTCGACATCAATGCTGACTTAGCTGTTCCACTGTTTATACCGAACCCCATTCCTTTGTTCCATATGCTACCAAAATGCCGTAGAGGTAGACGAGGTGGAGTCCTGGTGAAATTGAGGCGAAGAGAAAACCGAACAGCACTTCCCTCCGTTCTATTGGCAAATGTCCAGTCACTCGAGAATAAGATGGATGAGCTTTGTTCAAGAGTCTCCTCTCAGAGAGACTTGAAAAGCTGCACTAGTATATCTCTTACTGAAATGTGGCTGGATGATGATGCTATGCACGTAGTACTCGGTGGATTCTCCATGCAGTGGCAGGATCATACAGTGGTTTCGAGAAGTCGAAAGGATGTGGAGTGTGTTTTTTAATAAATAACAACTGGTGTGCTGCTTCAAGTCTGAAAGAAATCTTGAGCTTTTGTTCACCTGACATAGTAAGCTGCAGACACTTTAATCTACCAAGAGAATTATCATCCATATTTATCACAGCTGTCTACATCCCACCCCAAGCCAACACCACTCTGGCACTCAACAAACTGTATGGGGCCATAAACAAACAAGAAACCGCTCACCCAGAGGCAGTGTTTCTGGTGGGCGGTGAATTTAACGCGGGGAGACTTAAACACTTCTACCAACACTCCTGCGCCACTAGAGGCGCTACAACTATAGACCACTTTTATTCTACCTACAGAAACGCATACAAGTCCTCCCTTCGGCAAATCTGATCAAGACTCCAATCCCCTGCATGCGACGATCAGCCGGCAATTGTCTTCACAGACATTTGGAATCTATCCTTGTCCCAGTCTGTTATCCCAACATGTTTCAAGGTGACCACCATTGTCCTTATTCCCAAGAGCTCCAAGGTAATCTGCCTAAATGACTCTCGACCTGTAGCACTCACATCTATAATAATGAAGTGGTTTGAAAGGCTGTATGTCAAGACACATATCAACACCATCATCCCAGACACCCTAGACCCACTCCGATTCACATACCGCCCCAACAGATCCACAAATGACACAATCTCAATTGCACTTATCACATCCCTCTCCCAACTGGACAAGAAGAGAAATAACTATGTGAGAATGCTGTTCATAGACTACAGCTCAGAGTGCAACAACATAGTCCACTCCAAACTCTTCCCCAAGCTAGGGACCCTGGAACTGAACCCCTCCCTCTGCAGCTGGATCCTTGACTTCCTGATGGGCCGGCCCCAGGTGGTGAGGGTAGGCAACAACACCATCTCGCTGACCCTCAACACGCGGGCCCTTCAGGGGTGTGTGCTTAGTCCCCGCCTGTAGTCCCTGTTCAACCCATGACTGCGTGACCATGCAAAATTCCAACACCATCATCAAGTTTTCCGACAACACGACAGTGGTTGGCCTGATAACTGACGGCGATGAGTCAGCCTATTGTACATGATTTGGAAATGCACACACCTGTCTATATAAGGTCCCACAGCTGACAGTGCATATCAGAGTAAAAACCAAGCCATGAGGTCGAAGGAATTGTCTGTAGAGCTCCGAGACAGGATTGTGCAGATGCACAGATCTGGGGATGGGTATCAAAACAATTCAGCATTCAGCAGCATTGAAGATCTCCAAGAACACAGTAGCTTCCATCATTCTTAAATGGAAGACGTTTGGAACCACCAAGACTCTTCCTAGAGCTGGCTGCACGGCCATACTGAGCAATTGGGTGAGAAGGGTCTTGGTCAGGGAGGTGACCAAGAACCTGGTGGTCATTCTGACAGAGCTCTAGAGTTTCTCTGTGGAGATGGGAGAACCATCCAGAAGGACAACCATCTCTGTAGCACTCCACCAATCAGGCCATGACAAACAAGACTATCTGGTCTGATGAAACCAAGATTGAACTCTTTGGACTAAATTCCAAGCTTCACATCTGGAGGAAACATGGCATCATCCCAACGGTGAAGCGTGGTGGTGCCAGCATACTGTGGGGATGTTTTTCAGCGGCAGGGACTGAGACGGGTCAGGATCGAGGAAAAGATGAACGGAGCAAAGTACAGAGAGATCCTTGATGAAAACATGCTCCAGAGCGCTCAGGACCTCAGACTGGGACAAAGGTTCACCTTCCAACAGGACCATAACCCTAAGCACACAGCCAAGACAATGCAGGAGTGGCTTTGGGACAAATCTCTGAATGTCCTTGAGTGGCCCTGCCAGAGCCCGGATTTGAACCCGATCAAACATCTCTGGAGAGACCTGAAAATAGCTGAGCAGCAACGCTCCCAATCCAACATGACAGAGCTTGAGAGGATCTGCACAGAAGAATGGAAGAAACTCCCCAAATACAGGTTTCCCTAGCTTGTAGAGTCAAGAAGACTCAATGCAGTAATCACTGCCAAAGGTGCTTCAACAAAGTACTGAGTAAAGGGTCTGAATACTTATGTACATTTGATATATATAAATATATTTTTTTGTAATAAATGTGCACAAATTTCTAAAAAACTATTTTTGCTTTGTCATTATGGGGTATTGTGTGTAGCTTGATGAAGGGGAAAAAACAATTGAATCAATTTTATAATAAGGCTGTAACGTAACAAAATGTGGAAAAGTCAAGGGGTCCGAATACTTTCCGAAGGCACTGTATATAGAAAGTGAATTCAAAATGGATTAAATATATTTTTTTTCTCATCTGTCTACACACAGTATCCCATAATGACAAAGGGACAATATGTTTTTAGAAATGTTTGCACATTTATTGAAAGAGAAATACAGAAATACTGTATCTCATTTACATAATTATTCACACCCGTGAGTCAACACTTTGTAGAAGCACCTTTGTAGGGCAGCCCAGCCCCAGACGTGACTCTTCTTATCAACTGTATGCAATAATTTGCAATGTGTTGTCTAGGTATTCAACATTCTCTGTGTTGGTCTCACCAACCCCCTTCGTCACACCTCTGAAAAGCAGCGGTTACATCATGTGGGTCTGATATCTGATTGGGTTAACTTTACAGTAATTCCCAGAGCCGTTTGCTGTTCTAGTTAGAGCCTAATGTTAGCTAGCTAACATTGAACATGCTTAGTTAACTCCCAGCACTGTGGCGTTGTTGGCACGGTTCATTGTTGTTTAACTAGCTAACGTTAGCTGGCTGTTTCGTTAGCTAAAGTTATGTGACGTGTGTGAACTTACAATTTGTTTACCTAGCTAGGTACATTGATTACCTAGCTAGCAAGCTAGGTGTCTTAAGCTAAAGTGTACTGTTAGCTAGCTAGCTAAAGTTAGCTGGCTGGCTCCCTAGCTGATTTGATTGTTTCCCAGAGCTGTGTGCTGTTCTAGTTAGAACCTAATTTTAGCTAGCTAACATTGAACATGGTTGGTTAACTCCCAGTACGGTGGCATTGTTGGCACTGTTCATTGTTGTTTAACTAGCTAACGTTGGCTGGCTGGCTGGCTTGATAGCTAACGCTACGTGACGTGTGTACAACAGCCGTTGAATATGGCTGGTGTCAGTAAAAAAAGCATAATGAAATTGTTGCCAGCAGAGCTGGTTAGGCTGTTTTCATGTTATCCAAAAGTAAACAAATCATCGGCCAGTGTCAAGAGTGCATTTTGAGAGCGAAACGAGATGGGTGGGGAAAAAGCTTAGGGTGAGGGTGTGAACTATGCTGAATGGGTGTAGACAAAGAGCTCCTCACTAAATAGCAAAACATTCAAAGTGAGTTTAAAGTTGATCAACTTTCCCATTGTTCCTCAAATGCAGTGTATGATATACAATTTTGTAGCTGAGTCTCTACTTTTAAATCATGTAAAAAACACAATTAAACATTTTGCTACATAAGACCAAATCCAGGTGGTGAGTCACATTTGGCATTTGGTGTTTTAGGTTATTGTCCTGCTGAAAGGTAAATTAATCTCCCAGTGTCTGGTGGAAAGCAGACTCAAACAGGTTTTCCTCTAGGATTTTGCCTATCCTGAAAAACTCCCCAGTCATTAACGATCACAAGCATACCCATAACATGATGCAGCTACCACTATGCTTGAAAGTATGGAGAGTTGTCATGTCTACCCCTGCTCCTCCCCTCCAGCGTTCGACGTCACCGGTTTACTAACCACCGGTCCTGGGAACCATCATTACCATCATTACATTTTCTCTTGTGTTACTATTTTATATTCATCTTTAAACTCTGCATTGTTGGGAAGGGCTCGTAAGGAAGCATTTCACAGTAAGGTCTACACCAGTTGTGTTCGGCACGTGACAAATACGATTTGATTTGAATACCTTCAAAAGCTTTTGTAGCTTGTTGAAAGACACAGCTGACCATGAAACATCTTCTTTTAAAAAAAAACATCTTTGTTTGTACTGTGTGGCTCACTCTATGGAATGTTCAAGAAGCACAATCAACTCACTATGTCAGGGACAGCTCATTTGGTCCTGCACTAGATTTACCATGGATCTTGATAGCTTAGAAATGTTACACAGGATTTAACCTTTGACAAATGCACATATTATGTAAATAATTTATCACTATAGCGGAGCAAGCCACTTAAACATGCTCTTGATTGCCCCCATTGTAACGATTGTCCTCTTCTTCTGACGAGGAGTAAGAGATGTCAGACCAATGTGCAGCGTGGTAAGTGTCCATTTTAATATATAAAACTGAACACTACAAAAATACAAAATAACAACTTGAATGAACAAACGGAAATCAAAACAGTCCCGTATGGTACAGACACAGGAAACAATCACCCACCACTCAAAAGTGAAACCAGGCTACCTAAGTATGGTTCTCAATCAGGGACAACGAATGACAGCTGCCTCTGATTGAGAACCATACCAGGCCAAACACAGAAATCCCAAATCATAGAAAAAGGAACATAGACAACCCACCCAACTCACGCCCTGACCATACTAAAACAACGACATAACAAAAGAACTAAGGTCAGAACGTGACACCCATTACATTCAGTCACTGGACTGCTTGTCCATTGTGATTGAAAATCTCTACATTCAATTCTCCACTTATCTAATTCTGGTATGGCAGGGACCAGCACATTCACAGTATACAGGGTGTCAGGCTGAATTCACAGAACACACTGTTCTATCCACCTCTCTCTTCCTCCCCACCTTTCTCTCGCTCTCTTTCTCCCCCATTTTCTCTCCATCTCACCCTCTCTCGTTCCCCCATTCTGTGAGAGACAGGGAGTGGGGGTTGCCAAGGGATGGGAACAGAGTGATCTTGTTTTGGCCAGTATATTTTCGACAGCCTCTCTTCACCCTAGTGGAGCAGAACAAGCCATACATGCACAGTCATGAACACATTGACAATACTGTACAATCTGAAAATACTGTCTGATTCCCAAATGGCACCCTATTCTCCACATAGTGCCTTTGGGCCATGGTAATGCATTATGTAGGGAATTGAGTGTCATTTGGGAAGCAGTCACTGGAGAGAGACCGCAGTGGTATCGCCATCATCATCAAAGCACCACCTGAGGGTGTTGACTTGACCTGACAATGATCTCAATGGGGAACGAAACGTTGCATTTTGGTGTGTCTTCATAGATCACAGTGGGAGCATATCAGAGTGTTATGCGCTCCAGACATCCTTAGTTTCTTTACATTTGTTTTTCTGTCCAACAGCTGTGGGAATTGTGTCCTTACCTTTTTCATACCACAGCGACTCTGCTGTATTTCATGAAGGTACATTGTATGTGACCTGTAAGAGCACCTGGGATATGTGAGGAATTTATATTTCATGTCAAAAGCTATGGATGGGTTTGTTTGCTTTGACGGAGAGAGACTATCAATTGATCTGATCTGGCTAATTCTGAGGAGACACTTAAAAGCCCAATGAAGTTTGAGCGTAAAATTGATATTTACCACATCTAATGTGTATTGACACATTCTTCAGCATTTGTCATCTAAGAGCTTCGATTTAAGTCCCCTCTTGCCACATGCACGGCAAACTACAGATAAACGAGGACAAACTCGCATGCTTCAGATGAAAGCACACTGAGTGGATCGGAACAGTCCGAGAAATAGAAGTCACAGGAAATGGATAAATGAGAAGCAAATGTCAAGAGACCTCACAACAATGTACAATATTTTGAGTGGAATGCAATCAGATTTCAGGTGAAGCCACAGCACTGTTACAGCAACATTGAAGGTTTTGAATGATATTCACTATGCTCTGGTTAAAAAGTTGTGTTCATAGATTTGTCAAAGGGATGTGAAACTGTGTTGAGATTACTGGTAATGCCCTAGAGTGGTTTGTGAACTACCTGTCAAATTGAACTCCGTGTGTTAATGCAATTAAGGCCGATGGTTGTCTGACATCATAAAGCTGCACTCAGGTGTGCCTCAAGGGTCCATTTTAGGTCCACTGTTGTTTATTATGTAGATCAACAACATTGGGAGACAGATTGAGAAAGCTGATGTATATTTTTGTATTTGACACTGTTCTCTATTCAAGTGGCAGCAGATTGATTTTGACCTTTGAAAAAGCTCAAATAGCTTTAATACCAATACATGGTATTTTCCAATACTAAACTCCGAAAACCAGGCACATGCCCTTCCGGTCTCCAAAGTGCCCTTTTGGGTGGTGGTATAATTCCCCCCCAAAAAATGTTTTTGTATACCTTTTTTGTCGTTGTTCTGAACCCACTTGCTGCAAGTCGTCATTTAATTGACATAAGATAATGAATGTAGCTAGCTACCGACATTTGTAATCCATTTGCCCATTCATAATTTGTCATCAAACCATCCATATGATGTATTCTTCACCATAATTTTTGCCTTAGCCAAAATAACTTTAATATTGTGGTGAATATTTGTTGGTTCATGATGATATCACTGAATATGCTTCCAAAGTCAAGGCAAAGGCATACAGCTAAGTGCGTATGAAACAGCCCTTCTATCCTGGCTTTCACAACAGATAGCAAAGGAGGAGGTCTTCTAGCATCACAAGAGGAGGACTGGGTTAGGCAAACAGCAATGGCTGTAATAGAGCTGTGCTACATGACAATATAGTTATTATGAAATGTGAAATTACTTTGACATGACATAATAAAATTGTACAATGAAGTTAGAAGATTATGGTTATTAGATTATGAAGTTATTATTTAAGAGCATTGATGCTTAATCACAATCTGTATTTTTAAAAAATCGAGTCATCTAGCTGGCTAGCCATTTTGTTAACTGTAGCATATAGTATCCTAATGAGTCTGCTTGCAAACAACATTATCAATCATATAGTAAAGTAATATATATTTTCTCACGGGGGAGGGTGGGTGGGTGGGGGGGGTTGAGCACATGCCCCTCAAAAAGTATGGCCCTGCTGCTAGAGGCAAGCAGTCAGGAGCTAGAAAAGATGCTGAAAACAAAGGAGAGTTATCGTTATGCGTCGAAAATAAACAGACAAATGCATTTTAGGTCACAATCAGAGGAGAAACTAGACGGAGAGATAGATACAAGCCAAACCACTACATGGGTATCTAAAAGTACTGTATGTTGAACTTTGTTTTGAACCTGTCATGCAGCGTATGAAGTGACGTATACCACTGAGCATTCATGGTTCTCAAGACCTTCCTGATTTGCTATCAGCAGCCCAGTGGTTTGTGTGCACTGAGGATGATGGCTATGGGTCATAACAATCGCTCATCATTTGAAGGCATCTAGCCTATGCACTGTATTTTGGACACAGTGGTGCTTGTGCTCTGTAATCTGCCTCTGAAATCAAATGGTGCTCAACAAATCGACCACGGTGTAAAGAGTGTGAGCTTCGGCTGCACTCCTCCTAACATCATTTCTCATGGGGGCTGATGATTTGGTGCACAACGAAGCGTTCCGGAACGTTCTGAAAATGCCCAAACTGCTTATAAATCAGAGATGAGGCCAACGCCCAAGACTACGTAGTTCAAACGCAGGGCAAGAAATTGAACAATTTACTATATACTTCACTGCCCAAAGATTAAAAAAAAAATCTCGAATCAAAAATGCTCAGACTATGTGTTCATCAAGGTAATGGGGTCCAATGAAACCATCATGTGTGATGGCTATTTTATGTTTGGTACAGTAGATATAGGTTCTACGGTGCAGTAATTTTCATTGCACAGCACAGATATCCCCATTAATTCAATGGATCGTCGTCCCTCAACGCTGCATGTCTCTCTTGGCTGCTCAGCGGTGGCAGCCGACTGCGGCCTGACTGGCTGAGTTTCACAGTTTCCACACCCTCTTTTATACTGCCCCTCAGGCTGGGAGAGGAGGGAGCAGGGCGATGCCAGAGTCAAATTGATTACTCACAGAGCACACACCTGACAGAGTCATAGGTTGTGTGTGTGTGTGTGTGTGTATATATATATATAATTTACATTACATTTTTGTCACTTACTGGAGCAATTAGGGTTAAGTGCCTTGCTCAAGGGTTACTGGCCCAACGCTCTTAACCGATAGGCTACCTGCCACCTGCTGTGTGTGTATGAGAGAGAAAGATGAATAAAGAGTGTGTGTGTGTGTGTGTGTGTGTGTGTGTTAGGGTTTCCGCCAGGAAAATTTGGCACCGGACAACGTGACCGGACAGATTTTAATTTACTGGACATTTGAGAAATATACTGGACATCCATATGCATTGGCTTTGTAACCCATTAGGATGTCTACCCACGGTGCTCAAAATCACATTTACATTATTGTCATTCATTTTAACAGAATAGAAATTAGCTTGTAAAGTTGTAAACAAATAAAGTAGAATGATGTTCTGATACCAACATGACAGGTTTTATTTGATAAGCAAAGCATTGCCTGTTGCGTCTTCATCCTTGCTATAAATCACAAATGATTATCATAAAACATAATAATAACAATAATTAGCCTATAAGAACAAGTCGCCTACTTCAAAATATAGATTTTGTATAAACTAATTTGCGAACGACCTGTCCTAAAGGCTATTTGTATGCACATTTTAATGAATAAATAACAAAACAGCTGATTTCAAATACAATCTAGGCCTCTAATTTAATTTAGCCTAAGAATGAACATTTTAACTAATAAATAACAAAACAGCTGATTTCAAATACAATCTAGGCCTCTAATTTAATTTAGCCTAGGAATGAACATTTTAACTAATAAATAACAAAACATGGCTGTCTACAAACACCAGGGCCGTCCGGTCATGGCTAGAAGGGATCCAGTTTTTGTAAACATCAGATTTGACTTTTCGTAGCAGGTTAGGAGAATTTACACAGCAGGTTTAGAGAATTAACTTAGCAGGTTAATCCGGTGTCAAATTTTCCTGGCGGAAACCCTGACACACACACACACACTCTTTATTTCGCTCTCTCACACACTCACAGCGGGCGGCAGGTAGCCTATCGGTTAAGAGCGTTGGGCCAGTAACCCTTGAGCAAGGCACTTAACCCTGATTGCTCCTGTAAGTGACAAACATTTAATGTAAATGATATACACACACACAACCTGTGGCTCTGGCAGGTGTGTGCTCTGTGAGTAATCAATTTTACTCTGATATCACCCAGCTCCCCCCTCTCCCAGCCTGAGAGGCAGTATAAAAGAGGGTGTTGAAAATTAGGTTTAGGTTAGGAAAAGAGTTAGGGTTAGCTAAAATAAAAAATCTACATTTGACATTAATTTGACAAAAGCTAGATCCCTTCTAACCATGGCTGGGCTGTCCCACCCCTACTCCTCATTCCTATTGCGATTCAGCACCACAGCAGTGGCAAGAGGACACTCTAGGTGGCCACAAAATGAAGAAATTCCAAAACTGATGTTGAACAATCAAATTCGATATGAAAATAAAACACATTTGCCTAATCATTGAGAGAAAGCTTATTTTATTTATTAGTCTATGAAGTATATTTGCCTTTGAAGTTGGAGCACATCGACTGGTATTTCCATCAATGCATAAAACACCGTTTTTGCACAATATTCCAAATGCCTGTATTGCAAGAATCACGTTTTTAAGTCAGTTTTGAGTTTATGAACGTTTGTCCACATGTTTTCTCGTCTCCTTCGCTCCTGTGCTGTGTGCACCTTTCCATTTACACCAGAGATTTGTATAAAATGAGGAAATGCACGACTCCGCCCTAACAATGGGAGTCGTTGTACCAAAGGAGGGAATGCAGGCGACAAGTTAGGTCCAAAACAAGCCCATAGCAACGCATTGGGCTTATTTTGGACGGAATTTAGTGAGAGTGAAACTTCTTACTTCTTCTCTTCCTCTGGTTTACACACCCACCAAGCCCCTCTCACTAACAACAACAAAAATGTCTGGCCCACATCTGGCCTGATTCTGACATGCCAGATCTAAAACTGCTGGCCTGGGTCTGGCAGCTGGATTTCGCCCGAGTCCGAAATGAATGACGGCCGACTAGGCCAGAGTAATTCGGCCCAGATCTGGCAGCCTGAACTAAGCCAAAGCGGCCATTTTAGGGCCAGAATTGGCCCAGATCCACTCGATTCAACCGCCCCCCCCACACACACACACACTCAAAAAAGAATAATGATGTTAAATTGAGGAAGTAATATTGCAGCTATCAACCGAACTATGAACAACATAAGCATAAAAAAGACATGACATTTTCTCATTTTACCTTTTTTATTTAAATATATGAAATTCACTTTTGAGTGCGTGTCATCCCTCAACAAGTACTACTTATGTACAGTAGCATGGACATATCCAAATAAATGTCACTAGAAAACAGCTTTAAAAAAAACCCGCAAATGCAGCTACTTTGATGTTATTCTGTGCATAGTTGAAGCAATTGTGTTAGCCATAGTTGGCTACCTAGCAAGTAAGGGATAAGAACATTGCCAGCCTGCATAGCAATCAAATTAATAGAATGAGCAATCAAATTAATAGAATGAACAACAAGTCCGCTTCTCTATCAACCGAACCAATAGCACAACTGGAAGGATGAAATAGCATGAATTTACTTATCAAAATTCTAATCTCAAAGAAAACATGTACATTTTTACCAGTAAATGTGGTCTTGTTTTCTTTGGCAACCGTGGAATAAGTGGGATAAACGCCTCCGCTCTGTACATTACTTGGAACTAATAAACTCGGGCAGTACCGAGTCGTCCATTATTTCCAGATAATGTACAAAGAGTCAGTGTTCATCCCTTTATCCCATGTATGTATGCGTGTATGTCAATGTATCTATTAATCTCTGGGTCTATCTGCCCTTTCCTTGCTGTGTTCGGTCCTCTCCTTCCTGCGTCCGTCTCTGTCTGGTGCAAGCTGCAGCCACCTTATGACAAACTTCTCTGTCTCTCCATCTGTAGCCTTGGATGTGAAAGTGTTTCTCCTGACAGCCCCTTTGAATAACAGAAAAAAAAGAGCAAAAAAACGACGTGCATTTTTTCTTACAATTTGTTGGATTTTGACACCACACAAAAATCTTAGGAATCACAATCCAGACCTCAAGTGGGAAGCACATCAACTGCAGAAGTTTTCCATTTCAACAGTGAGTCAAACAGATCAAGAGATATGAATATGTGCCGGTTGTAGCGCCACCGTGTGGTCAATCTGAATGTGCTTGCGAATATTGAGTCTTGACAGGGTTTGGAACATGTTTACCAAGTTTGGTTACAATACAAATATCCATGTCTGATTTGATGCATTTATATACTATTCTGTAAAGGATTGCCTTGAAGGACCTTGGTACACACTGTAGATGCAATATATTCAGTTTCATCCAGATCGGCCCTGTGGTTCCGGAGGAAATGACATTTAAGTCTTAAAAAAAAAATCTAAATGGTGGAAAATCCATCATGGCAGACCTTGTGGGTCCTTGAGGCAAATGTGTTCCTTGTGAAAAGAGGGACCTATGCACAGAAGATTAGGACTCTAGGTCAGGGATGGGCAACTGGCGGCCCACAAAGGCCTCGGATCAATTTCCCAAGGAAAATAACTATTTTATGTGATCTATTGCCAGGCTATGTCATAATAGTATTTTCATCCCTAATTCTATGGTCAGGCCACTGTCTGTTCCTCACAACAGTCTCTCTTATCTTGTGTCCCTTCCCCTGCCCAGTATTCATGGATACAGCTCTCAGATGATAAACATATGGTCCGTGCTATTCAGCATCCTTTGGATGTCGCTACCCCATTGAAGTTGACATAAAATGGTTAAGGTTAGGTAAGGGATTTGGTTGTGTGTAATGTTAGGGTAAGGTTTAAGATTAGGGTTATGGTTTAGGATTCCAAATTGCACTGACCATATAGGAGCTATGGATGCAAGGACTGGCCATCCGTTATATAAAAACTATAGTTTTGAGGCTATACAGTGTTTGTTTTCAGTTAATCCTATGTTTGGTTCTGATGGGGAAGAACAGTTGACCGAAGCTCAACAAGCATTTATAACATTTTCTTTGAGAAGCAATAGGTATACAGTGACTAGTGAAAGTCTACACACCCTTGAACAGTTTTCACATTTGAGATTGACTCTTTTACTGTCCAGCCACACCATCCCAGGCTCAGGGTGCCATCCTTCAGATTCACATTTTGAGTATTTGTTGCACGGTGGTGGAGACAGTCCATCAGAGAGGCTGAGGGTGGAGAAACAGAGTCTGCTGGTAGGGAGACAAACAAGAAGTCATGTGTTGTAGAGCACATCACATTACATGGGGTTCAAGTGAAGAATGGGTTCCGCTGGAAATACTCATCATTCAACCTATAGAATGTTGTTTTACATTATACTTCTATTATTAGCGGGAAGTTCAAATGTATTGTAAACCAAAACGGATGTACTGTAATTGTTCAACAAATAATATGTTATTGTGAGTGATAACTGTTTTGTCACACATTCATCTCTCGCTGTGAGACGAGAGTATTTGATGCATGGAGGTGGAACGAGGAGACAGTCCGTCAGAGAGGCTGAGGGTGGAGAGACAAGAGTCTGCTGGCAGGAAGACAAACAAGAAGACTATTGTCGAGCACATCCCTTTACATGGAGTTCAAGTGAGGAATGGGATCAGCTGGGAACACAAATAATTAAACCAATAGAATGTTTAAGATTATACTTTTTTTTTTAATAGATTTGCTTCTCAATGAAAGACAGCAGCTGATTGACCCATTGACTGTATAGGGTCAACCATGACTAGTTTCACAAAACTATTTATTGTTTTGGATCTAGCTAACATTAGCTAGATCCAAATTATTCAAGTAGCTAACGTTAAATAACCACTGGGACTATATAATAAATATATAGTAATACTTATTTTCCACCATAATTTGCAAATAAATTCATTAAAAATCCTACAATCTCTCACATCCTAGATATGAATGAATGAAATATTCTTATTAAATACTTTTTTCTTTACATTGTTGAACGTGCTGACAACAAAATCACACAAAAATGATCAATGGAAATCAAATTTATCAACCCATGGAGGTCTGGATTTGGAGTCATACTCAAAATTCAAGTGGAAAACCACACTAAAGGCTGATCCAACTTTGATGTAATGTCCTTAAAACAAGTCAACATGAGGCTCAGTAGTGTGTGTGGCCTCCACGTGCCTATATGACCTCCCTACAACGCCTGGGCATGCTCCTGATGAGGTGGCGGATGGTCTCCTGAGGGATCTCCTCCCAGACCTGGACTAAAGCATCCACCAACTCCTGGACAGCGTTGGTGGATGGGGCGAGACATTATGTCCCAGATGTGCTCAATTGGATTCAGGTCTGGAGAACGGGCGGGCCAGTCCATAGCATCAATGCTTTCCTCTTGCAGGAACTGCTGACACACTCCAGCCACATGAGGTCTAGCATTGTCTTGGATTAGGAGGAACCCAGGGCCAACCACACCAGCATATGGTCTCACAAGGGGTCTGAGGATCTCATCTCGGTACCTATTGGCAGTCAGGCTACCTCTGGCGAGCACATGGAGGGCTGTGCGGCCCCCCAAAGAAAGGCCACCCCACACCATGACTGACCCACCGCCACACCGGTCATGCTGGAGGATGTTGCAAGCAGCAGAACGTTCTCCACAGCGTCTCCAGACTCTGTCACGTCTGTCACATGTGCTCAGTGTGAACCTGCTTTCATCTGTGAAGAGCACAGGGCGCCAATCTTTGGTGTTCTCTGGCAAATGCCAAACGTCCTGCACGGTGTTGGGCTGTAAGAACAACCCCCACCTGTGGATGTCGGGACCTCATACCACCCTCATGGAGTCTGTTTCTGACCGTTTGAGCAGACACATGCACATTTGTGGCCTGCTGGAGGTCATTTTGCAGGGCTCTGGCAGTGCTCCTCCTGCTCCTCCTTGCACAAAGGCGGAGGTAGCGGTCCTGCTGCTGGGTTGTTGCACTCCTACGGCCTCCTCCACGTCTCCTGATGTACTGGACTGTCTCCTGGTAGCGCCTCCATGCTCTGGACACTACGCTGACAGACACAGCAAACCTTCTTGCCACAGCTCGCATTGATGTGTCATCCTGGATGAGCTGCACTACCTGAGCCACTTGTGTGGGTTGTAGACTCCGTCTCATGCTACCACCATCATTCAAAAGTGACCAAAACATCAGCCAGGAAGCATAGGAACTGAGAAGTGGTCTGTGGTCACCACCTACAGAACCACTCCTTTATTAGGGGTGTCTTGCTAATTGCCTATAATTTCCACCTGTTGTCTATTCCATTTGCACAACAGCATGTGAAATTTATTGTCAATCAGTGTTGCTTCCTAAGTGGGACAGTTTGATTTCACAGAAGTGTGATTGACTTGGAGTTACATTGTGTTGTTTAAGTGTTCCCTTTATTTTTTTGAACAGTGTATTATGTATATGTGTGTTACTGTAATTCAGCGTTTAGCTGCCATAATACACATGAAGCTAAATAAACCATTATTATCATCATTATGAATCTTGGAGCGCTCTTTGCCATCTCCGCTCGAGACCAGTTCGGGGTTGCGCGAGTCCTTTGTGACTCACTGGACATAGCTAGCTTGCTAACTGTTAGCTACGTTAGCTATGTTAACCGGATGCTTTCTTGCCTAGTCTTAGCTAGACTACCTATGTTTTTAAAAACACTAGCTAGCTTATTTAGCTACCTAATATCACATAGGCTAGACCCTAAATGTATTGACTAAGCTAGCTACCTCTACTCTAACAGTTAGCTAAGATAGCGAGCTAACATTAACGTTAGCTGACGTTAATGAGAAACTTTGACAATCATGACCAGTCTAAAATGAAGCTAGCCACAATGTCACAAACGACTTAGCGACAAAATAAATTACTACAAACACAAAACCTACAATTACCTATTTTTTTTTACTTTTTCGTATCTTCTACTGCTGGTCTCGACTGTTACCCAACTGACTGACTCTCACAACGACCGCTAGAAAGTCAGGCACCGAGGCCGGCTCTAGCTGCAAGGCAGACGGCTCAAACAGCAGAGGCCACCGCTGCTGGATCGTGTGTTTTTTGGTTCCTTTAGAGGTAATGCTAGCTCCCTATTAAGGATACTTAAGCAAACATTGATGATACATGTTGATGAAAATGTTCGATGTCTCAGAAATATGAGGTGTGAAATAATTGTGGGACATTAAGCAGAAGCTTTTATCCAAAGTGACAGTATATATGTATACATTTATTTTCTGTTCGTAGCCCTGGGAATCGAACCCACAATCATGACATTTTGAGCGCCAGGATTTTTTCCATTGACGGTCATGGTCGTTATTTATTCATCTATTTTAATAGACTACATTTGTAACAGCTATTGCAATAATTCACCATGCATGGCTGCATCAATCCTTCCAGCCTAGGTAGCAGATGATCAAATGGAAGATATAGGCCTATTCGTTCCTCCAGGCTGCGCGCTCTGTGGTTGCCAGGCACGCTCCACTATTGATATCATTAGGCCTACGTTTTTAGAAAATACCATTATTTTGTTATTATTATCTCCTAGGCTACAACAGTGATGTAGGCTACTTATTAATTTTGTTACATTTAGCCCTTTTCAATGATATCCAATTGGTAGTTACAGTGTTGTCCTATCGCTACAACCCCTACAGACTCAGGAGAGTCAACCCTGCCAATCCGCACTGCTTGCTTAACCCACAAGCCTGCTGCACCGATGTGTCAGAGGAAACACCATCCAGCTGGCAACTGAAATCAGCTTGCAGGTTCCCTGTCCTCCACAAGGAGTTGCTAGAGCACAATGGGACAAGGAAATCACAGCCGGCCTAACCCTCCCTTAACCCGGACAACGCTGGGCCCAGTGTGCTCCGCCTCATAGGTCTCCCAGTCACAACTGGCTGTGACATAGCCTGGGATTGAACCCAGGTCTGTGGTGATGCCTCAAGCACTGTGATGCAGTGGCTTAGACCGCTGAGCCAGTCAGGAGGCCCCTTTGTATTATTAGATTCATAATTCTTTTAATTCTTCAATCTCCTGCTGAATAAAAACCTCATATGGCCCTACTTCTGAAAAAGTGAATCAGGCCAGATATGCTTAAGTGGACTCGGCCCGAGAACCATTAGCCGGAACCCAGAGTAATATGATTCTGCCGGACTCGGGCCGTATGAAACCCACCCAAGTCGATGTCGAGTCCGCCGAGTCTCAAGCGGCCCGAACTCACCGTGTTGACTGGGCTCTGACACGCGGGTTTTAATTAACTTGCTATTTGACGTTTTTGTCCAACAGACACCAAAACACATTGAGAAATTATTTTACAGTAATAGAGAAGTTCACCTTTCTAATGATGCCCTTTTTATGTCTCAACTACTCAAATAGCACGCAGAGCATACACTACTAAAACAAGAGTATCAATGAACATTGATTGTGGAAAATGAATGCTCACGTTTGTCGCACGCAGCATTTCGGTAGTAGGTACCATTTTAGCCAAAGACTGTTATACTAGCTGTCTTGTCTGTCTTTTATAAATGTGCAATAAGCATAAGACACACTTATATAAAGAACTGGAAACTCATTCTCATTCTGAGAAATAAAGGTAGGCCATTTGATTTCAACATCTGACCAAAGTGGACAGGCTTACATGCTGTTCAAACCGTTGGAGACGGACAGAAGTGTGTTCATAACAATTCAACTGTTCTACCTTGTTAGCCAGCAAATAGATCCAAGTTGGCTAAACTTGAAATACAAAGATTAGCTGGCTACTCACGAGTACATGGGCTTGTGCTTGAGAGATTGTTTATGAGACGTGTTAATTGTCTATAGCATAATGCCGGCTACAAGAAGTTAGTCATTTTTAGTGAATATGCATTATGCATGGTTATGGTTAAATTTGTAACAAAAAAAGGGCATTTTCATAGACAGTCTTGTTCAGTAACTTGTTCAGCCAGTTCAGTGATTATTGCAAACTGTTTTGATAAAATAAGACAATTATTAGTGGATTTTATGGTTGTGGAAGGCTTATATTTAGCCTAGGTATAACTTCACAAGCCCTGAATTGATTTGATTATTGCTGACTGTTTGAACTGCAGTGCATATGACCGTTAATTGTACATTAAAGCTCATGGAGAGAAAACATTGTGATAACTGTAGATATACTGTATATCTTGAATCGCACATAAGTTTGAAAAAATGTAGGTTTGATTTTTTTTTGCCATATAGCCCAGCCCTAAATTGTAGTTAGCCTGATGAATCACATTAAATTCTTCCCGGTGCTCTGTTGTTCGCTACATACTTTAGTCTGAGACTGACATCATTTAAGTAGTTTGTGGTGATGAGGGGCACCACAAAGTGATACGACTGAGACTGCCACCACAAAGTGATAAGACTGAGACTGCCACCACAAAGTAATAAGACTGAGACTGCCACCACAAAGTAATAAGACTGAGACTGCCACCACAAAGTAATAAGACTGAGACTGCCACCACAAAGTAATACGACTGAGACTGCCACCACAATGTAATAAGACTGAGACCGCCACCACAAAGTAATAAGACTGAGACTGCCACCACAAAGTAATAAGACTGAGACTGCCACCACAAAGTAATACGACTGAGACTGCCACCACAAAGTAATAAGACTGAGACTGCCACCACAAAGTAATAAGCGATTGGATCGTCTCTAATCAGAGTATCAAACTGCCGCTTTACCAACGTGTGTTCTGGCTCTGGCCCAACCCATTGGTTTCTGGACCAATCAAGCGGCCCGGAATGTTTTCGCATTTGGTGAAGGGTTGGGGATGTGCTCAGATCCAGACTCATTGCAGTGAAGAAACTAAGCAGGGAGTCTGGATAGCCAGGCAAAGTTGTAGGGATATACCATTTGAAACAGACAACATACTTGAACCCAAAGTGGACAAAAATATATTCAACATAAGAGTCATATGGGCTATGTGAATCTGTCACATGTCTGAAATGAAGAGGACACACACACTTCTGAAGTCAAAGTAGTGTATGTCTCATCATATGCCCTTGATGAGGATAACTGAGGGACAGTGGAGAATGACCCTAAAGACATGACACATACTTTTACTGTGAGACCATTCGTCAAACCCAAGATGTAAAAATTAGGCAACAATAGGCGTTCCTTGCAGGAGATCATGCAGTATTGGACTCCTCTTGGTCTTTTCACACCAGCTAGAGATCAAAGGTCTGAGAGACCACAGGCCTGGCTGGGAGTAGGGATGCGTCCCAAATGAAAAACTATTACCCATTTGGTGCACTACTTCTGGTCAAAACTAGTGCACTAAATGGAAAATAGGGTGCCATTTGGGGCGCAAGCTAGAGTGGTGTTGAGACACTATCATGGGTCACAGTGTGAGGAAATCTAACACATCCATCTCGTTTGGTATGACCCAGGCTTGGAGAGACTGCTGTGACCTCCTTATAACACATCCCTCTGAGGGGAAGGGAACAGCCAAAACATTATGAATCATTAAGAACGATTGCGTTCAAAGGGTCGGGGGTGAGGAGGTGATGTCTTGCAGAAAATTCAACCATCAACCGTCACCATGTTGCAAAATAATCAAACAGAAATGAGTACAATGTGTTATTCAAACAAAATGAGTGAACAGTAGTCAATGTGCTGAATGCACCATTCCACAGAATTGACTGTATTTACACCGCACCACATCACAATTCCAAGCCTCCCAAACTGAATGCCTCCACTTGACCAAAGGGAGTTTTATCCACAACAGATATACAGTAGCTGAGCATGAATTTTCAAAATAACAGGAGACGTTCTCCTTTTCAATACCCACATGCACTGAGAGGGAGCTGAGAGAGCAACCTCCAGCTGCCTTAAAATGGAAGAGGGGAACATCCCTGCAGGATATGGCTAAGAACATTAACCCCCCCCAGCGCAGCTATGAAAACCACTATTGAATGGCTGAGGCTAATGTGACTTTCATTAGCGCTATGCTAGCAGCCAGAGGCTGAGGCAGGCCAAACCCAAATAGAAAAGAGCTACAGCATAACTGTGTCGGATGCCCAACCTTCTACTACCCCGAGCCCAACTGATTGAATTCCTGCCTCGCCCAATGGAATCATTCCTAAGCTCCAGTTGCTCCCATATTAAGCATTTGGGTTTCGTTCGGTTGGGTTCTTAACTAACCCGACGGGTTACCAGAGCAATTGTTTCAATATCTAAAGTCAAAAGATGCCAACCCATGGGAACAAGATGACAAAAACATGAAGATTCAAAATACCCATTAAACACTAGCTGAAGCGTTTCTCGAACATTACCTATAAAAACAATCCATGAAATGACATCATGGTAAACAAACTAAAAGTTCCTCCGTACTTTCTACTCAGCTACCTGGAGGAGTTGCCATGCCAAAGTCAATGGGGAACTTTTGTCCCCCGTTATTTTATCCTGGCAACAGTGTGGTACACCCAGCTTCACACTCCTTTCTTTTTTTCCTCTCTTTCTCCCACTCCCTTTCCTTCCATTACCTCCATCTTGCCAGATTTGCCCCATGCACCTGGGACTCTTAATGCCAGGAAAGAAAAACAAAAATCTTCCGTTTCAGGTCGGTATGGGAGCAACAAAGTTTGTGAATGGGTATTTGAGAGAAATGCTGGTATTTTTAGCAGCAGAATGCTGCACAATTACCAGTCGAGTCCCAGGTGCGGCTTGGAGGCCTGCTTTCTGCTGAGCCCTGGAGTGCCATTGAAGCCTGCTCTAGAATCATCCATTTTCATCGCCTCTTCGTCGGCTCCCACAGACAGCAGATGTGCACTGCTGCGATCACCGCATGGCTGCCTGCCACGATGCAGGTCAAACATTCCAAGTGAGAAGAAGTTAGAGAGAAAAAAGTGTGGCGAAACGATGTCCAAACAGCATGAAAGAACACTGGAGTTGTAGATGATGAAATTGCATGCATGCAGAGGTGATTTTAAACATTAGGCTGTAGGTGATGAACTGTGGGGCTTCCTAATTCGAGAGAGGTCCCAATGTGGGGCTCTCAGGTCTCCATTGATGTGGCAGGCCTTGTTATACCTGAAAGACAGTCAGACCTGAGTGGTTCTGCAGTGGAGCTGTCCTCCTATCCCTGACATCGATATAGGGGCTTTGAAAGTGGGAAAACAATAGTTTTGACAAGCGCTATCGGGCCTAGCAGTGTGAAGGCAGGCCAAACGATTTCATTTCGCAGCCAAGTTCATTATCAGAACAGACAGAGTGTACTAATGCCTGAAAACCAACAATAGCAAAGCATCCTTCTAATTAAGCCCTTGAGTAGCGTTGCTTAGTACACCAGCCTATCTGTTTTGGATGCCTGCGAAGCGCCTGATTGGATTCAAGAATGCTCCTAATAGCCTCCCTATTTTTCCCATAGGCCACAGAGGAATCTGCTGAATTCAATGAACCAACCACGGGGCTTTGTCTCAAGCTTTTAGAAACTGATTGAGGCATATGACTACCATTATTTTTTTTACATAAATTCCACATTCATTCTGTCAACATTCCATGTCAATGACAGTGAGCATGAAATAGCTACAAAGGACAAGAACAAGCAAATAAATGTAGACCGTAATTTGTTCTTCATTTGTAGAGGACCTACGGCGAGCTGGTTCAAGCTAGGCCATACCATTCAATGCTACATTGTTACGATTGAAATTCCTTGTAACGATCCTCTTCCTCTGATGAAGAGTAGTCAAGATCGGACCAAAACGCAGCATGGTAAGTGTCCATGTTAATATTTATTTTAACTCAGAACACTAAGACAAAATAACAAAACTAGACCAACACGAAACAGTTCTGTCTGGTGCAGACTACCCACAAACACAGGTGGGAACAGGCTACTTAAGTATGGTTCTCAATCAGAGACAATGATTGACAGCTGCCTCTGACTGGGAACCATACCAGGCCAAACACATAGAAATACACCACACAGAAAACATAGAATGAACAACATAGAATGCCCACCCCAACTCACGCACTGACCAAACCAAAATAGAGACCTAAAAAAGGAACTAAGGTCAGGACGTGACATTCCTCACCAAGACAGGCCAGCACCAGGCCAAGACAACCAGAGCAGAGTACTGGCAGGCACGCAGCACGGCTCCAATTTTACCGTACAAAAGTACTGAACACAATAGGAGTACTTGACTCCTCTGGCACTTAACAGTCTAGCTGGCCCCATAACTTCTCCCCTTACTGCTCTCTCCTTTCAGAGGGTGGAAACAAATCGGTCTACGAGTACAAAGCCAACTGTGCGTTTTACACAACGGAGTTGTTCAGAATAAGTGATCTCTGTCTATAAACACACTGTTTTCACACAATGGAGAATGGAATATTTTACAGCTAGGAGAGAGGGTCTAAAAATGGACATCTCAGCTAGGAAGCGAACAAGAAGTGGACTCACTCTATCCCCCCGAGGTGACGGAAATTAATTAAATCCGGCACGGCAGATGCTGCCTTTTTATGAAACGGCTCTGTTTCGAGATGGCCCTCAAATTAGCCAAATTGGAGTGATGTGACAACCTAAGAACTGTGTCTGCTTTTGTTTTGAAGCTGGCTGTCCCCTCCAATGACTGTTAGCTAATGTCAGACCAAACGGAGTGAATTGTACTTTTTTATTTAACCCTTATTTTACCAGGTAGGTTGACTGAGAAAACATTTCCATGTACAGCAATGACCTGGGGAACAGTTACAGGGGAGAATGAGCCAATTGGAAGCTGGGGACGATTAGGTGGTTGTGATGGAATGAGGGTCAGATTGAGAATTTAGCCAGGACACCGGGATTAACACCCCTGCACACACGATAAGTGGCATGGGATCTTTAGTGACCACAGAGAGTCAGGACAAACGTGTAACGTCCCATCCAAAAGAAAGCACCTTACACCGAGCAATGTTCCCAATCACTGCCCTGGGGTATTGGGATATTTTACAGACCAGAGGAAAGAGTGCCTCCTATTGGCCCCCCAACACCACCTCCAGCAGCATCTGGTCTCCCATCCAGGGACCAACCCTGCTTCAGAGGTAAGCCAGCAGTGGGATGCAGGGTGGTGTGTTAAAAGCATGCATGCGCCAATGTGCTTAAATTAACAGAATGACTTTCCACTTGAAGGGCATTATCACGGCCCCAAAACAGATTTATCTCTGGATTAAATCATTCACAATTCACAACGCGTCCCCTTTATAGTGTGTGATCTAATTCGTTCAATAAAACCGAAAACATTGAAGGGCTAATTCTCCCGAGGATAGATGGTCAAGACGGATTCTAAAATGGCTTCCTTGTCTCAACAAGCCGATGATACCGTAGATAGTAAGTGATGAACATTTAATAATGAGCTTAGTGTACGATATCTTTGATTCATATTTGATAAAGGCCTTTGTAAAGCATAGATAGAGATCTATGGATCTGTTTATGACAACCAACCTAATGAAAACAGGCACACGTTGCTATGTCATAAACGGGTTGCACATGCATCTTTAATCGTGTCCATTTTTATACTGACCTCAATGTCTCAAGAGGGTCAATCGTTAGAAACGTATTTGTTTATAAAGTCGCGTTGACCCTGACACTGCACCAGAGTTCACAGCTTGTTCTACAGAACTGGAGGATGTAGACTTGAAAACCCCCAACACACACACTCCAAACAGTCTTGCTTTGCTCTGCAGATCAATGCCCCCCCCTCGTGTGCTTCTCAGCAGGGCTGACTGAGTATTAGAGCACTCACTGCTTAGTTTGACAGTGTCCCAGATTGCACCCTATTCTCAATGTGGTGCGCTACTATGGACCAGAGCCCTGGCCTGTGGTCTAAGTAGGGCACCGCATAGAGAATATGGTGCCATTTGGGAATTAGCCTATGACTCGCATATCTCGAATAAGACGGTTGCGGAAATATGTTACATCCTCAACAATAGAGGCTTCTCTGATGTGAACCTGAACCTGCGGCATAGAAATCTCAATCAAGCCGACACCCACACGTTGAACACAGGCAAATAAATACAGCTCGCAACATTGTAGGAGAGTACAACTTTTTCCAGTCTTTTAAGTTAAATATACCATACAGTAAAAACAATTCAGGGCCAGCAATTAAGAGCAAAAAATCCACCACAGACAAACATCATCTGTTGCATTTGATGCCATGTTCCATACAGGCAAAACGTTCTACCCAAAAAAACACGAAGTTAAGCTGGAAAAAAAAAGAATGAGACTGCAAAACCATTGCAACAGGAGTTGCTGTTAGAGAGGACGAAGGTAACCACATAAGCAGGGTCAGGGGAGCGGAAGTCTCTCCATTTACAGGAATCCAGAGGTCCTTGTCCCACTGCAGGAAATCTGTCCAAACTCAAAAACCACATAGCTTAGGCCTTTCACCCAAGAACACGTGGTCACTTTCCTGCCAAGCCTACCCTGGCCATCATGATCAAGGTTCAATTAAAGTTCACTGTTCTAAGGGGCATCTGAAAAGGTCCCCGTGAGAACACTGGAATGGGAGTGAAGGCTGCCAATTTCCTTTCCCCAGAAATTGCCAAGGAAACAACAACCTTTCCAGTAATGGAGTTGCCTGCTGCTGGTCGTGATGTGATTGGATTTAACGTTGTGTTCTCTCTCGGCGAGGGAGCAGAGACTCGACGGGTACGGCATCTCAAGTGTAACGTACATATTCAATCCGGCGGCTTTAATAACTTCTATTATGTCTATTGACTCTCCCTGGGCAGAGACACAGGAAGTCCCAAATGGCACTCTATTCTCTGAGACAAATTCAATAGGGAATAAGGTGCCATGTGATAAGCAGTACTAGACGCCTGCTGCTGGAGAAAGGGATAGGGAACTGCTTGTAATGTGCCTGATATTGGTTAGTATGATTGTGTTAGAGGGTTAGAGGCTTGTTACCCCATGGTGTATGACCGAGGTGAGATGTGATAACAAACTCCATACCATTTACAGTTGAAGTCGGAAGTTTACATACACCTTAGCCAAATACATTTAAACTCAGTTTTTCACAATTCCTGACATTTAATCCAAGTAAAAACTCCCTGTCCTAGGTCAGTTAGGGTCATCACTTTATTTTAAGAATGTGAAATGTCAGAATAATAGTAGAGATAATTCATTATTTAAGATTTTATTTATTTCATCACATTCCCAGTGGGTCAGAAGTTTACATACACTCAATTAGTATTTGGTAGCATTGCCTTTAAATTGTTTAACTTGGGCCACCTTCGGGTTGCCTTCCACAAGCTTCCCCCAATAAGTTGGGTGAATTTTGGCCCATTCCTCCTGACAGAGCTGGTGTAACAGTCAGGTTTGTAGGCCTCCTATGTACTCGCACACACTTTTTCAGATCTGCCCACAAATGTTCTATAGGGTTGAGGTCAGGGCTTTGTGATGGCCACTCCAATACCTTGACTTTGTTATCCTTAAGCCATTTGTCCACAATTTTGGAAGTATGCTTGGGGTCATTGTCCATTTGGAAGACCCATGTGACCAAGATTTAACTTCCTTCCTTCCTTCCTTCCTTCCTGACTGACTGATGTCTTGAAATGTTGCTTCAATATATCCACATAAGTTTCATCCCTCATAATGCCATCTATTTTGTGAAGTGCACCAGCCCCTCCTGCAGCAAAGCACCCCCACAACATGATGCTGCCACCCCTGTGCTTCAAGGTTGGGATGGTGTTCTTTGGCTTGCAAGCCTCCCCCTTTTTCCATCAAACATTAAGATGGTCATTATGGCCAAACAGTTCTATTTTTGTTTCATCAGACCAGAGGACATTTCTCCAAAAAGTATGATCTTTGACCCCATGTGCAGCTGCAAACTGTAGTCTGGCTTTTTTATGGCAGTTTTGGAGCAGTGGCTTCTTCCTTGCTGAGCGGCCTTTCAGGTTATATTGATATAGGACTCGTTTTGCTGTGGATATAGATACTTTTGTACCAGTTTCCTCCAGCATCTTCACAAGGTCCTTTGCTGTTGTTCTGGGATTGATTTGCACTTTTCGCACCAAAGTACGTTCATCTTTAGGACACAGAACGGGTCTCCTTCCTGAGCGGTATGACGGCTGCATGATCCCATGGTGTTTGACATCATTTCTCCATGATGTCAAGGAAAGAGGCACTGAGTTTGAAGGTAGGCCTTGAAATACATCCACAGGTACACCTCCAATTGACTCAAATGATCAATTAGCATATCAGAAGTTTCTGAAGCCATGACATAATTTTCTGGAATTTTCCAAGCTGTTTAAAAGCACAGTCAACTTATTGTATGTAAACTTCTGACCCACTGGCAGTGTGATACAGTGAATTATAAGTGAAATAATCTGTCTGTAAACTATTTACAACTATTGTTGTAAAAAATTACTTGTGTCATACACAAAGTAGATGTCCTAACCGACTTGCCAAAACTATAGTTTGTGAAATTTGTGGAGTGGTTGAAAAACAACTTCAACTGTATGTGAGTAACACAATGCAATCATGTTGGAAAGGGAGATAAATGACAATGAGGAAGCAAAAGAGGAGGAGGATAAAGAATATCCTTGTGAATGTTGTCCTTTACATTATTTATGGCTGCCAACTCTTACAAGCTGTAGGCATCTTAGAAGCATTACAAAGAGGAAAGTAAGAGATAAGACTACAAAGCACGACATACAGAAGCAGGATAACGCAGGATCCTGTAGCAAGGCCTTCCTCCTCACACAGTATAGCAAGCAAAACAGGTAGCCTAGTGGTTAGAGCGTTGGACTAGTAACCGAAAGGTAGCAAGATTGAATCCCCGAGCTACAGTTCTGCCCCTGACCAAGTCAGTTAACCCACTGTTCGTAGGCTGTCATTGAAAATAAGAATTTGTTCTTATCTGACTTGTCTAGTTAAATAAAGGTTAAAAAAAACACTCAGCCCTCCCTCTCCCTCACTTCAGCAGAGGGAGATAGTGTGGATAAAAAGAGGTGTTTAAGCTGCGCCACTTGAAGAGAGGTCTCATCTGCAGCCGCAGGTGTTGTCCATTGCACAGCTCTGGCGGGTAGACATCACAGCCACTGCTCTAGGCCACACGTCTACAGATGCTGCAATAGTCCTCCTCACAGACACGAAGAGGAGGAGGGGTGGCCCACAGCTTTAGCTAACAGTACAAGGACAACAACACTCAGGCTGTTTACTGTATACAGTGCCGTCAGAAACTAGTCACACCCCTTGATTTTTCCACATTTTGTTGTGTTACAGCCTGAATTTTAAATGGATTACATTTGTATTTTTTTTGTCACTGGCCTACACACAATGCCTCATAAGGTCAAAGTGGATTTATGTTCATTGAACATTTTACAAATGTATTGAAAATTAAAAGCTGAAATGTCTTGAGTCAGTAGGTATTCAACCCCTTTGCACGCCTAAATAAGTTCAGGAGTAAAAATGTGCTTAGCATGTCACAGTCGCAATAATGGTGTTTAACATGATTTTTGAATGAATACTTCATCTCTGTACCCCACACATACAATTATCTGTAAGGTGCGTGCAATGCACCCGGCCTGCCATAGGTGTTGCTAGTGGACGATGAGATAAGGATATCCCTACGGGCCAAACCCTCCCTAACCCGATCAACTGTGCATCGCCCCATGGACCTCCCGGTCGCGGACTGCTGTGACAGAGCCTGGGCTCGAACCCAGAGTCTCTGGTGGCACAGCGCCACCGGGAGGCCCACCAAACTGATATTTGTCCGTCGGACTGCCAGATGACGGTGCCACGGTGAATGTCACTGAACTCTTCAGAAATGCCATTCTGCTGCCAATGTTTGTCTATGGAGATAGCATGGCGGTGTGCTCGATTTTATACACCTGTCAACAACAGGTGTGGCTGAAATAGCCAAATCCACGGTCTTGAAGGGGTGTCCATATACTTTTGTATACATAGTGTAGCTCTCTCTCTCGCTTCTCCTTCATTTTTAAATAAATGAATTAGTTATCTCTCTTTGAGTCAACTACTCACATGTTATGCACTGCACTGCGAGCTAGCTGTAGCGTATGCTTTCAGTACTAGATTCATTCTCTGATCTTTTGATTGGGTGGACAACATGTCAGTTCATGCTGCAAGAGCTCTGATAGATTGGAGGACGTCCTCCAGATGTTATAATTACAGTGTAAGTCTATGGAAGGGGGTGAGAACCATGAGCCTCCTAGGTTTTGTATTGAAGCCAATGTACCCGGAGGAGGACGGAAGCTAGCGGTCCTCCGGCCACACCTTGGTGCTAACCTACAGAGTGCTGTTGAGGCTACTGTAGTTTTTTTAATCAATTATTTGTTGACATGTGAATAAATTTAGTGTAGTTTCAACTTTAATGTTTCACTCTTTATTTTTATGAAAATCACTGAGGAGAATTATCTCCCGTTCCTCCTCTGAGGAGCCTCCACTGCTAAACAACCATTTTCAAGTCATGGCATATATTTTCAAGTCAGCCACTCAGGAACATTCACTGTCTTCTTGTTAAGCAATTCCAGTGTAGATGTGCATTTTAGGTTATTGTCCTGCTGGAAATTGAATTAATCTCCCAGTATCTGGTGGAAAGCAGACTGAACCAGGTTTTCCTCTAGGATTTTGCCTGTGCTTAGATCCATTTAATAATTTTTTTATCCTGAAAAACTCCCGTCATTAACGATAACAAGCATACCCATAAAATGCAGTCACCACTATGCTTGAAAATATGAAGAGTGGTACTCAGTAATGTGGTATATTGGATTTACCCCAAACATACAGGAGCTAGGTATATTTTGTTGTATTTTTTCACTTCGGTAGTGGATGCATCTAGCTAGTTCAGTTTACTCAAACACCTGGCTCAAACAGATAGGGATGCTATGTTAGCTGGGTGGTTATGGCTATCCAACACTGGAACTCTTCCATGTCAAGGTAAGCTTTTGGTTTTACAAATGTATTGCCACCGGGACCCGGCGGTGTAACTGCTAAACTGCTTGCTGACTGTACACTTTACTGTATGAACGTAGCGGGTTTACTAACACGTTAGTTCTAGTAGCCATGTTGACTATGATGTTAGCTAATATTGTGACAACGATGTAGGCTGTGTGTAGAGATTAGCAGTTATGATATTTAGGTTTGGCTTTGGAGTTTTTTTTGCCTGGTCAGACAGCTAATTGTGCACTGAAATCCACAAACAAAGGGGAAAGGTGAGAGGAGGAAAGCATGTAGATGCAAGAAGCAATTATACAATGAGCAAAATGATCATGCTGTTTGTATGTGGCTGCTATGAAAATGAAAGTGTTTGCGTGTGATCAAGGGTGTATTCATTCTGCCGATTCTGTTGAAAACATTTCTTAAACGGAAGCAAATGGAACCGGGATAAACATACCTGAATTCTTCCATTATAAATTATTGTTCACAACTATTGGACTAATGATTACACCCTAGATCAGCTAGATGCAGGCAAGAGTGGAATTGAATTAGTCATCGTCTGTCACGTTGGTATAAAGGGATCGGGAGACAGGCTCAGAAATGCGTAATAGTTTTTTTTATTGATCCAGCGTAAAAGCACAGGACGGAGACCAAACAAACACGTATACAAAACACAGGGTTGAAACCCAAACAAAAGAGTGAGGAGTACCTGGAATAAATAGAGCGGGGCGAGACCCGTAACATACAAGTGCACAATGATACACGGGACGAGGCCCGAAATCATCTATGCAATCCACAATGGCACGAAAGCCAAAACACACAGCACAGGTACTCGCACGACCAACGGATACTGGAACAATGGTGAACACTTACACATTACTAATCAATGGGAATAGGGACCAGGTGTGCGTAATGACACAGTTCTGGAGGGATCCGTGACACGGTCTGTCACCTCGATTCCTCCTGACGGTTACAGGGAAAATGTGAGTATCATGTAGTAGCCTAAACCTATCAACGTTACATTGAGCTGGGTAAAAAGAATATGAACGACAGTCATCCAATATGCTGTAATAGAAATACGGCCATGCTCATAAAACAATGAATCATCCTCCGCCATCTCAAACGCCACTGACTGCAACTGTTGTCCAGCAATGATTTGACAGAGCTGGAAGAATTTTGAAAAGAATAATGGGGCAAATTTTGCACAATCAAGGTGTGGAAATCTCTTAAGAGACTTACCCAGAAAGACTCACAGCTGTAGACGCTGCCAAAGGCGATTCTAAACATACATTGTGTAACGAGATTCTTCTGTTGAAGGAGAGGAGGACCAAAATACAGCGTGGTTGAAATTCATGTTTGTTTTTTTAATAAGAAAACTATACATGAATAAACTACAAAAACAACAACCGCGTAAACCCGAAACAGTCCTGTGTGTCACAAACACTGACACAGGAGACAATCACCCACAAAACCCAACACCAAACAGGCTACCTAAATATGGTTCCCAATCAGAGACAATGACTAACACCTGCCTCTGATTGAGAACCATATCAGGCCAAACACAGAAACAGACAAACAAGACATCCAACATAGAATGCCCACTCAGATCACACCCTGACCAAACAAAACATAGAACATACAAAGCAAACTATGGTCAGGGTGTGACACATTGACTCAGGGTTGTGCACACTAATTTATGTATTTCATTTTCAATACATTTGCAAAAATGTCTAAAAACATGTTTTCACTTTGTTATTACAGGGTATTTATTGTGTGAAGATGGGTGAGATTTTTTTTTTTCATCCATTTTGAATTCAGGCTGTAACACAATATGAAATAAGTCAACGGGTATGAATACTTTCTGAAGGCACTGTAGGTGCCTCACAAGGTGTCTGACGGCATGCAATGCCCCACGAGTATTGAGCAAAGCCTCGACAAGAATAACATAAAACACAGAGATCTAATTCCTCCATGTAACACAAGGCTCTGATTTCCCGATGTCATTCGATTTGAACCCAAAGCCCCGCAGTTGAACTCTCCCGACAAACACGTTCCAGGCTCTCTCTTCATTCACAGACTCGGCCCCCTCTGCCCTCTGCTTTGGAAGAAATCCACCTGAAAAAAGTGCCAGCAGTAATTCCATCGCTCATTATTCTTCATTACAGTGGAGAAAAGCACCCAGGGCCAGATCATATTGGCTGTTAACTAAAGTTTGGGAGACAATTAGCTCAGGTTGTTAAAATTAATCATTGTTACAGCTGGGATCTCCGAGGCTAGCAGAAGCTCTGCTTTTATGTTTTGTTTATTCAAGCGCTCCATGGATATCGATTGAAGGCTCGCTGTAAACAGGGGGATAAGGCATTCGACAATTGTTTGCCGGATTCACTCTCTCTGCACAGAGACGAGCAATCCAATCGTTACTGAGATTAGAGCTGATGCACAGGGAAACACGGACCATCTCTACACTTTACCCCTTGATCATGATGAACTTGATGTGGTCGAAATCATGCAATCGTGCCATTCTGTCTGTTCACAGAATTGGGAAAATAGTTCATCATTCGGCAGTTCAAATAATTGATCATGAACACCCCTTCTAGGAATCAGTGGGTTTTAAACCAAATATTTAATTTAATTAGGAGGTCTTTGAACGCCTTATATTACCGCAGTGGTCTTGGGCTGGATTGTTGTCATTCCATAGATGATTGACTGTAAACACCAGAGGCTGATTTAATCTGACAGGAAGAGCTATTATGCTAAACTAGGACAGTCTCCCTTTCCCAGTCTCTGGTTGCCTCCCAAATGGAACCTTTTCCCTATATAGTGCACTACTTTTGACCAGAGCCCTATAGAGTCGTGCACTATAAAGGGAATAGGGTGCCATTTGGGACACAACCTGTGTGAAACAGACGCTCCAGCTGAATAAAACATACTAACACTTTGAAAAGGAAATGGAGACGACGTGGCTTCCATGAATCCCTCCCCCCAACATATTTGACATAGTTTGCGTTTTGGGAGCTTCCCTGACGTGCAACCGGACTCTAAATCCAGCCTCAATTAATTGTGCAAGTTTCTCCTCCCCCCTGTGGACAGCCCCTGAACAGCAGCAAGGGCTTAACGACCCAGTCACGCAGCATGAAAACCATAGAAACATATCTGCTGTCTGCCCCCACCCCAAAAGAGAGTGCATTCCATCTTTCGTTTTTCTGAAGCTCTACAGTCATGATAATGGGGCGCGCAACACTTCCAAAGTGGAAGTAAAGATCCATATTTATAGTTTATTGCTTACACCTGAGTGACTGTTTATGGCTTGTGATTTGCATTAATCCTCTGCAGGATTGCGTCCGAGAGGAAGGACACCTGAGAGACATATGGTGGGGAATGAAGGTATGAATATCCAAACCAGAGACACACACGTCGTCCCCGGGACCGAGGTGAGGCCGCAGAGGGGTTTGGTAATACCCTGTATAATATCTGCACAGTTACTGAGAGCATCTGCTGTAGGAAGGGAAGGGGGAGAAGGAGGGAGGCTCATTTGGATGTGGATGTGCTTCTGGCGGTTATAAGGAATTCTATTATTGCTCCCAAAAAGCAAGTATCTATATGGTAATTTCCCCGTAATGTGTGTGCTGTGGGTAGATACATGATAATCCCAGTGTAATTAATGGTTCTTCTGGTGATCGCCTGATTAATGCATGTGCAGCCATTGAACACATGGATTTTGTCGCAAATATTTAATGGACATTGAGGTAAACATGCCCTCTTACAGCCATCTAGAGACCTTCCTATTTGAAAAACTCCCATAGCCTCATCTTTCCCTGAGCTGCTTTAAAGTACCACGGTTGCATCCCAAATGGCACCCTATTGCATATTTACTGCACTACTTTTGACCAGAGCCCTATGGGTAGTGCATTACAAAAGGTAATAGGGTGCCATTTGGGATGCAGCCCACATACACAGCCCAGCCGACATGTATTCACATGTTGTCCCTCGGGTTCATATGTAAGTGGGGGAAGGACCAAAAAACAAAAGACCCCGAGCAAGGTCCTTTGTCTTTCCTTAAGTGCCGCATCATTCTCAATATCCTGGCAGTTTTTGTCCCCGTGGCCACACTCCTGCCGGCGTTATTAGCTCAGCTTAATAATGAACCCACCAGGCATCATCTTCATTAGGAAGGACGGAGGAGTGGGGGCCAGGGAGCCAGGCTGACCCTGCTACAATCTCTTCACTGGGGATCTGGCACCGGAATTTTAATAGGAGAGCAAAGCAGGCAGGTGGGTCAGTCCTGGAGACATGCTGTGCATGCCAATCTGGTCCCTGCATCCATGGCTCAGGAACAAACTGAAGGAGACAGGAAAGGTGCTGGTGGCACGGGGATCAGGACAGCGATGCAGCATCCATTCAGGTGAGAAGGAGCATCGTTCGGTGACAAACAGCCCATGAGCCACGCTGGCTTCTCCATACTAATGAGGTTGGTAGAGCTGTGAGGATTCCTGTTAATTGCTTTTGCTGGATTGTCAGCTGGACTGCTATTGGTGTGAGCAAAAAAATAAATGAAAGCAGTAAAGTTAGGTCTATAGTCTCATCTCGCCGTAGGCTCTTACAGACCTGATCCCATTCACTCTCCCTACCTACTTAAATGTTCTGCATGGGAGCCACGCTTTATTCCCCCCATTTTAGAATGTCCCTGCCCCAAACAGCGTAGGTGATTTGTTGTATATTTAAGGAAGTTTTCCGTGCCGCGGTAATTGCCACGGCGACCTTGATGCAGATAGGACAAAAGACATATCTGCTGTCAAGAATTTGCCATTAGTACCGCTAGAGAATTGCCACATTCTCTCACTGATCCCTGTAAGCATTTCTGATTCCGAGCATGTCCACTCATTCTGCAATACCCACTGCTCGTCTAAGAGAGAAAGATTTCTTATTCCCAAATATGTGTGCAAAAACACAAAACTTCAATAAAATGTTATGATCAAAGAACATATACAATTCCTAAAGCCCACTCCAAAACTGCTTCTCAGGGAAGGTTGAGAGGATAGTTGTAGATAACCTGAAATGCTCTTTGAGATCTAGAAATGAAGTCCCACACATCCGGGAGCTAGATAAGGTGGAAATATAATGGAAATATAACTAGAGGGTGGAAGTACAATATTGGAGGGGATGCAATCTCTTTCTCACTCTGATAGAGACTGATAGGTAACCAGGTGATTTCCTGGCAATATAGGCTCTTGACAATTATGTTTCTTCATCTCATGGTTGAGAAGACATTAGACCGACCCAATTCCCTGGTAGTCCTTATGATGGGCATGCTTTGAATCTGGAAAGGTGGGTAAAGGTAGGAAAAAAATCATATAGTAGAAAATAATATACTGTAACATATATCAACTTTATTAGTCTGTGTATTGGTCGACCAAAAACCTAATCTAGATGTTAAATTTGACATTATGTTGAGTTTGGTTTCCCGTACCAAGCCAAGACTACAGCAACAAACCACATTGGCAAGTAACTGAATCAGAAGAATCATTCATCTGCCCCGACGTCAGCAAAACCAAACTTTGGTAAACATTCAGAGATAAATCTGCAGGCCTAACAATCACAATGCACAAAACCAGAAACAACATAAAACAACTAATCTTCAATCTCAGGTTCAATAACAGGTCAAAAGGCTGGTATTTCACAGACCTGGGGTCGTATGCGTCAAGCATCTCAGCGTAGGAGTGCCAGTCTAGGATCAAGTCCCCCGTGTCAATATAATCGTATTCGTTATGATCTAAAAGGCTACACTGAACCCTAGAACAGCACTCTCTAAGCTTTATGAATACGGCCCCGGATCCTATTAAAATCCATAAATACATCACTTCTAATCCTACACGCCGTGTCAGTCCAACAATCACATTCTGTTTTGTTGTGTGAGTGGAGGACAGCAAACCTAATGAAGAACCCTGCCAAGGCAGGTCTTAGCACTGCTCTCATTTCTTGCCTTGTCAGCTTTCCAAATTAAGAATGATGTTCTTCATTTTCCTTTGTGTTTATTTGCTGTACAATGGTTGAGTTAGTTTAGTACACATTGGCCTAACCTACACCACACCCCCATAACTCCAAGGCCATAAAACAACAACAGTTAAAGCCACATAAAGTGACTGAACGTGAAAAGGAGGTTATAACCAGAAACACTAAAGTGCAACATGTTCAAACTGAGAGGTAATATGCCAAGACCTTGCCTGACGACTCCGATTCCGAATTTAATTCCGCTGCTCAATCAATCACTCCATGCATCAGTCTGAACCGGTTATCCTAGAAGTCGTTTGTGCTGACGTCAAGATGAAGTGATTGGCGATTCGTATAGGCTGACTCTGGTCCAACCCATCGGTTTCTGGGACCAATCATAACAGTTCAAATGTGTTTGCATTCGAGAAGTAGTCGGGGAGGAAGCAAAATCGAGACTCATCGTGGCACTGAAAAGTAAATGACAATGGGCGTGGCGTTTGGCCGGAGCGATGTGGATGGGTAGCCAGGCCATCCAAGATCCAGAGTTAGAGAGGCCCATAGGATATAGACCAGTGAACCACCCAACAGTGAGAGGTTAAACACTCAAAAACATATGAATCATCAACAGCAGTGGTTCCCAAACGTTTTATAGTCCCGTACCCCTTCAAACATTCAACCTCCAGCTGCGTACCCCCTCTAGCATCAGGGTCAGAATGTTTTTTTTGTTGCCATCATTGTAAGCCTGCCACACACACACTATACGATACATTTATTAAACATAAGAATGAGTGTGAGTTTTTATCACAACCCGTCTCGTGGGAAGTGACAAAGAGCTCTTATAGGACCAGGGCACAAATAATAATATAATAATAATCAATAATTTTGCACTTTATTTAACCATCTTACATATAAAACCTTATTTGTTCATCAAAAATGGTGAATAACTCACCACAGGTTAATGAGAAGGGTGTGCTTGAAAGGATGCACATAACTCTGCAATGTTGGGTTGTATTGGAGAGAGTCTCAGCCTTAAATCATTTTCCACACACAGTCTGTGCCTGTATTTAGTTTTCATGCTAGTGAGGGCCGAGAATCCACTCTCATATTGGTACGTGGTTGCAAAGGGCATCAGTGTCTTAACCGTGGGATTTGCCAAGGCAGGATACTCTGAGCGCAGCCCTAAATAGAAATCTGGCAGTGGCTTCTGATTAAATAACATTTTCGCGGAACCGCTTGATGCAATTTCAATGAGGCTCTCTTGTTCAGATATTGGTTAGTGGACTGGAGGCAGAGCATGACAGGGATAATAAATCCAGTGGCATGTGTCATCCGTTCGGGAAAGTACCTGCGTAAATGCGCACCCAGCTCACTCAACTGCTTTGCTATATCACATTTGACATTGTCCGTAAGCTTGAGTTCATTTGCACACAAAATATCATAGAATGGTGGAAAGACCTGTGTGTTGTCCTTGTTAATGCAGACAGAGAAGACCTCCAACTTCTTAATCATAGCCTCAATTTTGTTCCGCACACTGAATATAGTTGTGGAGAATCCCTGTAGTTCAAGATTCAGATCATTCAGGCGAGAAAAAACATCACCCAGATAGGCCAGTTGTGTGAGAAACTTGTCATCATGCAAGCGGTCAGACAAGTGAAAATTATGGTCAGTAAAGAAAACGTTAAGCTCGTCTCTCAATTCAAAGAAAGTTGTCAATACTTTGCCCCTTGATAACCAGCGCACTACTGTATGTTGTCAAAGCGTTACATGGTCACAGCCCATATCATTGCATAATGCTGAAAATACACGAGAGTTCAGGGACATTGCTTAAACAAAGGTAACCATTTTTACTGTAGTGTCCAAAACGTATTTTAAGCTGCCAGGCATTCCCTTGGCAGCAAGAGCCTCTCGGTAGATGCTGCAGTATACCCAAGTGGCGTCGGGAGCAACTGCTTGCACGCGTGTTCCCTCTCCACTATGTCTCCCTGTCATGGCTTTTGCACCATCCGTACAGATACCAACATCTTGATGCCACAAAGCCATCCAGTACTTTAAAAATATAATATCATTTTCCAGTGATTTGCAGAAGAGGATGTCTTCCTTAATTGACCCCCCATAAACGTAACGGACATATACCACCACAGTGGTGTCTGTTGACTCATCCAGCTGTAATGCATATAATTCACTGGCTTGTAAACGAAGCAGTAATTGTTTCAAAACATCTCCTGCCTTGTCACTGATGCGTCGTGAAACAGTGTTGTTGATGAAGGTATTGTATGTATTGTTACATCTTCTCCTGCCACGCCCTCTACTTCTCATCCTGTCTCCCTAACCAGCCGCCACTCCCCCAGTGCTCTCTCCCTCTCGCCGTGTGGGTGAATGTGATTGTGCGCAAGGAGACAAGTGTGCTGGAGGCAGAGCAGATCCCCACAAGCTGCAACCTGTTCCATAATCAATACCTCTACAATACCCAGCCCTGCCACTTCCACACTGCCAGATCGTAGCCTCTGCTCAGTCAGTCTGTGTTTCAAGCAGTTTGTTCCTGCATAGATCTTGTTATCCTGTTGTGCCTGTTCTTCCCTAGCCTGGCGCTGCTTTTCTCTCCGCTACAGTTCTGTCCACTCTGACTCTGGTCCGTCCCCAGTCCTTCGTCTCGTCAGTCATGCTTCCCTGCCCTGGACCCCCGCTATACTGCTTCCTTGGATTCCACTCCGGACCTGCTTACCCTGCCCCTACTCCCCTTGCCCCAGCCTCAGTTCCTGGTTCCCTGCTACCCGCCAAAGCTTCCCCTGGCCTGCACCCCATCTCCCCCCGGCTGTTCAATAAATACCTTAGTTACCTCCTCCCTGTCTCCTCATCCGAGTCTGCACTTGGGTTCACCTGCTCCGCCACAACTAACATGTATAGTTTTTGGGCCCAGACATATCTGCGGCAGCATGAAGAATTAAGTCCTCCACAATAGTATGGGTCTTGCCTGTCCTAGCCACTCGGTAGCTCACCATATAAGACACTTCTAGCCCCTTCTTAGTAATGGTATCTGTTGCTTTTATACGTCTTACAACTTGAAAGTCATCTTAATTCTTGCTGAAAACTCCAGTGGTTTATTTTTCAAATTGGCATGTTTCATCGAGTTGTGAGATACAACACACAGTGGCTGAGGAAAGGCACTAGTCCCAATATAAGTGAAAACCCAAATGTAGTTCTCATATAGGGATACTCAGAGTCGTCTTATACGTTGCGGCTACTCTGTTTATAATCTATGCATAGTCACTTTAACTCTACCTACATGTACATATTACCTCAATTACCTCGACTAACCGGTGCCCCCGCACATTGACTCTGTACCGGTACCCCCCTGTATATAGTCTAGTTATTGTTATTTTACTGCTGTATGTTTTAAACTGCGTTTTTGAGAGGGGCTTGTAAGTAAGCATTTCACTGTAAGTAAGCATACGCCGACCTGTTATATTCGGCGCATGTGACTAACATTTGATTTGATGCGTCTATGGACGTAAGAAGTACTTTTTGTTAACCATTTATCAATTTTTGAGCAAACTGAATGAGCAGCAGCTACATTTGGCTACATACGGACCGTTAGTGGAATTCCCGCGAGAGACCAACGTTTAATGTGATTGGATGTTAATTATTTGACTAGGCTACCTGTATTTGACATTGTTGTTATTTCGCTGAACACTAGATGGTTTAATTTGATTTTTGGCAGTGAAACGAGGCTACTCAGGTGAGAAAACCTCACCCAAATGTATAGCCCTGTTGGTAAATCGAAAGGGACTGTTTGAAAACGTGAGTCACATTTTCATTTAGCGTAGCGCCGACGGCGCCTCAGTTTGGGAATAGCCGATCGACAATATCTTTATGTAATTACAGTATGGGAATGATTAATTCACATAAAGATGCTTTGAAACAACAAACAAACTTTGGAATTGTAAGTGGTCCATAGAAAATTGTAATCACATCAATATAGGATTAGCTAAGAGGAGCCTGGTGAGAATACATGCAGTGCCTTCAGAAAGAATTCAGACCCCTTGAATTTTCCCACATTTTGTTACGTTACAGCCTTATTCTAGAATTGATTCAATTGTTTTTTTCCTCATCAATCTACACACAATACCCCATAATGACAAAGCAGAAACATCTTAAGAATGATAAATGGAGACAGGATGCACCTGAGCTCAATTTCAAGTCTCATAGCAAAGGGTCTGAATACTTATGTAAATAAGGTATTTCTGTGTTATTGTTTTCTGCAAAAATGGCAAAAATTCCTGTTTTCGCTTTGTCATTATGGGGTATTGTGTGTAGATTGATGATTTTTTTGTTATATTATCCATTGTAATGGAGGGTGTAACATAAAAAAATGTGGATGAAGTCAAGGGGTCTGAATACTTTCCAAAGGCACAGTACATACTTAATGTTGAGGATATATCTGAGGTCAACATTACAAAACTCAGCATGTTTTTATATATATAAATAAATAATTATGTTTTTTACCAAACAGCATTAAGTAGGCCAGGGGAAGGGAGATAATTATGTCCTAATATCTAATGATATTGACCCCAGTGAGACCCGTGAAGTAAAACCTGTAATTGAATAAGCCTAAAGTCCTGGGGAAAGATGGCGGTTGAGGTGTGCGGGGCAGCTAGGGCCACCAGAGTCCCCTCAACACGGCCCATCACTCCTGGGCTGCGTCCCAAATGGCACCCTACTCCCTACATAGTGCACTACTTTTGACCAGACAATAGGGAATAGCGTACCATTTGGGCAGTCCTGATGCAGAGAGATTACCCCGTCAGTCCGGCCTCCACGTCCTGCCGAGGCCACGAGTTGGACACTAATCCCCCTTTGATGAGTCCAGCTTCAGAGGCAAAATGCTGACATTTCGCACTAAGGCCGTCTCCCTGTACTCCTGACACGCACAGAACCGGTGGGTGCTTCTTTCATCCCGACATTGGCGAGATGAGGGTCTGGTACACGGATGACTGGCAGATTAGTGTGCAGCTCACAGGGGACGATCATCCATCTGAGAGGCGGGACGAGTAGGACTCCTCATGGCCAAATGTTGTCCCACCATCAGCCCTTTTCCAATTCCTCATCCAGTGAAAAAAAGCAAAGCATTGCTGCTACAAAGGTCAAAATCCTAATGACCTAGTTTCTAAATTGAACTTGGTGGCTAGCATCAGTCATAGGTTCTAGTTGGTCCAGCTCAATCCATTTCCATTTGCATGAAATTCAATGCATTTTCCTTTTAAGTGAGGGTGGGAAACATGTTACTTTTATGAACTAACTAGTTGAAATGTTGCCTTTTGCTTCTCTCCCCAGTATCTCGCAGCAGCAGAGACTTGTGATCTGATTTCAGAAGTAATAAAAATCCAACAGCTGGCCTACCGGACGGCTATTGATTTCCCCCAGCAGAAACGGATCTTGCATTCAGAGGAACATTTATGAATGCGCAGGGTGCAAGAAATGATACGATAGCCCCAGTAATTCCCTAAATCCACTATTGATCGGTGGGTACAGTAAGAACTGTTAAGCAGCTCTGCCCTGGACGGCTAGGGTCAGTGTTAGCTGCTCACACCAGACAGACCAGGAGATTGGAGTCCACTGCAGTAATTTTCCTCCCAGCATGCAGTGGATGCCTGCCGCTGAGAGGAAAGTAGAGAAGAGGATTGACTGCAGAAGGTGCAATCAGCAGGATCCATCATCCAACTCCGAGCATCTTAATCTGGCCATTAGAGACGGAGAGCTCATCCATCTACCAGCACCAAACTGGAGATAGCTTTATCAAAAGGCCTCTTTCTGTGAAGCTGCTTGGGGGCTGAGGTTTATTTGACAATCTTGTCCCGTAGTGTGAATGTGTGAGTGAAGGGGGAAAAGGTGTTCACGCTCATCGCTGTGAAAATGGTGTACACGGAGATAGGTTGAATTTGTGTGCTGTATAAATGTATACAGTATATCGATACTTTGACTCCAAGTCAAGATATATATATATATATTTGGTGCAGGTAGTGCTAGTTGGCTTCTGGTATTTTTCATATAGCTTGTTCTATAGCTTGTTCTATAGCTTGTTCTATAACATGTTTTATAGCTTGTTCTATACCTTGTTCTATAGCTTGTTCTATACCTTGTTCTCCATCTTCTCTTTTAAATAGTGAGCCAACGTGTTTTCACCACTGTTATTTCCATGACTGATTAAATCTAATTTTGTCCTGCTATCTTTTCTCTATGTAGCAGACATGTGCACTCTTAGAAAAAAAGGTTCCTTATAGAACTAAAAAGTGTTCCATCGCTTTCTTCATATATGGAACCCCTAAAAGTTATAGAACCCTTTTAATAGGGTTCTTTGATCAGAACCCTAGAGGTTTTTCTTCACTGAAACAAAATGGTTCCATAAAGAACCTTGCATGGTGCCATTTATGAATGATGTCTACTACTATTAAATAGTCATATTTTTTGCTAAGAATATAATTTAATAAAGAATTCAATCATGGACAAAATAATACCTGCATAGTATTTAGAATGTATTGTCATTTTATGCAAACATAATTTGGCTGACATCTCTTTGTTTGAATTGATGGCCCATGTCAACTCTGGCTGACTTCTTTACAATAAAATACAATACAACTTTGCCCATTAGTTACAGCGAACCAAAAAAACATGCCTTCTGCTCTGTTTCTAAACCCCCAAACAGCAGACCTGGCACATACAGTTTGATGAGCACAGATTGAAGCTGCAGTGCAGCGACCCTGGATGGAGATGTTTTGGGGTTAAAAGACCTTGCTCAACGGCCCTACGGTAGGTGAATGTTTTGAGGATATGAACCCTGCAGCCCTCCACTTGTCAGATCAATTCCGTTCATTTTTTCCAGAACCCGGCCCAGGATTCAAACTGGCCACAGATCCAACTCCTGCCATAGGTCCACTTCTTTAGCCGCTGGGCTATCTACCGCCAGTACAGTATGGGTTGTTGCCTGACTAGTTCCAGAAAATAATAAGAGATTTGCAAAACCTGAGTTAATCTGATAAAATGAAGACAAAATGCTATGCAGACAAATAAGTACTATAATGTGGAAGAACAACTTCCATGCAGTTGTTCTCAGCAACAGCCGAAAGAAAGATGCTTCTGATAGTTCATTCATAAGAAATATATGTATACATACCTCCTCTCAGTCAGCAACAGTCTTCTAATGGCTTCATGAAACATAGTCCCATCAATCGACTCCACACTGAAATACTGAAAAACAAGATGCAATTACCTCATTTCCAATGTCAGGCTGGGTCTGTAGCTCTATTTGGCATATCCTATAACTAAAAAAAGTATTTTAAGGAGTCAGCTTGCTAGCTTATAAAGTGGCAAACTAAAGTAGACTAACCTTCTCTGTTTAGCTCGCTAAATTAGCTAGCCAGCTTACAAACATGCTCAAATTCTAATAAAGGTTCAACTTTATTTATCTAGCCTGTAGTTTATCGTATGACTTTGGCTTCATATATTTGAATTCAAGAATCAACTTTGCTTACCTTAAAGAGATGGAGGGAGAAATAGTGAGAAAGTAAAACATAGGGAGAATATACTATGAAATGGTTATGAGCTCTGTCTGTCATCGACAAATCCTCCATAACCTCATGAGGCAATGTGCTTGATACTCTGCACTAACCAGACAAAGACCCATGATTTAAAAACTAATGCATAGCAGCAATCTAATAACCTGAGCTAATGAATGGGAGAATAAGTGATTGATGATTGAATATTCAAATCAACATTAGAGATACTATTTGACACTTCAGGCCATTGTAAGGTGTGGCACTGCCTCCCTCTGGCACTTTAAGGAAGCACACACCTTTGAGTTGATTATACCTATATTATATTACAGTGACCTTTACTGATGTCGTGACTTGACTTTAACATTCATCTGAAGACTGTTATGTATCTATTTAACTAATTATGTTTCATTTTTACCCGGTTAAATTAATCATGTAACAATTAATTATTCAGGATACGGGGCACCACGAGAGCGGTTCTTTAAAGAGTTATCATCTCCTGAAATAAATTCTAAAAGGTCTTTACCAATCACCAGTGGTGGAAAAGTACCCAACTGTCATACTTGAGTAAAAGTAAATATACCTTAATAGAAAATGACTAAAGTAAAAATCACCCAGTAAAATTCTACTTGAGGAAAAGTCTAAAAGTATTTGGTTTAAAATATACTTAAGTATCAAAAATATATGTATATTCAAATTCCTTATATTAAGCAAACCAGATGGCACCATTTTCTTTACGGAAAGCCAGGGGCACACTCCAACACTCAGACATCATTTACAAACAAAGCATGTGTGTTTATTGAGTCCGCCAGATCAGAGACAGTAGGGATGACCAGGGATGTTCGGTTGATAAGTGCGTGAATTTTCCTGTCCTGCTAAGCATTCAAAATGTAATGAGTACTTTTGGGTGTCAAGGAAAATGTATGGAGTAAAAAGTACAATATTTTCTTAAGGAATGTAGTGAAGTAAAGTAAAAGTAGTCAAAAATATAAATAGTAAAGTAAAGTACAGATACCCAAAAAAACTACTTAAGTAATACTTAAGTATTTTTTCTTAAGTACTTTACACCACTGCCTATTACATCTATAAACAGTCAACATATTAATCATAACCTCATATCATATCATCATTCTGAACAGTCGTAACCTTGCATCTGCAAAAACCCAAGCCTTTCTTATGATTCAGTACTACACAAACTGGTTTAATTATTTATTTACTAGCTAATTAAATGGGAACACAGGATAAACATACACACTCTGCACCGGTTATTGACTGGAGACTTAATACGCTGAAAACAGGTCCCTAGCGGAATGACAACAACAAGCTAGCCACCGCTTGTTAACCTGTCTGGGAACGGGCGGAACCGCTCTCCAACAGCCAGTGAAATTGCAGGGCGCAAAATTCAATAAATCAAATTTCTCAAACATACAAGTATTAGGCACCATTTTAATCCTGATTTCAAAAAGGCTTTACAGCGAAAGCTCCACAAACGATTATGTCAGGTCACCACCAAGTCACAGAAAAACACAGCCATTTTTCCAGCCAAAGAGAGGAGTCACAAAAAGCAGAAATATAGATAAAATGAATCACTAACCTTTGATGATCTCCATCAGATGACACTCATAGGACTTCATGTTACACAATACGTGTATGTTTCGTTCGATAAAGTGCATATTTATATCCAAAAAATCTCATTTTACATTAGCGTGTTATGTTCAGTAGTTCCACAACATGCGGTGATTTTGCAGAGAGCCACATCAATTCACAGAAATATTCATCATTAACATTGATAATAGATACAACTATTATACATGGAATTTTAGATAAACTTCTCCTTAATGCAACCGCTGTGTCAGATTTTTTTTTTTACTTTACAGAAAAAGTATTTCATGCAATAATCTGAGTACGGCGCTCAGAGCCCAAAACAGCCAATGAAATATCAGCCATGTTGTGTAGTCAACATTAGTCATAAATAGCATTATAAATATTCACTTACCTTTGATGATCTTCATCAGAATGCACTCCCAGGAATCCCAGTTCCACAATAAATGTTTGAATTGTTCGATAAAGTTCATAATTTATGTCCATATACCTCCTTTTGTTAGGGCGTTTGGTAATCAAATCCAAACGCGCGTGCAAGTCCAGCAGAAAGGTCGGACGAAAAGTCCAAAAAGTTATATTACTGGTCGTAGAAACATATCAAACTAAGAGTATGGAATCAATCTTTAGGATGTTTAACATAAATCTTCAATAATCTCCCAACCGGAGAATTCCTTTGTCTGTAGAAAAGCAAAGGAATGCGAGGAATTCACATGACCGCGTGTCACGAGCTCGTGGCTGCTGGCAGACCTCTGACTCATTCCCCTCTCATTCAGCCCCCTTCACAGTAGAAGCCTGAAACAACGTTCTAAAGACTATTGACATCTAGTGGAAGCCTTAGAAAGTGCAAGATGACCAATATCCCACTGTAGCTTCAATAGGGGCTGAGTTGAAAAACGACCAACCTCAGATTTACCACTTCCTGGTGGGGTTTTTTCTCTGGTTTTTGCCTGCCATATGAGTTTTGTTACACTCACAGACATCATTCAAACAGTTTTAGAAACTTCAGAGTGGTTTTTATCCAATACTACGAATAATATGCATATATTAGCATATGGGACTGAGTAGCAGGCAGTTTACTCTGGGCACACATTTGATCCAAAAGTGAAAATGCTGCCCCTTATCCCAATGAAGTTAAAGAAGAGATGGAGAGGGACAGAGACACTTAACATTGGTATATTCAGCAACTACTTTCACCTACAGTAATCTTACATTTTGCACACAAACCGCCACCCACTTTGAGTAAGAAATCATGAATGTATTTACGTGAAATGCCTGAGTTCACCGGGGATCTCTTGGTGAACATGGCAGCCTTTGAAAGGGGGTAGGGCCTTTTTGCGGCACGCTTGTCTCTGATTGTCCGAAATGGTTCCAACAACTCTTCTACTGTTGTCCTTCTTTGTAGTTGTCTGGTATTTGGTGACTTGTCATGTAGTCTTGAACAGAACAACAGAGTTGATTTTCTTTCCATTCGCTCTTGAAGATGCTTCTTTGAAGATAGGCTAGCCAGCCGTATCGATGGTTCCCCAGTTCGGTGATGAGAGTAGCGTAATAAGATGGTTTGAGTAGAGAAACAGGATGGTCCTACTTAAATTCACTTTCTAAGATACTTTACTTAGGTCAGCTAATCAGCCGTACCAGTGATTGTCCACCTCGTGTTGAGATTCAAAGTTCAAACCATTTTAAAAGTGCAGCTGCTGATTCACGCTTTTTCTGGTCTAATGTGTTTTTTCCTTTATACCTTTTGCCCCTCACTCTGGGGCAGTGACTACTCACTGTGCAAAGTTATATAAAACAATTATCTCTTATAGCTTATCAAATCACACCCCTCTCTTAACCTGTTGAGTGTCGGGGGCAGTACTTTGATGTTTGGATGAAAAACGTACCCAAATGAAACTGCCTATTTCTCAGGCCCAGAAGCTAGAATATGCATATAATTGTCGGATTAGGATAGAAAACACTCTAAAGTTTCCAAAACTGTCAAAATATTGTCTGTGCGTATAACAGAACTGATATTGCAGACGAAAACCTGAGGAAAATCCAACAAGGAAGTGCCTCTTATTTTGAAAACTCCCTGTTCCATTGCATGCATTCCCTCCATTTAAAGGGATATCAACCAGATTCCTTTCCCTATGGCATCCACATGGTGTGAACAGCCTTTAGACATAGTTTCAGCCTTTTATTCTGAAAAATGAGTGAGAACGATCACATCGCGTCAGTGGATGGCTGAGTTTTGCCTGCGCCAACAGCTTGGAGCAGACATTTTCTCTCTCTCGCCTATTGAAAAAGCTACGGTCCGGTTGAAATATTATCGATTATTTATTGTAAAAACAACCTGAGGATTGATTATAAAAAACGTTTGACATGTTTCTACGAACTTTTTCGTCTGCCCCGTCGTGACCGCTCGAGCCTATAGATTACTGAACAAAACGCGCCAACCAAATGTAGGTTTTTGGATATAAAAATAATCTTTATCGGAAAAAAAGGAACATTTATTGTGTAACTGGGAGTCTTGTGCAAAAATCCGAAGATCATCAAAGCGATTCATTTTATTGCTTTTCTGACTTTCGTGACGAATCTACTTTGCTGCTAGCTGTTTGTAAATGTTTTGTCTGCTGAGAGAGATGTCCTCACGAACGCTTGGTTTGCTTTTGCTGTAGATCTTTTTTGAAATCCGACACGCCAGGTGGATTAACAACAAGCTAAGCTGTGTTTTGCTATATTGCACTTGTGATTCCATGTTTTTTTTTTTTTTTGTAATTTAATTTGAATTTGGCGCTCTGCAATTCAGCGGATGTTGACGAAAATGATCCCGCTAACGGGATGGGTGCGCCAAGAAGTCTCAAAACAAAACACTTTCATAATTTTCATATTACATGCACAACACATAGTATGGAAACGTCATATATGTAGTGGGTATGCTTTCCAAGTTACAGTATTTCATTTATAAATTTTTTATTGACATCACAAAATAACAAACAAAATGATATTAGTGTTTAATAGATCGCCTCTGACCATTCCCCACGTTCTATATTGTTCCAGTAGATGCTTTTGAACGTGTTAGAGTTTCAACAGGAAAAAGGTCTGTTGAGACAAAGCGCATTCCTTTAGTGCATTTGGAGATGGAGAGCCTGAATTTTCACCCTTGATTTACAACAGAACGTGAGTTGTTAATCCCCACTAGTTCTTTCCTCCCCCCTACGGGTAAGAGGGGGTCTGATTGAAGTTATTCCTTCCAAACCTGATCTGACCTATTTGGATTCTCGTGGACAGTCATGACACTGAGTGTACCAATTCATATGATACCTATGATACGCTTAGTGGGACTCGGGGGGGTTGGGAAGTGAGCATTAAGACACATTTCCGTTCTCTGCAAGTTAATGGACAATAAAGTGTTCTTCTTCTACTGATCTCAAAACATCACATTTACATGAGCAGCAATAGTGCATCAAGAACACAAGTAAGAGATAAACTAGAGGACGGATGGTATTATTACAAGAGCGAGGTGGGAGACACAATCACACATTTCTGAGAACAGTGGAATAAATTGTGCACGCTGATCTATGTGCCATTGACGTAATTGTGAGAAAAGGAAACCTCTTGACTGAAGGAGACACAGCTCCTTCACAGAACATTCATTTACTGGCTTGTAAGTCCTGTGAGTTAAGGGAGGAAATCTATTGTTACAAAAACTGGTGTTAAAGATAAACCAGTTGAGCACAATGAAATCATTCTAAAGCTGGCGTTGTTGCTGTATATCATCAGCGGTGCCTTGTCTTTCCCTATACGCTGCCTGAATGTGTTACATAACCGCAGCTATGGTGCCCTGACAAAACGCCATTCTCTCCCTCCTTAGACAATGTAGAGGAGGCTCTTGCTTGCTACAGACACTATGGAGACTATTGATCTCTATAAGGAGACGTGGCCCTGAAGCTAGCTGCTGGGGAGGGAGGTGGTTGTCACGGTTACCCGATGCAATAGCAGAGTGCCGGACCATCTGCCATGTAAAGGAGAAACCGGTGCCTCGCAGGGGCCCGTTTGCTGCAATTACAGAAAATTCCATCCAGTCAGCAAGCGTACAGAGGTGTGTGTGTGTGTCCACTCATCCTGCACCCTTGAGCCACCACTACGATGGGTCAGAGGTAGACACTTTTTTGCTGACCAACCAACACATCAGTGACAGGTAAACCAGCACATTCACACATCTGCACACACATGGTCAGCATTCAGGGAAAGCATACTTCTGTTGACCAAACTCTTCCTAATTCATCATCTAAACCTCTCACATTTTGACTTTACTATTTCTCTCAAGCACTGGCACACATGGACACAAATGCACTTGCAAACATGGTCCAAAATGTGGTTGAAACATCATGGTTCTCAGACCATGCAGTAATTGCGTTACATGTCAGAGCTTCCTCCAATTTTCATGAAGTCAACTTCTCAGTATGAAGGATTTACTTACTTTGCTCCAAATCTCTGTGCACTGCTACAGGAGCACAGAGGCCAAAAAGTAGCCCGTGACTTAAGGCTTCTTGGATTTCTGTTCTGTCTGCAAACGTCTTTCTTTTCTTAAAGCATCAGCACATAGTGAGACTGAGTGGACCGGACTGAGTGGAGACAAGAATCAGACTGGGCACATGTTCCATCCCCATGGGGACCGTTACCAGGGGCAACAAAGCAACAGCTTAGGACATGTCTGGGCATCACCAAGGGCCTGACTGTGCAGTTTGGTTTGGGATACTTCTCAAATTAGATACATCTCCCTATTTCCTATGTAGTATACTACTTTTGAGCAGAGCCCTATGGGCCCTGGTCATAAGTAGTGATATTACTTTTGTACTCATTTCTATGAGCTCTTGTCAAAAGGTCAAAAGTATTGAACTATAAAGGGAATAGGATGCCATTTGGGAAACAGCCTTGGTGTGTAACTGGTCAGGCTGCCATACTGCATAGGCTAGCTACTGCTATACTTTTCTTAAAAGAGCCACAAAAAGCAATTAAGAGTCAAATGCAGTTTAAATATCTCAGTGACCCAATTAAAATTGAGGCCCTGCAGATATCTGCTGGTTTCTAACGTGCTCAAATTAAGATCGTTAGTTAGACGGTGCCACAGCTCTGCATATATCCCTGATGTCCCAAATAGCACCGTATTCCCTACATAGAGCACGACTTTTGACCAAAGTCCTATGGGCCTGGGTCAAAAGTAGTGCACTATATAGGGAATAGGGTGCCATTTGGGATGTAAACTGACTGACTGACTACCAGTGAAAGCATCCACCTCTTTAGTTTCTTCCTTGGGGCAGTGAGCTTCGGTTGGCCAATAGAAAATAAATGTGTATTTGGAGTTATTATCGCTCTCTAATTTACCGTAATGAAACCATGAGCCAGCGCGGGCGGAATGAGCCTTTTTAATTTGTGCGTCGGACGCAGGGCTGCATATTAAGGACCTAATTTGCATAAATCATGTCACTCCACTCGGGATTCCAATTAAACCCTTGATTAATTGCTCGGCTGACCCGTTAAATAGAATCCTTTAAGTGGTTCAACAGGGGCTCTAACAGCGCTAGTGTTGACTCACACACACACACACGTAAGTAAACTCACACACTCTCCCTTTTTGCTGGGTAATCGGCAATGTGATTCATCATTGGGACTTGCAGCCACTCATTTTTGAAATGTATATGTCCTCCTAGACCGGATGCTGCTGTCTGGAGTGCCAGTGAACACTCCCTATGTGCAAACCCAATCGATGGCATCCCTCTAAGGAATAATGAGGAATGAGGAAGTGGAGGATGATGAGGAATGAGGAATAATGTCTAATTAATTATGATGCCCATCAGTTCAGGAGTGGAGAACTTTTCAAACGAGTTATCCATAAATTTTTTTTAAAAATTATTAAAATGTATTTCCTGTTTGTTATAGGTGGCATATGATTGGCATGGTTGGCATTTGGAACATATGGAGCAATACTAAAGAAGTAATTCAAATGTAGCAAAAGTGACACACAGTCAGACTTATAGTGGCAAGAAAAAGTATGTGAACCCTTCGGAAATACCTGGATTCCTGCATAAATTGGTCATAACATTTGATCTGATCTTCATCTAGGTCACAACAATAGACAAACAGTCTGATTTAAACTAACAACACACAAACAATGATGTGTTTTCATGTCTTTATTGAACACACCGTGTAAACATTCACAGTCCAGGGTGAAAAAAGTATTTGAACCCTTGGATTTAATAACTAGTTGACCCTCCTTTGGCAGCAATAACTTCAACCAAACGTTTTCTGTAGTTGCGGATCAGACCTGTACAATGGTCAGCAGGAATTTTGGACCTTTCCTCTTTACAAAACTGTTTCAGTTCAGCAATATCCTTGGGATGTCTGGTGTGAACTGCTCTCTTGAGGTCATGCCACAGCATCTCAATCGGGCTGAGGTCAGGACTCTGTCTGGGCCACTCCAGAAGGTGCATTATCTTCTGTTGAAGCCATTCTGTTGTTGATTTACTTCTGTGTTTTGGGTCGTTGTTCTGTTGCGTCACACAACTTCTGTTGAGCTTCAATTGGCGGACAGATAGCCTAACATTCTCCTGCAAAATGTCTTGATAAATTTGGGAATTGGATTTTCCGTCGATGATAGCAAGCTGTCCAGGCCCTGAGGCAGCAAAGCAGCCCCAAACCATGATGCTCCCTCCACCATACTTTACAGTTGGGATGAGGTTTTGATGTTGGTGTGCTGTGCCTTTTTTTCTCCACACATAGTGTTGTGTGTTCCTTCCAAACAACTAAACTGTAGTTTCATCTGTCCACAGAATATTTTGCCAGACGTGCAGGAATGTTTTTTTTGACAGCAGTGGCTTCTTCCCCTTTGTCCTCCCATGAACACCATTCTTGATTAGTGTTTTACATATCGTAGACTCGTCAACAGAGATGTTAGCATGTTCCAGAGATTTCTGTAGGTCTTTAGCTGACACTCTAGGATTCGTCTTAACCTCATTGAACATTCTGCGCTGTGCTCTTTCAGTCATCTTCGCAGGACAGTCACTCCTAGGGAGAGTAGCAACAGTGCTGAACTTTCTTCATTTATAGACAATTTGTCTTACCGTGGACTGATGAACATCAAGGCTTTGAGAGATACTTTTTGTCATCCTTTCCAGCTTTATGCAAGTCAACAATTCTTAATCTTAGGTCTTCTGAGATCTCTTTTGTTCAAGGCATGGTTCACATCAGGCAATGCTTCTTGTGAATAGCAAACTCAAATTGTGTGAGTGTTTTTTATAGGGCAAGGCAGCTCAAACCAACATCTCCAATCTCGTCTCATTGATTGGACTCCAGGTTAGCTGACTTCTGACTACAATTAGCTTTTGGAGAAGTCATTAGCCTAGGGGTTCACATACTTTTTCAAACCTACACTGTGAATGTTTAAATGATGTATTCAATATAGACAAGAAAAATACAATCATTTGTGTGTTAATTGTTTAAGCACACTATGTTTGTCTATTGTTGTGACTTCGATGAAGATCAGATCAAATTGGATGACCAATTTATGCAGAAATCCAGGGAATTCAAAAGGGTTCACATACTTTTTCTTGCCACTGTATATTATAATGCACATTGAAATATACTGCACGTTGAAATAATTAGCCTAGTCAAAATCAGACCATCAAAATCCAATCATGGGTCTGCTCCAGCCAAAGAACCCCCTGCAGCCTGTGGTAGAGACGTAAATACCAATAAGAAGACTGCCTCAATCATATAAGGCTTTCTAATGCTGGGGTAGCTAAGGACATAACCTCAGATGCAGGTGGTGTTAACTGACCAGCAGCCACTGATCTGACCCTCAGCCTTCGCTACCGTCACACACATACAGTGCATTCGGGAAAGTATTCAGACCCCGTAACTGTTGACGTTTTGTTTTATTCTAAAATGGATCAAATAGTTGTTTTTCCCTCAATCTTCACACAATACCCCATGATGAAAAAGCAAAAACAGGTTTTAGATTTTTTTTCTAATTTATAAAAACAAAAATGGAATATTACATTTACTCAGTACTTTTTTGGTGTGTGTTGAAGCACCTTTGGCAGTGATTACAGCCTCAACTCTTCTTGGGTATGACGCTACAAGCTTGGCACACCTGTATTTGGGGAGTTTCTCCCACTCATCTCTGCAGATCCTCTCAAGCTCTGTCAGTTGGACGGGTAGCGTAGTTGCACAGCTATTTTCAGTTCTCTCCAGAGATGTTTGATCGGGTTCATGTCCTGGCTCTGGCTGGGCCAATTCAGGACATTCAGAGACTTGTCTCGAAGCCACTGCTGCATTGTCTTGGATGTGTGATTAGGGTCGTTGTTCTGTTGGAAGGTTAACCTTTGCCCCAGTCTGAGGTCCTGGGCGCTCTGGAGCAGGTTTTTATCAAGGATCTCTTTGTACATTGCATCGTTCATCTTTCCCTTGATCCTGACTAGTCTCCCAGTCAGACCAGAGAATCTTGTTTCTCATGGTCTGAGAGTCCTTTAAGTGCCTTTTGGCAAACTCCAAGCAGGCTGTCATGTCTTTTCCTGAGGAGTGGATCTGTCTGGCCACTCTACCATAAAGGCCTGATTGGTGGAGTGCTGCAGAGATGGTTGTCCTTCTGGAGGGTTCTCCAATCTCCACAGAGGAACTCTGGAGCTTTGTCAGAGTGACCAGTGGGTTCTTGGTCACCTCCCTGACCAAGGCCCTTCTCCCCTGATTGCTCAGTTAGGCATTGCAGCCAGCTCTAGGAAGAGTCTTGGTGGTTCCAAACTTCCTCCATTTTAGAATGATGATTGTGTTCTTGGGGACCATCAATGCTGCAGACATGTTTTGGTACCCCCTTCCCCAGTGTGCCGCGATACAATCCTGTCTCGGAGCTCTACGGTCAATTCCTTTTACCTCACGGCATGGTTGTTGCACTGACATGCACTGTCAGCTGTGGGACCTTACAGTTGAAGTCAGAAGTTTACAAACACTTAAGCTGGAGTCATTAAAACTCAAATTTCAACCACTCCACACATTTCTTGTTAACAAACTATAGTTTTGGCAAGTCAGTTAGGACATCTACTTTGTGCATGACACAAGTAATTGTTCCAACAATTGTATATAGACAGATTATTTCACTTATAATTCACTGTATCACAATCCTAGTGGGTCAGAAGTTACATACACTAAGTTGACTGTACCTTTAAACAGCTTGGAAAATTCCAGAAAATGATGTCATGGCTTTAGAAGCTTCTGAAAGGCTAATGTCAATTATCATTTCAGTCAATGGGATGTGTACCTGTGGATGTATTTCAAGGCCTACCTTCAAACTCGCTTGACATCATGGAAAATCAAAAGAAATCAGCCAAGACATCAGAAAAAAAACTGTAGACCTCCACTAGTCTGGTTCATCCTTGGGAGTAATTTCCAAACACCTGAAGGTACCACGTTCATCTGTACAAACAATAGTACACATGAATAAACACCATGGGACCACGCAGCTGTCATACTGCTCAGGAAGGAGACGCGTTCTGTCTCCTAGAGATGAACGTACTTTGGTGCGAAAAGTGCAAATCAATCCCAGAACAACAGATGCTTGAAGAAACAGGTACAAAAGTATCTATATACACAGTAAAATTAGTTCTATATCGACATAACCTGAAAGACCGCTCAGCAAGGAAGAATCCACTTCTCCAAAACCGACATAAAAAAAGCCAGACTAAGGTTTGCAACTGGACATGGGGACAAAGATGATACTTTTTGGAGAAATGTCCTCTAGTCTGATGGAACAAAAATAGAACTGTTTGGCCATAATGACCATCGTTATGTTTGGAAGAAAAAGGGGGAGGCTTACAAGACGAAGAAGACCATTCCAACCATGAAGCATGGGGGTGGCACAATCATGTTGTGGGGGTGTATTGCTGCAGGAGGGACTGGTGCACTTCACAAAATAGATGGCATCATGAGTAGGAAAATTATGTGGATATATTGAAGCAACAGTTGTGAAAACATGGCTTAAGGACAACAAAGTCAAGGTATTAGAGTAGCCATCACAAAGCCCTGACCTCAATCCTATAGAAAAGTTGTGGGCAGAACTGAAAAAACGTGTGCGAGCATGTAGGAGGCCTACAAACCTGACTCAGTTACACCAGCTCTGTCAGGAGGAATGGGCCAAAATTCACCCAACTTATTGGGGGAAGCTTGTGGATGGCAACCCGAAACATTTGAAAAAAGTTAAACAATTTAAAGGCAATGCTAGCAAATACTAATTGAGTGTATGTCAACTTCTGACCCACTGGGAATGTGATGAAAGAAATAAAAGCTGAAATAAATCATTCTCTCTACTATTATTCTGATATTTCACATTCTTAAAATAAAGTGGTGATCCTAACTGACTTAAGACAGGGAGTTTTTACTAGGATTAAATGTCAGGAATTGTGAAAAAATGAGTTTAAATATATTTGGCTATGGTGTATGTAAACTTCCGACTTCAACTATATAGCCATGTCCAAAAGTATTGAGAATAACACAAATATTAATTTCCACAAAGTTTGCTGCTTCAGTGTCTTTCGATATTTGTGTCAGATGTTACTATGGAATATTGAAGTATAATTACAAGCATTTTATAAGTGTCAAAGGCTTTTATTGACAATTACATTAAGTTGATGTAAAGAGTCAATATTTGCAGAATTGACCCTTCTTTTTAAAAACCTCTGCAATCTGCCCTGACATGCTGTCAATTCACTTCTGGGCCACATCCTGACTGATGGTAGCCCATTCTTGCATAATCAATGCTTGAAGTTTGTCAGAATGTGTGGGTTTTTGTTTGTCCACCCGCCTCTTGAGGATTGACCACAAGTTCTCAATGGGATTAAGGTCTGGGGAGTTTCATGGCCATTGACCCAAAATATCGATGTTTTGTTCCCCAAGCCACTTAGTTATCACTTTTGCCTTATGGCAAGGTGCTCCATCATGCTGGAAAAGGCATTGTTCATCACCAAACTGTTCCTGGATGGTTGGGAGAAGTTGCTCTCAGGAGGATGTGTTGGTACCATTCTTTATTCATGGCTGTGTTCTTAGGCAAAATTGTGAGTGAACCCACTCCCTTGGCTGAAAAGCAACCCCACACATGAATGGTCTCAGGATGCTTTACTGTTGGCATGACACAGGACTGATGGTTGCGCTCACCTTGTCTTTTCCGGAGAAGCTTATTTCCGAATGCCCCAAACAATCGGAAAGGGGATTCATCAAAGAAAATGACTCTACCCTAGTCCTCAGCAGACCAATCCCTGTACCTTTTGCAGAATATCAGTCTGTTCCTGATGTTTTTCCTGTAGAGAAGTGGCTTCTTTGCTGCCCTTCTTGACACCAGGCCATCCTCCAAAAGTCTTCGCCTCACTGTACGTGCAGATGCACTCACACCTGCCTCCTGAGCAAGCTCTGTACTGGTGGTGCCCCGATCCCGCAACTGAATCAACTTTAGGAGACGGTCCTGGCGCTTGCTGGACTTTCTTGGGCGCTCTGAAGCCTTCTTCACAACCATTGGACTTCTGTCCTTGAAGTTCTTGATGATCCGATAAATGGTTGATTTAGGTGCAATCTTACTGGCAGCAATATCCTTGCCTGTGAAGCCCTTTTTGTGCAAAGCAATGATGACGGCACGTGTTTCCTTTTAGGTAACCATGGTTGACAGAGGAAGAACAATGATTCCAAGCACCACCCTCCTTTTAAAGCTTCCAGTCTGTTATTCAAACTCAATCAGCATGACAGAGTGATCTCCAGCCTTGCCCTCATCAACACTCACACCTGTGTTAACGAGAGAATCACTGACATGATGTCAGCTGGTCCTTTTTTGGCAGGGATTCAGTTAATTTGCATGCAATTCATCTGATCACTCTTCATAACATTCTGGAGTATATGCAAATTGCCATCATACAAACTTAGGCAGAAGACACAAATTAATATTTGTGTCATTCTCAAAACTTTTGGCCACGACTGTATATAGACAGGTGTGTGCCTTTTCAAATAATTTCCATCCAATTGAATTTACTATAGGTGGACTCCAATCAGGTTGTAGAAACATCTCAAGAATGATCAGTCGAAACAGGATGCAACTGAATTCAATTTCGAGTCTCATAGCAAAGGGTCTGAATACTTTTGTAAATTAGGCATTTCTGTTTTGAATTTTTTTACATTTGTAAACAACTCTAAAAACCCGTTTTCACTTTGTCATTATGGTGTATTGTGTGTGAATTGACGGGGATCATTTTTTAGTAATGCACTGCACACAGACACACACACACACTACAACCTAAAATATCCCAAGACACACACACACCATTATTTACCACGGTTTTACAGGTGGCTGTTAAGAAGAGAGTGAGTCGCTGCTGTTGGTTCTGCCCAATACATACGTAGGGCGACACTACATACAAACGCCCTTACACATGATACCACATACAGCATGTACTACATAAATCATGTGCTCTTTAATTCAGTCCTGTTTCCTTCTCTCTTATTTTGCTTTCCTTTTCCAATCGTTTGATCTCTTACATCAGAGTAAGATGCTACAAACATGTCTGTGCTCTGTCCCTCAGACTGTAAGTTCAGGATCCTGCTGCACGCCACTCAACCTCGCCCACGGCTGACTGACTAGCTGGCTTACTGACAGGGGGGCGTTTCACTCTGTGTGTCAAAATGGCAACCTATTACCTATATAGTGCACTATTTTTAACCAGAACCCTACGGGCCATTTAGGACGCGACCACTGCCTTTGGCCTACCTGCTGAGCTGAGTCTTGCAGTTACCCTCTCTCACTGACTGACTGTCTGGCTGACAGACGCAGGATTAATATCTGCTGTTCTGGCCTGTGACAGGAGTGTCCCTTACATCACAGACTCACCGTCTGCGTCCCAAATGGTACCCTATTCCCAATCTCTAGACGGTCCACTACTTTTGACCAGAGCCCAACCTCCTACAAGGGGGAAGACTTTGCCCACGACCTGCATCCTGGACGTCTTCTTTTGCCTCTGGTCAAAAGTAGTGCACTATATTTTTTTTATTTTACTAGGCAAGTCAGTTAAGAATAAATTCTTATTTTCAATGACGGCCTAGGAACAGTGGGTTAACTGCCTGTTCAGGGGCAGAACGACAGATGTGTACCTTGTCAGCTCGGGGGTTCGAACTTGCAACCTTTCGGTTACTAGTCCAACACTCTAACCACTAGGCTACCCTGCCGCCCCGGGAATAGGGTGCCATTTGGGACTCACACACCTGCTGCAGCATTACAGTGAAGCAGGGACGGGGCTGAGCCGGGCTAGGTAGGGCCGACACGCATGGGACAGGGTGGCCAGTGCCACTGTTACATATTGGAATTCACCCCTTGGCATTATGATGCAACGGTGAAAACATAGATAAAGGGATATTGATTGCAGATGGAAGCCTGGTTGTGCATACTAGACAGTGCATGTCTATCTTTAGTCTAATTCCAGAATTTTATTAGGGATGAGTTTGCGGTCAATTACAATTTATTGCCTCTGTGCAAGTCTCCCTTCAAAACACATCGTATGAATTTTTTTCTTTACCACAATTCCCAACTGAAGCAACGCATACTAAACTTTACACATAGTTGAGCTGTCCTCTACCAGGACAGGGGGCCTGAAACTCCTCACTGTTTATCTCAGTCTCTATTGCACTGTGAGTTCAGTTACACTGACATTGTATCAGTGTTGCAGAGGGTCACCTCCCCTCATGCCACTCTCAGATATTGTTTAATTCTAAGTGGGTCATTGTGAATCCCATTGGATTTTTTTCTCTGAGTTCAAAAAGGGCTTCTCTGAATCCTTAAAGACCCGCTTCCCATAGGGATTTCTCTCTAGATGGCCTTCCTGACATCTCCTTACTTAAAGGTTACTCTTCAGTCTTTTGTAACAAACATATACCTAATGTTTTCAGCAGGTCAAAATGGCCAGAGATTTTGGAAAATGGCCAATTTGGAAACACGTGTAATTGTAATTTCTAAATATGCGCTAAATATGTGTATGCAACCAATAAAATGTCATTTGATTTGATTTCCCCCTCAAACTCACAATTATCAAGTCCAAAGCAAATCAAACTTTCTTGCCTAATATCATAATTATAATAATATCCCTAAAACTCACAATCAAGTCTGAGCAAAAGAGAGTGAACTTTCTTGCACGGGAGGGATCCGGTAACTCAAGACCTTAGTGAGGAAGGATCACCTTGCGGTGACATAACGGTGGGATTAGCGATGCAGGGTTAGACTGAGATGTACTGAGCTCTATGGGGGTACTGGTACTGGGCAGTGCTTTCCACGTGGGTTTCTTTGAATGACTTGGCCTCGGGCCAGCAGCTCGAGCTGTTGAACGAGAAGGCTTATTTTGGCTGCTAACAGAGGAGGACACGAGGAGAGGCAGATAGAGAAATAGAGAGAGGCCGGGAGGAGAGGAGGGAGAGAGAAAGAGAGAGGGGGAGAGAAAGAGGGCGGGAGGAGTAGAGAGAGAGGGAGGGATATTTCCAGGCCAATTGTAAATGTGATTTACTAACCCCGGGCATCACATCCATTTCGGGCCCTGCATACTCAACAAAACTCTATTTATGTTTACAGAGCACTACACCCTATTTCTGAAAATGCATAAACTTTCACATACTGTAACTGCCACTTGCTCATTACCACTCAATAAACCATTTGTGTCCTATCTGAAGATAACTCGTGCATTACTGAATAATGGCATAATAATGATCTCACACACTAGAAGGTAATCCACCAGATCCCATGAGAGATCCAAAGCACAGAGCTTGTTAGTATAATACCATTCTCATCCATACTGTCGGATGCCGCTGCAGTAACGGATCAATAGCGCAGACAATTTTAAAAAGTGCCACATCAGAAGCGTCTGTACCTTTTCAGACAGTGGAATTCTGCTCCGGCATGGAACGTTCGGTATTGTTTCCCTGACAGCAAAAAAGGTTGGTGGGGTTGGTTTTCTGCTGTTTTTATGGTATGGTAGTTAGTGTTTTCTTTCTGCACCTGCACCTGTTTGAACTCATTACCTGTATAAAAGACACCTGTCCACACACTCAATCAAACAGACTCCAACCTCTCCACCATGACCAAGACCAGAGAGCTGTGTAAGGACATCAGGAATAAATTGTAGACCTGCACATAGCTGGGATGGGCTACAGGACAATAGGCAAGCAGCTTGGTGAGAAGGCATCAACTGTTGCAATTATTAGAAAATGGAAGAAGTTCAAGATGCTGGGCCAATTGTGCGCTGCCCTATGGGTCTCCCGGCTGGTTGTGATACAGCCTGGATTCAAACCAGGGTGTATGAAGAGACACTGAGACACAGTGCCTTAGACCACTGCGCCACTCGGGAGCCCAAAAACATGATAATACATGATTCCATATGTGTTATTTCATAGTTTTGATGTCTTCACTATTATTCTAGAAAATTGTAAAAAAAAAATAAAGAAAAACCCTGGAATGAGTAGGTGTCAAAACTTTTGACTGGTACTGAATATATTAATTTTTTGGCGGATAAACATTCCAAACAGTCTACCCGACCCCTCGGAGGCGTCTGCATGGTCCTAAAGCACACCGTTGCCTCATTTTGTATCACATTCCAATGATAAAATTGGGGGTGACAAAAAAAATGCAATTTCAGAACGTGGGCCCGTCCCCAGTGAAAGTTCTGCTCCTGAGTCATTGTATTTAACGAACTTCAAAGTACTTTTCTTGGGAGCAAGTGGTCTGTGTGCAGGCAGCAGGCAGGCTGCACTCAGGCAGCTCAAGATCATTTGATTGACAGGTCTGGTTGCCTAGCGATGGATGTTAGTACCGCTTCAGAAGCGGCATTCCTTTTGCAGACAAGTCAAATGCCCGCTTCGAAACTATCTCCAGAGAAGGTTTCGTGGCGAAATTTAAAAAGCTGTAGTGGATCCTTTTCAGACAAATAAACATGCCGTAGCCCAGGCACTTTTAAGGCGCCACCTTCCATATGTCTAAAAGGGATATAAGAGCCATTGAATTAATCATCCAAAAAAAGAGTAAGAAAAGTAGACTATCCGCCAATATCTGAAGACATGAGGAGTGGTTCCCACTTCCCGTGCAGAGTATAAATCCTTCCTTGCCCACAGTTGACGGGATTTACCTGTCCTTTTCCAATGTGCCACTAACCAAATCTCTCTCGCTGCTCCCTCTCCCTTCAAATGTTGTTTACAGCCCTCTAAATACAGTGATTACACCATCATTAAGGGTGGTACTCAACACACACCTGAGGGGCCAGGACTGTAAGGGGGTGGAGGGTGCCGGTGACAGAAATGGGCGTCTATAGGCTAATCTTGATGAGGGACGTGAACTTTGGGAGAGAGGCTGTGGCTGCATTGCAAGCACGTACAAAAACACACCCTCTCCCCTCAGATTAAGTGGACACTTCTGATTATGTATCGTGACATATGATGAGTTGACACTTGCAGGATGAGGGAAGAATGAATACATTTTAAATAGGCCGCACTTGCCCAGAAATTCATCACTCGTTCATCCCACGGTTGTGTTTTCAGTCATCATGGAACCACCGGTAGCTGTTGTGTGTGTTTATATGCGCTACATTCAATTATGATCGCATTTCATATCTTGGCTAGAAGACAACGCATCCGCAGACATCGAATACTAACCATCCGACGATATCAGGTCAATTGAAAATTGCAATGTATAAGTGTGGCGTCAAGGACGGTTGCATGCGCAAAATGGCGTTTCCAAAAGCTAACCAAACAAAAACATAATTACTTTTACGATACGTGTTTGCGGCGTAGCACAATTTCTAACTTGTCTGGTGAGTGTAGGTGTTGAATATGCCTGTTATGTTGGAGGAGGTCAGGATTCCCAAGAATACAAGAATTAGTGCTGAGCGATTAACCGAAATGTAAGTTGAGTTTCGTATTTTAAACAACTAATATATGTCGGTTCAATTACTTGAATTCCATTTTGTTCCATTTTTTTTCTGTGAAGAAGATGTAGAGTTCCTGTAGATATAAATCAGATCAAGCCTGAACTGTGCGATGTAATAGGGAGTTGTAGTTTCCAACAGGTCAATAATCGACCTAGTTTTGAGCAGAAAAAGTAGTAATTAACTACAATGACCATAATCCATTGTGGGCCCGCTTAAACTTGTCAGGTCTGTGGCCGGCAGACAAGCAGACTGAGAGAAGAGAAGGCCTGATCGATAGGAATAGAAAGCAGCTGCTTTGAGACCCTGAAAATACATGATCTAAGTGATTGATAGTTGGTATTGAGCAGTCATAAAAGTAGGCCTTATTTACCTTCAAGAACTACTAAAATCGTGTTCTATAGAGATGAGATGATGACTTGGAATGAAATAATGAAGTCATCAAATAAAACAAATATTTTATTAAAGTAAAGTAATGTGAATAAAGGATGGTTAATAAGTGATAAGCAGTAATGGGCCGTCACTGCCATCATGGGACTTTTATAAATGGATTAATGCAGTGTTCTTACAGCGTTCAACCCATAAAATGCATAGCACATTTAATGTGGGAAAAAAAAGAAAATCGAACCCGAAATCGAACCGAAAACTACCCGACCTCAAAAAGTACTAACAAGAATACACCCCCGTGTCAAATTGTGCCAAAACAGTGAAGTGAATGAGAGGATCAAGAGAGCAGGCAGGGCCTGGAATAGAGAGCAATCTGGATTAGTCAGGGATCTTCTCTCTCTCTCTGTCTCTCTTCTGCTGGAGACTGCTGGCCAACGTTAAAGGTCCAATGGGAAAGGCCGAGATACTGACCTGTGATTAGTGGTCCTCTGTAGCTCAGTTGGTAGAGCATGGTGCTTGCAATGCCAGGATAGTGGGTTTGATTCCCCGGGGCCACCCGTTTGTAAAATGTAGGCACGCGTGACTGACTGATAAGTTGCTTTGGAGAAGAGTGTCTGCTAAATTGCATGTATGATTCTACAGTCTATTATTAAGCAAGGTTTTATGGATTGAACAATTCCAGTGTGAGATATAAGTAGACATCAAGGTGTGAACTCCTTTGTGTAGAACAATCAGAGGAATCACTGACACTTTAGGATAAGGTTCAACAGATCTACGTTTAATAGCTTTCCCTGTGCTATAGCATCATATAACATCTGTCATGTTGACAGTGCTGAGGCATTGCACTTCACTGTCAGATATGAGATGGAACATCTACTATGCCTTCACATGCAATTAACTCTTTTAATAAGCACAACTATTATTGCTTCAGAAGTAATAACTTATTGACCACTCTCTCTCCCTCTTTAGTAGTCGAATTGGTGGATTTACAGCAGAGCTCTGTAAAACACAGTGTAGTGGAATGGCAGTTTGCCTAATTAAGACCATCGCAAAAAAATGTGGAGGAACACCAGAACAGTCATTTCGAAATTGTGTGATAACGACATATTCAAATATTGTTTCATTTTGCCTAACCTTTTGCAGGACACAATCTACAGAGACTAGGCAAGGCAAGTGGTCCTTCGTTCATGGCTTTGAAAATGAAATGCACATCATCATCCTCTTTTTGAACGCACAAACACAGCATCAAACACAGCATCTAACACAGCATCAAACACAGCATCTAAGACAGCATCTAACACAGCATCTAACACAGCATCTAACACAGCATCAAACACAGCATCTAACACAGCATCTAACACAGCATCTAACACAGCATCTAACACAGCATCAAACACAGCATCTAACACAGCATCTAACACAGCATCTAATGCTGGAGACCTTTGATGGCAAATGGGTTCTTTTTTCCTCACTAGCCTTTGGAAGGTGGTACAGTAGGCCTATATTGTGTGTGTGTGTGTGTGTGTGTGTACGTGTCTCCCCATCTCTCTCTTGTGGTAATGAGTGAGCATAGGCAGAAACTGCTGCACCTCGGAGCTGGTCACACAGCCTAATAGGGTGTCATTATATATTACAGACTCCTGGGGAATGGGAGGGGGGTGTTTGCACTTACTATGACAGAGCCTGTGGGTTAACTTACTTATGCCCAGGTGAGGCGAGGTAGTGTTCATCCTCTTGTTTTGCTAAATATCTAATGCAGATGGACTGGGTTAGCTGTGTCCTGGGTTAGCTGTGTCCTGGGTTAGCTGTGTCCTGGGTTAGCTGTGTCCTGGGTTAGCTGTGTCCTGGGTTGGCTGTGTCCTGGGTTGGCTGTGTCCTGGGTTAGCTGTGTCCTGGGTTAGCTGTGTCCTGGGTTAGCTGTGTCCTGGGTTAGCAGTGTCCTGGGTTAGCTGTGTCCGGGGTTGGCTGTCTCCTGGGTTGGCTGTGTCCTGGGTTGGCTGTGTCCTGGGTTGGCTGTTCCCTATTCCCTATATACCACACTTATTTTTTGCCCTATGGGCACTGGTCAAAAGTAGTGCACTATAGGGTACCATTTTGGACAGAACCTGGGTTGGCTGTACATTGCACACATGCAGGGCTTAAGTGGGTTTAGAAACATGGGCTCCCTACTGTGCCAATGGTACAATGGTGCTGCTTAATGATCCTTAGAAGGTATTTAATATGTGGCCCGTAGGAAAGACGGTTTTGGGAAATCCCAAGTGCAAAAACATGAATTAAACATGAATCTAGAGACATACATGTTTCCAGTAAAAGAAGATTTGTGTGTTTAATTTATTGCTGTCGGATTTGATTGAATAGATTTGGGTTTCATCTTTCTGTTTTCTATTTGTTTGGAAATCAGTGGTGCAGAGTTTGCACCAGGGCAAATGTTTAATCAATCTGTCTCTTTTTCGCTTCCTCAAGATGTTATTGAGATAGAGGGCCAAATATCAATCAACTAAACAACAGAAAATGTTGATTCAAATAGTGCTTGATTATAATTCATTGTGTGGCCCTTCCGAATGGAAACAGACCTTCCAGAGTGAAATATTTGAGGGGAGATGTCACTATTAAACACAAGCTGAAGCATCTGTTGCTGCAATATGAACTAAGGTCATCGTCCCATATGAGCGGTTTGCTCTTCTTACAACTTGAATGACCAGTCTACGCATAAAAGTGGATATTTTTACGCCGTTTAAGTGGTGTGTGATTATCATACAATGTATCATACAATCATACAATCAAATGTATCATACAATCATACAATTAAAGATGCGGCTACACGCGTGTGCTCACACACACACACACAAACACAACAGACAAAGACAAAAACACACACGCACACACACAAAACCTACACAATTTAGTATGGGATAAGAGTAAAAAAAAAAGGGGAGACTATTATTGTTGTTCAGCCTCAGTGTGTTGTTGTGTTGAGAGCCTGCGGCTGGGGCAATGTGTAACTAATGGGGTTTAATACAAGCAGGCTGGCCAGGACGTGCACACATTCAACTCCAAGAGAGCGAGGAAAGCGGAATTAGAAAAGGAATGTAACGGTGCGAGTTTTAATGATGACCCTAGCCGCCACATGTGGGCTGCCTACTTAACAGGCATAGGGCTAGGCGATATATATCGAATTAATTGGATTAATTCAAATGTATGTTTTAGCACAATGTTCCAAATGCCTGTAATTTCGTTTTTATGAATGTATTTTTGGTCTCGTCTCCTTCGGTGCTGTGGCACCCGATTTAGACTACAATCGCCCCATTAAAAGGTGGAAATCATCTCACCAATCACACCACTCATATGGTGATATGTGGTGCACCACCGCCACATATGTGGTACGTGATACCTTTGAATGGTGAGGCAGAATCAAATCAAACTGTATTTGTCACAATGCTTACTTACAAGCTTTTAACCAACAACACAGTTAAGAAAAATACCTTTCAAAAAGGCTAGTAAGGCTATATACATGTACAGGGGGTACCGGTACAGAGTCAATGTGCGGGGGCACCGGTTAGTCGAGGTAATTGAGGTAATATGTACATGTAGGTAGAGTTAAAGTGACTATGCATAGATAATAGACAGAGAGTAGCAGCAGTGTAAAATGGGGGGGGGGGGGCAAAGCAAATAGTCTGGGTAGCCATTTGAATAGGAGTTCAGGAGTCTCATGGCTTGGGGGGTAGAAGCTGTTTAGACGCCTCTTGGACCTAGACTTGGCACTCTGGTACCGCTTGCCATGTAGTAGCAGAGAGAACAGTCTATGACTATGGTGGCTGGAGTCTGGCAATTTGTAGGGCCTTCCTCTAACACCACCTGGTATAGAAGTCCTGGATGGCAGGAAGTTTGGCCCCAGTGATGTACTGGGCCGTACGCACTACCCTCTGTAGTGCCTTGCGGTCGGAGGTTGAGCAGTTGCCACACGTCGTACTGTGTGATAGGCGACCCTTTCAATGGTGGTTTTGGAGGATTAACTGACACCGCGTGTGCATGTCCACTAAAAGTTTACATTTCTTCCTGCTCTGACTAGGTAGTAAGCTTTTTATTATATTTGTATGCTTTTTTGGAAACTATTGTCCAAGTCATTATTATCAGGATTTTGCTATAAGTGTAACTGTAACTTTGTAGTCTGATGCTAGCTACATAAATCTTTCAGGTAAAGTTATTTTGCAAGCAATTTTAACCAGAGCTAGGCAGCAGGTCAATTCTTCTGTATGGAGCCATAGCTAGCGTAATTATTAGGAAAGGAATAATTCACCTGCTAAGGCCTCACAACTGACATAAATCCCATGATTTATTTATCACCCAAGGTACCGAAGGTAGAACCTTTTTTTATTTTCGCTTTTACATTGGCTGCATTATGTGAATCTGTACTGCACTTTGATTTATGTAAAGTCCTATCTAAACCATTTCCAGTTGTCTATCCCCAGGCTGCTAGTCCCAGTTAGGCAGTGTACTTACAGCCCTCAGTCAGCTCTCTGAAGGGCATCCATTCTGAAGGCCATCCATTCTGAAGGGCATCCATTCTGAAGGGCATCCATTCTGAAGGGCATCCATTCTGAAGGGCATCCATTCTGAAGGCCATCCATTCTGAAGGGCATCCAGAATTTTCTGGCAGACATCAGCAAGGACTGGAGGCAAAGTATGAACACCATTGAGAACTGCCTCAGCCGCGGAGAACCTGAAGAATATCTGCAGGAGGGCCACCACAAGCTGAGGGCCACCACAAGCTGGACTTCATGGAATGACCTTGTGTACGAACAGTGCCGCATTGACAGCATGAACAAGCACAACGTGAACCTCAATCAAAACCACTCTGGCAAGGTACAGGGCGTGTCGGACGATAGTGTCGCGGGGCGCAATGGCTGGAAGCCACAGTGAGCACGGGCATCAAGGGCACCCAGTCGGTGACACGCGAGTCGGATAGGGTGTGGCTGGTGACGCCGGTGCAGAGCTGCCCCACTACCACGTCTTGACAGGTTGGTCAAGCCTCAACACGGTGTCCGTGAGGGTGCAGGAGCTTGATTCAGAGGACCTGACGGCCAACGAGATTGTGTCCCCCGTCACTTGGGATCCTCAACTAATACTTACAAAAGTAAGTCTGTAGGACCCTTTCTGTCCACACAACCCTTTCTGTGACTCATGCAGCATCAGTGATACCTGAGCACCAGTCCAATCACAGCTCTGCGGAATATGCAGGAATGGAAATACATTATCTCCGTTACTGAGTCTCTGTTCCTTTTCTATCGTCTGAGGTTGTAAACTAAATACATGGTCGCTGCTGCTGTCGTAAGTGCCAGCTCAGAAATATATATTTTGTTTGTTTAGCTAGCCTGCATCAACATTGGGAAGCACTCATAGATATTCTCTCATATTTCCTGTGATTGCTGTGTGTTTCTGTACGTAACAGTGTTGCTTCCATCGAACCAGGCACCCTCTGAACACAACAACTGTTACCTATCGCTCAACAAAAGCTGCGGCCAAGGGAAACGTCTACTTCTCGGTTCCAGGGGGGGGGGGGGGATCGCCAGTTGAATCATATGTCTGCACTCATGAGTGAGTTTATGTGTGTGTGAAATGTTTGTGTGTGTGTGTGTGTGTGTGTGTGCGGTGCGTGTGTGCGGTGCGTGTGTGCCTTTGCGTGGGGTAGCTACAGTAAGGTCACTTTACCGCACATGTGTGTATGAGCAGATCTGACACTTGTCTGAATAAGTACCACAACAAGGGCTCGAGTTTGTTCTATACATCCATTGTTAATATTGTCAGGAGTGATCATCTGACAGCTGTTTCTTCCCCAGATCGACAAGACCTTCAAAGAGCAGGTGCTGAAGCTATGTTTAAAATGGAGAAACAAATTCCTCATTAGGTAAGAAGGGTTGGAAAAGTCTTAATAATTGTTTCATGTTTTTGGTCATGACTTTACACTGAGGGTAGTAAAAGTATGTGCTGTATATCTTGTCTACAATTGTAAAATATAGGACGTTCAGGTTCAGAGAAGAGGCGATCACCTACAAGGCCCCTTTATGAAGTGAAATAAGCAGCCAACGAGCTGCTTAGTTAAACATGCAACCTCCAATTTTGGTCATGATGAACAGACCACGTACAGGTCATGCTCCAACAGTCGACCAAGCACCTTGCGCACCAGGGACACATGTGTATCAGTGTATCAGAATGTCGTTGATATACACCACTACACCCTGCCCGTGCAGGTCCCGGAAAATCTTGTCTACAAAGGATTGGAAGATTGATGGAGCATTCATCAACCCGTACGGCATGACGAGGTGCTCATAGTGCCCAGAGGTGGTACTAAATGCCGTCTTTAACTCATCCCCCTCCGGGATACGCACCAGATTGTACGCGCTCCTGAGATCCAATTTAGTGAAGAAGTGCGCCCCGTGTATTGACTCGATCGCACTGGCTATGAGAGGCAGCGGGTCACTGTACCTCACAGTGATCTGATTGATCCCTCGATAGTCAATACACAGGCGCAGACCGACATCCTTCTTCTTCACAAAAAAGAAACTCGAGGAGGCAGGTGAAGTGGAGTGCCGAATGTATCCCTGTCCCAGAGATTCGGTGACATATGTTTCCATAGCCGCCATCTCCTCCTGTGACAGAGGATACACGTGACTCCTGGGAAGTGCAGCGTCTACCAGGAGATTTATCACACAAATCCCCCGTCGATGGGGTGGTAGATGAGTCGCATTCTGTAGCCAAATCGGCATATTCAGAGGGGATGTGCACAGTGGAGACCTGGTTTGGACACTCCACTGTAGTTGCACCGATGGAAACACCTATACATCTCCCTAAGCACCTACGTGACCCTCCCTTGAGAGCCCTCTGTTGCCACGAAATAGTGGGGTCATGATAGGCCAACCAGGGAAGGCCCAACACCACGGGAAACGCAGGAGAATCAATTAGGAAGAGACTAATTCTCTCCTCATGACCCTCCTGCGTTATCATACATAGTGGAGCAGTGGCCTCCCTAATCAGCCCCGACCCCAATGGACGACTATCTAAGGCATGTACAGGGAACGGCACATCAACAGGAACAATGGGGATCCCTAAACAAAGTGCAAATGAACGGTCAATAAAGTTCCCAGCTGCACCTGAATCTACTAGCGCCTTATGCTGGGAATGCAGGGGAAACTCTGGAAATTCTATACACACACACATGTGCACAACAGGGAGCTCTGGGTGAGTCGGGTGCCTACTCACCTGGGATGATCAACCTGTGCCCTGCCTGCTGCCTCAACTTCCTGGGGAACCTCTCCAGCACCGACCAGCAGTGTGTCCTCTGCGGCCACATGTGGTGCAGGAAATGGCCCCCTTTCCGGTCACCCTCAGAGCAGCACCTCCAAGCTCCATAGGTTATCCAGCCAGGTGGATAAACCACCGACTGGTCGAGGGTAAGGGTGGTGTCCCTGCATGCCAGCTCCTGACGAAAGTCCTCACATAGACTGCACCGGTAATGGTCGATCAGGGCCCTTTCAGTCCATCCCACGCTGGCTGCCAGGGTCCTGAAGGCCAGTGCAAAGTCCTGTGCGCTCCTCATCCTGTGGAATAAACGCTCTCCCCTCAGGTGGATGATCGAAGACCGTCCGGAAGCGCAGGGTAAAATCCTCATAGTGGACCAACGCTGTGCCTTCTCTCCCCCATACGGCATTGGCCCACTAAAGTGCTCTCCTCGACAAACAGGAGATGAGGGCGGACACGCTCTCGTGTCCCGAGGGAGCCGGGTGGACGGTCGCCAGGTTGAGCTCCAACTGGAGCAGGAACCCCTGGCACCTGTCCCATCATATGCCCTCAGGAGCGAGAGCCAAATCCCACTGGGTCCAGGTGACGGAGGGGTGGACAGCGGTGTGGGTTGGGGTGAAGTTGATGGTGTTGTGGGAAAACCCCCTCTCTCCCATCGCTCCATGGTGTGCAGCACGCGATCCATGGCTGTGCCAAGATGTTGGAGCATCGTCGCGTGCTGGACGCGCTCCTCCACCGGTAACGGAGGACTGGGTGCATCTGCTGACTCCATATTTAGGTGCGTGTTTCTGTCAAGTATCAATGTGCAGCCGGTAGGATGGAGTCAGGCGCAGGACACAGAACTGAGTAAAAAAAATGACTTTACTCGAATAAACAACAAAAATAATTCCACGCAGCGAAAAGAATCCAGCTCACAGATATAGCGAAACTTAACAACGAACAAACACGCACAAAACCATGTGGGAACCCGAGGGTTAAATAGGGAATAAATAATAATGGAATGGAATCAAGGTGTGTACAATAAAGACAAAACAAATGGACAATGAAACGTAGATCGGTGGCGGCTAGAAAACCGGTGACGTCGACCGCCGAACGCCGCCCGAACAAGGAGAGGCACCAACTTCGGCGGAAGTCGTGACATTGAGGCTGTTCTGGGGGGGAAAAGGGGGTGCAACTCAATATTAACAAGAAGAACGACTCTCTCCATGCGATGGGCAGTGCAAGAATTCTACTGCGAGGCTAATACATTAACACCACCACTGTTCCATTTGTGAAACAACTGTATGTAAAATGTAGCGAGGAGAAGTAGGGAACGGGTGGTACCCCTGGATCTAGTCCCTTAGGTTAGACGGGTCAGAGGGGGATTAGGAACGAGCCGTGATCCCATCAAAAGAGGATTGGGTCACCAGCACCATGTCTTCCCACTGAGCCGCACACTCCAGCAAGCACTGATCCCATTAACAGCCTCTCAGAGGCCAGAGTTCCTAAGGCAAGCTGACAGCAGGGCTATTTTAGGGGGAAAAATCACTGATCTGGACAAGAGTATGGGATGGCCGGCCCTTTGCCATCGCTCTCCTTTAGAGCGAATAAAAACCCTAAAAGGAGCCCACTTTGTGGCGGAGAGCTACCCCTTGCTCCAAGATGCTTAGACCGAAAGATGAGGGACAAATGAGTTGTGGCAGCAGCTAATAAGGTTTGTCGAAGGTGTGTGTGTGTGTGTGTGTGTGCGTGCGTGCGTGCGTGCGTGCGTGTGTGTGTGATGAGGGGAGGATGCAGAATATTGACTTGAGATACACACACATAACTTGACTGTCAAATCTCCAATGGATGAACGACTTGCACCTTTGAGCTATTACACAGTCACAACAAGTCAATGTCAAACGAGCAATGCAGTAAAAGTGTCAAATGCAGTCAATGAAGCCCGGCAAAAGGTACATAACAAACACCTGGGCTTGATACTGAGTATCCGTCACGGGGAGCACACAACGCTTCGCAGCTTCTCTCCGTTCCAGGAAGAGGTTGAAAATACCGCTATACTTCACAGCTATTCTATTTTCATAGAATAATTAGCCAGTAGCTTTAACGACAGCCACCGGTGTTAAACACTATCACTGGTTCAGCTAGGGATTTATCTAGCTGAACCATACAGCTAGGGATTTATCTAGCTGAACCATACAGCTAGGGATTTATCTAGCTGAACCATACAGCTAGGGATTTATCAAATCAAATCAAATCCAATTTTATTTGTCACATACACATGGTTAGCAGATGTTAATGCGAGTGTAGCGAAATGCTTGTGCTTCTAGTTCCGACAATGCAGTGATAACCAACAAGTAATCTAACTAACAATTCCAAAACTACTGTCTTATACACAGTGTAAGGGGATAAAGAATATGTACATAAGGATATATGAATGAGTGATGGTACAGAGCAGCATACAGTAGATGGTATCGAGTACAGTATATACATATGAGATGAGTATGTAGACAAAGTAAACAAAGTGGCATAGTTAAAGTGGCTAGTGATACATGTATTACATAAGGATGCAGTCGATGATGTAGAGTACAGTATATACATATGCATATGAGATGAATAATGTAGGGTAAGTAACATTATATAAGGTAGCATTGTTTAAAGTGGCTAGTGATATATATCTATCTAGCTGAACCATACAGCTAGGGATTTATCTAGCTGAACCATACAGCTAGGGATTTATCTAGCTGAACCATACAGCTAGGGATTTATCTAGCTCAACCATACAGCTAGGGATTTATCTAGCTGAACCATACAGCTAGGGATTTATCTAGCTGAACCATACAGCTAGGGATTTATCTAGCTGAACCATACAGCTAGGGATTTATCTAGCTGAACCATACAGCTAGGGATTTATCTAGCTGAACCATACAGTAAGAGACCATCTGTTCTGGAGCTTCAGTAAGGCTGACTGGGAATCAGGGAATCCATAGACCCAAGGCCCAAACCATCAAAAAATAAAACACCCCACATCTCTCCCTGTAATAGTTTCGTAATAAAGCATTGAGATTAAAGCAGAGTCCAATTTCACCAGAAAACCTATCCTATCTGGCTAAAAATTGAAATGGAAATAAAGTCAATCTCATCTGCTAAACATTCGTTTTGCTCACGCTATGGCTTTTCTTTTATTTTCAAACACACACAGTTTGCGTGGTGAGCAATTGGAATGTAATTTGTAACCTCACTTTATAAATTAGCATGTTTGTCATCTTTGTAATCAAATACTCCAGACATAATTGCCAGTATAACAATTCCACTCCGTGTTTAAAAGCTTTCTCCCAAATGAGTCCTTAATGAAAACAGACCAGAAATGACCAATCTTCTGAATTCTCACTATCCATTATATGTTTATGACATCTGTAACATTGGTTTCTGTGAGAACAGAAATATACATTCACAAAAATGCAGCATAGTTAGAAAAACAGCCCAACTCCTGTGTGTGGTTTAAAGCTTTGTGCTTATTGGTGGACATTCTACCTTCCGGTGCCGTTAATGAGTTAAAGGTAATTAGACTGTCTATATAAAAATGACAAATCAGCAACATAGCTCAGCAGAGCATGGCGCCCAGCTAGAGACTGTCTGCTGCAATGAGACAAAACATCAAGTCCAGAAGAACACAGTGAAGGAAGTATAATGACTTCCATTTCAGTCTGTTGTACAGTTTATCTAGAGATAAATCAGATCAAGCCCGAACTGATGTAACAGGGAGCTGTAGTTTCCAACAGGCCAATATTCTACATAACTTAGTGCAGAAAACGTGGTAATTAACTACAGTGACCATAATCCAATGCACGCCTACTTGTCCGGTCTGAGATGGAGAGAAGAGACAGAAGAACGCGTGATCGAGAGGGATAGAGAGCAGTTGCTTCGCGAGGTATCTCTACCTAAAAATACATGATCTAAGATTGATAGTTGGTATTCGGCAGTCATAAAAGTGTGTCTTATTTACTTTGAAGAACTACTAAAATAGCGATTTTGCTAGATAGCATAGGCGGCAGCTCTATAGAGATGAGATGATGACTTGGAAGGAAATAATAAAGTTATCAAATAGACCTAAAACGTATGTAATACACACAATCAAAACTGAACCGACCTCAAAAAGCAAGAATCACTCGGCACTAAGGATGGTTTAATTTCTACACCTTGTATTTCCCTGTCACAGCTGTACATCTAAAGCTAAGATGTAGGACCAACGTTCCACATCCGTGTCCTGTAGGAACCACTACAGTCCCAGCTAAGCTACGACAGTCATAAACACAGCCGTAAACAGACTGAGAGCAGAGCTATGCCATACAGCAAATAGGCTGTTCAGAATCAGTACCAAAAGCCCTGGAGGCTGTTCCCAGTGCCCACAGTTTATGATGAATCACTAATAAACATGAGGGCAGTCTAGAGGCGAGCCCAGTTTAACAGGGAACAAAACATTGGTCCACTTCCACCGATGACATCTTGATGAATAAACTCTCCAAATGAATCGATGATAGCGCTGCAGCTGGTGTGAAAGGCACAGACCCCGGGGCAGCCCAAACAACATTTCAGGCAGTGGTGTCTGCACTGAATTCGACAGAAACAAACACACACTTTCTTATTTTCTCTCCCTCCCTCCCTCCCTCACATACACACTAACACACACAAATGTAAGAGAGGCAGGGTTAGGACACAGACACCAAGGGCCATTGGCCAATGCACCACATTGAAGTGTTGTATCCTTAGGGCCACCCACCAAGAGGCAAGCGACAAATGTTGATGCTGCTATTGTTATAGATGTAGTATCTTGGCTCTCTCAAAGCACACTGGACGCCTCATTACCCCAGCAGAAGCAACACAAACAACAATGGAGAGAGAGAGAGAGAGAGAGAGGAGTCTACAATATTGCACACCATAAATACAATACTGAATCTATATGGCCAAAGCCAAGGAGAAGTAATCAGAGAACTATAACTTCATCTGGACCGTTTCCTTTCTTCACCATGACGCCAGACTTCACATGACCTTGAGCTTCAAATCAATGACTTGCCATGGCAAGACTTACATCCCAATTAGCAACAGCAGGCTATAAACGAGTGTGTTTTTCTCTGTGCTGTGTTGTGTTTACTCTGGTGGTCTCCATAGGCCTGCCCTCCTATTATCCAAGGCCTACTGTCTCTCTGTGATGATTGATGGGGGAGGGGTGAGGTTCCTGCCAGGCCCGGTGATTGACATCGCATAGATGGAGGGAGGGGGAGTGGAGGCTGCTGTCATTCTGCATGTTGATGAAGGCCATAGAGAGTGGGGAGTGAATATGCTGAGCGCATTTACTCACACAGTGTTTCCCAATCCTGGAGACATGTTTTGTTTTTGCCATATAACTAACACACTTGGCTGAACTAATCAACTCATAAAGCTTTTGGTTGAATCAGACGTGTTAATGGTAGGGCAAAAACTAAAATGTGCACCGCTTTGGGTCCCCAGAACCATGATTGGGAAACACAGGCCCTAGACACACAAGCTCAGTAGCTCAGTTGGTATGTATGGGCAATTTCACTGTAATGGAATTACGCATTAACTCAATTATTTCTCATTTCAAAATGTATGCCAAAAAAAAACATTGATTTCAAAATTGAACAAACCATAATGACAACTTTTAAGAATTTCCACTGAAATATGTACAAAACCCATTTGGACTGTGCCAGATGCAAACAAAGGATGCAAACAAAAGGAAATACGGTAAAATCTCCATCAGGTTTTTATGCCTCCATGTTTTCCAAAAATGTTTAAATATCTCCTCCGAATGAAGATTCAAAGATGTCTGCAGAAACAATTTGGTGTCAGCTAATGACTTAGAAAATATCTCTTTTGGTTACTGAACTACATACAGTAAGTGAAGTGGATTTTACACGCGGTAACGGAATTATGGTAACAGAGTGACATCATGGGTCCCTGATCTGTACTACACAGAAATGCATAATTATGGATATGAACGTCATTCTCCTCAGGTTTCAAAAGTTTGGACATCACAGCGCAGCATAGCAGAGCACAGTAAAGTACCGTGCAGTACAATACAGTACAGAAAAGCACAGCAGAGTAGAGTAGAGTAGGGTAGAGTAAAGTTCAGTACAGTACAGTAGATTATAGCAGTACGGTAGAATACAGTACAAAATTCACGGGTTGCATGTTTCGTCACTATTGTTTCAAACGTTATTTTTGGACTGAGCATTCTACTCAATGCATTGCCAATGAGAGCTGATGAAGATTTCAGCAAAAGTGCATTACAGTGGCTTGGAAATACAATGCCATTCAAAAGGAGGCAAATATTTAGTAGATAGCTAAGGATGAGGGGAGGCCACCAGATTTGAGCTAGCTAACGTTAGCATTGCTAGGTAAAACTTTGCTAGCTAATTACAACATTGCTATCTGTCGAAAGTACATTTGACGACATGATAATGCTGGCAAAGTTGTTTCCTACTAAATATTTGACTACTTTAGCAATGTCATCGCATTTTCAGGCACTATAGTGTAGTCTAGACTAAACAGTAGTTAGCCTCCGTCCAGAATGACTGGCCCTGTCACGACTTTAGGGCCCCACTATGGCGCCGCCGAAGATGGCGGCTTGAGAAAGTTCATAACAATGGCATGACGCGACCGAGTGACGGCGGTGCAACCTATGAATTCTGTACTCTACTCTACTGTACTATACTCTACTTTACTGTACTGTATTGTACTGTACTCTAGTGTATTGTACTGCACCATTGTATTGTATCGGACTGTACTCTCCTGTGCTCTACTCTCTGTACTGCACTATACAAACTCGTGAAACATACTTCCATGATAGGTTCAAATTTGGTCCAGACTGGTCCGTCTGTGGATGTTAACATCAAGGCCCGGGAGGACATTTCTACAACTATTCAACGTCCACGGACGTCCGGTTTCCATCGGTGCTCAGTGGGTGAAGAAGCTGGTTAAAGTAAAGGGAAAGAGAGAGGGATAGTTCCATGTCATTTCAGCAAACCATGACAACCACTCAGATTGTTCTGAAATCGTTAGACAACAGATAAGATAAGCATTCCGGCAACATTATTTTGTTGAAATATAATTTGATCTAAGAGGACTTGATTGCACCCAAATTGGCCATTTAAATGTATCGGATTCATATAATATATCATATCCGATTTGGACCAAACTTTTATTTAACAATGAGTAAGACAAGGAATCCGAAGAAATGGTAAAAAGCCTGCCTTGGACCTCCCCCGTCCCACACCAATCCCACCCCAACAACGAGTATACAGTATCAGTTCTCTTTGTCGGAAAACGTCTGAAACCCTACCTCTTTGAAGAGTATCTTAAATAACTCTCACAGCGCCCCAGACACCCCCCACCGCTTCCTGTTCTGTACTTTGTCATGTATTTGTACGTTTTATGTGGACTCCAGGAAGAGCAGCTGCTGCATGTGTTATTGTCTCACCTAGCTATCTTAAGACGAATCCACGAATTGTAAGTTGCTCTGGATAAGAGAGTCTGCTATATATCAAAAATGTCAAATGTAAATAGATTGTAGCTGAGGCTCAGAGTATTGTATCTTCATCCTATGTAATGTATTCTCAGTGGTGATGTTTTTTTTCCACACCTGTTCAGAGAAATGAATTATTGAAGGTGTTAGGTTTATGTTCCATCATACATCCTGATATTACTAGGTTCTGACCACTAGATGGTGCTGTTCCTGCTATTAGTAGATTTATTTGTGTACTGATTAATTCTTAAAAATGTAGGCTGTTTGGGAGGAGGGGAGGGTTCTGAGCTGACACGTGGAATTGTTTTAAGATGGTCATACTATGGATCATTTAGCTATTTCATTTAGAATTTTAGGACCACTTTAGGTATCAAAAAAATATATAAAAAGTGTACTACTATAGCCCAGAGAAACGCATCAAATAACACATTCATTAATGGCAAAAAAAGAAATGATAAGAAACAAGGTTTTGAACTGTTTGCCCTATACTTACGAGATATAAGAAAGCTCAGGAAGTAAATGTAGTTTTTTTACTCATATTTAACCTCACATATTTAACCACTACCTTCATACTTCCATATTTTTTTAAACCAGCACTGGTAGAGTACAACACGGAGAATACTATTGCGTTCGTGAGAGTCTCCCCTTTCCCATAGAGTGGTCATAATAGTTTTTTAGGTCAAATCGTTCGGACACTACAGACAAGTGGTGCGCGGGTCAGCTATTTGTTCACTCGCCTGCAATTGCTAATAACCCATCCACAACTGCCCGACTATGTGACAAAGTGAAAATCTGAGCCCCGCACCCAACCCTAACACGCATATATAGAACATGAAGGCTACATTTCCCTTGACATGCCATAGGCCTATTTGAAGTCCTGTCTTGTGACTGTCTAATTTGTTTAGCGCCTCACAATCATCACAAATAACATAGCAGGCACTGCTATCATCCTCTTCTACCACTTCACCAGATCTTTTACAAACATGATTTTGCTGGCCCTCTCTTCTCTTAATTTTCAACTCTCCTTTTGCAGCTTTTGTCTTATTGAATTAAACTTCGACGATGTCCCTTTTGCCTCTGTAGATTGACGTTAACTTTTTCTGCCCATTCCAAAAGCATTATTTGGCGATTGGCTGTGTTAGGTATTTTTTTATTCTTTATTCAACCCTCCCGCCACGTACCCACCTGCCCTTCAGCCACACAATATTTAATGACCCTAAACCCATCCTCGCGTGATATAACCACGGGGACTGCGGGTTATGAGTCAACCCGCGCATCACTTCTACAGACGTTTTCATAAGAAGAGCAATTTTCAGGATGTCTCATGGTCTGACAAACACTGCTCTAGCACCAGTGCGTCAATCGACTCTAGGGTTTTTAAAAGGTAAGGAAACCAATATGTAATTTTGTCATTTGTGTGAACTATCCCTTTAACAATTTTTTTTTGCTAATAATGTGAACAGCACCAACTAGTGATCAGAAACTGGTACTATCAGGATGTTTGATGTGTCAAATTATACATCAACAAAATGTTGCAGGAATGCTAATCCTATCTGTTTCCAACAACAGAAACGATTTCAGAACATTCTCATCGACGGGGATGTAGTGGAACAGGTCGAGAGTTTCAAGTTCCTTGGCGTCCACATCACCAACAAACTACCATGGTCCAAACACACCAAGACAGTGAAGAGCGCAACGACAAAACCTTTTCCCCCTCAGGAGACAGAAAAAATTTCTCATGGGTCCCTAGATCCTCTACAGCTGCACCATCGAGAGCATCCTGACCGGTTGCATCACCGCCTGGTATGGCAACTGTTCAGCCTCTGACCGTAAGGTGCTACAGAGGGTAGAGTGTACGGCCCAGTACATCACTGCTGAACAATTAATCAACTAGCCACCGGACTATTTACATTGACACCCCCCCCCCCCCCCATTTGTTTTGTACGCTGCTGCTCCTCGCTGTTGATTATCTATGAATAGTCACTCACCCCTACCTACATGTACAAATGACCTCAACTAACCTGTACCCCCGCACATTGTACCCCCTGTATATAGCCTCGTTATTGTTATGTTATTGTGTTACTTTTTATAATTTTTTACTTTAGTTTATTTAGTAAATATTTTCTTAACTCTTCTTGAACTGCACTGTTGGTTAAAGGGCTTGTAAGTAATCATTTCATGGTAAGGTCTATATTTGTTGTATTCGGCGCATGTGAAGTTTGATTTGAGATGGTGGGTGCCGATATCCACTTTCTTGTGTACCCAGGGGGCTCATGGCTAGTTGTCCGTAAGAGCTGGAAGAGGTGTCATCAACTGGAGAGTGAGAGAGAAAGGCAGATAGAGAGGGAGATAGATAGGGAGGGGTTGTCCAGACTCCGAATGTTTCAACACTTGATTTGACCATCACACAGCAGAAAGAGAAAGAAAAGTATGCCAGTGGAAGGGAGGACAGAACAGGTGACCCAACTGTGATTTGTCACTATTATGATTTCCCATTGTAGCCATTTCAGGTGCGGTAATTACGTTACAGATTTTTGGGTAATTCCGTTTTAAATCTGGTAACGGAATTACGAGTTTGAATCAATTAATAAACTAAATTGATATCAGTAAAATAGCAAATTCATTGGTAGGTCTACCTTTACTTGTTACTTCTGTGAACTTTCATTGTTCTCCCTCCTCATGAGGGAGAAAAATTAGAAAACATCTTTAAAGATATGTGGGGTTTTGCTAAGGCAATACTTCTTAAAGTTACAGAAGGTAAACCACTTCTCCAACATAATATACATGCTAACATTAGTTGGCAGAGGTCTTTACGTCAACATTATTGTGTTTTGATGTTTGTGTATTTCTGGTCACTTTTAAGAATGTTTCTGGTAGCTGTATCCTAAGACCCCATTTCCATCTGTTTATCCAACAATCAAAGCATTTTATTTATTCCTCATTTTTAAGATGGAAAATGGTTGAAAATGTATCTATACCTTAATTTCCCAAAATTATAGACTCTTAGCTTTCATTTGACACCCAATTTGATATGCTCTTATGAACTTCACATGTTGGTGCTCAAGGGTCTTTTTCGAGAGAAATGCCCATATTCAAGCATAACTAAGTTGCTTTGGCATATATTCTATATTAAGAATAAACCAATTATTGTGGAATTTTAAAAAGATAATTCAAGGTACAAGTACAGCTACAGCTATATTATTGACCTGCTCTATCCCACAGTAGTCATAAAAGTACCTTGACTCATTGCTTTTAACATGCACATCGCATACCTTTGAAACCACCAATTTTGTCCCAGTTTCATTTTATCTTTGCGTGGCATTGGATGGCATTTTGCTGTTCCGCAATTATGCCAGCCAGTCGAAATTACTGGCAGCACCATTAATGCAAAAATGTTTAGACAACCATGCCCACAGCTTATCGTAAAATGATGCATGCTAGCAGCTGTAAGATACCTAACTACTGTAGCTGATGCCAATTAATTACTTCAACACACCCAAAGAAACTAGTCAATACAAACTGGGCACACATTACCACATTAAATGTACCCTTGAATAATCAATGGATTTCCCAGATAGCTATCACTGTAACAATACCACACACACACACACACACACACACACACACACACACACACACACACATACATATTCACCAATGGACACATAAACACACAGGTGAGCAGTACTAAACAGCCAAGCGATCAAGTCTGTCTCTTTTTAGCATTAGAGGGAGCCTTTTCTGCAAACAGAAACAGTGCCCCCCCCCTGTGTGTTAACACACATGTTAGAGCTACTAGTTCCCCTTTGGGAACTCACCCCACCCCCCCTGAGCTGTAATGTGGCGCAGGGAACGCAAGAAATAATCCTAAAAATATTTAACCTCCACAGAATCGCTTGAAAAATGGCTCAAATGAAAGATAAAGAAGTTATTTATCTACCCAGCAAGTCAGATTTTTAAAATGTTTTACGGCGAAAACATAGCACATATTTATGTCCAACCACCACTGTATACATACCTCATTAGCTTAGCCAAGTAGGAAAAAATATGCAATCAACAAACGCAGGATTAAAAGAAAAATAATTTCACTAACCTTTTGAAATCTTCATCAGATGACAGTAATATAACATGTTACACAGTACATTCATTTTTTTTTCAATAATATGCAATATATATCCATAAATCTCTGTTTACAATTATGCATCGTTCAAAAAATGCTACTGCAATGTCAGGAGAAATAAATAGCTCCGGCAGATAACGTCAGCTAACAAGGAATACACATCATAAACTTTGACTAAATATGCATGTTTTACATATGTATGGCAAGATAAACTTCTTCTAAATGCAATTGCTATGTTACAATTATTTTTAACGTTACATTTGGCGTTTACTAGGCTATAATAGAGTCGGCGCTCTCATTTAGCATGCTGACTCCTCTATCATGGAGTCGGCAGAAACCCAAAATGAAGACGTAAATATTCCCTTACCATGGCTGTTCTTGCTTCAGAAGACGTGGAAGGGTTAATACTCACCAAGTTAGCGTTCAGTTTTGCAAGTCTGTGTCTTTCCGTTCTCAAACTAGACACTTTTCGGTCGAAATGTATGCAAATTTCAAGTGGCTGCGCACCAAAACGTCGAAAGTATACATTATATTTCGAGTAAACTTGTCAAACTATGTTTATAATTAAGCCTTAGCATGTTATAAAGGTCTACAGCAATCGTGAGGGCGAACAGATTAGCACACGTTGTTCAGTCTGTCCTGGGAGAAAGAGAGAGAAATCTCCAATCTCCCATTGGTGAAACTTTTTTTGTGCGTCACCGGGACGTTTGGTCACGCTGAACGTCTCGTGAGCACGTGATTCTCACAGTTACAGGCCTCATCGAAAGCAGGCTTCACGCTGAAGACATAGAACGTGTTTCCATGGTTATAGCTCTTTGGGAAGTGTGTATACAGTGACGTCAAAGTGATGGCAACTTTTCCCATTACAAGAGAGACTTTGGGAGAATGCATGCCCTGAGACTTCTGCTTTAGCTAGAGACAAAATTTAAACGGTTTTATAAGCTTTAGAGTGTTTCCTATTCGATAACAATTTTTAATTGCATATATTAGCAACTTTTGACAAAAATTTATCATGGTTTATATGGGTACCGAATTCCTCCAGAAGGGGCAGTATTCTGGGGTAGCCTTACACAGACGTACACTCACACACACAGGTGATGTGGAAGGAGAAAGGAAAGGAGAGACTTACTTTTTTGTCGTCTCGGTGGCCGGCGGCTGGCTGGGTGTCCTTGCTGTGGTTGTCAGCGGTGGGCCTGGCGCTCCACTCTGCCTGGCTGTCCTCCGGCTCGCTCTGCTGATGGGCACCCGACTGTTGAGGGGAGGAGGGGAGAGAAGTAGGGAGGGGCTCCACTGCCTTTTGTATGCCACTCCGGATGTCCATCTTCCACTGCACTGAGAGTGAGAAGGGAGAGGGGAGAGAAAGAACCATAGAGTCAGAGGGAAAATAAATAGGAAACACAAATTCACACAGCTGCCATCAAGGCAAAGTTTCGCTATTGGAAGTATCTCAAATATAAAATATATTTTGATTTGTTTAACACTTTTCTGGTTACTACATGATTCCATATGTGTTATTTCATTGTTATGTCTTCACTACTACTCTGTAATGTAAAAATAAAGAAAAACACGAATGAGTAGGCGTGTCCAAACTTTTGACTGGTACTGTACATGCAGGAACACGAATACACACAAAGATATATTGCCTTCCAAATGGCCTACCTCAGACGGGTTTTGGATTACTTAATGTGAACCGTAGAAATCAGCTCAGTTTTGATGAGTGACCAAATTGTTGAAAGCTGCCTGAATATTTGGCCTCTCCAAAAGGTATCAGAGCTCCATCATAGCATTAGCTCAGTGCACAGAAATACAATCATTTGTTTCCAAAAGGCCAAAGAGGGTATATATTCAACAACAAAAAAGCAACTCTCAATATCATGGTGGGCAATATACTGGGCATATTGGACTTAACTGTCCTCCTATTAGTAAATCATTTTGTAGATTAATCTAACTCCACAACAAAAAATGAATTATTTAGCTCTAGGTATGTAATACAATGTAGCCTATAAAAATACCCAAATGCTGGTGAATGTAATTGTCGTTCCATATGATGTCAATAACTTTCTGAAAGTGACTTCTTGGACCTGAATGCCGAAACATGAATAAATCATTTTATTGCAATAGGCTAAATCAGGGTCATACAGAGTGGGTTGGTCATCTTAAACACATCTACTTTGAAACAAAAGTATACATGTGGTAGAAAAAAGAAGAAGACACCTGTACCATGTCAGACATAGAGTTGACATGTATTCAATTCTGTGTTTGCATCCCAATGTTACACTTCATATACAGTTGAAGTCAGAAGTTTTACATACACCTTAGCCAACTACATTTAAACTCAGTTTTTCACAATTCCTGACATTTAATCCAAGTACAAATTCCCTGTTTTAGGACAGTTAGGATCACCACTTCATTTTAAGAATGTGAAATGTCAGAATAATAGTAGAGAGAATGATTTATTTCAGCTATTATTTCTTTCATCACATTCCAAGTGGGTCAGAAGTGTACATACACTCAATAAGTATTTGGTAGCATTGCCTTTAAATTGTTTAACTTGGGTCAAATGTTTCAGGTAGCCTTCCTCAAGCTTCCCACAATAAGTTGGGTGAATTTTGGCTCATTCCTCCTGACAAAGCTGGTGTAACTGAGTCAGGTTTGTAGGCCTCCTTGCTTTCACACGCTTTTTCAGTTCTGGCTACAAATGTTCTATAGGATTGAGGTCAGGGTGTTCGGGCACTCCAATACCTTGACTTTGTTGTCCTTAACCCATTTTGCCACAACTTTGGAAGTATGCTTGGGGTTTAACAAGTACATTTTGTGAAGTGCCACCCCAGCATCATGGTTGGGATGTGTTCTTTGGCTTGCAAGCCTCCCCCTTTTTCCTTCAAACATAATGGTCATTATGGCCAAACAGTTCTATTTTTGTTTCATCAGACCAGAGGACATTTCTCCAAAAAGTACGACCTTTGTCCCCATTGGCAGTTGCAAACCGTAGTCTGGCTTTTTTATGGCGGTTTTGGAGCAGTGGCTTCTTCCTTGCTGAGCGGCCTTTCAGGTTATGTCGATATAGGACTAATTTTACTGTGGATAGATACTTTTGTACCTGTTTCCACCAGCATCTTCACAAGGTCCTTTGCTATTGGTGTTATTGATTTGCACATTCGCACCAAAGTACATTAATCTCTAGGAGACAGAACGCGTCTCCTTCCTGTGTTTATACTTGCGTACTATTATTTGAACAGATGAACGTGGTACCTTCAGGCATTTGGAAATTGCTCCCAAGGATTAACAAAATATATTTCTGAGGTCTTGTCTGATTTCTTTTGATTTTCCGATGTCAAGCAAAGAGGCACTGAGTTTGAAGGTAGGCCTTGAAATACATCCACAGGTACACCTCCAATTGACTCAAAATGTCAATTAGACTATCAGAAGCTTCTAAAGTCATATCATTTTCTGGAATTTTCCAAGCTGTTTAAACGCACCGTCAACTTAGTGTATGTAAACTTTTTGACCCACTGAAATTGTGAAACAGTGAATTTTGTGAAATTATTTGTCTGTAAACAATTGTTGGAAAAATGACTTGTGTCATGCACAAAGTAGATGTCCTAACGGACTTGCCAAAACTATAGTTTGTTAACAAGAAATTTGTGGAGTGGTTGAAAAACTAGTTTTAATGACTCCAACCTAAGTGTATGTTAACTTCCGACCTCAACTGTACATCACAGAAGACTGAAATATAACAAAACAGTTTGACATAAAAAATACCAGATTTTCAGAGGTTTAAGAAAAATAATGTTTATTAATGATTAAATTATTACAAATATCAAAAACAGTCCACCCATGAGGCCACAGAGGGTGCTTTGGTCATTCGACTGCAGGAAAGGCTAGATGTGCTCAAAGTTGATCCATTTTGCATACCTCACACTACCATTAGACATCGATGTCTTCAACACTGAAAAATATAAATGGTTGAGTTTGATATAATTTAAAAGCTTACAAACAGGACTCTCAAACTGTTTTATGAACTATAAAAAAAAAAAAAATTAAGCTTTTAACATCAATTATCTAAAAACGTGTCAACTCCTCCATGTTCATATATGTTGTAACTTAGACCCTATTGTACTTTACCTGAGGTGTTTGTGTTGTGCCTGCCATCAAATAAGACACAGCATACTCTTGAATACAGGGTGGATGTCATGTTATGGCTGATAAATGTACTAAAATGTGAATAAAGTTAACATTTCAAATAGTACGACAAAGACGGTTGAAGGTCCACACATCAGAGAATGTTGACTAGCGTGGGAATATCCAATGTTATAAATTGTTTTAAAAAGGAAACCTATCAAAATCATAGAATATATAGATCATAGAATAGACATAATTAAATTGACATTCGACGGTGGGTGGACCTGCGGCCAGCTTTCTGGTAGTAATTTGTCACGAACCGGCTCAAAGCCCGTAACAAAGGGAGACAACGTGGAGATAAGGAGTAGCAAAATATATATTTATTAACTAAAGCAACTAAGTATAATATACAATGGTGTGTGTAATCAGTAATCAGTAGTGTAAGTGAGTGTTTTGCATGCATGAATGTGATAATGCAGGGTGTTGAAAGGTGCCAAAGCAAACAAACAAAAGGCCACCAAGAACCACAACACAATCTACAAAAGGTGTCTGCATGGAGAGAGTCTCTTCCATGAATGTGGAAGAGGTCTATTTATCCTGGGAGACACCTGGCCCAGGTGTTTCCCATGTAGCTGACGACCCTCCCAACTCCGCCCACCGGCATCCTAATAAGGAAACAAGAACAAAGAGAGAATACGGCAGACAGAGTGGGAGGGTCGTCACATTCCCCCCCATAAAACCGGGGACCAACAAGGACCCCGGAACATCATACCAGCCTCTGCGTCCCAAATTGACACAGGCCTCTGCGTCCCAAATTGACACAGGCCTCTGCGTCCCAAATTGACACAGGCCTCTGCGTCCCAAATTGACACAGGCCTCTGCGTCCCAAATTGACACAGGCCTCTGCGTCCCAAATTGACACAGGCCTCTGCGTCCCAAATTGACACAGGCCTCTGCGTCCCAAATTGACACAGGCCTCTGCGTCCCAAATTGACACAGGCCTCTGCGTCCCAAATTGACACAGGCCTCTGCGTCCCAAATTGACACAGGCCTCTGCGTCCCAAATTGACACAGGCCTCTCGTCCCAAATTGACACAGGCCTCTGCGTCCCAAATTGACACAGGCCTCTGCGTCCCAAATTGACACAGGCCTCTCGTCCCAAATTGACACGTCCCAAATTGACACAGGCCTCTGCGTCCCAAATTGACACAGGCCTCTGCGTCCCAAATTGACACAGGCCTCTGCGTCCCAAATTGACACAGGCCTCTGCGTCCCAAATTGACACAGGCCTCTGCGTCCCAAATTGACACAGGCCTCTGCGTCCCAAATTGACACAGGCCTCTGCGTCCCAAATTGACACAGGCCTCTGCGTCCCAAATTGACACAGGCCTCTGCGTCCCAAATTGACACAGGCCTCTGCGTCCCAAATTGACACAGGCCTCTGCGTCCCAAATTGACACAGGCCTCTCGTCCCAAATTGACACAGGCCTCTGCGTCCCAAATTGACACAGGCCTCTGCGTCCCAAATTGACACAGGCCTCTGCGTCCCAAATTGACACAGGCCTCTGCGTCCCAAATTGACACAGGCCTCTGCGTCCCAAATTGACACAGGCCTCTGCGTCCCAAATTGACACAGGCCTCTGCGTCCCAAATTGACACAGGCCTCTGCGTCCCAAATTGACACAGGCCTCTGCGTCCCAAATTGACACAGGCCTCTGCGTCCCAAATTGACACAGGCCTCTGCGTCCCAAATTGACACAGGCCTCTGCGTCCCAAATTGACACAGGCCTCTGCGTCCCAAATTGACACAGGCCTCTGCGTCCCAAATTGACACAGGCCTCTGCGTCCCAAATTGACACAGGCCTCTGCGTCCCAAATTGACACAGGCCTCTGCGTCCCAAATTGACACAGGCCCTCTGACACAGGTCCCAAATTGACACAGGCCTCTGCGTCCCAAATTGACACAGGCCTCTGCGTCCCAAATTGACACAGGCCTCTGCGTCCCAAATTGACACAGGCCTCTCGTCCCAAATTGACACAGGCCTCTGCGTCCCAAATTGACACAGGCCTCTGCGTCCCAAATTGACACAGGCCTCTGCGTCCCAAATTGACACAGGCCTCTGCGTCCCAAATTGACACAGGCCTCTGCGTCCCAAATTGACACAGGCCTCTGCGTCCCAAATTTGACACAGGCCTCTGCGTCCCAAATTGACACAGGCCTCTGCGTCCCAAATTGACACAGGCCTCTGCGTCCCAAATTGACACAGGCCTCTGCGTCCCAAATTGACACAGGCCTCTGCGTCCCAAATTGACACAGGACACAGGCCTCTGCGTCCCAAATTGACACAGGCCTCTGCGTCCCAAATTGACACAGGCCTCTGCGTCCCCAAATTGACACAGGCCTCTGCGTCCCAAATTGACACAGGCCTCTGCGTCCCAAATTGACACAGGCCTCTGACACAGGCCTCGTCCCAAATTGACACAGGCCTCTGACACAGGCCTCGTCCCAAATTGACACAGGCCTCTGCGTCCCAAATTGACACAGGCCTCTGCGTCCCAAATTGACACAGGCCTCTGCGTCCCAAATTGACACAGGCCTCTGCGTCCCAAATTGACACAGGCCTCTGCGTCCCAAATTGACACAGGCCTCTGCGTCCCAAATTGACACAGGCCTCTGCGTCCCAAATTGACACAGGCCTCTGCGTCCCAAATTGGTGAGGGGTTATGTGTTCACACCTCCACCTGCCCCAACCAACCTCCTCAGACCTCAGCAACCTTTGCGCATAGGAAGCAATATTTAAGAGGAAATAAGAACACAAGACCAGGAGGGAACAGACAGGAAAGATAGAACATGACAACCCGAAACAATGGTCAGTCATGTAAACATTCAGGAACATGGCACAAAAGACCAACAGCTACAAACTCCAACGAAAAGAACATCAGGGTCCTTGTTAATTTTTACAACTCCCAACGATTCATAGTCACTTCCAACGATTCATAGTCACTTCCAACGATTCATAGTCACTTCCAACGAAACAGAATTTCAATCATTTAAGTTTGTAGTGTTCAGCGATCTTCAACAGCTGTTCTTAAGTACATAATTCTAACAGGTCCTCTGATGGAAAGCAAATGAACTTGTATACATGAGACACCATAGTCATAAGTAAGTAATCTTGCTCAACCCCTCTGCTGAGCACATCAGACCACAACCAGAGAAATGACAATCACCCTGAGCACCACAGAAGAGAGATGAGATACGGAGCTTCCCCAAAACCTACAATAACTCAACCCTAGTCTTCGTGCAGATTTGCGGTGGGTATTTACGCACTGTAGCCCGCTGGCAAGGAAATAGAACTCCCCAGCATGCTGGCAAATTCCACCAAGCCACGGACGTGCCCCCGAGACAAATGCTCAGTCCACAGACACCACACAAAAATAACAAACATTTAACCATGCCCAACATGTCCAAAATTGAAACACGTCGCTAAGCCTATCAGGGGAAAAAGGCTATAGCTCCGGGTAGCAAGTTCCACTACCCTACACAAATCTCCTACCGAGGTACACAGCCGATTTACTCACCTCAGACTGACTTCCCAACAGAAAGTAGAACAAGAGTTCAGGCTAGGCAGGGCCTGGAAACTAACCATTATACTCTCTCCAACACAGCACACAAACCAAACAACAAAGGCAACCAATACTGGGCCGATCACACTCAAACACCATATTCAAAACCAAACACGTACCTCCACGGTCTCCCAAACCAATAGTTCAAATATCCCGGATGAGCCCCCACTTGTCACGAACCGGCTCAAAGCCCGTAACAAAGGGAGACAACGTGGAGATAAGGAGTAGCAAAATATATATTTATTAACTAAAGCAACTAAGTATAATATACAATGGTGTGTGTAATCAGTAATCAGTAGTGTAAGTGAGTGTTTTGCATGCATGAATGTGATAATGCAGGGTGTTGAAAGGTGCCAAAGCAAACAAACAAAAGGCCACCAAGAACCACAACACAATCTACAAAAGGTGTCTGCATGGAGAGAGTCTCTTCCATGAATGTGGAAGAGGTCTATTTATCCTGGGAGACACCTGGCCCAGGTGTTTCCCATGTAGCTGACGACCCTCCCAACTCCGCCCACCGGCATCCTAATAAGGAAACAAGAACAAAGAGAGAATACGGCAGACAGAGTGGGAGGGTCGTCACAAATTGCAAGTTAAAGTTTCAATTAAATGTAAATATCAATAGCGTATCAGCAGGGGTCTGAAGGGATAGTTCCGTTCTATAAATTCTAGTTCTATGATTGGAATGACACCCACCCTGTATTGAAGAATATGCTGTGTCTCAACCGATGACAGGCACAACATAAACCCTTCAGATTATGTCAAATAGGGTCTAAACTAGAGGTCGACCGATTATGATTTTTCAACGCCGATACCGTTACCGATTATTGGAGGACCAAAAAAAGTTGATACTGATTAATCCGAAGATTTTTAAAATTTGTAATAATGACAAATTACAACAATACTGAATGCACACTTTTATTTCAACTTAATCTAATACATACAAATTCAATTTAGCCTCAAATAAATAATGAAACATGTTCAATTTGGTTTAAACAATGCAAAAACAAAGTGTTGGAGAAGAAAGTAAAAGTGCAATATGTGCCATGTAAAAAAGCTAACATTTCAGTTCCTTGCTCAGAACATGATAACATATGAAAGCTGGTGGTTTATTTCAACATGAGTCTTCAATATTCCCAGGTGAGAAGTTTTTGGTTGTAGTTATTATAGGAATTATAGGACTATTTCTCTCTATACCATTTGTATTTCATATACCTTTGACTATTGGATGTTCTTATAGGCACTTTAGTATTGCCAGTGTAACAGTATAGCTTCTGTCCCTCTCCTCGCCCCTACCTGGGATCGAACCAGGGACCCTCTGCACACAGACAACAGCCATCCTCGAAGCATCGTTACCCATCGCTTCACAAAAGCTGCGGCCCTTGCAGAGCAGGGGGAACAACTACTTCAAGGTCTCAGAGCGAGTTACGTCAACAATTGAAACGCTATTAGCGCGCACCCGCTAACTAGCTAGCCATTTCACATCAGTTACACCAGCCTAATCTCGGGAGTTGATAGGCTTGAAGTCATAAACAGCTCAATGCTTGAAGCACAGGGAAGAGCTTCTGGCAAACGCACGAAAGCGCTGTTTGAATAAATGCTAGACAGCTCTATCAAATCATAGACTTAATTATAACATAATAACACACAGAAATACGAGCCTTAGGTCATTAATATGGTCAAATATGGAAACTATAATTTTGAAAACAAAACGTTTATTCTTTCAGTGAAATACAGAACCGTTCCGTATTTTATAAATCTAAATATCCATTAATCTAAATATTCCTATTACATTGCACAACCTTCAATGTTATGCCATAATTACGTAAAATTCTGGCAAATTATTTCGCAAGGAGCCAGGCGGCCCAAACTGTTGCACATCCCCTGACTCTGCGTGCAATTAATGCAAAAGAAGTGACACAATTTCACTAGTTTAATACTGCCTGCTAACCTGAATTTCTTTTAACTAAATATGCAGGTTTACAAACATATACCTCTGAGTATTGATTTTAAGAAAGGCATTGATGTTTATGGTTAGGTACATTCATGCAACGCTTTTGTTAAGTCATCCCCCGTTTGGGGAAATTGGTCTTCACACAGTTGGCAATGAGCCAGGCGGCCCAAACTGCTGCATATAGCCTGACTCTTTTGCACAGAGCGCAAGAGAAGTGACACAATTTCCCTAGTTAAAAGAAATTCATGTTAGCAGGCAATATTAACTAAATATGCAGGTTTAAAAATATATACTTGTGTATTGATTTTAAGAAAGGCATTGATGTTTATGGTTAGGTACACATTGGTGCAACAATGCGCTTGTTGAATAACCGTTTGGCGAAGTAGGCTATGATTCAATGATAAATTAACAGGCACCGCATTGATTATATGCAACGCAGGACTGTCACGGCATATTTCCTCCTCTTCGTCTGAAGTAAGGATCGGACCAAGATGCGGCATGGTAAGTGTTCGTCATTTAAATGGAAAAACTGAACACGTCGGCTGTCTATGCTCATGCATAGAAACACTTCATCGGTCTAACATACCGACCACACCAGACACATCGCTTGCGCGAGCATTGCAAAATAAATGTAGAAATCCATGTTATTCAATTATTGCACCCACACTGCTCACGCGAGTCACATTTACATTTTACATTTAAGTCATTTAGCAGACGCTCTTATCCAGAGCGACTTACAAATTGGTGCGTTCACCTTAAGACATCCAGTGGAACAGCCACTTTACAATAGTGCATCTAAATATTTTAAGGGGGTGAGAAGGATTACTTTATCCTATCCTAGGTATTCCTGAAAAGGTGGGGTTTCAGGTGTCTCCGGAAGGTGGTGATTGACTCCGCTGTCCTGGCGTCGTGAGGGAGTTTGTTCCACCATTGGGGGCCAGAGCAGCGAACAGTTTTGACTGGGCTGCGCAGGAACTGTACTTCCTCAGTGGTAGGGAGGCGAGCAGGCCAGAGGTGGATACAACGCAGTGCCCTTGTTTGGGTGTAGGGCCTGATCAGAGCCTGGAGGTACTGAGGTGCCGTTCCCCTCACAGCTCCGTAGGCAAGCACCATGGTCTTGTAGCGGATGCGAGCTTCAACTGGAAGCCAGTGGAGAGAGCGGAAGCGGGGTGACGTAGAACTTGGGAAGGTTGAACACCAACGGGCTGCGGCGTTCTGGATGAGTTGTAGGGGTTTAATGGCACAGGCAAGCCCAGCCAACAGTTGCAGTAATCCAGACGGGAGATGACAAGTGCCTGGATTAGGACCTGCGCTGCTTCCTGTGTGAGGCAGGGTCGTACTCTGCGGATGTTGTAGAGCATGAACCTACAGAACGGGCCACCGCCTTGATGTTAGTTGAGAACGACAGGGTGTTGTCCAGGATCACGCCAAGGTTCTTAGCGCTCTGGGAGGAGGACACAATGGAGTTGTCAACCGTGATGGCGAGATCATGGAATGGGCAGTCCTTCCCGGGAGGAAGAGCAGCTCCGTCTTGCCGAGGTTCAGCTTGAGGTGGTGATCCGTCATCCACACTGATATGTCTGCCAGACATGCAGAGATGCGATTCGCCACCTGGTCATCAGAAGGGGGAAAGGAGAAGATTAATTGTGTGTCGTCTGCATAGCAATGATAGGAGAGACCATTTAGGTTATGACTGAGCCAAGTGACTTGGTGTATAGCGAGAATAGGAGAGGGCCTAGAACAGAGCCCTGGGGACGCCAGTGGTGAGAGCGCGTGGTGAGGAGACAGATTCTCGCCACGCCACCTGGTAGGAGCGACCTGTCAGGTAGGACGCAACAGCGTGACGCGCCGGAGATGCCCAACTCGGAGAGGGTGGAGAGGAGGATCTGATGGTTCACAGTATCGAAGGCAGCCGATAGGTCTAGAAGGATGAGAGCAGAGGAGAAGAGTTAGCTTTAGCAGTGCGGAGGGCCTCCGTGATACAGAGAAGAGCAGTCTCAGTTGAATGACTAGTCTTGAAACCTGACTGATTTGGATCAAGAAGGTCATTCTGAGAGAGATAGCGGGAGAGCTGGCCAAGGACGGCACGTTCAAGAGTTTTGGAGAGAAAAGAAAGAAGGGATACTGGTCTGTAGTTGTTGACATCGGAGGGATCGAGTGTAGGTTTTTTCAGAAGGGGTGCAACTCTCGCTCTCTTGAAGACAGAAGGGAAGCCAGCGGTCAGGGATGAGTTGATGAGCGAGGTGAGGTAAGGGAGAAGGTCTCCGGAAATGGTCTGGAGAAGAGAGGAGGGAATAGGGTCAAGCGGGCAGGTTGTTATCAAATCATAGATTTCATCTGGAGAGAGAGGGGAGAAAGAGGTCAAGCACAGGGTAGGGCAGTGTGAGCAGAACCAGCGGTGTCGTTTGACTTAGGTCAGGATCGGATGTCGTCGACCTTCTTTTCAAAATGGTTGAAAACAAAGTCATCTGCAGAAGGGAGGAGGGGGGGGGGAGGAGGATTCAGGAGGGAGGAGAAGGTGGCAAAAGCTTCCCTAGGGTTAGAGGCAGATGCTTGGAATTTAGAGTGGTAGAAAGTGGCTTTAGCAGCAGAGACAGAAGAGGAAAATGTAGAGAGGAGGGAGTGAAAGGATGCCAGGTCCGCAGGAGGCGAGTTTTCCTCCATTTCCGCTCGGCTGCCCGGAGCCCTGTTCTGTGAGCTCGCAATGAGTCGTCGAGCCACGGAGCAGGAGGGAGGACCGAGCCGGCCTGGAGGATAGGGGACATAGAGAATCAAGGGATGCAGAAAGGGAGGAGAGGAGGGTTGAGGAGGCAGAATCAGGAGATAGGTTGGAGAAGGTTTGAGCAGAGGGGAAGAAATGATAGGATGGAAGAGGAGAGAGTAGCGGGGGAGAATAGCGAAGGTTTGGGACGGCGCGATACCATCCGAGTAGGGGCAGTGTGGGAAGTGTTGGATGAGAGCAAGAGGAAAAGGATACAAGGTAGTGGTCGGAGACTTGGAGGGGAGTTGCAGTGAGGTTAGTGGAAGAACAGCATCTAGTAAAGATGAGGTCAGCGTATTGCCTGCCTTGTGAGTGGGGAAGGTGAGAGGTGAGGTCAAAAGAGGAGAGGAGTGGAAAGAAGGAGGCAGAGAGGAATGAGTCAAAGGTAGACGTGGGGAGGTTAAAGTCGCCCAGAACTGTGAGAGGTGAGCCGTCCTCAGGAAAGGAGCTTATCAAGGCATCAAGCTCATTGATGAACTCTCCGAGGGAACCTGGAGGGCGATAAATGATAAGGATGTTAAGCTTGAAAGGGCTGGTAACTGTGACAGCATGGAATTCAAAGGAGGCGATAGACAGATGGGTAAGGGGAGAAAAAGAATGACCACTTGGGAGAGATGAGGATCCCGGTGTGTATGACCAGAAGCTCTCGGGGTGTTTGGGCGGACGAAGAGAGAGCAGTAGGAGTAGCAGTGTTATCTGTGGTGATCCATGTTTCCGTCAGTGCCAAGAAGTCGAGGGACTGGAGGGAGGCATAGGCTGAGATGAACTCTGCCTTGTTGGCAGCAGATCGGCAGTTCCAGAGGCTACCGGAGACCTGGAACTCCCGTGGGTCGTCTGAAGCGCTGGGACCACCAGATTAGAGTGCGGCCACGCGGTGTGTAAGCGTTTGTATGGTCTGTGCAGAGAGGAGAGAACAGGGATAGACAGACACATAGTTGACAGGCTACAGAAGAGGCTACGCTAATGCAAAGGAGATTGGAATGACAAGTGGACTACACGTCTCGAATGTTCAGAAAGTTAAGCTTACGTAGCAGGAATCTTATTGACTAAAATAATTCAAATGATACAGTACTGCTGAAGTAGGCTAGCTGGCAGTGGCTGCGTTGTTGTTGTTCTATCTCTCTATAGTGCTGTTTCTTGTATTATGGTCTCTTGTTTCTTTAGAGGTTTCACTTTGTTGTCCTTTTTCTTTTCCTTTTTCTTCTGTCCTTATTTTGTCTTCCTTTCTTCTGTTAACTAGATATTTTTTGTTGTTATTATTTCAACGAGTCAACGAGCGTCTGCGTTACCAAGGGCTAAAATAGAAGTCATTCCTATTTCTGATGCAGATCGCGCTGCAAGTCTCCCATCTCCTCATTGGTTTATAGAAGCAGGTACCCACGTGCCATCTCCTCATTGGTTATACCCATGTGGATGATTGAAAGACAAACTGTTTTGCTGGTTGTCGTGGTAATACTATGAAAGTTTAGATGCTGATCACCATATAAGTTCAAAGATGAAAAAGTCTGGAAGGAGGAGAGATGACTAGAAACTATCCAGTTGACCGTTTTATGTGTGGATTAATTGTCGGAGTAGAGGACCTTGTACATTTCAGGTAAAATAACAATTTCATGTTTATATCCCAGGACAAATTAGCTTGCAACAGTAAGCTAGCTAAATAGGACAAATTAGCTAGCAAGTGCAAGCTAACTAGCTAAATTGCCATACATGTTTAATGCTTTTCGACCTGTCCCCAAATTAATGTCATTGGTTCAGAGTTTGTTTTGGTATTTTAACCTGCGTGTCGTGATTGCGTTTGGTGTGGGGGGACAACATTTATTTGTGCACTATATTGCACGATGGCGAACGCACGCAGCCAGTTTGGGTTCCGTGTAACAGTCGTCTCCCGGCGAACTGCGCATTAGCTATCAAATCAAAACCACTCCTTTGATAAAGTTGTTTTTGACAAAAATGAAAACCTGTCAGTTTTTCACTTTTACGATTGTTGGAGAAATAACATGTTCAACTACTTAAGACATTCGGTCCAATCTAGGTTGTGTCTTTAGATTTTGAGAAAATGAACAATCATTTTTCACTTCTCTTATTGACTTCTCAAGCCCCGCCCTGCTCTGCTTGGTCTGTTTTGCAAGCCTTTCCGGAAGCCTGGCAATGTTGCGCCTCTGGGTTTAGAAACTGTGACAAAGTAGCCTATTGCCGGCCCAGATTCACACACCACGGCAAAAAAAAGGTTGATTAATAAAATAGGAATGAAGGCGGGATCTGCAATGAATAGAAATGGGGAGTGGGCATGTATTTCTTGATTACGCATTGTTCAAATGTATTTGCTGCTGGTCTGTGAATATGTGTGTGACAGTAGGCTGTTCGAGATTGGGCAGATTGAAAATGCGCCTGTTTGAATGCGCATGATGCGCTGTTCCAAATGTCAAATGAGGGTTTGTAAGGTCATACTTTTTGTTAATGTAATTCATTAAGGGCGCACTTTTAAATATGATGAATCACTTAAAAATCTACATATCAGGAATTATAGGAATGACCCTTCAGTGCATGTCTGTGTGTGCTGGGTGTCTGCCATTGGGAGCGGGCCGTTGCCCAAAGAGAGAGGACAGGACATTTAACAGCAGGTATAAAATAATGACAGGCAACCGACCAGACGGCCAGTTCAAAACATAACGTATAGCAGTTACCTTGCTAGGTAACTGTAGCTAACTAAGCACTTATGTCGTTGTCGCCTTTCCACCAGCACTGTAAAGCCTAAATAACTGCACAGTTGTAAAGCTGGGATTCCCCTCTACTAAACAGTAGCCATGTAACTGTGCCAACGAAAAAAATTAATCTAAAAATAGCCTAAATGACAAATAACTTGCTGTGCATATATCTCCCATGAAAAATGTATATTATATTTGAGCCTTATAGATAAACATGTCTAGATATATATTTTGCTTTGAGGTAGCCTAGCTTATCCATTTGAACCCTGATTCGTTGAATGAATTTTTTTTTATAAAGACAAAAGTATTTGCTTGTAATGGTGCAATATTTGATATCAAGGATCCTCCGTGATAGCTACTGCATGGGTTTGCAGGCTTTCGTTCAAGCCCTAGTCTAACCACATTATAGACTAGTCATCAGCTGCTCAACAGCACCTTGATAAGCAGACTTGGCTTTTTCCAAGCCTGAAACCCAGGAGTTCTCCAGGTGGAGGTCTGACCACATGTAACTAACAGTACAGTTTTTACCTTGTTACGTGCCTTGATCAATGTCACAAAGGCAAGATATATTAGGATCAGACACAGCTGCCTTCCAGTGTCAATAATGCTTACTTTTTCATGTAGGCTATAATAATAGTCATGACAATTTGGTTAAAAGTCATGGAGCAGTCATGGAAAATGTGTATAAACCCTTAACAGTATATTATCAGAGGTCTCTATGACATAATGTCATATGTACATTTCGGTGAACATAGCCTATTGGACATAGTCTACCTGTACCTAGTAAGCTAGTGAGGATAGCATTTTCAACAGCCAATGTATTCAACGTAGCTAACAGAAACACGTCGCCAGAACACCGAAATACCTCTATCACTTCAGCGCCCCTGGTTATGTCAGTAGCTGCATATCAAATGAAGAGGAAGATGGAGTAGTGCTGGCTAACTTGCTTTCCATCTCTGTCGCTTTGACGCCGAAAACCACAACAAAATAATAAGCTCAAGGTAGGTTCATTGAGTAGAGGTGAGTATGATACATTCTCCGTCAAAAAAACAACCGTAGAAGAGGCTGCGGTTCGGTTCGCCACACTGCCGACACGCACGGTCTACCCACACGAACTGTCGTGTAACGAGCAGCCGTGTCCTTCCTTGTGCGCTGTCACAAATCTTCCTCCTCTTTGCGGTTCAACCGAGCTCTTCGTCAAAAAGTCCCGGTTCCCATGGAGCCGGAGTTAGTGTGCGGGACCAACCCACTTATGAAGGTGATGAGAGGCCACCAACAAGGAAGAGGATGGAAGAACGTGATTCAGGGCATGTGGTGGTACTTTTTTGGTGGGTAAAAATAATATTTTGCATGTGGTGGTGCGTACCACCACATGCCCTGAATCAGAATTATTCCATCCTTCTTCCCTTGACCGTGGTGGCCTCATCACCTTCATAAAAGTGGTCACAAAAAAAGTCACGGTCAAGAAGTCAGCAACAGTCTTGTAGGCTCACCTATACCACTTTGTAGACAGCAATGGGTCTTCAATGAGTTTAAATGTATTCAGATGATTGAGTTCAGAAATATTTTTTTTTTTGCTTTTCATCAGTATAATTACATGCAATCACCTTGACCCGAATGTGTGATAGTTGAAATGCATGAGAGTACCTGTGACCATTCTGTCATGTAATTACTTTATTCTGTGTTGTAATAACTGCTACCAAAATGTTTTATATTTGTGGAAGGTGCAAGCTATAACCACAAGGTGGCAACACACACTTTTATAAAGGACATTAAGTTAAGCAACTACAAACTTCCGTAAAGTAATTTGACAAATTGTCATTTGTTTTCTGCTTACAGTAAGCATTGCTAATTGCCCAGAGCTAGTCTTTTGAGAGCTGGCATAACTTTTAATCATTTTGCAATATCTACACATGCTGTTGCAACAACATACTTTTATTATTGGTATTAAATCCATTTAATTCGCTTGAAAGTACTTGCTTTGCAAGGAGATGACATCGAGAGGAAAAATATCTCCAAGGAGGCGAGTAGACCTACATGTTTACATTTCCATGCAAAAGGACCCATGAGCACCAACGTGAACTTCATAGGAGCATGTCAAATTGGCAGTGGCGACGGTCATTCAGGGCATGTTTAGCCCAAAATATATAATAATAATAACATTTATTCTGTTTTGCATGTTATTTTGGCATTAATACATGTCACGTATCAGTTTGCAAACAATGTCAAATAAATTAATAATTGAGTTAATAAAGCAGCATACAAAAATTGTCTCTTTTTTTTGCTTTCTTGAGTAAAGCAGCTCCAAAATGCAGGTGTTTCAGCCTAGGTCAGTGTTTTCTGTGGTGGCGGGGCAGCCAGCGGAAATACGGAGCATAGGGGTTGGTAATGTTCTCTAGTTGCGCCGTGATTGGCTCAGTGTTCTGTCACTCAAGGGGACACTACGTCACGGGTAGAGCTAAAAAAAAATCAAGCACCTTGGGTGCTGCCATAGACTTTCATTAGAAGTGCCCATCCATGAAGGCTCATGATCATTGTCCACAGATAAAATTACCTCAAATCACATTATATCTACCGTGGCTTTAATTGGACTGATCATGTCAACATGATACTTTCATAGTATTAGCTAGCAAGCTAGACCAGCAGTCATCTTCATGCATCAAGTCGGATATTTCAACCTGCGCGTCCTGATCGTGTGTGGTGTGGGTGACAAACTGCGTTTGGTCAGCATGTTATGTTTTTACTGATATCACATTTTGTTGTGAATTATTAAATGATTAAAATTCCAAATCGGTAACGGAATTACTGCAGTAGAATTGGCTACAATGGGAAATCATAGTAGTCACCAACCACAGTTGGGTCACCTGCAACTGTCTTCCCTTCCACTGACATACTGTTATGTTCAGCTCATAACTGTTGTCTTACTCTTTCTGTTGTCTGGTGCTCAAAGCAAGACTGTGAAAACACTCTCTCTCGCTCGCTCTCTCTCTCTCTCTCCAGTTAATGTCACCTCTCCCGGCTCTCAATGACACCTACCCTCTTTCCATTTACTGTAACAAGCATCCTCACCCACTGATCTAAACCAATCATATGTGTCGATGTTACACAAGTTTGGACAACACAGTACAGTAGGGCACAGTAGAGAACAGTACAGCAAAGTGCAGAACAGTAAAGAAAAGTACAGTAGAGTAGAGTTCAGTACAGCACACTAGTGTAGTGTAGAGTACAGTATAATGTACTGTACTGTACTGTACATATCTACTTTACTGTACTCTTCTGTACTGAAGTCTACTGTACTGTATAGTGCTAGACTGTGATGTCCAAACTTGTGAAACAAAAACATCTATGATTGGTTCAGATTTGGTCTGGTCCGGACCAGCCAAATGGTGTCTTGTTTGGGGGCGGAGCTCATTAGAATAATGTGTCATGTGTAGATGTTGTGGGTCACTACTTCACAGGAGAGCCGTTTGAATGTAATCTTTTTTTTTTTTTATCGTTATTTTGGGCAGAAATGCCTTCTCGAACATATGAACTTTCATGTGCCTTAATAACAAACTTGTATGCCATCTGTAATTACGAATAAAAAGGTTAAATTACCAGCCTAGTTGGTTTAGCCAAAGAAAAAGTCAACAACCTTCTTGCTAGCCATGATTGGCTGATGAGTGGGCTGGACATGCCGAGAGATGAGTTTCAATTGGTCTTCCATATAGCACACTTCTGTCTATTTGAGCTGGTCAGTATATCTAGGTAATCCTGTCTAACACAGCTTTTTTGTAATGTATCTTGTATTAAAACTGCATAAGTGTTGCTCTCCACTTTCTGGAGGACTGAGCTTGGAAATCAGTGGAATTCGAGTATGATAGCTAAGGAGATGGAGATAACACCTGTCTCCAGGTTCCATCTTCGAAACGAAGGGCAACCATGGCATCCAACGGGAGACGCGTCCAACCATGAATGATGTATAGTCTAGCTGGCTACATTTTCAAATGTTACACGTTTCTAATTTTGACAGAAAAAGACATTCGCTTGGCTACCTATAGCCTAATGTTAGCTTATTATTTGTATCTCAGAGCCATTTGCTTAGCTAGCTATAGCCTAATGTTAGCTAGCTAACATAGAACCTGGTTGGTTAGCTACCTGCAGATTCATGCGGGGTAGTAACGTCATGAGTTGAGATTATGCTTCACTATTTACCTAGCTACATGTCTAAACAAAATACTCAAATATGCAAGTAGCCATTTCAGGTGCGTTCATAAATTCAGTCTGGCCATCTACTCTGATTTCAGAGCACTCTCGTCTGAGTATGCCAGAGAGCACAGAATAACTGATGAATTTACGAACGCTCAACACCCGTTGAATATTCTATTTATATATATTTTTAACCTTTATTCAACTAGGCATGTCAGTTAAGAACAAATTCTTATTTACAATGACGGCCTACCAAAAGGCAAAAGGCCTCCAAACACACATCACGACAAGAGAGAACACAACACTGCATAAAGAGAGACCTAAGACAACCACATAGCATAGCAGCAACACATGACAACACAGCATGGTAGCAACACAGCTTGACAACAACATAGTAGCAACACAGCTTGACAACAACATAGTAGCAACACAACATGGCGGCAGCACAACATGGTTGCAGCCCAAACCATGGTACCAACATTATTAGGCACAGACAACAGCACAAAGGGCAAGAAGGTAGAGACAACAATACACACAAAACAGCCACAAGTGTCAGTAAGAGTGTCCATGATTGAGTATTTGAATGAAGAGATTGAGATAAAGCTGTCCAGTTTGAGTGTTGGTTGTAGCTCGTTCAAATCGCTAGCTTCGGCGAACTGAAAAGACGAGCGACCCAGAGATGTGTGTGCTCTGGTGACCTTTAACAGAATGTGAATGGCAGAACGGGTGTTGTATGTGGGGGATGGCCGGTGTCAGTAAACGTCGGCAAAAAAAAGCGTAATTAAATTGTTGCCAGCAGCACAGTTACAGTCACCAACGCTCTGGATAACATGAAAACAGCCTAACCAGCTCTGCTATGGCGAGTAAAACGGTCAGAGTGGGGTATTCTCTCATTATGTGTCTGGAAGTAGCTAGCAAGTTAGCCAGTTAGCTTGGGTGCTTGACTGCCGTTGTGAGGTTCGGATCAACCCTAGCCAGAGCATCCAGTGTGAGCTCTGAATGTGAAAAGCTCTGAATTTATGAATGGACAATCTGACAGCACAGTTGCAGTCACCAACACTCTGGATAACATAACAGCCTGACCAGCTCTGATAGGGTGAATAATGTTCAATGAGCTGTTCTCTCTCACTTAGATGTCTGAAAGTAGCTAGCAAGTTAGCTTGGGTGCTTCACTGCTGTTAGTACATTCGGATCAACCCTTAAAGAGATGGGTGGGGCTAAAGCATGAAAGGGTGTGAACGATGCTGAATGGGTGTCGACAAAGGGCTCTCCAATAGTACTCCCAAAACAATCAAAGGCTATTTTCTCACAAGTGAGTTTACAAGTATATCAACTGTCTAAGCAAAATTACTTTCCCATTGTTCCTCAACTGTAGTGTATGATACACCATTTTGTAGTTACTTTTATCCAATGTAAAAAATAACACTTCAAATTTTGCTACATAAGATCGATTTGAGCCAGTCGGTAACAAATATGCAAAAGGTTATTGCATTTGTCTACCTATTCAGAAAGAGAATGATATTCATATCCATAATTATACATTTCTGTATAGTACAGATTTGGGACCCATGATGTAATTTCTTTACCGTAATTCAGTTACCGGATGTAAATCCACTTCACTTACTGTAGTTCAACAACCAAAATATATATTTTTTTAAATCAAGGTCTCATGTCACCCCATTCTTCTGCAGACATCATTGAACCTTAATTCGCAGAAGATATTTAACAGTGTTTTTGGAAAATGTGGTCACATAAATAGCTACGGGAGATTTTACCAAAATGATGTTACCAAACTTTGTATCTGCACAGTTCTTCCAGTGTACATTGTTAAAATGAGTCCTTGTGCACAAAGTTTGTTAAACTTTTAAATTAATGGTTTTTGTTATAGCTTATGTCAAATATTGCTAAGAGTAAATCAACATTCTTTTTTTCCAGAGACCAGGATTGCATCCCAAATGGCACCCTTTTCCCCTATATAGTGCACTACTTTTGATGAGAGCCCATAGACATGGCACCCTGTACCCAATATAGTGCATTACTTTTGAATAATATTTGGGAGCCTTTGGGACACATCATTTGGCTCTACTCAGGGGCCATTCATACTGGTGCATCATCCAAAAAGAATGGAAACCACCCAAACGAACAACTGCTCCGACATTTGGGTTTTCGTCTGTGTTAACGGCAACCATCGCCAAGGAGACAGGCTTTGTGTGGAATCAGAGATCTGTGGCGGTCTGCTGTAGAGTAACTGTACGCATGCCCATCCGGCTGGGCTTGGTTTAAACCAGCAGATATGCAGACATGGACACCTCACCACCCTATCCATCCGGTGCAGACAGATGTTTTCTGGACATTGTTGTTCCGCCCCATTGGTAATTGTTTTCTGTCAGGAGCAGCCAAGGGCTGAGGTGCCAGGGAGTGCCTGAGGATGCAGGCAGGGATGGATATGTGGGGTTGGCAGTTCCATGCAGCTGAGCGTCCAGCATTCTCCCTTCCGTCCAGCATCTCCATGTGGTTTGAATAGACAACAGACAATGGGAAAACAATGATTCTGTAAGCAGAAGAGATGCCTAAAAATATGAGGGTAGAGCCTTCTGACTCACAACATATGCACTATTTTAAAGATAATGGTGTATTTATGTTGGTATGAACCACTGACAATGCACTCTCCATTTATGACTTCCATTTATGACTGAGTTCCGGTCTTTTAAAGGATATTTTTCATCATGACATATGTGCATTAAGTTTAATGTGTTTGTATTTGTTTGCATGGTTATAGTAACAACTTTGCTGTATACCCAAAGACATGCTGTGCAGCAGTCTACTGCTTTAGCACACAGAGCTCTGGTTTGGTCTTAGCAGACACTTATCAGACAGTTGGCCTCCAATTGGTCCTGTCATAGAGTCATCAGGAGCTGCTGGGGGACTCCATGTTGAAAATGGATCCAATTAACACTTACTGAGTGACCAAGGCTCTACTATCAGGCCATTCATTACCCAGTCTTTGGTAAGAGGACACTGTTTTACAGCCAGTATGGCCCTGAATTTAAGCCACTAGAGGGCACTTGCACACTTCTTATTGCAAGTTTGTCACCTTACAGAACACAGGCTATGGCCCTAAAGTTCTTAAAGTAATCGTTAAATTGCTAAATTATTAAAATGTTAAAATAATGTTCATGTCATGCATATCCATCTGCTGTAGTCCTACAGAGTATAAAACAAATCCGTTTCAATAATAAATGCAGTGGCTAACCTAGTCAAAAGTTCCTGATAACCACTTTGTTTCTCTAGACAACTGTGTTGCCTCCCACAATTTTCAAATGTCCTGGCATAGCCTAAGACAGAGGCCCCCAATTATATTCGGCCGTGGGCTGATTTCTCCTTGAGCGGATGGTCAGAACATAATTATACATATTTTGTGCACTGCAAATTGACTGCCAGAATCCCAAACAGATATAACTAGTTTTTGAGAAAAACATAATCATTTCAAACCTTGTTTACATTGGGATACGATCATATATCCCTATTTATTTATGCTTGGAATACTTAGGAACAGACTTCCTAAATTAAAATCTATTTAAACTAATTTCCTGACGATTTTGCAGTATTTTTTTGTCCTAAAACAGAAAAAGAAAAATATATGCTAAAAAAAACTTGGGGGCCAAATATAATCACTCACGGGCCTGTTCTAGGCTGGAGTTGATAAAAAAAGGTTTTCAAAAAGAAATAGTTCTTTCAAAATTGTCCCTTCAACATGCTATGGTTAACATGCATTTTCAAACCTTCCAGGAAGTACGAAGCTCACATACCAATCCACCACCGCCACCATTCATGCGTTTCTGTGCAGGAGATTTGTTTTTCCCTTAAACTTGTTTGTTGGTAAATAGTATTTGAAAGTTTTAATCCATTGCAGGAAAAACGATTCCATCCAATGGCAATAAATCCAATCCCCTCGAGAGATAAATACTTATTTTCTCAGTAATAGGAGTTTCAATAATAATTGTTGTGAGGAAAAATTGTGTGCTCTCCATACCTGTGCATCCCACTTCCGGGTCACCTGTTTGCCCCTGGTCAGTGACCCATAACCTAACATGACTCCTCACAGTCTTGTGTACAAAATAAGTGGAATATACAAAGACAGATTTATCTATAGACAAGAAAACACAACACAACAACCACGTAAGTAGGCCAAAATAGCCCCTACAAGAATGCTTTGTTGTCTTATATAATACTACTACAATGTCTTTATAATTATTTAATTGATACAGTATACGAATAGACATCATTTAGGGTATTGATAGGGTATCTGTAAGCCCATGCTTTTAAGATGTAATTTAGTTTTAAATAGGATAAGACACTTGAGGCTAGAAACCTCTTTTGCAAGGGGGACCTGGCAACGATCGTTCGGACAAACACAGTGGAGCGAAGGTTGAGGTACACGCCATGTGGTTGTTCTCATTCCTCCACTAGAGAGAGTGCCAACTCAACACACAGAGCCTTGGCTGTAGCCAGGCTGTATTCAGCTCACTGCCTGCCACACTTCTGTCAAGTTACTGTTTGCCTTAAAAGCCATGACGAATGACAGATGCAAGATGAAAATTATTTTTAGCTGAATTATTACTCTTCTAAAGTCATTTCAAATGCCCTTGCCAAAGAGTGTTGTAAGGCGCATGACCATACAAGATGCACACAAAAGGCCTGGAAAATACAATCAGGCTATTCAATTGTTGTGCATTGGGTTTCAATAATCTGCACCTACAGTGCTTTGCAAAAGTATTCACCCCCTTTGCGTTTTTGCTATTTTGTTGCATTACACCCTAATTTAAATAGATTTTTATTTGGATTTCATGTAATGGACATACACAAAATAGTCCAAATTGGTGAAGTGAAATTTAAAAAATAACTTATTTAAAATTAAAATTAAAATACAAAAATACATAAAAGGGGTGCATGCATATGTATTCATATGCCTTGAAGCCCCTAAATAAGATCTGGTGCAACCAATTAATTACTTCAGAAGTCACATAATTACTTAAATAAAGTGCACCTGTGTGCAATCTAAGTGTCACATGATCTGTAACTTAATCTCAGTATATATACATCTGTTCTGAAAGGCCCCAGAGCCTGCAACACCACTAAGCAAGGGGCACCACCAAGCAAGCAGCACCATGAAGACCAAGGAGCTTTCCAAACAGATCAGGGACAAAGTTGTGGAGAAGTACAGATCAGGGTTGGGTTATAAAAAAATATCTGAAACTTTGAACATCTCACAGAGCACCATTAAATCCATTATTAAAATATGGAAAGAATATGGCACCACAACAAACCTGCCAAGAGAGGGCCACCCACCAAAACTCACAGACCAGGCAAGGAGGGCATTAATCAGAGGCAACAAAGGGACCAAAGATAACTCTGAAGGAGCTGCAAAGCTCCACAGTGGAGATTGGATTATCTGTCCATAGGACCACATTAAGCCATACACTCCACAGAGCTGGGCTCAGGGAAGAGTGGTCAGAAAAAAGACATTGCTTCAAGACAAAAATAAGCACACATATTTGGTGTTCGCCAAAAGGCATGTGGGAGACTCCCCAAACATGGAAGAAGGTACTCTGGTCAGATGAGACTAAAATTGAGCTTTTTGGTCATCAAGGAAAATGCTATGTCTAGCGCAAACCCAAAACCCCTCATCACCCAGAGAATACCATCCCCACAGTGAAGCATGGTGGTGGCAGCATCATGCTGTGGGGATGTTTTTCATCGGCAGGAACTGGGACAATGATCAAAATGTAAGGAATGATGGATGGTGCTAAATACAGGGAAATTATTGAGGGAAACCTGTTTCAATCTTCCAGAGATTTGAGACTGGGACGGAGGTTCATCTTCCAGCAGGACAATAACTCTAAGCATACTGCTAAAGCAACACTCGGGTGGTTTAAGGGGAAACATTTAAATGTCTTGGGAATGGCCTAGTCAAAGCCCAGACCTCAATCCAATTGAGAAACTGTGGTATGACTTAAACATTGCTGTACACCAGTGGAACCCATCCAACCTGAAGGAGCTGGAGCAGTTTTGCCTTGAAGAATGGGCAACAATCACAGTGGCTAGATGTGCCAAGCTTATAGAGACATAACCCAAGATACTTGCAGCTGTAATTGCTACAAATGATGGTTCTACAAAGTATTGACTTTGGGGGGGATGAATATTTATGCACACTCAAGTTTTGTTTTTTTGTCTTATTTCTTCTTTATTTCACAATAAACAAATATTTTGCATCTTCAAGGGTAAATCAAATGATACAAACCCCCCCGAAAATATATTCTAAGGGGGGTGAATACTTTCGCAAGCCACTGTAAGTGTTTTAACATTAACACACCATTATGACCGAACAGTCATGTGAAAGCATCCAGATTACCTCAACAGACCCACCTCTTGCCCTCTGCGCCTCTTACCCTGGCATTCTTTTTAAATGACAACATACACAGCATCTGTGGAAATGTTGTTCAGAGATGTTCGTTTTGGCAGCGTTGGGCCTGTGTTGGCTGTATAACTGTCAGTCCTTAGCTTTACTGTACGGCTACCACCCCACTAACGCCTGACAGAGCGCGAGGTGACCAGGCCCCAGCCGTGAAGCCGTGGAGTCCGGGTGGGGGGCAGACCTGTGAAGCTGCCACGGTTAACAGCAGCACGTCTCACGTATACGCTAGCACTACGCTGTCTGGCAGACTGACTGGTTAACAAAAGCCAGGCCTGATTATGGAGTAGCACCTGAGGACCAGATTTCTCGCAGGTTGACGTTTATTGTCATGAATCTTTCCCTGGAGACAGAACTGAGTGATTTCCGCTAGATGGGCCAGCTACAAAGTCAGAATTGGCTATATCGTAAACATTTTATGAAAACAAAAACAAATAATTTAAGGTTATGGTTAGACATTAGGGTTATCAGTGTGGTTAAGGTTAGGGTTAAGGTTAGGGTTCAAATCAGATTTTATGACTTTGTGGCTGTAACCCCTAATGAAAAAGTGCTACTGAATTACTACACAAAACCTATTTGTTTAGTAGTGACTATGTAGAGATTTGTAGGTATTGTGTAGTGAATGTGTAGTTTATGCACTAGACAAGATACACAAGTAGAGTTTTGTATTATTCAGTAGGAAAACAGTAGTGTTTCCAGTAGTAATTAGGTATAGATTTTTACTACTTCATGTTTGTAGTAAATGAGTAGTCAAAACACTACAGGTTTATTACAGTACACAAGCTAAGGAACCTGGGACTAAACACCTCCCTCTGCAACTGGATCCTGGACTTCCAGACGGGCCGCCCCCAGGTGGTGAGGTTAGGTAGCAACACATCTGCCGTGCTGATCCTCAACACTGGAGCTCCCCAGGGGTGCGTGCTCAGTCTCCTCCTGTACTCCTTGTTCACCCACAACTGCACGGCCAGGCACGACTCCAACACCATCATTAAGTTTGCGACACAACAGTGGTAGGCTTGATGACCGACAACGACGAGACAGGCTATAGGGAGGAGGTCAGAGACCTGGCTGGGTGGTGCCAGAATAACAACCTATCCCTCAACGTAACCAAGACTAAGGAGATGAATGTGGACTACAGGAAAAGGAGCACCGAGCAAGTCCCCATTCTCATCGACGGGGCTGTAGTGGAGCAGGTTGAGAGCTTCAAATTCCTTGGTGTCCACATCAACAACAAACTAGAATGGTCCAAACACACCATGACAGTCGTGAAGAGGGCACGACAAAGCCTATTCCCCCTCAGGAAACTAAAAAGATTTGGCATGGGTCCTGAGATCCTCAAAAGGTTCTACAGCTGCAACATCGAGAGCATCCTGACCGGTTGCGTCACTGCCTGGTACGGCAATTGCTGGGGCAAAGCTGCCTGCCATCCAGGACCACTACAAAATGGAGTGTCAGAAGGAGGCCCTAAAAATTGTCAAAGACTCCAGCCACCCCAGTCATAGACTGTTCTCTCTACTAACGCATGGCAAGCAGTACAGGAGTGCCAAGTCTAGGACAAAAAGGCTTCTCAACAGTTTTTACCCCCAAGCCATAAGACTCCTGAACAGGTAACCAAATGGTTACCTGGACTATTTGCATTGTGTTCCCCCCCCAACCCCTCTTTTACGCTGCTGCTACTCTCTGTTTATCTTATATGCATAGTCACTTTAACTATACATTCATGTACATACCACCTCAATTGTCCCGACCAACCAGTGCTCCCGCACAATGGCTAACCGGGTATCTGCATTGTGTCCCACCACCCGCCAACCCCTCTTTTTTTACGCTACTGCTACTCTCTGTTCATCATATGCATAGTCACTTGAACCATACCTGCATGTACATACTACCTCAATAAGCCTGACTAACCGTTGTCTGTATATAGCCTTGCTACTCTTATTTTCAAATGTCTTTTATTTTGAATGTGTTAAATTTCTTTACTTACCTACACACACACACACACACACACACACACACATACTTCACACTATTGGTTAGAGCCTGTAAGTAAGCATTTCACTGTAAGGTCTACACCTGTTGTATTCGGCGCACGTGACAAATACACTTTGATTTGATTTGTCAATAGTAGTCAGCTAAAGATTTGTACTACTTAACGTTGGTAGTAAATAAGTAGTGAAAATACTACAGCTTTACTACACATGCTTTTCACTAGTAATCAGAGTTTTTACTACTTGTTGTTGGTGATAAATTGTCACAATCCTACAGACTACATCAGCCTTTTGTGACCGCAGAAGACAAAACAGGAAATGTAATGAATACTTAGGGAGAAAAAGGTGTAGATTCACGCGCAGAGTGTGGCAGATGTTTATTACGCCTTCGCAGAAAGCAGGAATCGAGGTCATAGGCAGGTAAAGGTCAAATACAGGTAGGCAGTCAAAAACAAACAATATCTCACAACCATACAAACAGAAAGAACTGAACTAAATAGGGAGCTGATGGGACCAGGTGAGAAATGAACACAGGTGAAATCAATGAACAAAAATTAAAGGCAGGGCTACGTTCAAGAACACAAAAAAAAATAAGGTTGACTAAGAAAAGAAAAGAAGAACCTTACAGTACCCCCCCCCCCCTCCTCCCCCGAAGGGAGGCTCCTGATGACCCAATGGCACCGGAGGGTGGAGCGGGCGGGTGGGGGAGCAGAGGCGGACGCATACCTCGAGGGCGAGGTCCGGCAGGCTGGTTCGACGAGATCGTGAACTGACTTGACGTTCTGCGTTGAGGCTGACGTCCAGGGGGTCTGTTCGTGGGTTGACCCCGAGGGGAGCGGCGCGATCCGGACTGTTATGGTGAAATGACTGAATCATCTCTGGATCGAGGATGTCCTGGTCGGGGACCCAGGACCGGTCTTCAGGCCCATAACCTTCCCAGTCCACTAGGTAGTGGATGCAACCTCACAGGCGTTTGGAATCAAGGATAGCCTGAATGGCGTAGGCAGGCTCCCCTCCGATGTCCAACGGTGGGGGCGCACTGTGGGTAGAGACTGGAGGATGAAGAGGACTGTAGGTGACCCGTTTTAACAGAGACACATGGAAGGACGAGTAGATTTTATACTGATGGGGTAACTGGAGGCAGCACGTGACAGGATTGGTGCGATGGGTTATCTTGAAGGGACCAATGAAGCGAGGGCAGAACATTTTGCGGGGGAGGCGGAGCCGGATGTCTCTGGTAGAGACCCACACAAGCTGTCTGGGGTGAAAGAGTGGTGGAGGTCGGTGGTGTCTGTCGGCAAAGCGTTTCTGGGTATTAGAGGCTTCCTGCAGATGCCGGTGAGTGGTCTCCCATACCCGCTCACTACGCCAAAACCAGTCGTTGACAGCTGGGACAGTACCAGGCTCCACCTCCCAGGGAAACATGGGGGGTTGGTTACCAAGGAAACACTGAAACGGAGTAAGGCGGAGGGATGAGTGCATGAGAGTTCTGAGCGTATTCGGCCCAGGCCATATACCGACTCCAGTCATGTGGAGAGGCAGAACATTGTTGCGGGAGGTACTTCCCTATTTCTTGGTTCAGGCATTCCGTCTGTCCATTGGTCTGGGGGTGGTATACGGAGGAGAGGATGAGGGCGACCCCCAGTCGGTCACAGAAGGTTCGCCACACCCTGGAGACAAACTGGGGCCTGAGGTCAGAGACGATATCCTCCGGAATCCCAAAAAGACGGAACACCTGCTGGAACATACAGGTAAATGAGGAAGAGGAACCAGACGACACATTTTTGAAAAACGGTCTACTATGACAAGGATGGTGGTGTTCCCAGAGGATTCATGAAGGTCTGTGATGAAGTCAACTGCTATGTGGGACCAGGGTCTGTGAGGGATTGGTAAAGGTTGAAGCTTCCCGGAAGGGAGATGACGAGGACTTTTGGTTACGTACTCTCTGGACAGGAGAGTACGTAATCCCTTACGTCGGATGCCAGTGAGGACCACCAGAACTTCAGAGTTTTCGGTTCCCCACATCGTAATTCTTCTCAGCAGGGGGATAACTTCCTGGAGAAGAAGGCACAGGGATGTGATTAGGGAGGTTTTCTCATCCGCTGAGAGAGTATGGCTCCTACTTCAGAGGCATCCACCTCCAGGGTGAAAGGAAGGGTCGGATCAGGTTGGCGAAGGACAGGAGCTGAGGTGAAGAGGCGTTTCAAGTTGTTGAACACAGTCAGGGCGGTATCAGTCCATTGAAGGGTCTGGGTCTTTTGGCTGGTAAGAGCAGTGAGGGGAGTGGCAGTAGAACTGAAGTTCGGAGTGAACCTGCGATAGAAGTTGGAGAATCCAATGAAACGTTGGAGTGCCCCAACGGTGGTGGGTTTGGGCCAGTTACTGACGGTGGTGACTTTGTTCTCATCCATGCTGACCCCTCCAGGTGTCAGTACAAAGCCGAGGAAGTTTACCGAGGTTACATGGAAGGCACTCTTTTCAGTCTTCACATAAAGGTTGTGGTCAAGGAGCCAATGAAGAACATTTTGCACATGCTGTATGTGTTCCTTCAGGGAGTAAATCGGGATGTCATCAATGTAGACGATGAGAAAGCGGTTGATTATATCCTGGAAAACCTTATTCATAAAGGATTGGAAGACAGCGGGTGTGTTCGTAAGGCCGTAGGGCATGACCAGGTATTCGTAATGCTCTCGAGCGGTGATAAAGGCCGACTTCCATTTGACACCTTCATGTATACGGACAAGGTTATATGCACTTCGCAGGTCGAGTTTAGTATAGATGTTGGCGCGGCTCACTTGTTCAGAGGAAAAGGGAAACGGTTCTTGACCGTGACGTCATTCAGGGAACGATAATCAATACATGGATGGAGACCACCGTCCTTTTTTCCAATGAAGTAGAAGCCAGGGAAGAAGAAGGGCTAATGAAACCGTTTAAGTGATTCATCAATGTAGCTCTCCGTTGCCTCATTTTCCGTGATAGATAGGGGGTAAACACGGCCCTTTGGTAGGGACACTCCAGGGAGTAAGTCAATAGCACAGTCCCCTGGGCGATGTGGTGGCAGAGTAGAGACCTTGATTTTGCTGAAGACATTGCTGTACTGGGCGTATTCAGATGGTATAGTAGGTGGCACTGCCAAGGCAGAGTCCTCAATGGTGGTGGCTCTGCATGATAGGCTGACAACTGGAGAAGCAGGTAGAAGACAGGGACAGTAGTTCACCTTGTTGCCACAAGATGGCAGGATCGTGACGACAAAGCCTGCGGTGTCCGAGGATGAGTGGCTGTTTGGGGGATGAGAGTTCCATGAGGTGAATGGTTTCGGTGTGCAAGACTCCAATCTCCTGGTTCATCCTGACCCGTCCCATTAGTTTGTGATGGAGGCCGATGCTTCAGATGTCAGAGTGGGGGCTGTCCTGTCCCAGCGTTCTGCCCTGGACCTCAAGTTACATCCGTGCGCCTTCTTCTCCCATTCACCTCAATGCCACGGAGAGGAATTACGATGTGGGGAATTGTGAGCTTCTCGCGGTGAAGATGGCGTTGGAAGAGTGGAGATACTGGTTGGAGGGGGCGATCATTGAGTGGACGGAGCACAAGAACCTGAAATATCTCCGCACCACCAAGCATCTCAGGCAAGCTAGGTGGGCCCTGCTTTTCACCTGGTTTAACTTCTACCTCTCCTACCGACCAGGTTCCAAGAATATCAAGCCGGATGTGCTGTAACACCGCTATAGCCCCTCAGCTGCCCCCTCGGACCCCGAGACCATCCTTCCCACCTCGTGCCTGGCAATGGCACTCAGCTGGGGAATAAGGAAGCAGGTCCGTGTGGCGCAGCGTTCCCAGCCGAACCCGAACCCCGGGGGGGCAGGTAACCGGATGTTTGTTCCTGATGCTGTCCTCCCCTCGAACCTGGAGTGTGTCTATTCCTCCGGGCTTACCTGCCACCCAGGCTCCTGTCGAACCCTGGCCTTTGTGCAGCAACGCTTTTGGTGGCCTACCATGGTTCCGGACGTCTCAATGTTCGAAGCCGCCTGCATGATCTGTGCACAGATTAAGACTCTTTGGCAAGCTCCGGCAGGTCTCCAGCAACCACAACATGTCCCTCACCGTCCCCGGTCTCACAAATCTCTGGACTTCGTCACGGGTCTCCCCCATCTGATGGCAACACCACAATCCTGACTGTGGTGGACCGGTTTTCCAAAGCTGCCCATTTCATTCCCCAAGCTACCATCTGCCAAAGAGACAGCCCAGCTCATGGTGCAGCACGTCTTCGGGATCCATGGACTCCCGATGGACATAGTCTTCGACCGGGGTCTTCAGTTCTCGTCCGGGTTCTGGAAGGCCTTCTGCACTGTCATTGGGTCGTCAGCCAGCCTGTCCTCCAGGTTCCACCCTCAGTCCAACGGCCAGTCGGAGCGAGACAATCAAGACCTTTGGAAGACTTTTCGCTGCCTTGTCTCCGCCAACCCCACCACCTGGAGCCAGCAACTTCTGTGGGTTGAATACACCAGCAACACACTCCCCTGCTCTGCCACCGGGCTCTCGCCTTTCAAGTGTTCCCTGGGTTATCAGCCCCGCTCTTCCCAGAACAAGAGGAAGAGGTCGGCATACCCTCGGCTCAGATGTTTGTCCGCTGCTGTCACCATACCAGGAAGAGAGCCTGGTCGGCTCTTCTCAAGACTACCTCCAGGTATCGGCAACAAGCGGACCGCCACCGGACCCTGGTTTCTAGTTTTCCCGGTTTTAACCATTCTGCCTGGCCTGACCCTGAGCCTGCCTGTCGTTATGTACCATATCACACCACCATGGATTACTGACCTCTGCCTGCCTTTGACCTGTCATTATGCCTGGCCCCCTGTTTTTGTATTAAACTTTTGTTACTTCTAAACTGTCTGCATCTGGGTCTTCTCCTGAGTCTTGACAATTTGTACACTACTGTATGAAATATTTTGCCTCAATATAGCCTAATTCATGATGTGTCAAATCTTGATTTAGTGCATTATTATAAGGTAAGCATTACAATAAGCCAGCTTAATATTTGTAGCCATAGATGATGATATCTCTCCAGGAGCTGATCCGTCGTCAGTCAGTATTGTGGAATAATTCTAATGTTAAAGTAAGCTTGGAAAGGGAAATTGCGGATCCAAGAGCAGTGCTTCCTTTCTTTTGATCCGTGTTTACACACCTCCATCGACATACTTAACGAACATTCTTTCTGCGTGGTGTTTTGGGAAACACATGTTACATCTTTGGCCGTTGTAGGAAATATGCAGTGTTAAAACACTCCTAAATTCCATAGCTATCAGGAAACCGGACCCAGGTCAGTTCTGGGCAGCACTGACTGTAGCTGTGCATTGCATGGGATGTGATGCTAAACATTGAATGCAGTCTGGTCCTGATTCCTATTCAATCTATGCTAGCATAGACATAGACTCTGTGCAACAAAGTGGGGAATAGACTTGTGTGTTTGTTGGTGCACCTTTGTGTGTGTGTGTGTGTGTGTGCGTGACTGTGTCTGTACGTACATACGTGTGTGTGTGTGTGTGTGTGTGTGTGTGTGTGTGTGTGTGTGTGCGTGTGTGGAGACACCGTGCCTGAACCCCGGTAGTGAGTCATACCAGCCAGAGCCATTTTATCCACAGCCACGTTGTAGCTGTGGTGACTCAGACCCCATCAACCCCCAGATCACTGGTACTGGCAAAGTTCAGATCAAACGCTGACTAATGTTCCACGCCATCTACAAAATACAGCTGCTGTTGTATTAGAGAAACCAACCCCTCTGAGTCATATTGTATGACAGTAGGCTAAAAGTCTTAGTCACAAATCAATCTTAGTCAATAGATGATCAGTTTAATGGAAAATGGAAGGATTTGATTGGATCTCTTTTGAAATGTCCATTGATATGTTAATGTGATCAATGTAACCAGGCTTAGTTATGGAAAAAATACTGTAGTTGCAGTCTTTAACTAATAGAGTACATTGTAGTCATTTGCATTTCATTTCTACAAGACACTGTGCAGAAGCACAATGTGTTCCATGAGATGTGGTACTGCTCAAAATAATGAGCCAACACAACGTGTGTCAATCTGGGTTTGAGCGGTGTGTGTGTGTGTGTGTGTGTGTGTGTGTGTGTGTGTGTGTGTGTGTGTGTGTGTGTGTGTGTGTGTGTGTGTGTGTGTGTGTGTGTGTGCGTGTGTGCGTGTGTGCGTGTTAGCTGTAGAGACTGCATGGTACGAATGTGGCAAATCGTTTTTTGAAAGGCTTTGTGGGGTGTGAATTCTAGAAGAATAACTGTGTAATTAGCTTTACTGTGAATGTCTAATTTTCTCAAAAAAATACAATATCCCATCATTGCTGCTATTAGATTTTTTATTAGATTTTTTGTAATGTATTATCAAAATGAATCATTAAAATAGAAAATGTGTATTGCTGTTATAGTTTATACATCTAATTATTCACTTTTCAACATTGTATTTTTTTAAACGCTCAATCAGCACGCCTATGCACACCAAAAATCACCAAAATACGATGTTAAAATTATAGATATTTACATGAATTTGTAATCTAAAATGTAGGGTGCATCAGTTATAACATGAATGTGATATTTGTTGCCGGCTTAATCCGCCGGCAGTGATTTTGTCAGAACTGACATTGGGCTTTACAAACAACTGAATATTGAGCCATAGTTTGATGACCAGTGTTAAATACAGTAATACAGTCATACAATTGTGTGTATGTGTGTGTGCATGGGTACGTGTGTGTGCGCATGTTTGTGTACGCGTGTGTTGTCTCCAAGCCGGGTTAAATCATTAGGAGGTGATTCTCCCTAACAAGGTCTTAGGAGCTGTCAGGAAAGATTCACAAGCAGGTTTCGCCATGATGAGGAGAAGTACATTTACATTTAAGTCATTTAGCAGAGTAGCAGGTCTTATCAGGGTCTTTGCTTTTGCCGGGTGTGTTTTTAAAACAGCCCTCTTTATTTGGAGTGAATGCGTTCTAGCAAGGTCTCTGCTGTTGTTGTTCATTGATTATTTTTTTTATTTCTTTCGAGATTACCCGTAGCGATTCTATTCCAGTTTAACAGGGTTAGTTGCAGTTTTAATGAAGGGGATGTAATCATTACAAGTGAAAAGAGTTTCACACAAGCTCATTGCCTGTGTTGTGTGTTGTTGTGGGGGGAACTTTGGCACTCCACAGGGGTAGGTCTTGTTTCCACTTGTTTTTTGTGATGAGTGGTACTTGGTCAGGAAGAGCAGGAGGGTGTTAAACGCATTAATTGTGCTATCCGTCATACGGAAACTGGTACAAGTAGCAGGCTCCGATACTGTCAGTATACACTCAGAGGCATTGCTCTTTGTATTAGTCTGATAACACTTGACACTGTTAAGCATAAGAGCCTTGAATATTCAAAAATTAATCTCAAATCTATATTTGACTTAAATAATGTAAAATTGTATCTGACGAATATGCATTAAATGTACATCGAATCTGCATTTCAATGCAGTTCTGACAATTCATTTTGATTTTCAGACCCATTACAATTCATCTCTTGCCCTCTAATGATAATCTCACTTGTCTTTTTTTCACCCATTACTAAGAGTGCAAGATGTAACAAAGAGATGGAACATTATGAGTGAGCATCCCAGCAGCAGCAGCAGCACAGCAAGGCGTCTCCGTCTACCCTGCGAATGTGTTTGTGTATTCCTGTATGCTCTTCACTATATCCAAACACAATCATTTTAACAAACCCAAATTACATTTCGGCGTGCGACACGAGACGTGTTGTGTTGAAGCATCTTTTACCGAGCACTCTCTGATGGGGCCAATAGATAATAAATGGCTAACTTGTGAAGCTATAATGAAGTGACTGTCATGTTATTGACAGGGGAGCCCAGTGCTTTGGAGCGAAGCAGCACTCCCAACCGAAGGCCCTCTGGTAGGCAGATTATTACAGTGGCCTTTATAATGAGATAACGTTCCTCTCTGCCACTGTTCACTCTGAAGGGAGGGGTGCTGTATTACTATTGCAGCTGCAAAACAGAGGTGTAAATTAAAGCAAAACAGGGTAAAAAAAAGAAGAAGAAAAAAAAGACTATGTAAGTAGGCTACAGTATTCCAGTGATTTAAGTGTGAAATGCATTTTTTTCTCCTGTGGAAAGGACTATAGGGGAGAGAAAAGGGGATATTTGTTATCGTGGTATTCACAATGTGGTGTGTTTGGTGTTGAGTGTGTACATGAGTGTGGGAGTGTGTGTGTGTGTGTGTGTGTTTCTGTTGTGTAAGTGCATGGGGATGCCCATGAACGTGTAATTAACAGTCAGACACAGTGTTGAAATTCACTGCTGCTGTTTTACCAGTCCTGAGGAGGCTGTCACTACTATTAGCCTTGACGGCTGATGGCTGATTTGAGAACAGTGTACATTTCACACACTATTCAACAGCCTCCCACACTAATCCAAGACATTTCTGAACCTGTGGTATTCTTTTCATACATCTGATTAAAATCCCAGTACGGTGGTTAGAAATAACAGGCTTTTGTTAAATACTGTAACTGCATTTTCTGTGCTTGTTATGGAGAGCTGCATTGAGACGTCTGTAGATTTTCTTTGTATAAATCAATGCTATTCATTTTGTATCAATGATTTAGCAGCAAGGACAGATTAATGAATGCAGGGGCTCAAGAGGAAGCAAGAAAACAACAAAAAATAGTTATATTAAAGGAAATACACTGAGTTTACAAAACATTAAGGACATGTTCCTAATATTGAGTTCCATCCGGCCCTTTTACCCTCAGAACAGCCTCAGTCCACAAGGTGTGGAAAGCGTTCCACAGGGATGCCGGCCCATGTAGACTCCAACGCTTCCCACAGTTATGTCAAGTTGCCTTCATGTCCTTTGGGTAGCGGACCATTCTTGGTACACATGGGAAACTTTTGAGGTTGAAAAACCCAGCAGCGCTGCAGTTCTTGACACAAACGGGTGCGCCTGGCACCTAATACTCTGTTCAAAGGCACTTAAACCTTTAGTCTTGCCCATTCACCTTCTGAATGGCACACATACACAAGACATGTCTCAAAGCTTAACAATCCTTCTTTAACCCGTCTCCTCCCTTTCCTCTACACTGACGGAAGTTGATTTAACAAGGGACATCAATAAGGGGTCATAGCTTTCACCTGAATTCACCTGGTCAGTCTATGTCATGGAAAGCGCAGATGTCCTTAAATGTATATATATATATACAGTATATTTTATATATGTCGTATATATTTTCTATCCAACCACAGGAGGACTCAGAAGCCCGCTTTCAATGTGTAGACAGCCTGCTGCTTCTTGCTGGCACTCTGCTAATCATCAGATGGGGGGAGGAGAGGAGGTAGGGGGCTCACCTGGGTAATTGGGTGGCCCTGCCTTGATTGGGTAACTGATTCATTTAAAAAAACTATATATACAAAATGCATAATAAAAAATGCGACTGGTCAATTGTGTGGGTCAGGGGCTGGGCCCAAGCCCGTAGGGAGCCCATCAGGCATTTCTTTGGGTTTATTTTATTACATTATATTTTTTATTATAATATTTTTTTAAACAAAGCCCGCGGGCCTATGATTTCTTAATCCGGCCCTCTTTAGGAGTCCTAAAAATATACACTTTATTGTATTGTTAAAAACATAACGCTTGTGTTTTACCTATAGTTTTATACAGTGCCATCAGAAAGTATTCACAGCCCTGGACTTTTTCCACATTTTGTTGTGTTACAAAGTGGGATTCAAATGGATTACATTGTAATTTTTCGTCAATGATCTACAGAAAATACACTGTACTGTAAAGTGGGAAAGAATTCTAACATTTGTAAAACATGTATGAAAAATCTAACACTAATGCATTTAGTATTCAACCTCCTCAGTCAATACATGTTAGATTCACATTTGGCGAGTTGTGAGTCTTTCTGGAGCTAAGAGCTATCCACACCTCGATTGTGCAACATTTGCCCGTTATTCGTTTCCAAATTCTTCAGGCTCTGTCAAATTGGTTATTGATCATTTCTAGACAGACATTTTCAGGTCTTGCCATAGATTTTTAAGCAGATTCATGTCAAAACTGTAACTGGGCCACTCAGGAACATTCACTATCTTCTTGGTAAGCAACGGTGTAGATTTGGCCTTGTGTTTTATGTTATTGTCCTGCTGAAAGGCGAATTAATCTCCCAGTGTCTGGTGGAAAGCAGACTGAACCAGGTTTTCCGCTAGGATTTTGCCCGTGCTTAGCTCCATTCCATTTATTTTTTATCCTGAAAACTCCCCAGTCCTTAACGATTACCAGCATACCAATAACATGATGCATCCGCCACCATGCTTGAAAAAATAGAGAGTGGTACTCAGTAATGTGTTGTATTGGATTTGCCCCTAACATAGCACTTTGTATTCAGGACAAACAGTGAATTGCTTTTTTGGAAGTGTTACTTAAGTTCCTTGTGGCAACAGGATGCGTGTCTTGGAATATTTTTTATTCTGTACTGGCTTCCTTCTTTTCAATCTGTCAATTGGGTTAGTATTGTGGAGTAACTACAATGTTGTTGATCCATTCTCAGTTTTGCCCTATCACAGCCATTAAACTATGTAACTGTTTTAAAATCACCATTGACCTCATGGGGAAATTAGGGTTTCCTTCCTCTCCGGCAACTGAGTTAGGAAGGATGCCTGCATCTTTGTAGTGACTGGGTGTATTGATACACCATCTAAAGCGTAATTAATAACTTCACCATGCTCAAATGTATATTCAATGTCTGCTTTTTTAAACTTTTACACATCTACCAATAGGTGCCCTTCTTTGAGAGACATTGGAAAACCTCCCTGATCTTTGTTGTTAGTTTTCAGTGCTTGACTGAGGGACCTTACAGATAATTAATTGTATGTGGGGTAAAGAGATTAGGTAGTCATTCAAAAATCATGTTAAACACTATTATTGCACACAGAGTGATTCCATGCAACTTATTATGTGACTGGTTCAGCAAAGTTTTACTCCTGAATTTATTTAGGCTTGTCATAACAAAGGGGTTTAATAGTTTTTGATTGAAGACATTTCAGCTTTTCATTTTTTAAATTAATTTGTAAAAAATTCAAAAACATAGTGCCAGTCCAGTGAGACAAAAAAGATCAAGGGTTGTGAATACTTACTGAAGACACTGCATATCGACACTTGGAATATAATCAATTCATTATAGATGCATTATAGATCAAAACAATAGAAGGAAACATAAAGAAGAGAGAAAGACAACAGAATGCTTTTCTGGGGGTGAGAGAACACAATACACTGTACATAACAAGGCATCTTCTTGGGGATAGAAAAAAATATTCCACTTTCAGAATGTGCAAGATCTCATGCAGTTGTCTCTCTCTCACTCTCTATCCCTCCTCTCTGTCGGCGCTAAATCACACGTTAGTACAGCCAGTGGAAGTGTTGACAGTTTTACAAACAGAAATGTAAAACGCCATACTCAAGGGGGTCTGAGAGATAAAGGGGTGAGCTGAGCAGGGCAGGAAACAATGCAAAACGTGGCCTAGAGAGGCATCTAATGCCTTACAAACACCTCAATGACTGAGGTTATTTTATTTATATACTGAACGACTGCTTTACACCAGCAACAATAATAGCCTCAGCTTAGTGTGGAGTGGAAGAAGGTGTACAGAGGGAGAACACTGTTGGTCGCTGCTACTCATGGCATTTCCTGTAACCTTTTGCTTCCTGGCACCATAATCGAAAGCAAGCGCGGTAAATATGGCAAATCAAGTAAAGCTAAAAAAAAGGCAATGTCAAGCTAATTCAAAACAAAACTACTGACCAAATGGCTGTGTACAGGAGCTCATCAATTTGATAAAAAATCTACGAATGGCATGTATCTTATAGAAGAATCATTCTCTTCAACTCATTGAAAATATGTCAACAAGTACACCCAAGTACATTAATAAACACAAACAAACAAACCCACACACTCACTTAAAACACACTTTAATGTCCACAGTGAAGAAGTACAGTGCTTTCTGGCCTACAATATTAGCTCCATAGTGACTCTCCACTGTTGTCGTCAGTATACACACAACGTAAGAGCAATCAGCGAATGTGAGAGACGTTCCCCATGGGTTGTGTTAGCCTGCTGAGTACCGCTCCGGGGTAGGGACTATCAAGACCATTCAGATAGCCCTGTCTAATCAGAACACGGATTTATAACACTACTGAATCAATACAGATTACACAAGACTATGTAGTTGAATGTGCTTTTTCAATTTCACAACCATTGAGTGGTCTATTGACGAGACAAAGTTGCCTGAACATGTTTTCATAGTAAAATATTGCAATATGGTGTGTGCAGTTCACTTGATTTTAGCACATACAGTTAATAAGCACAAGAACTAAAGCAAGTTATTTTTTTTTTCATATTTTGTTAGAATTGGCATATTGTCAGGTAGCCTTAAAATGCAATACAATAAGATCACATGTTGAATTGTACACAGTCCATTTAAAGGGCTCATCATGGAAAGGACTTCAAAACAACCCTGAGTGATATTTCAACACCTAGTATTTTCTTCTGGAGAGGAGAGAAGCAGCTGGAGGGATGTGATGAGGATGGGAGGATTCATGTGTGTGTGTGTGTGTGTGTGTGTGTGTGTGTGTGTGTGTGTGTGTGTGTGTGTGTGTGTGTGTGGTTACATGTGAGGCTGATTGGGGAAAGGGTTTGTGTGTGAGTGAGAGACACTGATTGGCCCCAACTGGTCCCAGTACTGGTAGGGACACAGGCCTTGCCTCTCTGAAAGCCTTCATTAGAATGTGACAAAACTGCTGGGGGCAAAACTGGCTCCGGCACAATGATCAATTCGGCGGAGGGGATTGAAAAGGGGGAGGGAGGGAGGAGTTTTGGAGGAGTGGGGTGCATCAAGGGTGCGTACAAGCCCCCCTGCTGGTTTAATTACTGCAATGTGCGCCTCCCCATTAACGGCACACCTATGGTCCAGTGGCCACCGCGGGCCTGCACAAAGCTGGCGGGGAGAAAAGGGGACCGCGGAGGGAGAGAGAAGGAGAAACAGAGAGAGAGACAAACGCAGGGCACTCATTAGCGAATGGTAATTGCCGGCCGAGAGGTTGCGCACTCACCTCACAGAACGCCACATGTCAGTTTGTACCCCCTTCATTCATGGTCCTCACTCGCTTCTATGCCAGTCTCTCGTTTTCTCTTGTTGAGGAGAATTGGATGGAGCGCCATGGGGGGAAACACTTGAGGGCTAATGTAAACACAGACGCAGTGCCGTGGAGGGATCCTACTCGCAGCCTGGACCAGGCGAGGACACCTCAGCTTTGCTCTGTCCTTACGCTATCAAGTCCTACGGCCTGTATTCCCTATGTTGCATTGGACCACTGACCTGTAGTTTCAAAAACGTGTTTGCAACACATGAGAGCCAAAGGTCAGCTGTCTATGAAAACCATTTATATTCAGCATCCGTTCATCTGTTTTAAGCACCTGCAAAAGGAAAGGAAGAGGTCAAGGCCTTGGTGGCATGCTTGTCCACGGCAGTGGAGGCGGTGGAGGCAATCCTATATTGCTCAGCATGTACGATGCGACAAAACACCAGATCCCTCATGGTCATGGTCCGATGGCTGCCGAATATCTAATGCACCAAAGCCAATTCCATCAGCTCTTATTTGCGGGGGTTCTCTGTCTCTTTCTCATAGTCAAAAGTGAAATCAAATCTCCCAATCTTACTTTGAAATGAGTCGCAGTTGTCCTCATGGATTAAAGTAGACTCATCATCGGAGAGGAGGAGGAATCTCTGGAGACTATCTACTTCAGCCTCGTCTCTCTCTCTCTCTCTCTCTCTCTCTCTCTCTCTCTCTCTCTCTATCCCTCCTTCCCTATTTGAATGAGCCACAGGGTAGCAAAGGTAAGCTTATCCATATTTCAATCAGAGATATCCTGTCAAAGGAATCACTCAATATTCACAAACCCTGTTCTGCTAACATGATCCCAAGCTCCCGTCAAGCCGCTTGCTCTGTTAAACAACTGTCGATACGCCGGATAGTCCTATTCACTGTTTGGGGTTTGAACTATTTGGATGTTTGCTAGAAGGCGTCATGCACTGTACAGTAACAACAATGACACGATGACTACAAAATGTTTAAAGATTTGTCATGAACACATTTTCGACAAAGAGTTTTCCACCTCTCTTGGGCTTGCCGATAGCTACAGTATGTCTGGTGTGGTTAGCTACACAGGAAGTCACGTTTTCCACCACTCTTATACAGCAATGTGTCTTCAGGCTGAGAAGCAGCACAGTGGTTGCCTGTAAGGCCTTTCACTGAACCATTTTCAAAAATAAATCTTATGACAATTAGCATGTTTACAAACAGTAACATTACTCCATTTTGGGTTTTGTGTCAATAACGACAGTGTATGACCGATAAAGGGGGAGGAACACGAACGATGTAGACAGAACAGAAATGGACAGAGTTTGAAGAGCGATCTTCCTACACATCTTCTTTCAAACAGACAATCCAGGGAAGGCCAAAATAAAAAATGCTCTCCACAAAGACCAATATTCTGATTTATTGTAGAATATTTGGCTCTGGTGAAAAGCACTCATCAGCAACTCTTCTGTATTACCATTTAGGAAAGGTTAACCTACAGTTAGAATATTATACGATTTCTTCACACCTAATTTTCCTCATCACATGATCTTTTCCTCATCACAAGGCTTAATTGGCATGAAGATGAAAGTGAGAAAACATCAAAGGAAGCACAAAATGGCAGGTATTTAACCTGTTACAGTACATTCTCGTATGCTCAATTATGATCAATTTATGGTCCATTGTCCAACAACCCCACTCATAGAGGTTTGTAAGGACACTTACCAACTAGTCTACAGTAAGATCTGTTCTCTGTAATCCTTCATAAATGTGACTGCAAATTGAATCAAGGGATTGAGAAGACTTGGTGGGGCTACTCGACAGGGGTCCCCACCCATGCTATACCACGATACACACTCTCACAAGCTCGTACACGCTCACACAGTTTTCCTCACACAGTAGTAGCTGAGTTCAGGTGTCTTTTAATGGGGTGGTCACGAGGGGGTCTGCTAGGGCTTTTCAATAGTGTGAAGGAAAGGTGAGCTCACCCAAGTACATTAGCAGGCATCACTGGAATATTCATTTTACTGTATGAAATATCTGGCCTGTGTTACATTCAGGAGTTTATCAACAGGGCCTTGTACAGTTATGTTTTTGCTTGGTCTTTTTGTTTGTTTCTGTGTTGCCTTGTTTGCACATAGCCAGGAAATTGCACCTCGCAAGAAAGTTCACTGCTCAAGATGTGTGTTTGCCACATAACCCAAAATGACCGTACGTGTAGTCAAAGCAAATAAATAGAAATACGTCCTTAGACGCTGAAGGAAGTGTTTAATCGTTGTCTTTATTTTAAAACAATTCAAAAATCAGGACCAAATAGTAAACAAGAAAGAAAGAAAAAAAGATGTGCTAACAATACAAAAGGTCTTTATTGGAGTGTTGTTTACTGGAGACAACCGGAGGGGTGGTAAGAATATATGTCAAAGCTGAATCCGAAATCGCAATGGTACTGTAATTCCTCTCCCTTGCCATCCAACATCCAACCCTGGCATCCACACTTGGCATGGCCTGCCTGAGGACCAGCTTGTTGTCTGGGGCCTTGAGAGCCCAGGAGGCTAGGTCTATACACCCGGAGGGCTTGGTCAGCGTTTTCTTCTTCAGGGGGTGGGTGGTGGTGGATGGGGATGGGTGCAGGCCAAGGCTGGCAAGGGCTGGGTGCCAGGGTCTCAGTGGGATGCACCCCTTTCTGGGAGGCTGCATGGCCGGCCCCCTCCTGGTCTCCCAGCGTGGTACAGGGATGCTCGGTCAGTGCAAGACAGGTCCATCTGCCCCGCACGGCACCTCGCCTCGGCCTGCTGCACCACTACAGCATCAGCTAGCCCCTCCACCACCTGCACAATTGCCACCTTATGGAAATGACCTACTGCGGGCCTGACCCGGAACACATGGCTCACCTTCACTAGGGATGGGTTGGACTGGGAGGGTTGCAGGTTTTGGATCTTGTGTTCTTGTCTGCTTCATTGTAAAGCAAGGGAATACGCACTGTGAAGCTTAAGATCTTTCACTTCTTTGTTTTATTTTAATGTCAATACTCAGGCCCACAAAGGCTTGGGTTAATTAGAAGAAGTAAATGAATGCTCTGTTGGGAAATAAGACAGTTTCTCAAACACTTTTAGGGTGCTTGACAGAAATAAGAAAAGGTTCAAAATCTATTATTTGAAGTGACCTAGAACATACAGTGAAGTGTGCAGAGACGGAGAGAGTGGTAAGCTCTCAACACAAAGGGTGTCTCTGGTGTGGGTGGGTGTTTCCATCTTTCTCCGGTTCTCTTTGAAATTGTTGTGTAGAGGCATGGGTGGTGGCCACCATCGTACAACAAATCAATGGGTACATTCTTTTTTATTTTCAACACCTTTTACTATTCTATCTGAGTTCTTGTAATAAAAAAAAAGTACAAGTCAAAAGTTTGGACTCATTCAAAGGGTTTATCTTTATTTTTACTATTTTCTACATTGTAAAACAATAGTGAAGACATCAAAACTATGAAATAACACATCATGTAGTAACCAAAAAAGGGTTAAGCAAATCCAAATATATTTGAGATTTGAGATTCTTTAAAGTAGCCACCCTTTGCCTTGATAACAGCTTTGCACATTCTTGGCATTCTCTCAACCAGCTTCATGAGGTAGTCACCTGGAATGCATTTCAATTAACAGGTGTGCCTTGTTAATTTCTTTCCTTCTTAATGCGTTTGAGTTAATCAGCTGTGTTGTGACAAGGTAGGGGTGATATACAGAAGATAGCCCTTTTTGGCAAAAGACCAAGTCCATATTATGGCAAGAACAGCTCAAATAAGCAAACAGAAACGAAAGTCCATCGTTACTTTAAGACATGAAGGTTTTATTAAATTTTTTATTTAACCTTTATTTAACTAAAATTTCAAGAACTTTGAAAGTTTATTCAAGAGCAGTCGCAAAAACCATCAATCGCTATAATGAAACTGGCTCTCATGAGGACCGCCACAGGAAAAGAAGACCCAGAGTTACCTATGCTGCAGAGGATAAGTTGATTAGAGTTACCAGCCTCAGAAATTGCAGCCCAAATAAATGCCTTGCAGAGTTCAAGTAGCAGACAGATCTCAACATAAACTGTTCAGAGGAGACGACGTGAATCGGGCCTTCATGGTCAAATTGATATAAAGAAACTAAAATACTTGCTTGGGAAGAAAAGACTTGCTTGGGCCAAGACACCCGAGCAATGGACATTTTGAGGTTTTTGGTTTCAACTGCCGTGTCTTTGTGAGACGCAGAGTAGGTGAACGGATGATCTCCGCATGTGTGGTTCCCCCCGTGAAACATGGAAGAGGGGGTGTGATGGTGTGGGGGTGCTTTGCTGGTGTCAAACTGTTTTGTTATATTTCAGTCTTTTGTGATGTATAAAAAGTGCAATATTGAATGCAAACTCAAAATTGAATACACGCCCCCATTCTCATCGACGGGGCTGTAGTGGAACAGGTTGAGAGCTTCAAGTTCCTTGGTGTCCACATCACCAACAAACTATCATGGTCCAAACACACTAAGACAGTCGCAAAGAGGGCACAACAAAGCCTATTTCACCTCAGGACACTGAAAATACTTGGCATGGGTCCTCAGATCCTCAAAAGGTTCTACAGCTGCACCATTGAGAGCATCCTGACTGGTTGCATCACTGCCTGGTATGGCAACTGCATGGCACTACAGAGGGTAGTACATATGGCTCAGTACATCACCGGGGCCAAGCGTTCTGCCATCCAGGACCTCTATATCAGGTGGTGTCAGAGGAAGGCCCTAAAAATTGTAAAAGACTCCAGCCACCCTAGTGATATCCTGTTCTTTCTGCTACCGCACGGCAAACGGTACCGGAGCGCCAAGTCGAGGTCCAAAAGGATTCTTAACAGCTTCTACCACCAAGCCATAAGACTCCTGAACAGCTAATCAAAGGGCTACCCAGACCCCTCTTTTACGCTGCTACCTACGTGTACATACAGGATTACCTCAATTACCTCAACTAACCGCACATTGACTCTGTACCGGTACCCCCTGTATATACCCTCCACATTGACTCTGTACCGGTACCCCTTGTATATAGTCTCCACATTGACTCTGTACTGGTACCCCCTGTATATAGCCTCCACATTGACTCTGTACCGTAATACCCTGTATATATCCTCCACATTGACTCTGTACCGTAATGCCCTGTATATAGTCTCCACATTGACTCTGTACTGGTACCCCCTGTATATAGCCTCCACATTGACGCTGTACCAGTACCCCCTGTATATAGCCTCCACATTGACTCTGTACCGTAATACCCTGTATATATCCTCCACATTGACTCTGTACTGGTACCCCCTGTATATAGCCTCCACATTGACTCTGTACTGGTACCCCCTGTATATAGCCTCCACATTGACTCTGTACCGTAATACCCTGTATATATCCTCCACATTGACTCTGTACCGTAATACCCTGTGTATAGCCTCCACATTGACTCTGTACCGGTACCCCCTGTATATAGCCTCCACATTGACTCTGTACTGGTACCCCCTGTATATAGCCTCCACATTGACTCTGTACCGTAATACCCTGTATATATCCTCCACATTGACTCTGTACCGTAATACCCTGTGTATAGCTTCCACCTTGACTCTGTACCGGTACCCCCTGTATATAGCCTCCACATTGACTCTGTACTGGTACCCCCTGTATATAGCCTCCACATTGACTCTGTACCGTAATACCCTGTATATATCCTCCACATTGACTCTGTACCGTAATACCCTGTGTATAGCTTCCACCTTGACTCTGTACCGGTACCCCCTGTATATAGCCTCCACATTGACGCTGTACCAGTACCCCCTGTATATAGCCTCCACATTGACTCTGTACCGTAATACCCTGTATATATCCTCCACATTGACTCCGTAATGTATATATCCTCCACATTGACTCTGTACCGTAATACCCTGTGTATAGCTTCCACCTTGACTCTGTACCGGTACCCCCTGTATATAGCCTCCACATTGACGCTGTACCGTAATACCCTGTGTATAGCTTCCACATTGACTCTGTACCGTAATACCCTGTATATATCCTCCACATTGACTCTGTACCGTAATACCCTGTATATATCCTCCACATTGACTCTGTACCGTAATACCCTGTATATATCCTCCACATTGACTCTGTACCGTAATACCCTGTGTATAGCTTCCACCTTGACTCTGTACCGGTACCCCCTGTATATATCCTCCACATTGACTCTGTACCGTAATACCCTGTGTATAGCTTCCACCTTGACTCTGTACCGGTACCCCCTCTATATAGCCTCCACATTGACTCTGTACCGTAATACCCTGTATATATCCTCCACATTGACTCTGTACCGTAATACCCTGTGTATAGCTTCCACCTTGACTCTGTACTGGTACCCCCTCTATATAGCCTTGCTTGTTATTTTACTGCTGCTGTTTAATTTTCTTTCTATTTTTTTTCTAGTTTCTATTTTTAATTTATCTGTTTTCTACTCAGCACTTTTTCTCTAAACTTCTAAAAGCATTGTTGGTTAAGGGCTTGTAAGTAAGCAGTTCACTGTAAGGTCACCTGTTTTATTCGGCGCATGTGACAAATACAATTTGATTTGATTTGATTTATGGTGTGGTGTCTTCTTTTTAAAAATTTGATTTGATTTATGGTGTGGTGTCTAATTTTTAAATTTGATTTGATTTATGGTGTGGTGTCTTCTTTTTAAAAATTTGATTTGATTTATGGTGTTGTGTCTTCTTTCTTTTAAGCCAATAACCATGTGTGTGAGGTGTACTGTATACTGTACAGTAGATCTGTTTAAGACTACCAAGAATCACTCCGTGTTACCCTGATTTTAGCCCACTAAAGTAGAAGGTTCATAAAAAAGGATAAGTTGTTTTTCCACATAGACTGTTTAATAAAGAGCTCTGCAGGATTTTATATTTGGTGGTTCGGTAACCAGTTGGTGTGCCTGCAAGTACTAGATTTTCTTAGAAGATAAGTAACATCCTGTGTCATATTCATTAGCCCAAACTAACACACAAATGGTCCCATGGGCATCACTCACAACATTGGCAACTGACATACAGGCTACGGAAGTAAACTGGCTACGGAAGTAAAATTTACGTTTTCTCACTCCTCATCTTCATCACGCTAATAAAAGATATGACAATCGTCTCAAAGCTTACCACATTAAGATCTCAAATACATTGCCCAAAACAACTCCGAACCCCGTAGGCTACTACCCCGCAGGTTTGGCGGAAAGGGGAGAATGTCCAATTATGACGGGTAGAAAGGGAGTTGCTCATGCAAATGGGACAGGCAGGTGCTATTGTGCGGCCCTGGGTAATGCGCTGAATGCAGTGAATGGGGGCTAGTCGTGCCCTCTGTGCTGTCCCAGCTGTCATTGACTGGGGGGAGGGAGGCGGATTGGGGGGGCAGAACCTCCCTACACTCCTACAACAGATAGCCCTGTTTGTCGTCCCCAACTGGTGGCTCCTGTCCTGTGTTAACGCCAAGTGTCGGCGAATCGTAGCGAAGCTAATTAGTGCCAGTAAATGAGATCAACTAACAGAGGCACAGGCCAGCGCCATGCGGCTAAATGGCTGCCTTCAATGGAGGCTAGCGTAGCATAATTACCGCAGGTCCACTCCACAATGGTGGCTTTATGGAAGCTGAAATTGATTTCATGTATGTTGTTCAAGGCAGTGAGAGTAGTCCATCATTGGTTAACAATGGTTAACATAGATGTATTTGTGTGTGTGTGTGGATGCCAATTTCTTTAGCAACAATGGCTGCTGAAGGGAACTATCGAAGCGGGCAAATATTCATTCTGTTTTTGAATCAATGGGAAGTCTTTAACCCTGACACTTAACTACGCTCATTCAAGTGATGCACGTGATGGTTAATAGATCTTAACTTAGTCAAACCTGAAGCAACACTGGATGGATATAGTGAGGTGGGTGTTGTCTTCAATGTTACATGGTACAGATATTTGCACAAAAGAAATCAATAATATAGAAAACATACACAGATCCAAAATTGGACGATCACGTTAGAGTTGAAGTGCTAATCAAACATAAACTGGGACTAACATTTCAGACATACAGTTTTTCCACATTTAAACCTACGTGAGACATAAAGATCTCTGTTAAGTCCTATCCAGGTTAACACTCAATGATATGTAAAGGTCAGTGTGTGCATCTGGCCTGCCATGTACAGCAGTTTGATGAAGTGAAGCATGCCTCCAGCTGAAATAGAGTGAGTGCTTATCTTAGCAAGTTCAGCTACTGTTCCTAAGGTGTGAAAACTGAGGTGAAACAGCCTTTCTCAGAACTAAAGATAGACCTAAGACAAGAAGTAAATGTTCATATATTGTGTACCACGTGTGGCCATTCATTAACGCCACAGTGCAGTTGCCCTCTAACTCGGCCTGTCGAGTTCGCCTAAAAAGTCAGTGTACTCGCACTCTATTGTATAGGTTTATCCATACCATTGTCTCACTGTCAAATACAATATGTCATGCACAGTATTTTACTAGGATCACAGAAGGTGAACATTTCTACTTAATGTGGAACAATTCTGTCTGAAGTTGAAATCCTTTGACAATTAATGTGAAATCAATTCTAAGCATATCTTGAATGTCTCATTTAAGGATTGTTGTATGGTACATACTGTACATTTTATTTTAAGCTGAATGGTGCATTATGTTAATCACATCAAATCAAATCCAATTTTAATTGTCACATGCGCCAAATACAACAGGTGTAGACCTTACAGTGAAATGCTTACTTACAAGCCTACTTACAATGCAATTTTAAGAAATGAGTAGTGCATACAGCAATGTAACCCTGGATGAAAAGCTCAAATTTAAAGACATTCAAAACAAGACAAAGAGAGAGAGAGAGACACTGAGAGAGAGAGAGAAAGAGAGAGAGAGAGAGACAGACAGAGTGAGAGAGAGAAAGAGAGAGAGAGGGAGAGAGACAGACAGAGTAAGAGAGAGAGAGAGACAGACAGACAGAGTGAGAGAGAAAGAGAGCGAGAGAGAGTGACAGAGAGCGAGAGAGAAAGAGAGTGATAAAGAAAGAGAACGAAGAGAATAATTAATCAGCATATGATTGAGACTTTTTTAAATTTGGAAATGTATAAAAAGAAACAAAGACGGAGCATATTTAATTCTCCTGAGTTGCATTTGTTGGGTTTAATTAATAGAAGTGATGCAGTCACACACCAACGGAGGTGTCTAGGACAGGTGTTTTTTCTGCTCTGAGAGTGCTCCCCAAGCGCAGAGGGAGGTATGGCCTGTGTGATTCTCATCCGTTCTCAAATATAAATCTATTACTCATTGCTCATAACTTTAACTCAAGCAAGTTTGGTGGTGAAGATTCAACTCAGATGACTGACAACTGATGGTGGCAGTATTGTACAATTGCAGGACTATGGTATTTACATGGAGCATTATATTTCTTACAAAAATCAGTTTAGCTAAAATGACCGTAGCAACAAAAAAAAGCTAAATAAATGGCAAATTGTGTAATACCAGGTATTAGCATTTTGATCATGTCAAACAGTTGTTTCCTTAGCATGAGCTCTATGTGCAGTAAGAATGCTCCTTCCCAATACCTTCATCTCAATCAGCATGAATATAGACAAGCAGTTGGTGTGTAATGTAGCAGAAGTGTCTGCCAGCCCGACGCTATAGTGGCACTCCGGCACTGTCAAAGGTGCCGCGTTTAGCCTCGGGCCGTACTCAAATAACTGCTGTGGTGGTTCCAGGGCCCGTGTACCAGCAGGGTCCAATGATGCACACTTTACTAAACCCCCACCACCTCCAACCACAACAAGCACCCCCCCCCCCTTCTCTTGCCTACCACACTGGTGCAGAAGGCAGTCTGCGGCCCCCCTCCCCGGGCCCAGTGGATGGAGTTCATCCATCCAGCACTAACGGAGTGCAGATAGGCCGTGTCACACAAGCCGCCCAGGTCCCCTAGCACCACCTCTCCTTTTTTTTAAATGTTCTTTTATTTTCCTTTCCTCTCTTCTCCGCTCCTCTCATATTCTCTCACAAAAACTGAACTGAATAGAAGGGCTGATGTAAAAACCCTCCTGCGGCCAGCCTGCCTCGTCCAAAACAAAAGTAGCACTCCTGGAGCCACTAACAGGACATGTCCCGTAATGGGTCTGTATGTCCCAATCCTTTCACAGTCCTGGAGCCACTAACAGGACATGTCCCGTAATGGGTCTGTATGTCCCAATCCTTTCACAGTCCTGGAACCACTAACTGGACATGTCCCGTAATGGGTCTGTGTGTCCCAATCCTTTCACAGTCCTGGAGCCACTAACAGGACATGTCCCGTAATGGGTCTGTATGTCCCAATCCTTTCACAGTCCTGGAACCACTAACAGGACATGTCCCGTAATGGGTCTGTATGTCCCAATCCTTTCACAGTCCTGGAGCCACTAACAGGACATGTCCCGTAATGGGTCTGTATGTCCCAATCCTTTCACAGTCCTGGAGCCACTAACAGGACATGTCCCGTAATGGGTCTGTATGTCCTAATCCTTTCACAGTCCTGGAGCCACTAACAGGACATGTCCCGTAATGGGTCTGTATGTCCCAATCCTTTCACAGTCCTGGAGCCACTAACAGGACATGTCCCGTAATGGGTCTGTATGTCCCAATCCTTTCACAGTCCTGGAACCACTAACAGGACATGTCCCGTAATGGGTCTGTATGTCGCAATCCTTTCACAGTCCTGGAACCACTAACAGGACATGTCCCGTAATGGGTCTGTATGTCCCAATCCTTTCACAGTCCTGGAGCCACTAACAGGACATGTCCCGTAATGGGTCTGTATGTCCCAATCCTTTCACAGTCCTGGAACCACTAACAGGACATGTCCAGTAATGGGTCTGTATGTCCCAATCCTTTCACAGTCCTGGAACCACTAACAGGACATGTCCCGTAATGGGTCTGTATGTCCCAATCCTTTCACAGTCCTGGAACCACTAACAGGACATGTCCCGTAATGGGTCTGTATGTCCCAATCCTTTCACAGTCCTGGAGCCACTAACAGGACATGTCCGTAATGGGTCTGTATGTCCCAATCCTTTCACAGTCCTGGAACCACTAACAGGACATGTCCCGTAATGGGTCTGAATGTCCCAATCCTTTCACAGTCCTGGAACCCAGCAGGACATGTCCCGTAATGGGTCTGTATGTCCCAATCCTTTCACAGTCCTGGAACCACTAACAGGACATGTCCCGTAATGGGTCTGTATGTCCCAATCCTTTCACAGTCCTGGAGCCACTAACAGGACATGTCCGTAATGGGTCTGTATGTCCCAATCCTTTCACAGTCCTGGAACCACTAACAGGACATGTCCCGTAATGGGTCTGTATGTCCCAATCCTTTCACAGTCCTGGAACCCAGCAGGACATGTCCCGTAATGGGTCTGTATGTCCCAATCCTTTCACAGTCCTGGAACCACTAACAGGACATGTCCCGTAATGGGTCTGTATGTCCCAATCCTTTCACAGTCCTGGAACCACTAACAGGACATGTCCCGTAATGGGTCTGTATGTCCCAATCCTTTCACAGTCCTGGAACCCAGCAGGACATGTCCCGTAATGGGTCTGTATGTCCCAATCCTTTCACAGTCCTGGAGCCACTAACAGGACATGTCCCGTAATGGGTCTGTATGTCCCAACCCTTTCACAGTCCTGGAACCCAGCAGGACAGTTTATATCGGCGTGAACTCTCTTTCTTCAAAGTCCTTGTCTTCATATGGGACCCAATGATTAAATGATTGATCAAAGTTGGAAATGTGGTATAACTTAGAGGTTGATTGATGTCAAGACAATGATAACAGAGATTTGAGGTTTCAAGTTGTTTGTCGCTGCTGTCTCAAAAGCATCTTTGCCTTTAATTAATGATAAACCAGGGTTACACAATTCCGGTCCTGGAGGGCCGAAACACTTTTTTAGTTTTTACCTGGTAGTAATTTGCACTCTCCTGGTGTCCCAGAGCTGAATCGGTCCCTGATTAGACAGAGAGGATGAAAGCCAGAAGCTTTCATCCCTGTGACCTCATATTACTGGAAATTAACAATTTAAAATTATACACAGTATGCTATGCTACTGCCATGATGTACAGTGGCTTGCGAAAGTATTCACCCTCCTTGGCATTTTTCATATTTTGTTGCCTAACAACTTGGAATTAAAATAGGTTTTTGGGGGGTTTGTATCATTTGATTTACACAACATGCCTACCACCTTGAAGATGCTAAATATTTTTTCTTGTGATGAACAAGAAATAAGACACAAAAAAATGGAAAACTTGAGCATGCATAACTATTCACCCAATTACAGCTGCAAGTCTCTTGGGTTATGTCTCTATAAGCTTGGCACATCTAATCACTGGGAATTTTGCCCATTCTTCAAGGGAAAACTGCTCCAGCTCCTTCAAGTTGGATGGGTTCCGCTGGTGTACAGCCATCTTTAAGTCGTACCACAGTTTCTCAATTGGGCTTTGCCTAGGCCATTCAAAGACATGTAAATGTTTCCCCTTAAACCACTTGAGTGTTGCTTTAGTATTAGTAGTATGCTTAGGGTCATTGTCCTGCTGGAAGGTGAACCTCCGTCCCAGTCTCAAATTCTGGTAGAGTGAAACAGGTTTCCCTCAAGTATTTCCTTGTATTTAGCGCTGTCCATCATTCCTTCAATTCTGACCAGTTTCCCAGGCCCTGCCAATGAAAAACATCCCCACAGCATGATGCTGCCACCACCATGCTTCACTGTGGGGATGGTGTTCTCGTGGTGATGAGAGGTGTTGGGTTTGCGCCAGACATTTTCCTTGATGGCCAAAAAGCTACATTTTAGTCTCACCTGACCAGAGTACCTTCTTCCATATGTTTGGGGAGTTTCCCACATGCCTTTTGGCGAACACCACATTTTTTGTTTATTTTTTTGTTTATTTTTTTCTTTAAGCGATGGCTTTTTTCTGGCCACTCTTCCATAAAGCCCAGCTCTGTGGAGTGTACAGCTTAAAGTGGTCCTATGGACAGATACTCTAATCTCCACTGTGGAGCTTTGCAGCTCCTTCAGGCTTATCTTTGGTCTCTTTGTTGCCTCTCTGATTAATGCACTCCTTGCCTGGTCTGTGAGTTTTGGTGGGTGGCCCTCTCTTGGCAGGTTTGTTGTGGTGCCATATTCTTTAAAAAATATATATAATGGATTTAATGGTGCTCCATGGGATGTTCAAAGTTTCAGATATATATTTTTTTATAACCCAACCCTGATCTATACTTCTCCACAACTTTGTCCCTGACCTTTTTATTGCTTTTCTAGTATTTTTTTTTTATTCACTTCACCAATTTGGACTATTTTGTTTATGTCCATTATCCAAATCTAAATCCAAATCAAATCCATTTAAATTACAGGTTGTAATGCAACAAAATAGGAAAAATGCCAAGGGGGATGAATACTTTTTACAAGGCACTGTTTCAATCATGTACAACTGACAGTACTCTATTATTACATTTTAAGTAAACCTATTCTGTGCTTTATATTTGTCTATTATGTAATGTCCCGAGTCCCTTTTTTTTGTAATTGATTTATAATTTGAAATGTTTTATATAGGATAAGGTTTATTTACTGTAGGTGCAGTAGCACCCACTGATACCATAGATTACAGCATGAATCTATAGACAATCACAACCAGAGAAAGTGAGAGAGATGAGAAAGAAACAAGAGAGAGAGACAAATGGAAAAAGAGATCATACCTCAGATCAGACAAGTCAAGATGAGGGGAGAGGGGAGAGCAAGTCCAGGGCCATGGATCTGCCTGCCTGCCTGCCCAAGCGACGTGCCACAGAGCGTTCACAGGCCCAAGGAAATGGGAGGTGAGAAGCCGGGGTCAGGCTCCGACACGACTCTGTGCCTCTAATTTGGAGATTTCTCATTTTCGGCTCCTGATTCGAGGGTAAGAAATCGTACCTGTGAGAAGCCCTCAGGCAGAACACGGCGAGGTGTGGAAGAATCTGTATCTCACAGCACTCAATGTGGTGCCTGACTATGCCTGCACTGCTCTTGTTCCTCTACCACTGTAGTGCACTTCTCCAAATAATACCTCAACAGTGACATACAGTATAATGCAGTATCTGTGCTCTTCCAGTAGCTACTCAGTACACACTTGTGTTGTATGTAAGTCATTCTGTCTCTTTACTCTGGGAGGTTGTAAGTAACAAGAACATTTCCCAGGACATAGACATAGCTGACATATCGTACATATTTTATTAATTTAACTGCACTGTCCAATTAACAGTAGCTATTACAGTGAAATAATACCATGATATTGTTTGAGGAGTTATGAACTTCAAAGGTTATTAATAAACCAATTAGGTACATTTGGGCAATCTTGATACAAAATGTTGAACAGAAATGTAATGGTTCGCAGGATCCGCATGTAACTTTACACATACACTGCTGCTATCCATTGGCCAAAATCTAAATTGCATCCTGGCTTGGAATAAGACGTTATGGTCTTTCTCTTGCATTTCAAAGATAACGGGACAAAAAACACGCATGGTTTTTCCTTTGTATTATCTTTTATCAGATCTAACGTGTTATATTCTCCTACATTCATTTCACATTTAAACAAACTTCAAAGTGTTTCCTTTTAAATGGTATCAAGAATATGCATATCCCTGTTTCAGGTCCTGAGCTACAGCCAGTTAGATTTGGGTATGTCATTTTAGGTGAAAGCGGCAGATCCTGAAGAGGTTTAACCATCAACGCAGTTGAAAAAAAAAAAAAGAAGATTTAAAAAAAATAATAATATATATATATAACAAATATAAGGAGCAACAATAAAATAACAATAACAGTAGCAAGGCTATATACATGGGGTTCCGGTACAGAGTCAATGTGTGGGGGCACCGGTTAGTTGAGGTAATTTAGATAATATGTACATGTAGGTTGACTATGCATGGATAATAAACAGAGAGTAGCAGCAGCGTAAAGGGGGGGGGAGACAATGCAAATAGTCTGGGTAGCCATTTGATTAACTGTCGTTGTGCCCTCTTCACGATTGTCTTAGTGTATTTGGGCCATGATAGTTTGTTGGTGATGTGGACACCAATGAACTTGAAGCTCTCAACCTAACAGCCCCGTTGATGAGAATGGGGGCATGCTCGGTTCTCCTTTTTCTGTAGTCCACAATCATCTAATTTATCTTGATCACGTTGAGGGAGGGGTTGTTATCCTGGCACCACACTGCAAAGTCTCTGACCTCCTCCCTGTATGTTGTCTCATAGTTGTCAGTGATCAGGCCTACCTTTGTTGTGTCGTCGGTAACCTTGATGATTGTGTTGGAGTCATGCTTGGCCATGCAGTCATGGGTGAACAGGGAGTACAGGAGGGGACTGAGCACGCCCCCTGAGGGACCCCTGTGCTGAGGAGCAGCGTGGCAGATGTATTGTTACCTACCCTTTCCACCTGGGGGCGGCCCGTCAGGAAGTCCAGGATCCAGTTGCAGAGGGAGGTGTTTAGTCCCAGGGTCCTTAGTTTAGTGATGAGCTTTGAGTGCACTATGGTGTTGAACGCTGAGCTGTAGTCAATGAATAGTATCCGTTTGTCCAGGTGGGAAAGGGAGTGCAATAGAGATTGCATCATCTGGGGAATCTGTTGGGGAGGTATGAGAATTGGAGTGGGTCTAGCGTTTCTGGGATAATGGTGTTGATGTGAGCCATGACCAGACTTTCAAAGCACTTCATGGCTACAGACGTGAGTGCTACGGGTCGGTAGTCATTTAGGCAGGTTACCTTGGTGTTCTTGGGCGCAGGGACTATGGTGGTCTGCTTGAAACATGTTGGTATCACAGACTCGGTCAGGGAGAGGTTGAAAATGTGGACACTTGCCAGTTGGTCAGCGCATGCTCGGAGTACACATCCTGGTAATCCATCTGGCCCTGCGGCCTTGTGAATGTTGACCTGCTTAAAGGTCTTACTCACATCGGCTAAGGAGAGCGTGATCACACAGTCATCCGGAACAGCTGATGCTCTCATGCAAGCTTCAGTGTTGCTTGCCTCAAAGAGAGCATAGAAGTCATTTAGCTTGTCTTGTAGGCTCGTGTCACTGGGCAGCTTGTGGCTGTGCTTCCCTTTGTAGTCCGTAATGTTTTGCAAGCCCTGCCATATCCGATGAGCATCGGAGCCGGTGCAGTACGATTCTATGTTAGTGCCGTATTGACACTTTGCCTGTTTGATGGTTCGTCTGAGAACATAGCAGGATTTCTTATAAGTGTCCGGGTTAGAGTCCCGCTCCTTGAAAGTGGCAGCTCTACCCTTTAGCTCATTGCAGATGTTTCCTGTAATCCATGGCTTCTGGTTGGGGTATGTTAGTACGATCACTGTGGTGACGACGTCATCGATGCACTTATTAATGAAACCAGTGACTGATGCAGTGTACTCCTCAATGCCATCGGAAGCATCCCGGAACATATTCCAGTCTGTGCTAGCAAAACAGTCCTGTAGCTTAGCATCTCCGTTCCCTGACCACTTTCTTATTGGTACTTCTTGCTTTAGTTCTTGATTGTAAGCGGGAATCAGGAGGATAGAGTTATGGTCATATTTGCCAAATGGAGGGCGAGGCAGAGCTTTGTACGAGTCTCTGTGTGTGGAGTTTTTTTTCCCTCTGGTTGCACATTTAACATGCTGATGGAAATGAGGTAAAACTGATTTAAGTTTCCCTTATTAAACTCTCCGGCCACTAGGAGCGTTGCCTCTGGATGAGCATTTTCCTGTTTGCTTATGGCCCTATACAGCTCTTTGAGTGCCATCTTAGTGCCAGCATCGGTCTGTGGTGGTAAATAGACAGTTACGAAAAATATAGATGAAAACTCTCTTGGTAAATAGTGTGGTCTACAGCTTATCATGAGATACTCTACCTCAGGCTAGCAAAACCTTGAGACTTCCTTAATATTATATTTTGTGCACCAGCTGATATTTACAAATACCCCTTGTCTTACCGGAGGCAGCTCTTCTATCTTGCCGAAAACCCTGCCAGTTGTGTGTTTTCCATGTCGTCCTCCAGCCACGACTCGGTGAAACATAAGATATTACAGTTTTAAATGTCTGGTTGGTATGATATCCTTGATCGGAGCTCATCCATTTTGTTATCCAGTGATTGCACGTTGGCTAATAGGACTGATGTTAGTAGGGGTTTACTCACTCGCCTACGAATTCTCAAAAGGCAGCCGGACCTCCACCCCCTTTGTGTGCTGTTGTGTTTCAGCACTTAATAATTTACTGTAGTGGGCTAAATTAAGGTCACACAGACCTACAAATGTACTTTGAATGTATTGTTTGCATCCCAATATTACACTTTATATACATCACAAAAGACTGAAATATGACAAAACTGTTTGACATAAACACCGGATTTTTGGCATATATTTGTTTAAATGTTGATTAATTATGAAATGTAAAAAAATATGAATAACATTCCACCCATCGGCCATTCGACTGCAGGAAAGAGCTGCTTTGTTGCACTCGTATTTTCACAACACTCTTCTCCTCTATGGTTTGTCACCATGGACACACAGTACTGTGATAATAATAACAACTGCATTTATATAACACTTTTCAAACAGCAGATCAAAGAGCTTTCAACGTTTCAGCATTACTATGACTCGTCACCATTGACAAACAGTACACCCTCTGCTCATTCACCTCTGAAGAACCATCACCCTCCACACACAGACTGGCCCAATGACCTCGCATCCATTAGACTGCCGCTGACACCGTCACCACCACCGTCGCTAACTGCCCTCAACAGTGAGGTCAGCCTGTTGAAAAGATAGCTGTGACCTTTGCTTGTCATGGCCCTGTCAGCCCGACAGCCTAGACCCACTTCAATTTGCTTACCGCCCCAATAGGTCCACAGACGATGCAATCGCCATCACACTGCACACTGCCCTATCCCAATTGGACAAGAGGAAGGCTGTAAGAAGGCTGTTCATCACCAGGAGCCAGCTACCTGCCCTCCAGGACACCTACAACACCCGGTATCACAGGAAGGCAAAAAAGATAATTAAGGACAATAACCACCCAAGCCACTGCCTGTTCACCCTATTTCAATCCAGAAGGCTAGGTCAGTACAGGTGCATCAAAGTTGGGACAGAGAGATTGAAAAACAGCTTCTATCTCAAGGCCATCAGACTGTTAAACAGCCACCACTAGCACAGAGAGACGGCTGACTACCTACGCCACGACTTCCGCTGAAGTCGGCCCCTCTCCTTGTTCGGGTGGCGTTTGGCGGTCGACGTCACCGGCTTTCTAGCCATCGCCGCTCCATTTTTCATTTATCCATTTGTTTTGTCTTGTTCCCCGGACACCTGGTTTTCATTCCCCAATCACACTGCATGTATTTATTCCTCTGTTCCCCCTCATGTCTTTGTGTGAGATTGTTTTGTGTTACGTGTCTATGTTGACGTGCTTTACTGGTTTGCGTTTGTTCCGTGTTTTATTTCACGAGGTATGTTATTGTGTTTATACCATATTATTGTGACTGTTTGCGCGTTTGCACTTTTGCATTGGCTGGAGGTTTCGACACAGTGGCCATCTGTTGGTTTCTCCTGCCTCAATAAAGTGTGAGCTTGTTCACAACTCTCTACTCTCCTGCACCTGACTCCGCTCCCAGTACGCACACCATTGACACTACAGACTTGATATCATTGGCCACTTTAAGAACGTTTACATATCTCATTACTCATTACTCATCTCATATGTATATAATGTACACTGTATCCTTCACTATCTATTCTTTACTATCTATTCATCTTAGCCGCTCTGTCACCGCTCATATATGTATTTTATTCTTATATATCCTTGTCCCATTCCTTTACTAGATTGTGTGTATTAGGTTTTGTTGTGGAATTTATTAGATATTAGGTTTTGTTGTGGAATTGTTCGATTTTTCCTGTTAGATATATATTGCTGCATTGTCGGATCTAGAAACATAAGCATTTCGTAACACTCGCAATAACATCTGCTAACCCTGTGTATGTGACAAATAAAATTTGATTTGATTTGTGTATCAGACAGTCACCCCCTCCGCCTCACTCACTTATTAACTGCAGATGAAGTAATCACAATGGACACCTACTTCTGTTTCAATCAAGGGGACGTGGCTGGGAGGACATGGCGCGTTATGGTTGAAGGGTGTTTGTTTAGGGCCTGGAGGGTGTGTGTTTCAAACATTTAGCTGCCCAGCCTCTTGTCTTGTCATTTACAAGGTGATGTAGGAAGACAGGAGATTTTAATGAAGTTTAATTTGGTGCATTAATATACTTGTTATTATAGACACGACGATAGTTGGTTGAAGCTCAGTGTTAAATTCAAATCTCCCTACCATCAGCAAACCACTCGCCCACACGACGCCATACAGGCTGTCAAGTCAAGACCCTGGTGAGGACGACGAGCACACAGATGAGCTCCCGTAAAACGATTTCTGACAGTTTGTGCAGAAATTCTTTGGTTGTCCAAACCCACAGTTTCATCAGCTGTTTGGGTGGCTGGTCTCAGACGATCCCGCAGGTGAAGAAGCAGGATGTGGAGATCCTGGGCTGGCGTGGTTACACGTGGTCTGAGGTTGTGAGGTCAGTTGCACATACTGCCAAATTCTCTAAAACGACGTATGAGGCGGCTTATGGTAGAGAAATTAAAATGTTATACTCTGGCAACAGCTCTGGTGGACACTCCTGCAGCCACAGGCTCCCTCAAAACTTGACACATCTGTGGCATTGTGTTGTGTGACAAAACTGCACATTTTAAGAGTTGTCTTTTATTGTCCCCTGCACCTGTGTAATAATCATGTTGTTTAGTCAGCTTCTTGATATGCCACATCAGGTGGATGGATTATCTTAGGCAAGGGAAAAATGCTCACTAACAGGGATGTAAACAAATTTGTGCGCAAAATTTGAGAGAAATAAGCTTTTTGTATGAAGGGAAATTGTACATGTTTCGTTTATATTTTTGTTCAGTATACAGTGCATTTGGAAAGTTTTCAGACCCCTTGACATTTTGTTACGTTACAGCGGTATTCTAACATGGATTAAATACAAATCTACACACAACACCCCATAATGACAAAGCGAAAATATGGCAATTCAATTGATTGGACATGATCTGGAAAGGAACAAATCTGTCTATAAGGTCCCACAGAGCAAAAACCAAACCATGAGGTCAAACGAATTGTCCGTAGAGAATTGTGTCGAGGCACAGATCTGGGGAAGGGTACCAAAAACATTGAAAGTCCCCAAGAACACAGTGGCCTCCATCATTCTTAAATGGAAGAAGTTTGGAACCACTAATACTTTTCCTAGAGCTGGCTGCCAAGCCAAACTGAGCAATCGGGGGAAAACGGCCTTGGTCAGGGAGGTGACCAATAATGTGATGGTCACTCTGACAGAGCTCCAGAGTTCCTCTGTGGACAACAATCTCTGCAGCACTCCACCAATCAGGCCTTTATGGTAGAGTGGCCAGACGAAAGCCACTCCTCAGTAAAAGGCACATGACAGCCCACTTGGAGTTTGCCAAAAGGCACCTAAGGGACTCTCATGCCATGAGAAACAAGATTGTCTGGTCTGATGAAATCAAGATTGAACTCTTTGGCCTGAATGCCAAGTGTGACGTCTAGAGGAAACCGGGCACCATCCCCACAGGGAAGCATAGTGGTGGAAGTGTCATGGTGTGGGGATGTTTTTCAGAGGCAGAGACTGGGAGTCTAGTCAGGACCGAGGGAAGATGAATGGAGCAAAGTACAGAGAGATCTTTGATCATGATGAAAAGCTGCTTCAGAGCGCTCATGACCTTGGACTGAGACGAAGATCCACCTTCCAACAGGACAACAACCCTAAGCACACAGCCAAGACAGTGCAAGAATGGCTTCGGGACAAGTCTCTGAATGTCCTTGAGTGACTTGAACCCGATCTAACATCTCTGGAGAGAAATAGCTGTGCAGCGACGCTCCCCATCCAACCGGACAGAACTTGAGAGGATCTGCAGAGAATAATGGGAGAAACTCCCCAAATTAAGCTTGTGCCAAGCTTGTAGCGTCATACCCAAGAAGACTCAAGGCAGTATTCGCTGCCAAAGGTACTTCAACAAAGTTCTGAGTAAAGTCTGAATACTTAAATGTAAATGTGATATTTCTGTTCATTTGCAAAAATGTCTAAAAACTGTTTTTTTGCTTTGTCATTATGGGGTATTGTGGTGTAGATTGATGTGGAGGGGGGGGTGATATAATCAATTTTAGAATAAGGCTGTAACGTAACAAAATGTGGAAAAGGGGTCTGATTCATTTCTGAATGCACGGTAGATGCTGCACTCACTTTCATAAAACCCTAGAGCAAGATATTGCATCTATGTCATGAGGTACAGTATGATGCCATTGGATATCTGCCATTGTTCTTCCAGGGTTGGCAACATCATGAATTCATTGAATCTTCCTTTCTCTCCTTTCTCCTCTCCTCTTCCTAAGCCATTGCAATAAGACCATAATACAGTAACCTTATTCCCAACACCTCTGCTGGTGTCTGGGGACATGGGTCTACACGAGAAAGTCCTGATTCCTCTTTCTTTCTCCTCTGCTCCACAGCCACAAGGCTCAGTCAAGCAACACCGACAGGCCTCTACTGAGACCACCTCATACTCCCGTCCAGCACCCCCGGGCCTCATAAACCATTTGAAACACCGCCCCCCCACATCCCAACACCTTAGCCCCCACTCCCCGACTCCCTCTCCACCCCCTCCACAACCCCCCTTCACCCCACCCTCTAGAGAAGTCAAGCCATCCATATCGAGCAGGGTAGATGTTGAGATCATACTTTTATTGTCAGAGGACTACTCCTCGGCCACTTACCTCCATGGAACATTTAGTGCCGTCTTGCTGGGCGCTGTACAGAGAATAGCACTATAGGGTCACTGATGAATTGGTATTTTTGGTTGGGGAGTAAACACACTGCTTTGCAGGCATTAGCTTCCTCTCTCTCGCCTGTGCAACGGCTGAGATTTTACCTGATTATTCTCCTTTTATATCCTGTATGGGCATTTTTGGTTTTCCAATTGATTCAAACAAAGGCTTGATTTATGGTTAAACTAAGTGTGGTCTCCTTTTTCTGTTTGTAAAACATAAGCCTGTGATTTTGGGGGGGAAATCAACAAAAAAAATCAGAAAAACATTAATACAATGTTGCGTTCACAGTCTTGACCACTTCCGACATTATGCTGTATAACAAAAATGTATCTTTCCCTCAAAGCGTTGCTGCAATAAATCCTTGTGTGAGTGACCGCAGAGACAGTATAAAAAAGGAAACCTTGTAAAACCCTTTGACCTTGGTTAATCTCTGTGTTCGCGTAAAAGAGAAGCAACTACGGTACATGAGTCTCACAGAAATCCTTCTTATCTCTGAAAAATAGACTATGCAAACTATGGATGGATATTAAGTATTGATGTGTTGTTCTCTTGGTAAACACTTGAGAAATAATAAATGGCTGAGTGAAGACTGATACCCTATGAGAACTAGTCGCTGTGTGACAGCCTAAACAGCTGTCAGGGAGGACTGTGTGGCCTGTGTGTGTGTGTGTGTGTGTGTGTGTGTGTGTGTGTGTGTGTGTGTGTGTGTGTGCGTGCGCATGTTTGTCTGTGCATCTGTGTTTGTGTGTGGGTGTCTGTGCATTTTAATAAGAAGGTGTTGACTCTGCCCTTTAAGGCTCACCGGTGGGGAATCCCTGTAGTCGAGTGTGTGTGTGTGTGTGTGTGTGTGTGTGTGTCACGTTGGAAAAAAACATATCTGTGCACCGCAGCGCAACACCTGCCAGAGGCTGTGACTGTTTATAGCAGTTGCTGTGTGATCTAGAGAGGACAAGACTGAGAGCATCGCCACACACACACAGAAACATTCTGTGCCCACACACATCAGTACATCATACATAAACATAATCACTGTGTACACAAAATATACACAGGCACTTGTACACACACACACACAAGCCCAAACACACAACATTAACACTGGAAAATGTAATAACCACAGGTCAGTGTGAGCAGGATGAGGGGCACTTGCTTAGCCGTCCACTCCCCAGCAGGACCTATATTGCAGCAGTAGGCAGGGGAGCCTGGCAGAGGCTCCGGCCTACAAAGTTCAATATAAACGAACAGTGGGATCTCCCAGGGACCTGGCAGGAAAAAGCTTAGCGAAGTTAAAGCCTCACCAGCCCTGCCTGGCTACACATGCCAACCATGCCAACAGAGCTGGGTAAGGCTGAGTAGGTAGGGGCATGACTGGGCTGGTGGCCCACCACCCACCCTGACACACCCAGGACCTTGTCAGTCGTCACCCTCCTTTAAAGGGACAAGTGTCACTGACGGTCACTGTCACTGCTACTCAAGGTTCTTATAGGAGTGGTTTATTTCAATAAATACTATGCAACAATTTCAAAGATTTTACTGAGTTACAGTTCATATAAGGAAATCCGTCAATGCCGATATGCACCTGCTGGTCACAGATTGTTTTTTAAAGTAGGTGTGTGGTTCAGAAAAGCAGTCAGTGTGAGCTCCATTTGCCTCATACAGTTCCTTCACATAGAGTTGATCCTCTTCAATGGCTGTGCGAAGTTACTGGATATTGGCGTGAACTCGAACACACTGTTGTACACGTCGACCCAGAGCATCTCAAACATGCTCAATGGGTGACATGTCTGGCTGAGTATACAGGCCATGGGAAGAACTGGGACATTTTCAGCTTCCAGAATTGTGTACAGATCCTTGCGACATGGGCGTTATCATGCTGAAACATGAGTCCTACCTGACAAATGGATGTGGATGGGACATTTCATGCTCATCCATTGAGATTCGGACTATTTTCTTATTCGATTTCTTTACAATATTTCTTATTCTTACTAATGAATACATTAAAGATGGATTTTTTTTCTACAAATGTAAAGATCATTTGTTTACCTGGAATCATTCAGAAAATGTGGCCATGCCTGACATTAAGTAGGGAATCAAAATTGGTATCCTCAGCAAAGAGAATGGGAAGTAGAAGACCCAGCAGTAAGGTCATTGATATACGCTAGGAATAACAAAGGTCACATTTTTTAACCCTGTGGCATGCCACGGGATATCTTGACACTGGTAGATGCACATACATTTGCATAAGTAAATTGTTCTCTATCATAAACATAACTACGTACATAGCCAATGATATGTATAATCATGAAAACCATAATAATGCAATTTAGGATGTAATATTTTATGATCAACCGTGTCAAGCGATTTGGATAAATCTAAAAAGATGCCAAGAGCATATTCATTGTTGTTCAGGGCTGTAAAGATTTGATCCACAAGGTGCAAAAGGCCATATCTCTGGAATAGTTTTTATCAAAACCATATTGGTGCTCATATAGAATACAGTGTTGATTTAAATGTTTCAACATTCCCTTATACACCAATTTTTCTAGGATTTTCGAAAAACATGGTTGTACAGATACTGAGCGATAATTTGTCAAATATCTGGGATCCCCAGAATTATAGTGGGGGATACCTTTGCCAATTGTCAAATCTTTAAGAACAATAACAGTTTGCATTCTTTTTGTGAAGATATACGTTAGAGGCTCAGCAATCAAGAAAGACACAGATTTCACCAAAAAGGTGCCAATCGAATCATGACCTGCTGCTGATATCTTTAAGTTAACAATTACCTCCATTACATCAGGAGGATGAACCTTAAGCAGATATGGGAAATGTCCCTTAATGTAATCCTAGCGATTTCTGTCAGTTTTCTCTATTTTCTTTGACAGAGAGGAACCCACATTCACAAAAAGGTTGTTAAATTGACATGAAATAACATCAGGATCACTATAGGTTTTTATTTCCAACAATACATTGAGATGGGATAGTTGTAGATGCCTTTTTCTTATTCAACAGTTGATTGCTGATTTTCCAAGTCTACATTATATTATTTGTTAATAAAATACATTTTTGGGGATATCCAAAGTAGGTTAGTAAATTTGTTCTTATACTTTTTGTAATTTGCAGAATTCAGAGGAGTGGGATTTGTAAGAAACTTTTTATACAACTTCTTTTTTTTAAAGAGGATTTTTTTTAGACTGGTTGAAAAAAACAAGGTTTCTAGAACCCATCTGCTGCTCTCTTATGTGGTTGAACTAAGGGAAAGCAGTGGTGAAATACACAATTAAGATGTGAGAAAAGTCTGGTAAGCAGACTCCACACCGGCCTGATTATTAAAAAATGTCACATCAAATATCATCAATCAATCATCTTCAAGCGCTTACAATTACTTTTGTTAAAAATTCTACCTTTCATGCTATTAATCACTCCAGATTTCCAGCTGCCAAAGAGAAGTGGAAAATTGGAAAATGGTCAGAATTGTCAGTATAAAGTATACCTGTATTAGTCACATTATTCAAATAATTAGTAAAAAATATTATCAAAAAGGGTGTCATATGAATTGGGCAGTCTGTGATCTTATAGATGAGGGGATACAGATGAACTGGTCAGTCTGTGGTCTTATAGATGAGGGGATACAGATGAACTGGTCAGTCTGTGGTCTTATAGATGAGGGGATACAGATGAACTGGTCAGTCTGTGATCTTATAGATGAGGGGATACAGATGAACTGGTCAGTCTGTGGTCTTATAGATGAGGGGATACAGATAGATGGAGTATAAAGTATTCAACAAGTCATATGAATTGGGCAGTCTGTGGTCTTATAGATGAGGGGATACAGATGAACTGGTCAGTCTGTGGTCTTATAGATGAGGAGATACAGATGAACTGGTCAGTCTGTGGTCTTATAGATGAGGGGATACAGATGAACTGGTCAGTCTGTGGTCTTATAGATGAGGGGATACAGATGAACTGGTCAGTCTGTGGTCTTATAGATGAGGGGATACAGATAGATGGAGTATAAAGTATTCAACAAGTCAGATGAACTGGTCAGTCTGTGGTCTTATAGATGAGGGCATACAGATGAACTGGTCAGTCTGTGGTCTTATAGATGAGGGGACACAGATAGTTGGAGTATAAAGTATTCCACACGTCAGGTGTCAGTGAGTGGTCTTATAGTTCCAGTATAATGTATTCAACAAGTCAGGTGTCAGTGAGTGGTCTTATAGATCCAGTATAATGTATTCCACAAGTCAGGTGTCAGTGAGTGGTCTTATAGATCCAGTATAAAGTATTCAACAAGTCAGGTGTCAGTGAGTGGTCTTATAGTTCCAGTATAATGTATTCAACAAGTCAGGTGTCAGTGAGTGGTTCTCTTCAATAAGTTTATGTTGTGATCATCCAATAGAAAACAAATTGTACCTTCATTATTAATCAAATCCAAGGTTGATGCAAAGACATCAATGTCAGAACCGGGTGGCCGATAGATGCATCCAATCACCACTTTTTTTTACCACCAACAAAATGAACAGTAGGGAATTTCTATGAAAAGAGATTTAACATCAATATCATCAGACCTGTGAGGTCCTCTCTTACAAAGAATAAGAAATGTTCATGAGCAAAAATGTACCCTCCTCCTCCCACTCTTGATGTTCTACAGAGGTGAACTACAAGGTTGACTGTCTCTTCCTTCAGACGTGTGTCTGAAAGGGCAACAATGGAACAATCATGATTGTGAGAAGACAGATCATGAACAAGGTGGTCATCATTATTAGGAAGACTGTGAACGTTCGAATGAACACTTTAAAAGAAGCACGTCATTTTAGTTGGATAAACTGTTATGGCCTCCCGAGTGGCGCAGCGGTCTAAGGCACTGCACTGCTGGAGGCGTCACTACAGAGCCTCGTTCGATCCCAGGCTGTGTCATAACCGGCCGTGACCGGGAGTCCCATAGGGTGGCGCACAATTGGCCCAGCGTCGTCAGGGTTTAGGGTAGTTTGGCCGGTTTGGCGGGTCATGTTTCGGAGGACGCATGACTCAACCTTTGCCTCTCCCGAGCCCATTGGGGAGATGCAGCGATGAGACAAGATTGTAATTGGATATCACGGAATTGGGGAGAAACTGACTGGGAAACTGGTCAGAATTGAAGGAATGATGAATGGAGCTAAATACAGGGAAATTCTTGAGGGAAACCTGTTTCAATTTTATCAGAGATTTGAGACTGGGATGAAGACTGGGATTGTCCTTCCAGCAGGACAATGACCCTAAGCATACTGCTAAAGCAACACTCGGGTGGTTTAAGGGGAAACATTTAAATGTTTTGGAATGGCCTAGTCAAAGCCCAGACCTCCATCCAATTGAAAATCTGTGGTATGACTTAAAGATTGCATTGCTGTACACCAGCGGAACCCATCCAACTTGAAGGAGCTGGAGCAGTTTTGCCTTGAAGAATGGGCAACAATCCCAGTGGTTAGATGTGCCAACCTTATAGAGACATAACCCAAGAGACTTGCAGCTGTAATGGCTGCAAAAGGTAGATCTACAAAGTATTGACTTTTGGGGGGTTAATAGTTATGCACGCTCAAGTTGAGTTTCGTTGGGGGGTTTTTCTTGCTTCTTTCACAATAAAAAATATTTGACATCTTCAAAGTGGTGGGCATGTTGTGTATAAATCAAATGATACAAACCCCCCCAAAATACATTTTAAATCCATGTTGTAAGGCAACAAAATAGGAAAAATGCCAAGGGGGGTGAATACTTCCGCAAGGCACTGTAGATGTTTGAGAGAGACAGAAGTAGGAGCATTCTCTTTCCCATGGAATGAGAACAGTGAACGAGCAACGGGCAAAGAATGACACGCTTCTGGCATTCAAATTGCCATGGATAAAAAAGCAATTGTGTCGTTGTCTATATCTTATACCTGCCCACACCATAATCCCACCATGGAGCACTATATTGACAACGTTGACATCAGCAAACCGGTCTCCCACACTATGCCATACACGCTGTCTGCCATCTGCCCGGTACAGTTGAAACCGGGATTCATCCGTGAAGAGCACACTTCTTCAGTGTGCCAGTGGCCATCAAAGGTGAGCATTTTCCCACTGAAGTTGGTTAGGATGTCAAATTGCAATCAGGTCAAAACTCTGGTGAGGATGACAAACATGCAGATGAGCTTTCCTGCGATGGTTTCTGACAGTTTGTGCAGAAATTCTTCGATTGTGCAAACCCACAGTTTCAGGTGTCCAGGTGGCTCGTCTCAGACCCGCAGGTGAAGAAGCCGGATGTGGAGATCCCGGGATGGCGTGGTTACACATGGTCTGCGGTTGTGATGTTGGACATTCTGCCAAATTCTCTAAAAAGACGTTGGAGGCAGCTTAAATTAACATTCAATTATCTGGCAACAGCTCTGTTGGACATTCCTGCAGTCAGCATGGCAATTACTCGCTCCTTCAAAACTTAAGACATCTATGGCATTGTGTTGTGTGACAAAACTACACATTTTAGAGTGGGCTTTTATTGTACCCAGCACAAGGTGCACCTGTGTAATGATCATGCTGTTTAATCAGCTTCTTGATATGCCACCCCTGTCAGGTGGATGGATTATGTTGGTAAAGGAGAATGCTCACTAACAGGGATGTAAACTAAATTGTGCACAACATTTGAGAGGAATATACGCTTTTTCTGCTTATGTATAATTTCTGAGATATTTTATTTTAGTTCATGAAACATGGAACCAGCACTATATATTTATATTTTTGTTCAGTATATTTTACCAATGTTATATTTAACTGACAATGGCATTTGATGCCAGGTCTTTACCTTTGTTTTGTCCTGTACAGTAAATGGTAAAGTTGTGTTGTGAATTAGATCATGCAAGTCTATTACTGTGAGACTGTGTGTAATCACATTGTAATCCAATCTATACTACAGGAAAATACAGTACATGCGAGAAATGTTGTCAAAATTGTATTACATTGAGCAATTGTGAATGTATTACTTAAATCAATAATTGCTGAAAGATGGCCACGGATTCATACTACTACTAGTATTATTTTCATCTTATGTTAAAATATGCTTTATAAAATGTAGGATCATAGAGCCTGTGGTTATTTTCTTATTCTAAACATGATTGCTGTTTCCAGCATTATGTCATCTAACATATGCCCATTACATAGGGTTGGTTGCCTGGAGAACAAAGTGAGACGGTTGCGTCATCATGCCACCAAAAAGACCCCCTGACTTCATTTAAAAAAGAACCCCCTAAAATCATTCCAAACCTCTCTATGCTTTACATTGAACATTGAACCCCCACCCCCACCCCCACCAGCCACTTCAGATGGCTGAGGACACAATAATGACAACAGATGGGGTTTTTAGAACATGGTTAAGGAGAACAGCGGGGGGGGTTCAACAAACCGGGAGTCCAACAGCCAGCTCTCAGGGTGAAAGGGGACTGGCAGAACTGCAGCACACCACCGCTCCTTGTCAACTCCTCATCAACTGTTGGGTTCGAAAGGAAAGGTTATCTTATAATACATATGCTAATCACCAGGATTTGCATGTCTGTTTCTATGTTTTTGTGGCTGTGATTTTTGTGTCTCTACGTCAAGGTTTCCAAACTGGACCCCCCTGGGTACACATTTCGGGGTTTTGCCCTAGCGCTACACAGCCGATTCATATAATCAACAAATCATCCAGGTTTGATCATTTGAATCAGCTGTGTAGTGCAAAAACCAAAATGTGCATCCCTTGGGGACCCGAGGACCGATTTTGGGATACGTACAGTGCATGTTTGTGTGTATGTGTGTGTGTGTGTGTGTGCCTACCTGCATGTGTGCAGATGTGCACATTTCTATGTGAATTTCATGTGCTTTGGAAATGCTAATCAAACCAATCTGCTTTAATATAGTGTGATTACAGTGTGATAACTGTGGTCCAAATGTAATTTGTCTGTTTCTTGCTCTCCTTTCAGGGGGCTGGCATAGTCTTGGGGTCGTCTGGTTTCTCTCCTTAGTGTCGCAGTGTGCCAGGCAGCGTGGCAGAGCAAATACCACGGCTGGAGCCTGGCTCCCTATCACAGGACAATATGGTTCCTGTCTTATCATATGGATACCTCATTACTACCTTAATGCTAGCATTCTGCTCATAGTGTTCGCTCAATTGGTTAAGTTACCGAAGCCATGACGAAATAGAAAGGAGTAGATTGGGATATTGAAATCTACCAACAATATACCGTGTAAGCTTAGAAATGTGTTATACATATTTTAATTGTGGACTTTCAGGATGTCAAAATAATAAATAGGGATGTGATTTGCGACACATTTGTTTGTCTTGCTGACTGATACACACTGAGTGTACAAAACAAAGATTTGCTCCCTTATTGATGTCACTTGTTAAATCCACTTCAATCAGTGAGGATGAAGGGGAGGAGACAAGTTAAAGACGGATTTTTAAGCCTGAGACAATTGAGACATGGATTGTATATGTGCCATTCAGAGGGTGAATGGGCAAGACAAAAGATTCAAGTGCCTTTGAACGGGATATGGTAGTAGGTGCCAGGCGCACCAGTTTGAGTGTGTCAAGAACGGCAACGCTGATGCCTTTTTAATGCTCAACAGTTTCCCGTGTGTATGAAGAATGGTCCACCACCGAAACGACATCCGGCCAACTGTGGGAAGCATTGGAGTCAACATGGGCCAGCATACCTGTGGAACGCTTTAGACACCTAACAGAGTCCATGCCCTGACAAATTGAGGCTGTTCTTAGGGCAAAAGGGGGTGGCAACTCAATATTAGGAAGGTGTACCTAATATTTTGTGCACTCAGTGTATGTCACTTGCTTCTATGAGGCCTTGACTGCTCCCTCTTTTCAGTCCTGTGCAACTACAGTACATGTCAGGGTTTTCATAATTCAGAATATTGGCAATTGTCCACTCTCAGCAATAATACTAATCTTCCCGGGATCCAGCAACAAGGGATCTGCCACAACAACAAGGGACAGTCATGCTTCGTTTATGGAACTTCACTTGGCGACGCTTCCACTCACGTGACACGACACCTGGAGGGAGAAATCACATGCGTGTTGTGACCGGGTGGATGGAGGCCCTTCACGGTCTCTCACCTTCACCCCCTCAGCCCGGGACCCCTCGCGGACCTCACCCCAGAAACACAATTAGACTACATGGGTCCCTAACGCTTTTTAGGAGTACAATCCGTACCTCTCGAGAAGGAGGGGGATAAAAGCCACAGCCTTCAATCTATGTCCTTCTCTCTCTGTCCCTCTTTGTCCTTTTCTCTCTCACTCTTTCTCTCTTCTTCCCATGGGTAAGCTGGCTCTCTGCCTCCCTTGATCACAAAGGCCATGTCCCTTTGTCTCACTGTCCCAGGGCAGGGCACAGTGTTCAGTAATCAAGGCTTGGTGGTACATCTATGAGAGGTTTTGAAGGACTGTACCTACCTGCACAACAAGTTCATCTGCATTTTAGTCATTGAGCAGACACTCGTATCCAGAACAACTTACAGGAGCAATTAGGGTTAAGTTTCTTACTCAAGGGTAGAAACAGATTTTTCACTTAGGAGGCTGGGGAAATCGATCCAGCTCCCTTTCGGTTACTGGCCCAACACTCTTAGACGCTAGGCTACCTGCCACTTTACAGTGAAGTGAGGATATTCCTGCAATGATACAATAGAGTCACCTTGGAGTCTCTTGTCTTTTGCGCCTGTGTTGATCTCACGTGCGCGTGTGTGCGTGTGCGTGTGTGTGTGTGTGTGTGTGTGTGTGTGTGTGCACGTGTACATCTTGCCTTTGTGCCTTTATGTGTGTGTCGTGCATGTGTGTGTGTGTGTCATATATTCCAAATAACCCCTGATCTCACACTTCCTTATGGGCACACGGACAAACAGCTCACCCATGTCTGTAATCCTTTTATTAATCTGTCATCATAACTTTAATCCCATGTAGCTATGCGTGTATTTGGGGCTAAGGCCTTCACCAGCGTTGACCTACCACGTCTCCACCAAAGCCTTATCTGACCCTAGCCAACCCTCTGGCTTCCTGTTGAGACTGGCCCTGTCTTAAGTAGCTATCATCCACACATTGCTAAAGGTTGGCCTGGAGCATATTTCAAGAGGTGCAGGAGCCACTGCACAGGTAGCCGACACTGACTAGACCATACATCCATCTGAGACATATGAACGTAATGCCTCGTGCATGCAACCACCCATCCACCCTAAAGCATCTCTCACATGCGGTCACGATATCCACCCACAAATGAAATCCACCCCTGACAAAAACAATCTCTGAATCTCACGCCTCTCCTCCCCTCTCCCTCTTGCCTCGCGTGGCACAGGCGTTCTCACCAAGACCCAATTGCCATGACAGCATGACCCACAACCCTTCTACCCCCTCCTCACCCCTCCTCCCCCCTCCTCCCCGCTCGTCATCCATTTCACCCCCACTCACCTCCCTCCATCCCTCCCTCTCCAATGACAATGTCCCGGTAATGGCCGCCTTTGTTTTTCTTGGCGCTTTTGCGTGGATTTGTCAGGACGCATTTCCTGTGTGCAAACTGAGGGCTGCCGCTGCGTGGCAATCTGGGCTCACTTCTCAGGCAGCTAAACCCTTTGACACTGTGCTTTTTAATTAAAATTACATTATGATTAATCAGCCAGAAGGGGGGCCCCTCTCCGTTCGTTTCCAGGCAGGTTTGATTACAACCTGTGACGGACGCCACTCGCTGCCAAGCCGCTAAAGATGTGCTGGCAGATGCGGCGGCCCGGCCAGCTTGTCGAGCCCCGGGGTTGCGGGCGGGAAGGGAGAGAGGGAGCGGTAAAGGGAAAGAGAGGGAGTAGAGAAGTGGGAGGAGAGGGGGAAATGACACAGACAGAGGGACAGTAAAGACAAGCGAGGTGAAAAGGGAAAGAAAGTGGACAGAGAGACATTGGGCGAAGGATGCTAAGAGAGGGAGTGGGTACGGGGGGAAAAGGGAGTAAGAAATAAAGAAACAAAGGTAGTCAGAGGAAATGATGAGAAACAGAGCGAGTGAGACAGACAGAAACAATAACAGAAACCCCGTAGACTGGGAAGACACTTCAGAAAGCTCCCACCAGACATACCCAGCAGCCCCCTGGAAAACAATATTGATCTGGATATGTCTGGTCTACCAGAGAGTGACTCCAGGAGCAGAGGAGAAGGAAGAGAAGAAGGAGGAGGGTGAATGGGGGATCAGTTCTCCCTACAAAAGTACAAGGTGCCTGTGTCTGGAAACAAGAGCCCACACTTACCTCCAGTGTCTAAGAGGGCACTGAGGGCCCTTTGTAGTGCAGGTACAGTAGTGTGCAGTCTGTGTACTGTAGTGTGTCGGCTCGGGAGGCCTGTAGTCTGTTTACTCAGGTTGAAAGAGCCATGTTAGAAGCGTGTCCCTACACCAGAAAACAAAACCGGGAGGAGGATGTCATTGCTACAGTGTATCGATGGAAGCTCACAGGGCCAGTGTGACACATTTCAAATGGAGTCAGTCAACAATGCAACACCGGGCGCTTCAGGGTCTGGTAATGGCAGATTGCATGGAGTATCCGTTATCGTAGACAGACGGTATCATATTCAATCCAATATTAATCCATTATCATATTCAATTGATGTTGAATTCAACTACTTTCATGCCTCATGTATGAGGTCAAATGGTTAGCAGATCGCATAACACCTAATGATACTACAGTATATGAGATAAAACACTGGGTGTGGGGAGTGGGGTGAGGGGGCAGGGGGTTGTAGGCAAAGAAGGGGTTAAGCATGCGAGACGGGAGTGTTATCGAGCACGTCCCCACCGCTCATGGGTGTGCAACAGGGTGTGTACTGATTGGAGGGGACCTGGGGAAAGGTCAGGGATGGAGCACTGACTGACTGAACACCCCTGATACCATTCAACCCTCCACTGACTTACTGACTGACTGAACACCCCTGATACCATTCAGCCCTCCACTTACTGATTGACTAAACACCCCTTATACCATTCAACCCTCCTCTGAATGACTGCCTGAAAACCCCTGATACCATTCAACCCTCCACTGACTGACAGACTGACTGAACACCCCTGATACCATTCAACCATCCACTGACTGACTGAACACCCCTGATACCATTCAACCATACACTGACTGACTGAACACTCCTGATACCATTCAACCCTCCTCTGACTGACTGCCTGAACACCCCTTATACCATTCAACCCTCCTCTGACTGACTGACTGAACACTCCTGATACCATTCAACCCTCCGCTGAATGACAGACTGACTGAACACCCCTGATACCATTCAACCCTCCACTGACTGACTGAACACCCCTGATACCATTCAACCATCCACTGACTGACTGAACACTCCTGATACCATTCAACCCTCCGCTGACTGACAGACTGAACACCCCTGATACCATTCAACCCTCCACTGACTGACACTGACTGAACACCCCTGATACCATTCAACCCTCCACTGACTGACTGACTGACTGATTCAATCCTCCACACCCCTGATACCATTCAACCATCCACTGACTGACTGACTGAACACCCCTGATACCATTCAGCCCTCCAGTGACTGACTGACTGAACAACCCTGATACCATTCAACCCTCCACTGACTGACTGACTGAACACCCCTGATACCATTCAACCCTCCACTGACTGACTGACTGAACACCCCTGATACCATTCAGCCCTCCACTGACTGACAGACTGAACACCCCTGATACAATTCAAACCTCCACTGACTGACTAACTGAACACCCCTGATACCATTCAGCCCTCCACAACCTGACTGACTGAATACCCCTGATACCATTCAACCCTCCTCTGACTGACTGACTGAACACCCCTGATACAATCCAGCCCTCCATTGACTGACAGACTGAACACCCCTGATACCATCCACTGACTGACTGACTGAACACCCCTGATACCATTTAGCCCTCCACTAACTGACTGAACACCCCTGATACCATTCAACCATCCACTGACTGACTGACTGAACACCCCTGATACCATTCAGGCCTCCACTGACTGACTGACTGACTGAACACCACTGATACCATTCAACCATCCACTGACTGACTGACTGACTGACCACCCCTGATACCATTCAACCATCCACTGACTGACTGACTGAACACCCCTGATACCATTCAGCCATCCAGTGAATGACGTACTGAACCCCCCTGATACCATTCAACCCTCCACTGACTGACTGACTGAACACCCCTGATACCATTCAACCCTCCACTGACTTGCTGACTGAACACCCATGATACCATTCAGCCCTCCACTGACTGACTGACTGACTGACTGACTGACTGACTGACTGACTGACTGACTGAACACCCCTGATATCATTCAGCCCTCCACTGACTGACTGAACACCCCTGATACCATTCAGCCCTCCAGTGACTGACGTACTGAACACCCCTGATACCATTCAACCCTCCTCTGACTGACTGCATGAACACCCCTGATACCATTCAACCCTCCACTGACTGACTGAACACCCCTGATACCATTCAGCCCTCCAGTGACTGACGTACTGAACTCCCCTGATACCATTCAACCCTCCACTGACTGACTGACTGACTGACTGACTGACTGACTGACTGAACACCCCTGATATCATTCAGCCCTCCACTGACTGACTGACTGAATACCCCTGATACCATTCAACCCTCCACTGACTGACTGAACACTCCTGATACCATTCAACCCTCCTCTGACTGACTGCCTGACTGACTGAACACTCCTGATACCATTCAACCCTCCGCTGACTGACTGACTGAACACTCCTGATACCATTCAACCCTCCGCTGACTGACAGACTGACTGAACACCCCTGATACCATTCAACCCTCCACTGACTGACTGACTGAATACCCCTGATCCCATTTAGCCCTCCACTAACTGACTGAACACCCCTGATACCAGTCAGCCCTCCACGGACTGACTGACTGAATACCCCTGATACCATTCAACCCTCCACTGACTGACAGACTGAACACCCCTGATACCATTCAACCCTCCACTGACTGAACACCCCTGATACCATTCAGCCCTCCACTGACTGACTGACTGACTGAACACCCCTGATACCATTCAAACCTCCACTGACTGACAGACTGAACACCCCTGATACCATTCAACCCTCCACTGACTGACGTACTGAACACCCCTGATACCATTCAACCCTCCACTGACTGACTGACTGACTGAACACCCCTGATATCATTCAGCCCTCCACTGACTGACTGACTGAATACCCCTGATACCATTCAACTCTCCACTGACTGACTGAACACCCCTGATACCATTCAACCCTCCACTGAATTACTGACTGAACACCCCTGATACCATTCAACCCTCCACTGACTTACTGACTGACTGAACACCCCTGATACCATTCAGCCCTCCACTTACTGATTGACTAAACACCCCTTATACCATTCAACCCTCCTCTGAATGACTGCCTGAAAACCCCTGATACCATTCAACCCTCCGCTGACTGACAGACTGACTGAACACCCCTGATACCATTCAACCATCCACTGACTGACTGAACACCCCTGATACCATTCAACCATACACTGACTGACTGAACACTCCTGATACCATTCAACCCTCCTCTGACTGACTGCCTGAACACCCCTTATACCATTCAACCCTCCTCTGACTGACTGACTGAACACTCCTGATACCATTCAACCCTCCGCTGAATGACAGACTGACTGAACACCCCTGATACCATTCAACCCTCCACTGACTGACTGAACACCCCTGATACCATTCAACCATCCACTGACTGACTGAACACTCCTGATACCATTCAACCCTCCGCTGACTGACAGACTGAACACCCCTGATACCATTCAACCCTCCACTGACTGACTGACTGACCACCCCTGATACCATTCAACCATCCACTGACTGACTGACTGAACACCCCTGATACCATTCAGCCCTCCAGTGACTGACGTACTGAACACCCCTGATACCATTCAACCCTCCACTGACTGACTGACTGAACACCCCTGATACCATTCAACCCTCCACTGACTTACTGACTGAACACCCCTGATACCATTCAGCCCTCCACTGGCTGACAGACTGAACACCCCTGATACAATTCAAACCTCCACTGACTGACTAACTGAACACCCCTGATACCATTCAGCCCTCCACAACCTGACTGACTGAATACCCCTGATACCATTCAACCCTCCACTAACTGACTGAACACCCCTGATACCATTCAACCCTCCTCTGACTGACTGACTGAACACCCCTGATACAATCCAGCCCTCCATTGACTGACAGACTGAACACCCCTGATACCATCCACTGACTGACTGACTGAACACCCCTGATACCATTTAGCCCTCCACTAACTGACTGAACACCCCTGATACCATTCAACCATCCACTGACTGACTGACTGAACACCCCTGATACCATTCAGGCCTCCACTGACTGACTGACTGACTGACTGAACACCACTGATACCATTCAACCATCCACTGACTGACTGACTGACTGACCACCCTGATACCATTCAACCATCCACTGACTGACTGACTGAACACCCCTGATACCATTCAGCCATCCAGTGAATGACGTACTGAACCCCCCTGATACCATTCAACCCTCCACTGACTGACTGACTGAACACCCCTGATACCATTCAACCCTCCACTGACTTGCTGACTGAACACCCATGATACCATTCAGCCCTCGACTGACTGACTGACTGACTGACTGACTGACTGACTGACTGAACACCCCTGATATCATTCAGCCCTCCACTGACTGACTGAACACCCCTGATACCATTCAGCCCTCCAGTGACTGACGTACTGAACACCCCTGATACCATTCAACCCTCCTCTGACTGACTGCATGAACACCCCTGATACCATTCAACCCTCCACTGACTGACTGAACACCCCTGATACCATTCAGCCCTCCAGTGACTGACGTACTGAACTCCCCTGATACCATTCAACCCTCCACTGACTGACTGACTGACTGACTGACTGACTGACTGAACACCCCTGATACCATTCAGCCCTCCACTGACTGACTGACTGAATACCCCTGATACCATTCAACCCTCCACTGACTGACTGAACACTCCTGATACCATTCAACCCTCCTCTGACTGACTGCCTGACTGACTGAACACTCCTGATACCATTCAACCCTCCGCTGACTGACTGACTGAACACTCCTGATACCATTCAACCCTCCGCTGACTGACAGACTGTCTGAACACCCCTGATACCATTCAACCCTCCACTGACTGACTGACTGAATACCCCTGATCCCATTTAGCCCTCCACTAACTGACTGAACACCCCTGATACCAGTCAGCCCTCCACGGACTGACTGACTGAATACCCCTGATACCATTCAACCCTCCACTGACTGACAGACTGAACACCCCTGATACCATTCAACCCTCCACTGACTGAACACCCCTGATACCATTCAGCCCTCCACTGACTGACTGACTGACTGAACACCCCTGATACCATTCAAACCTCCACTGACTGACAGACTGAACACCCCTGATACCATTCAACCCTCCACTGACTGACGTACTGAACACCCCTGATACCATTCAACCCTCCACTGACTGACTGACTGACTGAACACCCCTGATATCATTCAGCCCTCCACTGACTGACTGACTGAATACCCCTGATACCATTCAACTCTCCACTGACTGACTGAACACCCCTGATACCATTCAACCCTCCACTGAATTACTGACTGAACACCCCTGATACAATTCAACCCTCCACTGACTGACTGACTGACTGACTGACTGAACACCCCTGATACCATTCAGCCCTCCACAACCTGACTGACTGAATACCCCTGATACCATTCAACCCTCCACTGACTGACTGAACACCCCTGATACCATTCAAATCTCCTCTGACTGACTGACTAAACACCCCTGATACAATCCAGCCCTCCACTGACTGACAGACTGAACACCCCTGATCCCATTCAACCATCCACTGACTGACTGACTGAACACCCCTGCTACCATTCAGGCCTCCACTGACTGACTGACTGACTGACTGAACACCCCTGATACCATTCAACCATCCACTGACTGACTGACTGAACACCCCTGATACCATGTAGCCCTCCATTAACTGACTGAACACCCCTGATACCATTCAACCATCCACTTACTGACTGACTGAACACCCCTGCTACCATTCAGGCCTCCACTGACTGACTGACTGACTGACTGAACACCCCTGATACCATTCAACCATCCACTGACTGACTGACTAACTGACCACCCCTGATACCATTCAACCATCCACTGACTGACTGACTGAACACCCCTGATACCATTCAGCCCTCCAGTGACTGACGTACTGAACCCCCCTGATACCATTCAACCCTCCACTGACTGACTGACTGAACACCCCTGATACCATTCACACCTCCACTGACTTGCTGACTGAACACCCCTGATACCATTCAGCCCTCCACTGGCTGACAGACTGAACACCCCTGATACCATTCAACCCTCCACTGACTGAACACCCCTGATACAATTCAGCCCTCCACTGACTGACTGACTGACTGAACACCCCTGATACCATTCAACCCTCCACTGACTGACAGACTGAACACCCCTGATACCATTCAACCCTCCACTGACTGACTGACTGACTGACCACCCCTGATACCATTCAACCATCCACTGACTGACTGACTGAACACCCCTGATACCATTCAGCCCTCCAGTGACTGACGTACTGAACACCCCTGATACCATTCAACCCTCCACTGACTGACTGACTGAACACCCCTGATACCATTCAACCCTCCACTGACTTACTGACTGAACACCCCTGATACCATTCAGCCCTCCACTGGCTGACAGACTGAACACCCCTGATACAATTCAAACCTCCACTGACTGACTACTGAACACTCCACTGAACTGAACACCCCTGATACCATTCAGCCCTCCACAACCTGACTGACTGAATACCCCTGATACCATTCAACCCTCCACTAACTGACTGAACACCCCTGATACCATTCAACCCTCCTCTGACTGACTGACTGAACACCCCTGATACAATCCAGCCCTCCATTGACTGACAGACTGAACACCCCTGATACCATCCACTGACTGACTGACTGAACACCCCTGATACCATTTAGCCCTCCACTAACTGACTGAACACCCCTGATACCATTCAACCATCCACTGACTGACTGACTGAACACCCCTGATACCATTCAGGCCTCCACTGACTGACTGACTGACTGAACACCACTGATACCATCAACCATCCACTGACTGACTGACTGACTGACCACCCCTGATACCATTCAACCATCCACTGACTGACTGACTGAACACCCCTGATACCATTCAGCCATCCAGTGAATGACGTACTGAACCCCCCTGATACCATTCAACCCTCCACTGACTGACTGACTGAACACCCCTGATACCATTCAACCCTCCACTGACTTGCTGACTGAACACCCATGATACCATTCAGCCCTCCACTGACTGACTGACTGACTGACTGACTGACTGACTGACTGAACACCCCTGATATCATTCAGCCCTCCACTGACTGACTGAACACCCCTGATACCATTCAGCCCTCCACTGAGTGACTGACTGACTGACTGAACACCCCTGATACCATTCAACCCTCCTCTGACTGACTGCATGAACACCCCTGATACCATTCAACCCTCCACTGACTGACTGAACACCCCTGATACCATTCAGCCCTCCAGTGACTGACGTACTGAACACCCCTGATACCATTCAACCCTCCACTGACTGACTGACTGACTGACTGACTGACTGAACACCCCTGATATCATTCAGCCCTCCACTGACTGACTGACTGAATACCCCTGATACCATTCAACCCTCCACTGACTGACTGAACACCCCTGATACCATTCAACCCTCCACTGACTGACTAACTGAACCTCCCCTGATACAATTTAGCCCTCCACTAACTGACTGAACACCCCTGATACCATTCAAGCATCCACTGACTGACTGACTGAACACCCCTGATACCATTCAGGCCTCCACTGACTGACTGACTGACTGAACACCCCTGATACAATTCAGCCCTCCACTGACTGACTGACTGACTGAACACCCCTGATACCATTCAACCCTCCACTGACTGACAGACTGAACCCCCCTGATACCATTCAACCCTCGACTGACTGACTGACTGAACACCCCTGATACCATTCAGCCCTCCACTGACTGACTGACTGACTGAACACCCCTGATACCCTTCAACCCTCCACTGACTGACTGACTGACTCACTGAACACCCCTGATACCATTCAGCCCTCCACTGACTGGCTGAACACCCCTGATACCATTCAGCCCTCCACTGACTGGCTGAACACCCCTGATACCATTCAGCCCTCCACTGACTGGCTGAACACCCGATACCATTCAACCCTCCACTGACTGACTGACTGAACACCCCTGATACAATCCAGCCCTCCACTGACTGACAGACTGAACACCCCTGATACCATTCAACCATCCACTGACTGACTGACTGAACACCCCTGATACCATTTAGCCCTCCACTAACTGACTGAACACCCCTGATACCATTCAACCATCCACTGACTGACTGACTGAACACCCCTGATACCATTCAGGCCTCCACTGACTGACTGACTGACTGAACACCCCTGATACCATTCAGCCCTCCACTGACTGGCTGAACACCCCTGATACCATTCAGCCCTCCACTGACTGGCTGAACACCCGATACCATTCAACCCTCCACTGACTGACTGAACACCCCTGATACAATTCAGCCCTCCACTGACTGACTGACTGAACACCCCTGATACCATTCAGCCCTCCACTGACTGACTGACTGAACACCCCTGATACCATTCATCCCTCCACTGCCTGACTGACTGAACACCCCTGATACCATTCAGCCCTCCACTGACTGACTGACTGAACACCCCTGATACCATTCAACCCTCCACTGACTGACTGAACACCCCTGATACCATTCAGCCCTCCACTGACTGACTGACTGCCTGACTTACTGAACACCCCTGATAACATTCAACCATCCACTGACTGACTGACTGAACACCCCTGATACCATTTAGCCCTCCACTAACTGACTGAACACCCCTGATACCATTCAGCCCTACACTGACTGACTGACTGACTGACCACCCCTGATACCATTCAACCATCCACTGACTGACTGACTGAACACCCCTGATACCATTCAGCCCTCCAGTGACTGACGTACTGAACACCCCTGATACCATTCAACCCTCCACTGACTGACTGACTGAACACCCCTGATACCATTCAGCCCTCCACTGGCTGACAGACTGAACACCCCTGATACAATTCAACCCTCCACTGACTGACTGACTGACTGACTGACTGACTGACTGACTGACTGACTGAATACCCCTGATATCATTCAGCCCTCCACTGACTGACTGACTGAATACCCCTGATACCATTCAACCCTCCACTGACTGACTGAACACCCCTGATACCATTCAACCCTCCTCTGACTGACTGCATGAACACCCCTGATAACATTCAACCCTCCACTGACTGACTGACTGACTGAACACCCCTGATACCATTTAGCCCTCCACTAACTGACTGAACACCCCTGATACCATTCAACCATCCACTGACTGACTGACTGAACACCCCTGATACCATTCAGGCCTCCACTGACTGACTGACTGACTGAACACCCCTGATACCATTCAACCCTCCACTGACTGACAGACTGAACACCCCTGATACCATTCAACCCTCCACTGACTGACTGACTGACTGAACACCCCTGATACCATTCAGCCCTCCACTGACTGACTGACTGACTGAACACCCCTGATACCCTTCAACCCTCCACTGACTGACTGACTGACTGAACACCCCTGATACCATTCAGCCCTCCACTGACTGACTGACTGACTGAACACCCCTGATACCATTCAACCCTCCACTGACTGACTGACTGAACACCCCTGATACCATTCAGCCCTCCACTGACTGACTGACTGACTGAACACCCCTGATACCATTCAACCCTCCACTGACTGACTGACTGATACCATTCAACCCTCCACTGAACACCCTGATACCATTCAGCCCTCCACTGACTGGCTGAACTCCCTGATACCATTTCAGCCCTCCACTGACTGGCTGAACACCCCTGATACCATTCATCCCTCCACTGACTGACTGACTCAACACCCCTGATACCATTCAGCCCTCCACTGACTGACTGAACACCCCTGATACCATTCATCCCTCCACTGACTGACTGCATGAACACCCCTGATAACATTCAACCCTCCACTGACTGACTGACTGACTGAACACCCCTGATACCATTTAGCCCTCCACTAACTGACTGAACACCTCTGATACCATTCAACCCTCCACTGACTGACTGACTGACTGAACACCCCTGATACCATTCAGCCCTCCACTGACTGACTCACTGACTGAACACCCCTGATACCCTTCAACCCTCCACTGACTGACTGACTGACTGAACACCCCTGATACCATTCAGCCCTCCACTGACTGACTGACTGACTGAACACCCCTGATACCATTCAACCCTCCACTGACTGACTGACTGAACACCCCTGATACCATTCAGCCCTCCACTGACTGACTGACTGACTGAACACCCCTGATACCCTTCAACCCTCCACTGACTGACTGACTCACTGAACACCCCTGATACCATTCAGCCCTCCACTGACTGGCTGAACTCCCCTGATACCATTCAGCCCTCCACTGACTGGCTGAACACCCCTGATACCATTCATCCCTCCACTGACTGACTGACTCAACACCCCTGATACCATTCAGCCCTCCACTGACTGACTGAACACCCCTGATACCATTCATCCCTCCACTGACTGACTGACTGACCACCCCTGATACCATTCAACCATCCACTGACTGACGTACTGAACACCCCTGATACCATTCAACCCTCCACTGACTGACTGACTGAACACCCCTGATACCATTCAACCCTCCACTGACTTACTGACTGAACACCCCTGATACCATTCAGCCCTCCACTGGCTGACAGACTGAACACCCCTGATACAATTCAAGCCTCCACTGACTGACTGACTGACTGACTGACTGACTGACTGACTGACTGACTGAATACCCCTGATATCATTCAGCCCTCCACTGACTGACTGACTGAATACCCCTGATACCATTCAACCCTCCACTGACTGACTGAACACCCCTGATACCATTCAACCCTCCTCTGACTGACTGCATGAACACCCCTGATAACATTCAACCCTCCACTGACTGACTGACTGACTGAACACCCCTGATACCATTCAACCCTCCACTGACTGACAGACTGAACACCCCTGATACCATTTAGCCCTCCACTAACTGACTGAACACCTCTGATACTATTCAACCATCCACTGACTGACTGACTGAACACCCCTGATACCATTCAGCCCTCCACTGACTGACTGACTGACTGAACACCCCTGATACCCTTCAACCCTCCACTGACTGACTGACTGACTCACTGAACACCCCTGATACCATTCAGCCCTCCACTGACTGGCTGAACACCCCTGATACCATTCAGCCCTCCACTGACTGGCTGAACACCCCTGATACCATTCATCCCTCCACTGACTGACTGACTCAACACCCCTGATACCATTCAGCCCTCCACTGACTGACTGAACACCCCTGATACCATTCATCCCTCCACTGCCTGACTGACTGAACACCCCTGATACCATTCAGTCCTCCACTGACTGACTGACTGACTGACTGACTGACTGAACACCCCTGATACCATTCAACCCTCCACTGACTGACTGACTGAACACCCCTGATACCATTCAGCCCTCCACTGACTGACTGAACACCCCTGATACCATTCATCCCTCCACTGCCTGACTGACTGAACACCCCTGATACCATTCAGCCCTCCACTGACTGACTGACTGCCTGACTTACTGAACACCCCTGATACCATTCAACCCTCCACTGACTGACTGACTGAATACCCCTGATACCATTCAGCCCTCCACTGACTGACTGAACACCCCTGATACCATTCATCCCTCCACTGACTGACTGACTGACTGACTTACTGAACATGCTGTTGGTCCAAAACCAGGAAATTGCTCCTCTTGACATTATGTCCACAAACAGTTAGTACAACTTGGCTTTAATAACCAGTAAAATGGCTGATGTTTTCTCCATTATAAACTCCAGAGCAAAGACAGTACTTTGTGGTGCTTCCTGGGGCCACATTGACAGGCAGAATTAAAACCCAGTTGGTGTTCTGTCACCGTCAGAGTGCAGAATGCCCTTCGTCAGAATCCATTAATTAGATGCTCTTATTATTTCGAACATGCTGTGGTTGAGCTGCCACCAAATCATTACTTATGAAAGTAAATAATCTATTTAATTTGTGATGTTTTATTCATGTTTTTGTATGCACTTGTAATTAATCTGTATTTTCCCTATCATCCCCCTCTCACCCATCGACCTCTCCCTTCTGAATTCCTCTCCAGGCTCCTCTCTCCTCTACCCTTCTGCCATCCTAGGAACCCCCCGCCACCCCTCCCTCCCCCCAACCTGTCCCAGGCTGCCCTCCCCACTACCCCCATCCCTGGTCATCACAGAGCAGGAGATCAACAGACACTTTAGGAAACAGAACAGCAGGAAGGCGTTTGGCCGGGACAAGGTCTCTCCAGCCACACAGCACTGACCAGCTCTCCCCTGTCTTCATGGACAACCAGTCACTAGAGCAATGCACTGTTCCTGTATGTTTCAAATCTTCCATCATTTTTCCAGTCCCAAAAAAGCAAAAGGTGTCGACTACAGAGCTGTAGCACTCACCTCTGTCATCATGAAAACCTTTGACTTCCTGACTTCCTGTCCGACAGGACGCAACATGTGAAGCTGGGAAAACACCTTTCGAACTCGCTGCAGGAATGCAGTCTCTCACCTCTACTATACTCAATCTAAACCAATGACTGCACCTCCAACAAATCATCTGTCAAACTAATCAAGTTTGCAGATGACACCACTTTGGTCGGTCTCATCACTGACGGCGATGAGTCCATGAACCGCGGAGAGGTCGACCGGCTAGTGGCCTGGTGCAGTCGCAATAACGTGGAACTCATCACAGACAAAACCGTGGAAATGGTGGTTGACTTCAGGAAATTCCCCCCCCCCCCCACCCCCCACCATCTGTCCCCCTCGAGATTGATGGCTCAGCTGTTAGCACAGCTGAATCATTCAAATTCTTGGGGACCATCATCTCCAACAACCTCAAGTGGGAGGACAACATCACAGCGGTCACCAAGAAGGCACACCAGCGGATGTATACCTGCGGCAGCTGAAGAAATGCTAAATCTCACATCGATTGTTTGAGTCCCATCCTTACCTCCTCTATCACCATCTGCTTTGGGTCTGTGTCTGCCCCGCTGCAAGGGAAATCCGCAACACATTGTCCGGTCTGCAGAGAGGGTCACCGTCTGCCACCGGCCCTCCATCGAGGTTCCTGCACGGCTCCAGGGCAAAGAAACGTGCAGGAAAGATCATCGCCGTCCCCTTCCACCCTGGTCACCAGATCCTCCAGAAATTCTCCTTTGGAAGGCGGTTGAGGTAATTCATGACCAAAACCTCCCACCAGCTGAAAAGTTGTTTACCTTCTGACCCAGAGAGACTAAAGGACTGTGCTGCACACGGCATCAAGCCATCTCTGAACTGCACACAAAATAACTGCGCTACACTGCATTGCAGTCTGTCCATCTCTCTGCATTTAGACATAGTGTCCATACTGATACTGTACATTTGTACATCCATTGCATATCAACCATATACCCACTATACATTTGTATATCTGCTCATTCTCTTATAGCTCTATGCTCACTCTACCTAGTTCTATATAATGTAGGTAAACTTTGTTGAAAGTCCAGTGTCTGTATTCCGTCTCTAAATGTTGTCTATCACTAGCAGCACCATATCACCAAGTAAAATTCTGAGTATGTGGAAATGTAATTGGCGAATGAAGGTGATTCTCATAGGAATCCCTGCTCAAATGCCCAACTGTAGCTCCTGTGTACAGTATCTGCCTAAGTGTGAGAGAGAAAGTGTTGGTGTGCGCGTGTCCACACGTGTGTGTGTTTCCATCCATCCATTGCCCGTTTGCGTGCTTTGGCACCACCAGCGGGGCTCAGTGGTACAGACCTGACCCGCCACTGAACCCTGTGCCCCTGCGATCTATACGTATCATTTACCCGCAGCCTTACCCTCCTCGCTCCCCTCCCCGCTTTCTGGGCTAATGCACAGAGGCGTGAAACACCTCGTAATGCTCAATCACAGCGGGGCAGAGTGGACAAGTAGCCATCCAGAGTGACAGCACAGGGCCGGGGTGGCGGCAATGCAGAGGGAAGAAGCGACCGACAGGGAAAGGAGAGGGAGTGGAGGGTGGTGGGGGGCAGGGGTAGGGGTACTGTAAGGGAGTAGGGGAGTGGGGGGCTAGAGAGGGGATATGGGCTGTAAGGGGTGTTGGCATGGTAAGAGGGTGTTGGAGCTGGATGTTAATAGCGAGGATGTATTCATGTGGGACTGTGGTGCTCGGATCTGCAAGTGAAAAAAGGAGAGAGAAAAGAGAGGAGGGATAGAGATTGGAGACTGCAACAGACGGAAGTCACACACTTGCGAAGTTGGAGGTGTGATAGAATGAGACTTGATCAGGCTGAAAGGCAGCTTCTTGGACTGCTGTTTTAAGAGATGGTTTAACCCTTCCCTGTCCGAGAGAAATCAGAGGAATTTAAAACGAGACGTGGACAAGAGCTCAAGCGCTCCTAGTGTACAAGTCAAAAGGTTGTGAATTGATACATGTATCTATCCATTGTTTATACACGTTATACACAGGTTAGTCTAGAGAGGCTTGTGATCTCCTATTGGAGATCAACTGTGCTGTGTTGCACTGACAGTACAGAGAAAAATAGCACTAGCTTTATGCCCTTTGTGCTGCTTTACCATACAGAGGTGACAATGATATTGTCTGCTTCCCATCTCTATCATAAAATAAAGCTAAAATATATAGAAAATATGGTCAGAAGAATGCTTCCCTCATCAAAATACTGCAAAATTCTGAGATACTGTGCATATTTATGACCAGTACCCAAGTTTGCACATAGACACTGCACATAGACACTATCTAAGTGTGAGACATAGATACTGGCAATACATAGATACAGTATACTGGCAATACATAGATACAGTATACTGGCAATGCTATCCATGTGATGCAATGGAGATAAAACTGAAATACTCCAAGTCAGCACAATGTATTGTAAACAAGCACAAGATCCGCTTCCACCTTGGCAGAGTCCCTGATGTCCTTGCCCTTGCCCTGTGGACCAATGCCCATGGCCCAGGCAGCGCTGTGGCCAAGCTGCCCAATGGTCCAGCTAATCATATGCAGCGCCGCAAGGAAGCTAAATCTGTGTCCCAAATGGCAGCCTATTCTCTACATAGTACACTGCTTCTGACTAGAGCCCTATGCACTATATGAGGAATAGGGTGCCATATGGGACAGCCAGTGTCAGCCTATGCCAGATTATGCCTCTTTTACAGTGGGATGCCAAGGCCAGAGCCCACAGAGAAGGGCCCTGACAGACATTGAATGCATTGGCTTGAATGTGTGGGGGAGTGGACCCCCCCCCCCCCAACTAGGAGTGGTACCTCCCACTCTGTGTGTACCCCTCTGTCCAATGCCTGCTGTGGGAGCACTGACCCCTCTGACTGTGTGGACAGAGACCCTGCTGACCAACATAAACAATGCCATTACTAAGGCCCAGCGGGACCATACTAAAACACAGAAAGTGTGTGTGTGCATGTGGGTGTGTGCCTACGCATTTGCATGCGTGCGTGTGGTTCTGTATTGAGACGGGGAGCCTTTTCGTTTCCAGCATATCACAGGTGACCTTAACTCCCCCTTGTTCACCCTCAGTGTCAGCCTGTTTAGGAGAAAGGCCGTGTAGCCAGAGGAAGTATCTATTCATTTCCTCAGCATTCTACTTGTTCATGTATGGGTTTCATCATGGATTACTTCCATTGTTATTCATGGTCTATTACAAAACATCATTAAATGGGTTATCATTTGAAAGGGATAAAGGGTGATTTGAAGCAAAAGGTCACAGGTATTATAGAGAGGACTTTGACCTTTAGGCCATCCGAGTAAACAAACCTAAATGACTTTGTGCCCACCGACACACACACGCATAAGCTGAAAGTAGCCATCTGAAAGCATCTGTTTTATAAACAGATGAGTGACCTTGTGTCTGGCCAGGGCAGGATGTGAGTGCAAGGGCACAACAGGGGTGTGAGCCATACAGGGGAGGGGGCAAAGGAGAAGGGCATGAGACAGACACTATCCCCTCATCAGTCATTCAGATATCCCTCTCTGTCATTCTGATAGCCCTCCCTGTCAAAAGTGTGTTTGCATTTGTGTGCAAGCGTGCATGCATGAGTGTGTGTGTTGTATGTGTTCAGTGTCTGAATGTGCATCAGCATCTAAATAGAGTGTGTACACGGTGACTGAATGTATCCACTGGGGCTGACCTCTGGCCCCTGGTGACCTTTGACATGTCTCTGTCACTTCTCACCTCACAGAGACAAACTCTCATTGTCATTGTCATCATTGTCTCTCCTTCCCCCCCCTAAAGCCGTCTTCTCAATGAAACCCCAACGAAAGGCTTAACACACTGCCACATCAAATGACTGCGTTGTGTTTCACCTCAATTTGACAGTGGACCTCGGGATGGGTGGAGAAGGAGCCGACGTCATACACGGCTACAGGGGGTGTTCATCCTGCCCATGTCATTAACATCATCACGAGACACCACGGCCACGGTGAGAAAGGATGGGTTGTTCTTTCTTCCACACGCCGCGTACACATAGGGGTTTCCTCAGTCAGGCCATTTAGCCTTGAGAGCCTTGTCTGACCTCCGTGACACGGTGGCCACCCTGGCTGTCAGAGTCACCTCCAATCCCCGGCACCGAGAGAGGGAGACTGTGACCAACGTTACAGGGCCAGGGCATGGTGAGGAACCCAAAAAAGCTTAAGAGGCACTTGACTCAAATCAAATCGTATTGGTCGCATACACGTGTTTAGCAGATGCTGTTGTGGGTGTAGTGAAATGCTTGTGTTCCTAGCTCCAAGAGGGCAGCAACATCTAACAATACACAACAATACACACAAATCTAAAAGTAAAAGAATGGAATTACAAAACATAGAAATATTAGGACGAACATTGTAGGAGTCCGGAGTATATAGGAGTCCGGAGTATATAGTATATGTGTGTGTGTGGATAGAATATATAGTATATCTGAAGAATACGTGGATAGAATAGTCTATGTAGAGCCATAGTTGAATAGGACGGCCTAGTTCTTACACACCATCCTCCTCCTTCCCCTCTTAACACGTGAGGATGTCTCTGTGAACTTGTATACTTTCTGATCCTTCTAACCTTTACACCCTGAGGAGAAATGCAAAAGGATGTACAATAATCAGACTCTTTGACATTGTGACAAGTGTCATTAGAAAACCTCATTGCAGTTCTGTCTATGACCTTGCCACCAATATGTGCAGTTTTATAGAATGTGCCAAATAAATGATATTATCATAGCTTCACACAGGCTAAATCTTTATTCAGCTTTCTACCCTCGTTGGCAAACATGTTGCCCTTTTGCCAACTTACCAGTGTATCAATCTGACAACAGGTGCTGCTTTCTGTGTCTTATTTTTCTTTTTCTGAGACAAATATCCCAAGAAGATTACTATATTCTCACGTTAGTTACTGTGTGGGAGTTGTGGTAGGTGCCAATCAGAGATTCTCATGTTCTTGTGTAGTTTTTTCATGAAAACCTCTTTTTTTTTAAATCAAATGTACTTGTATCTGCAATGGTGGTCTGTGGTCTGCTCTGACATGATTTACTTTCAGTTCAACAAAAAGCACAGCACCGTGGAAGTACCTCCAGCCTGATGTTGTACTCTTCAGTACAATGAGATTACAGTATGTAATGCAAAAATATCTACTGTAAGCTTACTTGTTACACTACTACCTCACTGATTTTCAGTGGTGAGGACTGGCAGTCATTACGGTCAATTGATTGTCAATATTTTGTTTTAATTTATTGAACAATGTCTGTCCTGGAAAATGTTGTGCACAGCAAGGTATATCCTGGATTGAACATCTGTGTCGGTGACATACACTGAGTGTACAAAACATTAGGAACCCTTTCCTAATTTGTGTTGCACCTCTTTTTGCCCATGGACTCTACAAGTTGTTTAAAGTGTTCCACAGGGATGCTGGTCCATGTTGACTCCAATGCTTCCCACAGTTGTGTCAAGTTGGCTGGATGTTTTTTGGGTGGTGGGTGGAACATTCTTCATACACACAGGAAACAGTTGAGCGTGAATGGCACATATACAATCCATGTCTCAATTGTCTCAAGGCTTAACAATCCATCTTTAGCCTGTCTCCTCCCCTTCATCTACACTGATTGAAGTTGATTTAACAGGTGACAGCAATAAGGGATCATAGCTTTCACCTGGATTCACCTGGTCAGTCTATCAAATCAAATCAAATAATCAAATCAAATCAAATACAACAGGTGTAGGTAGACCTTACAGTGTAAATGCTTACTTACAAGCCCTTAACCAACAACGCAGTTTTAAGAAAATACTTTCATTAAAGAGCAGCAGTAAAATAAAAATAGCGAGTCTATATACAGGGGGGTACCGGTACAGAGTCAATGTGCGGGGGCACCGGTTAGTCGAGGACATGGAAGGAGGAGGCATTCCTAATGTTTTGTACACTCAGTGTGAGCTGCCTTAAACAGTAAGTGAGTCAAAAATCGAACAAAGAAATACAACAATACAAGGATAACGAATGACCTTTTATGGCTCATGCATCTCCTTTCTATTATGAGGAGTAGAGCGTCAAAGATCTCTGCCACCGACTTGCTCAGCTGTGAATAAAATGATGAGAAACTGATACTATTGTCTTGTGGATGAGTGGCAAACCTGTGACCCCTGCTCTCGCGTTTCGGCCAATCACGTAAAGTGCCCCCCCCCCCCCCGAGGCATCTGATATAAAGAGAGAAACCAAAACCAAGCAGTGGTTCTTAGGATCCTCCATCCCTCCCATCTCTTCACTTCCCCTCTTTATCCAATCCTCCTATGTTGCACTGATGAACTTGTGCCCCCTGCCTTCTATTTGACCTCCTTGGTAGAGTGCCACAACCCTCCCTCCACCTTCACCTCCCCCTGCCTTCCCCCTCTTCCTCCCAGGCCTTCTAACGCGGCAGACTGACGTTCCCGCCTGGCCGCCCCTCGCCGTCTCACAGAAGTGAGAAAATAAGATGGCATTGGATCTATTAACACGTTGAGCTGAGTGTGAGTGAGGGGGCCCCAGCCGAGGCCACTCTCCTGAGCCCCTCACAACCGACCGACCGCCACGAGGGCAGCTCTGGCCTGGGGCTGGGTGGAGGGTGCAGGGGTGGAGGAGGGGGCATGGATAGGGGTGAGAGCAGTAGGGGGGAGGCTGTAGGCAATTAGACAGGGCTGAGTACGACCATAGGAGGGGGTAGATGGTGGCAGTGGTGGTTGGGGAGGCCGTACAGTGCACGTCGTGACAGCACCTCATCAACAGGAGCCATATTGATCAGAGGATTGATCCACCTGCTCGGAGTAATGATCAATAGATACCGGTCAGGACTTGCGTGTTTTGACAAAAGAGGCATGCGTACTGTACTGTACACACAAGGCGACGACATGCCTTGAAATGTGAGGAGTGAATTGAATCTGGTGTCTAAGAAGCAAATAGATCATTTTTTGAAGTAAAGAAAACTGCAGAAAACTGCAGGGAACAAAACGTGAGGATTATTTCTGACAAGAGTATGTCCCCAAGTGTGAGCATGTGCACGTGTGTGTGTGAGGGTGCTTTTTCATTCAATTTGTTTAATTGGACAAACACAAACTGCAGCAACTCAGAGAACCTTATCTGACATTTTGTTGTTCTTCTTTTATCCTTGTTCTAATTTTATGATGACTATACTGCACATGACATCCACGGGATTTCAGTCATGAACTTGTTGGCACTAGAAATGATTATGTGTGTCTTCAGAGAGTGTCAGTACCTTGGTGTGATTACACGCCTACATCTCTATCAGCTTTTCTACAATCAGAAAGGAGAACTCTCGACTTGCTGTCACACTTCAGTTACACTTTCATTTCATAACATTAACAAACATATAGTGAGGTGACAAATAATTCATCTCTGATGATATTGACATCCCATAAATGTGCCAACATATTGTCTGATTAATACATTAAAATAGGCAATGATATTCATAAATGCACAACGACAGAATAATAATAATTGTTGTGTGATTGGAAAAAAATGTTTAATGTAAATAAAACGTTTAATGTAAATAAAAAACGTTTAATGTAAAAAACAAAAACAGATCACAACAAATCCACGATTCCGTTGAATGAGCACAAGCCATATTTGGAAAAAATTAATTATACCGTGCACAGTTCATTAATTCCAGCAACAATTGATAAAAACGTGTTAAATATTATACTGTATATACAATGCTGATGCGTGTGCCACAATCCTTTCCATACCCTGACAGTTGAAAAGAAAGTCCACCATTTTGTCAGCCCCAAGCGGCCTTCCCTCAGAGGAACTGGTTACCAAACGATCCAAGCACCATATTTACAGGTGTGAAAAGATACATTTGACTAATACAGTGTGCTCCTTACAATACACAGTACGCCTGCTCGGTTCAAATGAGGAAGAAATCTTATGAGCGAATCGTTCATCTCGTCTTTTGGCTGTGTTTATTAAGAGGATCCGAGGCGTAGCTGAGCACAAGTCTTAAGAGAAAGTGATAAAATATACAGCGAGAAAAGCTCTCAAAGTGTCAGGAAATTGCAGTGTGTGTGTGTGTGTGTGGAGGGGGGAGTGATGAACGTTCAAGATGATCGCAGTCTGCTTGTCCGACTCCAGAGAAGAAGAGATGTCCTCAGTGCTCGACTTGGGATGAAAGAGGTGCAGGAGCACGGTTTATTAGACAATGTTCACAGAAATGACCGACAGACATTATAGAGACCTCTGGTTATTTACTGGTTAAGGGTTCATAGACATTTTCACAGATTGAATTTCGTGACATTACTATGACTTCTCCAAGACTTTTAACCAGATTTCCATGAATGCATGAATGCAGTATTGACACTAAACGGCTGCTGGTCTCTGATCCTATGTAGGCCTACTATCTCCTGCTGTTGTGCCCTTGGCCAAGGCACTTAAACCGCCACAAAGTAGAATGACTGCATTGCTAGGCTACTGTGTAAAACACATATAGTCAACCCTCCATCTGGAGAGCTATTAGTTGTGCAGGCTTTCGATCCAGCCCTGAAAAACACCAGAGTCTGCCTAACAAGGTCCTGTTGAGCAGTTGCTGTTCAGGCTACAACGTGGTGTGATAAGAGCGGGACTCAAACATTAAATCCTGCACACCTAGGAGCACTCCTGGAGGATGGTTGACAACCCTTGGATCAAATATTGCAACATGACAACTAAATACTTTTATGTTTTTATACAATTTTTCTCTCATTCGATTAATAAAGCAAATCAAATTGTATTAGTCACGTGCGCCGAATACAACAGGTGTAGTAGACCTTACAGTGAAATGCTTACTTACAGGCTCTAACCAATAGTGCAGTTCCAAAAAATACAGAATAAGAATAAGAGATAAAAGAGGCAAGTAATTAAAGAGCTGCAGTAAAATCACAATAGGGGGGAGGCCAATGGAAATAGTCTGGGTAGCCATTTGACTAGATGTTCAGGAGTCTTATGGCTTGAGGGTAGAAGCTGTTTAGAAGCCTCTTGGACCTGGACTTGGCGCTCAGGTACTGCTTGCCGTGCGGGTAGCAGAGAGAACAGTCTATGACTAGGGTGGCTGGAGTCTTTGACAATTTTTAGGGCCTTCCTCTGACACCGCCTGGTATAGAGGACCTGGGTGGCAGGAAGCCTGGCCCCAATGATGTACTGGGCCGTACGCACTAACCTCTGTAGTGCCTTGCGGTCGGAGGCCAAGCTGTTGCCATACCAGGCAGTGATGCAACCAATGCTCTCGATGGTGCAGCTGTAGAACATTTTGAGGATCTGAGGACCCATGCCAAATCTTTTCAGTCTCCTGAGGGGGAATAGGTTTTGTCGTGCCCTCTTCATGACTGTCTTGGAATGCTTGGACCATGTTAGTTTGTTGATGTGGACACCAAGGAACTTGAAGCTCTCAACCTGCTCCGCTGCATCCCCGTTGATGAGAATAGGGGCATGCTGGGTCCTCCTTTTCCTGTAGTCCACAATCATCTCCTTTGTCTTGATCAATTTGAGGGAGAGGTTGTTGTCCTGGCACCACATGGCCAGGTCTCTGACCTCCTCCCTATAGGCTGTCTCGTTGTTGTCGGTGAACATGCCTACCACTGTTGTGTCATCGGAAAATTGAATGATGGTGTTGGAGTCGTGCCTGGCCTTGTAGTCATGAGTGAACAGGGAGTACAGGAGGAGGCTGAGCACACACCACTGAGGGGCCCCTATGTTGAGGATCAGCGTGGCGGATGTGTTGTTACCTACCCTTACCACCTGGGGGCCGGCCAGTCAGGAAATCCAGGATCCAGTTGCAGAGGGAGGTGTTTAGTCCCAGGGTCCTTAGCTTATTGATGAGCTTTGAGGGCACTATGGTGTTGAACGCTGAGCTGTAGTCAATGAATAGCATTCTTACATAAGTGTTCCTTTTGTCCAGGTGGGAGAGGGCAGTGTGGAGTTCAATAGAGATTGCATCATCTGTGGATCTGTTGGGACGGTATGCGAATTGGAGTGGGTCTAGGGTTTCTGGGATGATGGTGTTGATGTGAGCCATGACCAGACTTTCAAAGCACTTCATGGCTACAGACGTGAGTGCTACGGGTCGGTAGTCATTTAGGCAGGTTACCTTAGTGTTCTTGGGCACAGGCACTATGGTGGTCTGCTTAAAACATGTTGGTATTACATACCCGGACACAGAGAGGTTGAAAATATCAGTGAAGACACTTGCTAGTTGGTCAGCGCATGCTCGCATTACACGTCCTGGTAATCCGGGGCGAGGGAGAGCTTTATATGCATCTCTGTGTGTGGAGTATAGGTGGTCCAGAGTTCTTTTCCCTCTGGTTGCACATTTAACATGTCGATAGAAATGTGGTAAAACTGATTTAAGTTTCCTTGTATTAAAGTCCCTGGCTACTAGGAGCAGCGCCTCTGGGTGAGCAATGTCTTGTTTGCTTATGGCGGAATACAGCTCATTCAATGCTGTCTTAGTGCCAACCTCTGACTGAGGTGGTATATAAAACGCTGCAGAGAATACGGATGAAAACCCTCTCGGTAGGCAGTGTGGTCTACAGCATCACGAGAAACTCTACATCAGGCGAGCAATAGCTCGAGACTTCCTTAGATGTCGTGCACCAGTTGTTGTTTACAAAAATACATAGACCGCCGCCCCTTGTCTTACCGGACGCCGCTGTTCTATCCTGCCGGTACATCGCATAACCAGCCAACTGTATGTTGATGTTGTCGTCATTCAGCCACGACTCCGTGAAGCATTAATGTCCCGTTAACAGAATTGAGGGAAGTTGGGGTTTATTCGATCTCCTTCAACTTCTCAGCAGGCAGCCCGCTCTCCGGCCTCTCTTTCTCTCACCTCCTCTTCACACAGATCACGAGGCTTGGGGCCTGTTTCCGAGGGAGCCGTATATCATCCGCCTCACGCTCGTCAGAGTCGTGAAAGAAGAAAAAGGATTCTGCTAGTCCGTGGTGAGTAATCGCAGTCCTGATGTCAAGAAGTTATTTTCGTTTCAGAGACAGTAGCAGCAGCATTGTACAAAATGAGAGAAAAAAAACAGTTAAACAAACAATGCAGATAAACAAACAAAAAACACAATCAGTTGGGGGCAACGACTGCCTTCTGCTCCGGCGCCATTTTATCATGGGGACACAATTGATAAAGTAGGTTAGTTCAAAGCGAGTCAACGACATTAATGCTGATAGCTAAATAGATAGCTATACTACAAGCTATGTGTAATGAACACGATGGGAGACAGAGAGCTGGTTTCAAGCGCAGGGCGCAGCAGGTAAAGGACCACAGGGGGAGGCAGGTAGCTGGATCCAGGGGCAGGCAGAAGGTCATACACAGGGGGAGGCAGGTAGCTGGGTCCAGGGGCAGGCAGAAGGTCATACACAGGGGAAGGCAGGTAGCTGGGTCCAGGGGCAGGCAGAAGGTCATACACAGGGGGAGGCAGGTAGCTGGGTCCAGGGGCAGGCAGAAGGTCATACACAGGGGGAGGCAGGTAGCTGGGTCCAGGGGCAGGGAAGGTCATACACAGGGGGGGAGGCAGTCCAGGGGCAGGCAGAAGGTAGACAGGGGGGAGGTCAGGTAGCTGGGTCCAGGGGCAGGCAGAAGGTCATACACAGGAGAAGGCAGGTAGCTGGGTCCAGGGGCAGGCAGAAGGTTATACACAGGAGAAGGCAGGTATGTCATACACAGGGGGTCCAAAAAGGCAACAGTCCAGGCAGGGAAAAGGCTAGAACCGTTGTCCGGGAGATCAGGCACTAGCTTGATAACAGGATATCCGATAGGCTAAAGTACAGGCAGGGAATAGGCAAAAGGCGCCGTTAGTGAGGCAGGCAAAACTATCATCCACGGGAGGATTAAATTACAGGAAAAACAGAGCTCCGACTAGAACTGTGTCACAAAACATACAATACCTTACAATGATGGGGTGCAAAGAACTGAACTAAACAGTGTGTAATAATGACATACAGGTTTGTGAACAGGTGATCAGAATTCAGGTGATTAGGATCTGGAGAGTGAGCTGCGTTCAGGGGATCTACGAGTTTGAGAGTGTGAGCTGGAAGTAGACGTTACACTATGTTTTGAATTGGCTATAGTTAGACTATAATTATTTTATAGGCTACCTGCTGCTGAAATGTCTCTCTCTCTCGCTCCTCGGACAATGGCCCACTCACACTGACACACATGCAGATGATGCAGAGCACACACAGAGAGACACGCTGAAGGGTATAGGCCTAATTCTGAGCATGGGTGATATGTAGATTTTTAAATGATTGATAATATATTTTAAAAGGAAAACACAACATTAAACTTCCATGACTTTTCTAGGATTTTCATGACTGTAAAAACTCTCATTTGACAACTTGGAACAACGCATCCTTCGCATTCTCAATCTGTACATTCTCAGACTCCAACAGTCTACTAGCACGCACACACCAGATTCACAGACGGGTACAGCACTCCGGACAGCTCCAAGTCAAGCACTGGTTGTCCTCAAGGGCCTCAATGCTCTCCAACATCATTAGGGCAAGAGACCACAAGCCTGCGTCAACAGACCTAAAATACAAAACTGGAGTAGATCATTTCAAACTAAAATGCACTATTTCTGAAATGTAGTGTGTCAAACCTATTATAAGTTGCATTTTGTTTGCAAGCCTGAGGTCAAGTCATCAGAAGGTGCCTTCTCATCAAAGGAAGTTCCTGGTCAAAAGGTGTCTTCAGATATGAGGATAGAAGAGTAAATAGAAGGGGCCTGTTAGCGTTTAGGGGGGGGGGGGGCATGCATCATGGCTCTGAGCCCAGACAAGACGACGCTGGGCCTGCCTGTCGTGCCACAGAGAGGCTCACCACCCTGTACAGAGTCAGGAACATTAGCATTGGGACCGGCAGCTTAGCGCCAACACTGCACCTACCCCATACCGTAAAGACAAGTGATACTACAAACTAATGTTGCAGTTTGTAATCTTTTCAAATTGTGAAATGTACACCAGTTATACATGCACACATTACTTACTATATAATGTTATGACAATGACTACAAAATCTGTTTATTTAGACACTCACTTGGAAAAGATTCCATAATACTAGTCATTATTTTCCAATTGAATGCTGTATAGATTACACATTATTGTTGTGATTTGTAATTTAGGAATATACTGTATTTTCAAATAATCAACACGCTGTGAGAAAAAAAAGAGGTGCTTCCGATCTCTCTCCACATTCAACGAATTTTGATGTCCATAATTATACACCTTGAACTCCCCATAATTATTCACCTTGAACTCCCCATAATTATTTCCCTTTGAACTCCACATAATTATTCCCCTTTGAACTCCCCATAATTATTCCCCTTTGAACTCCCCATAATTATTCACCCTGAACTCCCCATAATTATTCACCCTGAACTCCCCATAATTATTCCCCTTTGAACTCCCCATATTTATTCACCCTGAACTCCCCATAATTATTCCCTTTGAACTCCACATAATTATTCCCCTTTGAACTCCCCATAATTATTCCCCTTTGAACTCCCCATAATTATTCACCCTGAACTCCCCATAATTATTCACCCTGAACTCCCCATAATTATTCCCCTTTGAACCCCCCATAATTATTCACCTTTTCACCCTTTGAACTCCTTTGAACCATAATTATTCACCCTGAACTCCCCATAATTATTCACACTGAACTCCCCATAATTATTCACCTTGAACTCCCCATAATTATTCACCCTGAACTCCCCATAATTATTCCCCTTTGAACTCCCCATAATTATTCACCTTGAACTCCCCAAAATTATTCACCTTGAACTCCCCATAATTATTCACCTTGAACTCCCCATAATTATTCACCTTGAACTCCCCAAAATTATTCACCTTGAACTCCCCATAATTATTCCCCTTTGAACTCCCCATAATTATTCACCTTTGAACTCCCCATAATTATTCACCTTGAACTCCCCATAATTATTCACCTTCAACAGTATTGTATACAGAGCAAACTCATTCAATGACAAGCCTTGATGCATAAACTCCCAACTCCCAGTTCTTCCCTGCTGTATTTATGCTTGCATCCATCTTTCCCCTTTCCTCCTCTCCCACCATTCACAACCCGCTGCTATGCCCCTCCGTACGGCCTGACATGGGCGCAGAGAGAGACCCCCTAATTAATGGACGCAACCTTGCGGCCCTCGACCAGCCTTACAACTCTTTTAATGAAGTGATTAGCTGTGGTGCATTAAGATGTATTTAACCCGCAGCATAAGTATTAAACAGCCCATTAAATGGAGTAGGGGGCTCAATTAAGACAGACAAAGGCCAACACTGAATGTGAAGGGGGGAGTTGGAGAGGAGGAGGGTCGGGTTTCTGGGTATGTGCCCTCTTGCCTTTAGCATCTACCCAAACAGCTCATGGTGAGCCTGAATGACAAAGGGGACTGACGTGCTGTAGCGGGAGGGAACAGCGTCGTGGCCAGTGATGCTTTACTTTACATCTATCAAGGGTCAAGTGGAATGGAGGATTGGCTTCTTCAGAATCTCAACAAACAGGGTGCGTCAGGGCTTTCTCTGCCCTCCAGCAGAGGCTCCAGTATTGTCCTCAACTTCGCTCTCTCTTCTATTTTGTCTTTCTCGCTCTCTCTCGCACTCTCTCTCTCTGACTGCCCACAGTCTCTCTTACTTACTTTTCATTTCTTGTCATTGAAAATCAATATCGAAATGGGATATATCTGACCGTCAATATAAGTTATTATTGAACAAAACACATGTTATTTTTCTCTTATTTTGGACTGCTAAAAGTCTTCTCAAAGTGAACCCGCATTGCAACCTGAAACCAGACATTTCAAAATCTATTTTCCAAGTTGTTGATTTTTGCACAAACAATGAACCGCCGTCAGGCATGCCAGAGCCCCTGCTGAACAATGCTGGTATTGTTCAGTTGGAGAGAAAAAAACTGGCGTGGGAGCTGGCTTTATAAATGTTCTCCCTTTTCGCCCACCATTCGTTTGTTTCGTGGCATGGTGAAGGCCCATGAAGAGCCCAACAGGCTGTCCCATATGCGTGGTAGCTCCTAAATTTAGTTGGAGTCAGCGGTGGCCTCTTTGCAGTTCTGCCTCAGAGGATGTTCGCTACAATGCCAGTCCAAAAACAACAGCGCTGATAAACACCTTTGTCTCACTGTCTGAATACTTGGACTACAACTTAGATTCTTTTTTTTTTATTATAAAAAAAAGGGGCTTCAATGTGAAAATATTGCCGTTTTTTGATTAATTAAGTCCACCGGCGTCAATCTATTGACGATTTATTGATCTGGTTACTTTGAAATGGTGGACCAAGAAGTAATGCAGTCAAAAAGTAATCCGCTGTTTTTATAATAAATTCATTGAAAGAGTTTATGCCCCTGTTGAGGAACTCTCTTTCATACATATTAAAAACATATATTTACTAAGCACTGTACAAAATGTAATACTTACACATATCATCATCAGCAACGAGACACTATCGGTTTTAAATATCTAGGTCTTTTTCTTTCTTTGTGGTGCATTTTAAGTCATGTGTTAATGAGTATAACACCTTTGAATGGTGGATTTAATGCATCCATACCCGATGACAGTTAAACCTCTATATATACACAATCATTTTCCCTAAGGACAGGATCCCTATGCATAAAGAATGCTCATGTATTCTTGATTTAGAGAATAAAGTGTTATATACTGCAAAGTGTATATCAGGCAGATGATCAAACATACTCCGAAAAGGATAAAGCAGAATAATCTAGCTTTCCTTTACGATAGTATGCTTAGTTAGAAGTGTTTTAATTCCAGATCATTACATATGCTAACACAGACAGAGGCTCTGCATGATGAGTTAGCTAGACGAATTCAGAGGCGTTAATTGGCCCCAAGACTCCAGGCCCTCCTTCCCTATCTATCATGATTATGTTGAACACGACGTGGGTTAGCATCGAAATACATTCCCTATCAAATACCATTACCCCCTTGTTCGGCAGAATTTTGCGGAACAGCTTGCTGCTTTTTGGGGTTCATCTGCTGTTGAGCTAATTGGCCTGAAACTAAATTCCAACCAAGTGGCTGTCAGTGTGCCCTATGTGTTTGAGTGAATTTGAAGGGGACGGAAGCGCTCAGGGATGGACAGTCAGAACATGATTCGGCTTAGAAGAGCACCGTGCGATCGTGGTACACACCTTCAGTCTGCATTAGCCCTCAAAGCCCTTAGCATTTACATTAGCCTGCAGGCTAACACAACTACTGTGGAGGCTGCTGCAGAGATGAGACTGACAGATAAAGGTGAAAGTGAACTACAGCAGGTTATGGTTCAGCAGACATTGCTCAGATCAAATAGCTCCAAGACATACTACTGGATATGTGTTTTGATAGTTCTTTGTCTCATATACTTCACAGTAAATCAAATCCAATTGTATTTGTCACGTGCAGAATACAACAGGTGAAGTGCTTACTTGTGAGCACTTTCCCAACAATGCCGAGTTAAAAAGTAAGAACATTAGCAATTAGCAAAATAGAAAATAGTAACACAATAGTTAACAATAACAAGGCTATATTACAAGGAGTAACCTAGTCAATGTGCTGGGGTACGAGGTAGTTGAGGTAATATGCACATGTAGGTAGGAGTAAAAGTGACTAGGCAATCAGGATAGATAATAAACAGAGTAGCAGCAGCGTATGTGAAGAGTGCGAAAGTGTGTGTACGCGTGTGTCTGATCTTGTGCATGTGTGTGTTGGAGTGTCAATGTAAGTATGTGTGAGTGTGTGGGTAGAGTCCAGTGAGTGCGCATAGAGTCAGTGCAAAAGGGTCCGTGTAAATAATCGAGGTAGCCATAGACTAACTGTTCAGCGGTCTTATCGCTTGGGGGTAGAAGCTGTTCAGGAGCCTTTTGGTCGCAGACCAGTTTATTAGCACTGGTAACTGAAATATGCCTTTCGAACCAGAATGTAAACTTGCCCTTCAAACAAGAACCGAAACATACCACTCAAACCAACCAAACATTGTTAGCGAAAATGCTAAATGCCACAATTTCTTTCTCAAAGCATTAGGCATCACAGTCTGCTACAGTAATAATATATTCTAATCTGGTAACAGTGAGAGGACAGTGTGTCAGCCCCCCCAGAAATCCACTGTAAAAAACAGGACCACTCTCCACTAATACTGTGTGATACTGTGTGGTATAGGCATAATGCTGTTATTACGGCAACTGGCTGGCAGGCTTCCAGAAGTATGGTAAACACCCCTCCTGCTGTGTTCTTTGCACCCTGATCTCAGCTCTCTGAGGTATCCCCTGCCTGTTGATCGTGCGAGGAAAAGGAGAGGAGAGAGACAGAGAGAGAGAGAGAGGGAGAGAGAGAGGAGGAGAGAGGGGTGGGGGTTGAAAGAAAGAGCGACACCTCACTCATCAGCCCAGAATGTGCCATGTCGCCTGCTGCAGCATCAGGGTTCACAGACTCAGACCTCAGATCACTGCTCACATCTCCCTCTCCTCCTCCCCATCCCTCTCCTCCTCCCCATCCCTCTCCTCCTCCCCATCCCTCCATCCCTCCATCCCTCGTTCTTTCAGGAGTAGCATCATGAAGTTGCATGGTGGTGTAAAGTGTAAAAAACCAAGTGGCCCGGTCGCCTGAGTGCTGGACATAAACCACAGTAGGGGTGAGTGGGGGAGTCAGAGGGGGGGGGGGTTCTTTTCTCACTCTGAGGGTGAATCACCTTTTTTCGCAGATTGGCCTCTTTCTTAGCGTAGCTGCCACGGTGCAGTGTGGTTCATAAGCACCTGTTAGTGCTGATCAGCTCACAGTCAGCTCTGACCAGTCAAGGGTGACAGTGAGAGGTGCCATGATATGGATACCTGGTGGAGAGATTATAGGCTTGCTCTGCTGGGAGATTAGATGGACGGTAGTAGGGGTTGAGCGGGGATTTGGTTGTTGTGATGGTATGATGGGGGATTCAACTGAGGCTGGTTATTGTTCGTGAACTGATTGCGATCATAGGAGAAATGAGCACTGTAGAACATTTTACAAATCATCTATAGTTGACTTCCGAGTCAACTATAAAGTAAAGACTTAGGAGGCAAGAATTGTTTAGTGTCGCTATCAAGAGTGTACTGATGGACCTTAGCAAGCTAAAGTTGATAATCACATCACTACTACTACTGAAGACTTCAATGAAGTTGACCGCCTTCTGAGTGTTGGTGGGTGAACTCCACCAAAGTTGACTTGGACCAAGCCAAGATGGGAGGCCTCAGCTGCGGCTAAGTGAAGCCAACGAGTGAAGGCCTTTGAGCAGGGTGACGGGAGGGAGCGGGGAGCTAGTGAGTGCATGGTAGAGAGCGTTTGGTGAAAGTGCAGACAGCTTGGGAGGTGCTAATGAATGCCGGGCACTGCTAACGTACTGTACCCAGGCTCCGGCTGCACCCTGGCAGCCTCCTGTCCCTCCTGCGAAATGTGAAAGATCAAGCGGTTGGAGAGACCAGACGGGATCACACACATATAGTACATACTATAAACGTGCATCCACACGCGCACACACACGGCAGGCTCCCTACTGGTTTCACGTCCTGTAGCATCTAGTCAGGCCAGGCCATGCTTCACATGGGATGACTCAAGGCTCCCTACTGGGGCCTCCCTACTGTAGCATGCAGATGCACCTCTTACCTTCGGAACAACTTCAAGACTTGGCTAGTTTACTCTCTCTCTTTGCAGCTACATTACAGAACTGGGTCGGAATATTGAATGCAGTTTTTTTTAAGTACTATGTAACAATTTGAGCATACTCTGTAATTACATCTTACCTGCTACGTGACTACCATGCCAATACATTCTGTATTATATTAGGGAGACTGATATTAGCGAGAGGTAACATTTCTATCGAATGTGGAAAATGAGCCCCAGATTTGGGTGCTACAGCCTGACAGCTGCTGTGAAGTTACATCAGGAATAGATCATGATGAGGCCGTTATCAGCTCAACTCCTTAGAGGGCCTCTTCTTGTTTTGACAACCTGCAAGCTACTCTATATATTATGTCTATATATTTTCCCTCAGTGAAAATCCTTTATAAACCGGGTCGTTTGAGCCCTGGATGCTAATTGGCTGAAAGCTGTGGTATATGAGACAATATACCACGGGTATGATGTAAAAAGACTTGTTTACTGTTCTAATTATGTTGGCACCTCAATGGTTTGTGGTATATGACTAAGGGCTGTATCCAGGCACTCCACATTGCATTGTGCCTAAGAACAACCCTTAGCCGTGGTATATTTATTGGCAGTGTACTGTGCCACACCCCCTCGGGCCTTATTGCGTAAGTATATCATGAAACATACCCATGCCTATTTATGCATATTTTAACATGTATGTATCAAGATTCAAGTGTTATTAAGAAAACATATTTGCTTATAGCTTATTTTGACTTGAAATGAATGGTAGGGTCTCTCAGATTCCTGATTGAGTCTTTATGAACCAGTCACACCATCGGTGGTCATCTTTAACGTCACTGTATTTTATATGTTACAAGTGATTTTCAACGAAAGTGCATTCTAAATAGAACACAAATACCTGCTGGTTCAATATTTGAAGATAGCATTGGCAATGGTTTCTGAACATTTTGAAGTTGGCCATGGCTGCGAATATGGAGTTTTCACCCCTGCCCTGCTCCAGCCCTGCCCTGTTCCAGCCCTGCCCTGCTCCAGCCCTGCCCTGCTCCAGCCTTGCCCTGCTCCAGCCCTGCCCTGCTCCAGCCTTGCCCTGCTCCAGCCCTGCCCTGCTCCAGCCTTGCCCTGTTCCAGCCCTGCCCTGCTCCAACCTTGCCCTGCCCTGCTCCAGCCCTGCTCCAGCCTTGCCCTGCCCTGCTCCAGCCTTGCCCCAATGGAAACCGCTTTCTCAAAGCTATGGATCCAGATCACATTCTGCACGTGTTAGGCAACAAAAAACGATTATAATAATATACGTAGCTGCTACTCACACTCCACCTTCCTACAAATTTCTCAAAGGACTCACGGGTGGCGCAGCGGTCTAAGGCACTGTATTTCAGTGCTAGAGGCCCTGGTTTGATTCCAGGCTGTATCCAACCGGCCGTGATTGGGAGTCCCATAGGGTGGCGCACAATTGGCCCAGTATCGTCCGGGTTAAGGTTAAGCTGGGGTAAGACATCATTATAAATAAGAATTTGTTCTTAACTGACTTGCCTAGTTAAATAAAGGTTAAATAAATACACATTTAAAATTCTCTCTTTAATCACCCTCTTCTGAACCATGCGAATTTAGTTTATGTCTCTGCCTCATATTTCTGGACAGCTGAAATTGGCTACTTATGAAGGCTACAACCGTCTCTGTCTGTTGAAAGGAATATTGCAGTCGCACAAGCAGAATGCAGTCCCCGACACATTCATTGCATTGGAGAAAAAACAATCAGCGTTTTGTGTGATGATGCAGGCTAATCTTTATAGTTGCTGCCATATCGAAGCCGCTACCCAGAGTTGCTGAACAGGAACACTGCCTGTCCGCCTCCTGCTACAGCCAATGTTGGCAATGATAATGAAAAAAATGACATTCAATCACTAATTAGACTAGGTCTCTGTGTTTTACATGCTGCCAAGATATCTGCATGTAACTCCCTTCTTGAGTAACTCCCTTCTTGAGTTTTGCAAAAAAGTTTTGAGTTTTGCAAAAAACTATCTGCGAGTTTGGATGAACATATTGATCATGTCTTTTGTGTACAACACGTAAATAGCTGCATGTAGCCTAACTCGGCCTCCTGCAAAAAAAATCATACGAAATCGTGCTTATGCTTAATAGTCTACTTAGGCATGGAATGCAAATAGTTTGAACATGTTGACCGTGTCCGTTGTGTACAACATGAAGTGTGTAGGCTACATTTGACAAAGGCATTCATCACTGGTCAAAGTGGCAGCGGAGCACTGAGCAGCAGCTACGTAGGCAGCGGAGTGGGCAACAGCTACGTAGGCAGCGGAGTGGGCAACAGCTACGTAGGCAGCGGAGCACTGAGCAGCAGCTACGTAGGCAGCGGAGTGGGCAACAGCTACGTAGGCAGCGGAGTGGGCAACAGCTACGTAGGCAGCGGAGTGGGCAACAGCTACGTAGGCAGCGGAGTGGGCAACAGCTACGTAGGCAGCAGAGCACTGAGCAGCAGCTACGTAGGCAGCGGAGTGGGCAACAGCTACGTAGGCAGCGGAGTGGGCAACAGCTACGTAGGCAGCGGAGTGGGCAACAGCTAAGTAGGCTGTGGAGCACTGAGCAGCAGCTACGTAGGCAGCGGAGTGGGCAGCAGCTACGTAGGCAGCGGAGCACTGAGCAGCAGCTACGTAGGCAGCGGAGTGGGCAACAGCTACGTAGGCAGCGGAGCACTGAGCAGCAGCTACGTAGGCAGCGGAGTAGGCAACAGCTACGTAGGCAGCGGAGTGGGCAACAGCTATGTAGGCAGCGGAGTGGGCAACAGCTACGTAGGCAGCGGAGTGGGCAACAGATACGTAGGCAGCGGAGTGGGCAACAGATACGTAGGCAGCGGAGTGGGAAACAGCTACGTAGGCAGCGGAGTGGGCAACAGCTACGTAGGCAGCGGAGTGGGAAACAGCTACGTAGGCAGCGGAGTGGGCAACAGCTACGTAGGCAGCGGAGTGGGAAACAGCTACGTAGGCAGCGGAGTGGGCAACAGCTACGTAGGCAGCGGAGTGGGCAACAGCTACGTAGGCAGCGGAGTGGGCAACAGCTACGTAGGCAGCGGAGTGGGCAACAGCTACGTAGGCAGCGGAGTGGGCAACAGCTACGTAGGCAGCGGAGTGGGAAACAGCTACGTAGGCAGCGGAGTGGGCAACAGCTACGTAGGCAGCGGAGTGGGCAACAGCTACGTAGGCAGCGGAGTGGGCAACAGCTACGTAGGCAGCGGAGCACTGAGCAGCAGCTACGTAGGCAGCGGAGTGGGCAACAGCTACGTAGGCAGCGGAGCACTGAGCAGCAGCTACGTAGGCAGCAGAGTGGGCAACAGCTACGTAGGCAGCGGAGCACTGAGCAGCAGCTACGTAGGCAGCGGAGTGGGCAACAGATACGTAGGCAGCGGAGTGGGCAACAGATACGTAGGCAGCGGAGTGGGCAACAGATACGTAGACAGCGGAGTGGGCAACAGATACGTAGGCAGCGGAGTGGGCAACAGATACGTAGGCAGCGGAGTGGGCAACAGCTACGTAGACAGCGGAGTGGGCAACAGATACGTAGGCAGCGGAGTGGGCAACAGATACGTAGGCAGCGGAGTGGGCAACAGCTACGTAGGCAGCGGAGTGGGCAACAGATACGTAGGCAGCGGAGTGGGCAACAGATACGTAGGCAGCGGAGTGGGCAACAGATACGTAGGCAGCGGAGTGGGAAACAGCTACGTGGGCAGCGGAGTGGGCAACAGCTACGTAGGCAGCAGAGTGGGCAACAGCTACGTAGGCAGCGGAGTGGGCAACAGATACGTAGGCAGCGGAGTGGGCAACAGCTACGTAGGCAGCGGAGTGGGCAACAGATACGTAGGCAGCGGAGTGGGCAACAGCTACGTAGGCAGCGGAGTGGGAAACAGATACGTAGGCAGCGGAGTGGGCAACAGCTACGTAGGCAGCGGAGTGGGCAACAGCTACGTAGGCAGCGGAGCACTGAGCAGCAGCTACGTAGGCAGCGGAGTGGGCAACAGCTACGTAGGCAGCGGAGCACTGAGCAGCAGCTACGTAGGCAGCGGAGTGGGCAACAGCTACATAGGCAGCGGAGTGGGCAACAGATACGTAGGCAGCGGAGTGGGCAACAGATACGTAGGCAGCGGAGTGGGCAACAGATACGTAGACAGCGGAGTGGGCAACAGATACGTAGGCAGCGGAGTGGGCAACAGATACGTAGGCAGCGGAGTGGGCAACAGCTACGTAGACAGCGGAGTGGGCAACAGATACGTAGGCAGCGGAGTTGGCAACAGATACGTAGGCAGCGGAGTGGGCAACAGCTACGTAGGCAGCGGAGTGGGCAACAGATACGTAGGCAGCGGAGTGGGCAACAGATACGTAGGCAGCGGAGTGGGCAACAGATACGTAGGCAGCGGAGTGGGAAACAGCTACGTGGGCAGCGGAGTGGGCAACAGCTACGTAGGCAGCGGAGTGGGCAACAGCTACGTAGGCAGCGGAGTGGGCAACAGATACGTAGGCAGCGGAGTGGGCAACAGCTACGTAGGCAGCGGAGCACTGAGCAGCAGCTACGTAGGCAGCGGAGTGTGCAACAGCTACGTAGGCAGCAGAGTGGGCAACAGCTACGTAGGCAGCGGAGTGGGCAACAGCTACGTAGGCAGCGGAGTGGGCAACAGCTACGTAGGCAGCGGAGTGGGCAACAGATACGTAGGCAGCGGAGTGGGCAACAGCTACGTAGGCAGCGGAGTGGGAAACAGATACGTAGGCAGCGGAGTGGGCAACAGCTACCTAGGCAGCGGAGTGGGCAACAGATACGTAGGCATCGGAGTGGGCAACAGATACGTAGGCAGCGGAGTGGGCAACAGCCACGTAGGCAGCGGAGTGGGCAACAGCTACGTAGGCAGCAGAGTGGGCAACAGCTACGTAGGCAGCGGAGTGGGCAACAGCTACGTAGGCAGCGGAGTGGGCAACAGCTACGTAGGCAGCGGAGTGGGCAACAGCTACGTAGGCAGCGGAGTGGGCAACAGCTACGTAGGCAGCGGAGTGGGCAACAGCTACGTAGGCAGCGGAGTGGGTAACAGCTACGTAGGCAGCGAAGTGGGTAACAGCTACGTAGGCAGCGGAGCACTGAGCAACAGCTACGTAGGCAGCGGAGTGGGCAACAGCTACGTAGGCAGCGGAGTGGGCAACAGCTACGTAGGCAGCGGAGCACTGAGCAACAGCTACGTAGGCAGCGGAGTGGGCAACAGCTACGTAGGCAGCGGAGTGGGCAACAGCTACGTAGGCAGCGGAGTGGGAAACAGCTACGTAGGCAGCAGAGTGGGCAACAGCTACGCAAAAAAATATCCTGCACACGTTCGGGAATCTTAGTATTTCTTGCCACGGCAAATCGTTTTTCCAGAAACTCCAGAATCACCGTAAAAAAAAAAAAAGTTTTCTGGTCAGCCAGTTTCCAACTCTCCATGTTGGTTTTCAGGTAGCTTACAAAATATGATGCATCTGATTTTCTCTTGTGGTTTGCTCCCTTCAGAAACATGTATTTACGATTAAGTTGAACCTCATTATATGCTCTTTGTGAGTTGTCTGGAGATGTATCTATTCATTGGCTTCAAAAGGGTGTCATGTATATGAATTATGCTAACAGGATCTAATTAGCAGATGCAAATGAGGTTAGTCAAAATTGTACTGAAAAGACAGAAGAAAAACTCCATGGGATAGTTGGAGCGTGACAGCTCACCAACCGCCCCCACGCTGGGCACCAAATGTGATGGTTCGCTCCTGCTGCTACTCTTTACAGGAGATAGGACCAAACCATAAAAACACACGTGGGGAGGGCACCCATATCAAAGGGTAATCTAAAACTCAATACCTGCTTGTGTTCAAAATCCTTCCAAAGACCCTAAAGATCTTCACATCAACATCTACACATCACCAAGTGTACAGGTGCGTTAATTAACAAGCGTGTTGAAGAACATCTTGTTTCCTACCTAAAGTTCTTTGCCCCCCCACAAAAACAAAGAAAACAAATGTTACACAACTAGCTGATGGCACTCCGGAATCCGGTGTTAGTACGACTCACCAATAGCAGCCGCCTACAGGCTCCTGCCATTATGACATCAGTGCCCCAGACTGTGGCTGAGCTGGCAGAGCTCGGGAGCAGGCCTTCTGGTCTCGGCAGGGAGGAGGACCAGCAGGCTGCAGGCAGGAGCAGGGTCACAGACTCCTCTTCCTGCTATGGGAACCTCGGCTACACTCGCAGGCAGGCAGGCAGGCAGGCAGGCAGGCAGGCAGGCAGGCAGGCAGGCAGGCAGGCAGGCAGGAGCATAGGGGGAGGCAGAGACCCTTTACAGGCATGTCACAGAACATAAAAAGCACAAAGTGGAACGTACCTGCCTTACCCTTGCACTGACCCTCAAGCCATGTAGGGCCTGTCAAGATCAGAATGGACAGTGTTAGATGGAAACCGGATGCCTCAAATTAGGTTATTTTGTCACGTTGAAAGAGAGTCTCATTGAATAAATCACTATGAACATGGGGTGATTGGCTGTCACATATTATTGTACACAATATTGTGTCAGGAGAGAGGAGAGTGAAAGACAAAATGAGAAAGAGAAAGTACACAAACTTGGAGCTGCCCACCCACCCACTCACTCTTCCCGCACACTGACTCACTTCACCTCAATCCCACCCACACACACATAGACTAGATGGGTATCAGAGGTGTACCTGGTTACCCACAATTCTCACCACACCCCAAAGTTTTGCAAGTAACAGGAACCTCAAAGGTCAAAAGACTTGTCCTAAACAACTGACATGTGGCCTGATATTGCACAAACTAGGACACAGACCACAGCTCATCCAATATATCAAGTATAAGGACTTTCCAAACCACCCAAGCTGAGTGTTGCTGTTGATTAAAGCTCACTAGACTAATACCACCCTAACAGCCTAATTCAAATACCAAAATACCATAGCAGAATTCAACAAAATACCTATCACGACAGAGAATGAACAGCCTGAAACAAGACCCCATAGGTAACGACACGATCAAGTAGTGTTTTCAGGCGTTGTTCTTTGACTGTGTATGAAGGGGTCTCAACTCTAACACCTCCCACACAAATGTACCTCGCTGTGTCCCACACACACACACTGCTTCAGCCCGGGGCTCCCCTTTTGACAGCGTACTCGCAGAAGGTGTGACTGCTGCTCTTGCTGGTGTGGAGGTGGGGGGACCACTCTTCAATCAGGCCTACATGTATGTATTATGTTGGGATGTCCTCTGCTGCTTTATCACACTTCCTTTGTGTGATTGGAAAGAGTCGTGTAGCGTCCCTTTTCATAGGGGATCCCCTGTTACTGAGCTGATAAGGAAAGATGATGCTTTATTACCAGTCCAAGGGTTTTTTTTACTTAGTAGCTGTCATGTTCTTTGTGTCTTTCATGCTCATTGCTAGCCGAAATTCGTTGGATATTCAAGACATAGCCCATCGTCTGCCTTTTCACCTACATTTTTAAGTGGACTCTACACTTAAATTGGGCTCTAAACCTTTTCAATCTATACATTTGTGAGTGGCACATTATCTGACAACTTAATATTGTATGTGGATGTCTATGTGCATGAGTGAGTAATAAAATGCAAGCATTTGTGGCGGGGGGGGTGAGTCGTTGATTGCCTATACAACAGATTTTTGAAACAGAACCCGGAGCGTTAGCGCCGACTTTGGGGCCAACTGGTCCCAGCTGTTCTGTTCTAGCAAGGTCCAAAGCAATCAGATGATCCTCAAAAGGAAGCTTCCCCTTCCCTGACCGACAGAATGTTCGATCGATGTGTCTAGACCTCCATCATGTCTAACCTGCTAGCACAGAAGGACACGACAAACATGGCAAACACTCGACAGACGATCCAAAGGAACAGACAGACTCCTTTCCCTTCCCCGTGTAACGTGGAGACTCATGATCGTTGCTGTTCAGCGTTTCTTGTCACGCAAGACCCCTACACTTCTGGGAAGTCCAACCTGAGGGAGTTTGTATTGATACCTCTTCGTATGTCTGTGGTGGAGGCATTCATTTACTGTTGCTGTCAATGGGTTGTACTATAACCAAACTTTCCCATGCATTTCTGTCAACCCAATAAATAAATAAATAAACACGATTACTCCCCACTTGGCACAGATATCAATTCAACATCTAGTCCACGTTGGTTCAACGTAATTGTATTGAAATGATGTGGAAACAATGTTGATTCAACCAGTGTGTGCCCAGTAGGTCCATCTCTCACTTTCTACTTTGCTGGACCCTGTTTGGGGTAACAGGTAAGCACATTTTCTGTAAAAAAAAAAACTTCATTCTGTCACAGGTTTCTTTGCTTTTGCACTTGACACTGTGCTTCTCTCCAATTAGACTGAACCTCTATGGGCCGCCACAATGTATGTGGGAGTCCCTGCTGTTTCCCTGACTGCCAGGCTCTCCCTTTGGTGCTTTGGCTCCAGAGCCATGCAAGCGCATCTGATGTAGTCTCTCCATCTGACTAGTCGCCACCCATCCATCCACCAGCCTTCTGGAGGGATCCTACAGTACAGGAGGGGCCCAGATTGTTGTAGGCCATTTACATGTAAATACAGAGACGCAGGGCCTGCGCCCGTGTTCAATATTGAAGGGGTCCTTTGCACACAGGTCCCTGTGTGTGTGCATATATGAGTGTGCGGTGCATGAGTGTGTGGCCTGCTCCAATACATCTAAAACATGGAGCTGCCAAATTACAGGGAATGTTTTAATACAATTCCATTCTGTGGTCCCTAATTGCATTTTGACACTGGATGAATTCCTTCAGAAGCAAAAATTCAACCATTGTTGAATGAACGATTGAATTGTTTATTATTTGATTGATGTCTGAGAAAATGTACTGAAAGCCAAGAATCCTTTCTTGCAAGTGATATAAATATATGAGCTAGACATTTACTGAGATTGACAGACAGAGAGGTGCACTGAAGAGCCAAGTCTAGCGTTGTAAGTAAGTGCAGCTCCCCAGAGAGGTACTAGAGATCCTGGGCAGTGGCACGGTTTCACCGCGGGTCAGCCTTAAATCATGCTACATAGCCATCCTCCCACCAGCATAGCGAGTCAGCTAGGGCTTTCCTCTGTTTCTCTAGAAGCTACATTCTCACTTCTGACTCACTGATTTAACCACACTGAGGCAGAGCAGGAGTACTCCCTGTCCAAAAAGGGGTGGGGGAAAATATAGAGGGGACTGAAATGCAGTTTCTGAGTCAAGATTAGCAATGTGATAAAAGCCCACCTTGTTCAGCAGTAATAGTGGTTGTAGGATAGAGTATTGGGGGTGAGCACCGCTGTCGTGCCTTGGTGGCAGTGGGTTCGCTGAAGTGCAAGGCTGTTGCCCCCCCCCCCCAGCCAAGAGAATGTGCCTGTCAAGGGTGTGTTATCTTCCAAGGCTTGATGCAGAGTCGATACAACTCTGGCATCGTTCTATCCCTCCCCCTTCCTCCCCACTCCTTACGCCTCATGTTCCACAGAACACATATATCCAGCCAAACTTTTAGCACCTGCCATTTTGCTTGGCCCCTCATGTCGATTCCTCTGGCATGGAATGGGATGGAAGGGGAGAAGTGGGTCAACAAAGGTTGATGTTAAAATGAGGATGAGGGTGAGATGGAGGCCAAATGACTGGCATCCATCTTGGATTTCACAAGCTCAGGTTTTACCCATGATTCACTAAGAGAAGACAATGGTTGGCTACATGTGTCAAAACCATGCAGTGATCATTTGAATCCACAGACTAGCCTCAATGTGTTCCGTATTTCAACAGGTAATTGAAACATTGACACGTTTCACAAGATACTTACAATCACAGCAATATCACCATAGTTCATTAAAAAAAATGACCATTGTCAGCGGGACTAATATTTGACATTAAACTTGCCAGAGGGTGCAAATGGAGAATGGGACTGCTGCCGTGAAACAGGCCATTAAAAATCAATAGGACACTCCAGTCCAAAATGATGTACTTCAAGCTTAGAATACTGCTTATCTAGGCCTATTGTACTTTGAAAGTTTTTTTTCCTAGTTGTAAGAGTGGTTGAAAAGTCAGACATAATGTGCACACCAAGCCTGACACTTCACTATGAGGCCCCGTCTTATATATTGTGTCCCAGTCCCAGAAGGCCCGAAGGTTGACACCTACCGTAATGCAGTAATCCAAAAATCATGTTGGCGTGCCTTGGGATCAAATACAGTCTGCGTGCCTTTCAGTCCTATCTCTCTGTAAGCGGCGTATGTACCGGACTTTGAAGATTTATCTTAACACAGTGGATTATCATAGCCCCCCTGAAAACCTCCTTCTCATATCCAAGTATTGAGCCTCAGCCTAGGCTAAACACATCTCCCAGATACAGGATGCAACAATAATCCACACCTCCCATCCATATATATATACGCAGAGAGTGCAGCTACAGAAACAGCATCCTGAAATATACGGAGGCTTATCTGTGGAACGTTAATAAGTAACATTCCTGTGATTTTATGCATTCATGTGTTTTTTTATTTTTATATAGCTTCAATTCATACATTGGATTATGTATAATGTGCTGCATACATAGTGGAGAATTCCCTTGGCTACCTCAGTGACTGTCTGGCAGAAGATTGAGAAGGGAGAGCCTTGTATTACATGATAATATGCTCCGCCAGAGTGGAGTATCTGTAATGACATACACATGTATCAAGCATGAATACATTTGACAACATTTTACAACAAAAAAACATTTGTTTGGGGATGTAAAATGTCATTAAGGAAATTAAGAATTTGTGCACGACTCAAATTTGGAAGAAATTGACCTTCATTCAAGGTCCTATAAACCACATCATTTTTTACCATTGCTCTGAAATAGCAATGGTAAAAATGACGTGGTTTATAGGACCTTGATCATCCTCACCTTTGTTGACCCAAAGTACAACTTAAGTAAAAGGAGATGAGAGAAAGAAGAAGAGATGCCAAATGCCATTTTATAGCCAATGAAGAAAGCAATATGTGAGCAATTAAAATGTGTGGAATCTGTCTACACAGTGGAAAATATACTGAGGGACCTTCCATGATAGAATAGTCAGATAAATTCTTTACAATAAAAATGTTCGAGAGAGGATGATGATTTGCGAAAGAGAGCATGGTGTGCGATGCAGTTGGTTCGTTTCCCACCATGCCTCCCGCCAGGGGTCTTGGTAGTAGGGATGCACTAATGAGCCCGGTGTTATTAATCCTTGCAATGAGGTACATGAATTCACTCCAGAGCAAAGGCTTCAGCAGCCCGCCTTGGCCCATAAAACCTGGAATGTATTCCTTTCATGTGCTCTGCTGATTATCTACTCTGACAACAATATGTTAAGACTTCCATGCCCCTGGCCCCAGGCCATCCAAGGTCATCTCCGAAACACTTGGACTTTTATGGGTGGTCAAGGAACACGCTGACAGGTCAGAATGGGAGCTCCTTTACGATTCGACCTAAACATCGGCCTCATTTGGAATTAGTTTATGTGTCGGGGCTGCATAAATCACATGCATTCTGTTTTCTACTTTCAAAAGGCGTCCACGGCTTTTTTGGAGTCGTTTTGGAAAAATCCACAAAACTTGAAGCCGTGTGGTTATGCCGGTTAAAATGATAGCGGTTGCGTTTTTATTGTTTGCTTCATCCAGTTTTTCTCACCACATGCATGCAGTCATCTGTGAAACATAGCTGTAAAGTATGATGATCGGTTGTGAAATAATTCAGATTTTTACTATATTCTTCTTTACTGGTTTGAAAAACAGCGTGCCTCTCTTTCAGGCTAGATTTATTCCCATTGACCAGAGACTAACTTCCACTTCCCTGTCTATTTCCCCCAACATAGATAGACTACTTTCACTTGTGGATTTATGATAATTTACTGATCATACTTCAACTCATAAAACACACAGTTTGGTGGAGTTAGACTAACGAGATGCTGACAGCTGTTTGCTGAGAAATAGAGAGCCTTTAATACCAAGACACTGTCTAAAGCCAAGCCTACTGACTGTAAAGTTCCCCTTTCCTCATCAGAGTGACCTCAGAGGCATGGTCCTGTGCGCCTCTGCCCTCAGTGCCCTGAACGTCAATTCATTGCTATGGTATTGGTGGAAGGTAGCCTAGCGGTTAAGAGCATTGGGCCGGTAAACCGCAAGATTGCTGGTTCAAACTCCAGAGACTAGGTGAAAAATGAGGAAAGCAGTTAACCCTAATTGCTCCTGCAAGTTTTTCCATGAGTTTGATTCCATTCCATGTATTATTATGAGCCATGCTGTGCTCCACTCACCAGCCTCCTCTGGTGTCCAAATAGTCTGAGAAAGAGGGAGGGAGGGCGAGAGAGAAAGTCACGCTCTTTACAACAGAACCTAAGCACAACGGTCTCAGTGCCAGTTGTAGTTCCAGCACTTAGGATTTCCATAATGGCTGGTTTTCATTGCCTCATATTCTGATTTGCTCTTTCTACCTTCCTCAAAAGCCTCCGAGACTGATCGAGAAGACACCTCCTAGACAGTCCCTCATTATTTGGCCCTAGTCTAAAAGCTAATAATTGATTTGGAGTTACCCTGTTTCACCTAACCCTTTAGCCTCTCCAGTGTAATCTTTTTAGAAGTTCCCCAGTAGGATTCATTGGAAATCAAATCAGTTCATGATAGATTTGGTGGTTGGAGTGCATCATCCTTATGATCAGAAACAGGGATGGACAATTGATATTGTGCCACCCAGCTCCAGTCGCCACATGGTCCAGTGGCCAGCTTTTATGTCCTCTTTCTGCTACATGCCAATCTGCCTCCAGCTGTGTGCTCTACTCTCCCTTAGCTTTTCACAGATTTGTATCCCCATTTTCCCCAAATTCATCTCACCCCCTAACCCAGGTCACTCTCTTGACTTGCCGCAGTCACACACACACACACACACACACACACACACACACACACACACACACACACATGCGCACACACACCTACACACACTTGATGCCCAAACACACATACCTGTTTTTTAAATGGAAATGACTTATCGACGTCATGTCATTGTAACCTAAAGAAATTTGACAATTAAAACATCTGAGCAAATTGCAGGTCAGACCTATTCCTGTCATATTATTTGCTCAACAGTCAAGAGACATACAGAGGATAATCTAGAAATGGTTAAAAGTGCTCTGATATTGCACTCTCCCATGTCCCTGTGTCGTGTAGGCAGTGAAGGCCCTTGTGAATCCCTTGGACTAGCCTACACAGCACCAGGGAATGGGAGGATGTCAGGAGACAATATGTTGAGACACTTCTATGCGTGGCTGCTCTTCGAAGGTGGCCCTGTTCTTTACTCCCCCTCCCTCTTTCATCTCCAATCCAAAATCAAATCTAGAATCAGCTTGTAATGGTAGGAAGGATCGGAGGACCAATGCGAGGCGTGGTAAGTGTCCATTTTAATATATAAAACTGAACACTACAAAAATACAAAATAACAACGTGAATGAACAAACGAAAATCGAAACGGTCCCGTGTGGTACAAACACAGACACAGGAAACAATCACCCACCACTCAAAAGTGAAACTAGGCTACCTAAGTACGGTTCTCAATCAGGGACAACGATTGACAGCTGCCTCTGATTGAGAACCATACCAGACCAAACACAGAAATCCCAAATTATAGAAAAAGGAACATAAGACTGCCCACCCCAACTCACGCCCTGACCATACTACAACAAAGACAAAACAAAGGAACTAAGGTTAGTTCACTCATGCTGCTAAACATACTCTTGTAAAACTGACTATCCTACCGATCCTTGACTTCGGCGATGTCCATTTACAAAATAGCCCCCAACACTCTACTCAGCAAACTGGATGTAGTCTATCACAGTGCCATCCATTTTATCACCAAAGCCCCATATACTACCTACCACTGCGACCTGTATGCTCCCATTGGCTGGCCTTCACTACATATCCGTCGAAACCCACTGGCTCCAGGTCATCTATAAGTCTTTGCTAGGTAAAGCCCTGCCTTATCTCAGTTCACTGGTCACCATAGCAACACCCAACCGTAGCACACGCTCCAGCAGGTACATGTATATTGCACTGGTCATTCCCAAAGCCAACACTTCCTTTGGCCGCCTTTCCTTACAGTTCTCTGCTCCCAATGACTAGAACGAATTGCAAAAATCTCTGAAGCTGGAGTCTTATATCTCCCTCTCTAACTTTAAGCATCAGCTGTCTGAGCAGCTTACTGAGCACTGTACCTGTACACAGCCAATCTGTAAATAGCACAAACGACTACCTCATCCCCATATTATTACTTACCCTCTTGCTCTTTTTCACCCCAATATCTCTACTTGCACATCATCTGCAAATCTATCCCTCCAGGCCTCTAGGGCCTGTTTATTGCCTACCTCCCAACATGTGCACACACTGTACATAGATTTGATATTCTTTTGTGTACGTTTGTTTATGTGTAACTCCGTGTTGTTGTTTTTGTCGCACTACTTTGCTTTATAATGGCCAAGTCGCAGTTGTTAATGAGAACTTGTTCTCAACTGGCCCACCTGGTTAAATAAAGGTGAAATAAAAAAGTATATAAAAAAATGTGTTTAACACTGTTTTGGTTACTACATGATTCCATATGTGTTATTTCATAGTTTTGATGTCGTCACTATTACTCTACAATGTAGAACATAGTAAAATAAAGAAAAACCCTGGAACTGTTCATAGAACAAAAATATAAACGCAACATGTAAAGTGTTGGTCCCATGTTTCATGAGCTGAAATAAAAGATCCCTGAAATGTTCTATACACACAAAAATATTATTTCCGTCAAATGTTTTACATACATTTGTTTACATCCTTATTAGTGAGCATTCTCCTTTGTAAGATAATCTGTTCACCTCACAGATGTGGCATATCAAGAAAAGTATTAAACAACATGATCATTACACAGATTCTGGGGACAATAAAAGGCCACTCCAAAATGTTTTGTCACACAACATAACGCCATAGATGTCTCACGTTTTGAGGAAGCGTGCAGTTGGCATGCTGACTGCAGGAATGTCCACCAGAGCTGTTGCCAGAGAATTTAATGTTAATTTCCCGGCAATATCCAGCAACTTTTCACAGCCATTGAAGAGGAGTGGGACAACATTCCACAGGCGACACTCGACAGCCTGATCAACTATGTGAAGATGTATCGCGCTGCATGAGATAAATGATGGTCACACTAGATACTGACTGGTTTTCTGATCCACGCCCCTACCTTTTATTTGAGGTACACTATATATTCAAAAGTATGTGGACACCCCTTTAGTGGATTTGGCTATTTCGATCACACAGCCATGCAATATCCATAGACAAATACAGCGCATTCGGAAAGTATTCAGACCACTTGACTTTTCCAAATTATTTTGTTACATTATTCTAAAATTTATCAAATTGTTATTTTTCCCAAATCAATCTTCACACAAAACCCATTATGAAAAAGCTAAAACAGGTTTTTAGAAATGTTAGGAAACGTATTAAAAATAAAAACAGATATGACATGACTGTAAGTATTCAGACCCTTTACTCAGTACTTTGTTGAAGAACGTTTGGCAGCGATTACAGCCTCGAGTCTTCTTGGGTATGATGCTTCAAGCTTGGCACACCTGTATTTGGGGAGTTTCTCCCATTCTTCTCTGCAGATACTCTCCAGCTCTGTCATATTGGATGGGGAGCGTCGCTGAACAGCTATTTTCAGGTCTCTCCAGAGACGTTAGATCGGGTTCAATTGCGGGCTCTGGCTGGGCCACTCAAGGACATTCAGAGACTTGTCCCGAAGCTAATCCTGCATTGCATTGGGTGTGTGCTTACGGTCGTTGTCCTGTTGGAAGGGGAACCTCAGCACCAGTCTGAGGTCCTGATAGCTCTTGAGCAGGTTTTCATCAATGATCTATCTGTACTTTGCTCCGTTCATCTTTGCCTCAATCAAGACTAGTCTCCCAGTCCCTGCTGCTGCAAAACATCCCCACAGCATGATGCTGCCACTACATTTACATTACATTACATTTAAGTCATTTAGCAGACGCTCTTATCCAGAGCGACTTACAAATTGGTGCATTCACCTTATGACATCCAGTGGAGCAGCCACTTTACAATAGTGCATCTAAATCTTTTAAGGGGGGGGTGAGAAGGATTACTTTATCCTATCCTAGGTATTCCTTAAAGAGGTGGGGTTTCAGGTGTCTCCGGAAGGTGGTGATTGACTCCGCTGTCCTGGCGTCGTGAGGGAGTTTGTTCCACCATTGGGGGGCCAGAGCAGCGAACAGTTTTGACTGGGCTGAGCGGGAACTGTACTTCCTCAGTGGTAGGGAGGCGAGCAGGCCAGAGGTGGATGAACGCAGTGCCCTTGTTTGGGTGTAGGGCCTGATCAGAGCCTGGAGGTACTGATGTGCCGTTCCCCCTCACAGCTCCGTAGGCAAGCACCATGGTCTTGTAGCGGATGCGAGCTTCAACTGGAAGCCAGTGGAGAGAGCGGAGGAGCGGGGTGACGTGAGAGAACTTGGGAAGGTTGAACACCAGACGGGCTGCGGCGTTCTGGATGAGTTGTAGGGGTTTAATGGCACAGGCAGGGAGCCCAGCCAACAGCGAGTTGCAGTAATCCAGACGGGAGATGACAAGTGCCTGGATTAGGACCTGCGCCGCTTCCTGTGTGAGGCAGGGTCGTACTCTGCGGATGTTGTAGAGCATGAACCTACAGGAACGGGCCACCGCCTTGATGTTAGTTGAGAACGACAGGGTGTTGTCCAGGATCACGCCAAGGTTCTTAGCGCTCTGGGAGGAGGACACAATGGAGTTGTCAACCGTGATGGCGAGATCATGGAACGGGCAGTCCTTCCCCGGGAGGAAGAGCAGCTCCGTCTTGCCGAGGTTCAGCTTGAGGTGGTGATCCGTCATCCACACTGATATGTCTGCCAGACATGCAGAGATGCGATTCGCCACCTGGTCATCAGAAGGGGGAAAGGAGAAGATTAATTGTGTGTCGTCTGCATAGCAATGATAGGAGAGACCATGTGAGGTTATGACAGAGCCAAGTGACTTGGTGTATAGCGAGAATAGGAGAGGGCCTAGAACAGAGCCCTGGGGAACACCAGTGGTGAGAGCACGTGGTGAGGAGACGGATTCTCGCCACGCCACCTGGTAGGAGCGACCTGTCAGGTAGGACGCAATCCAAGCGTGGGCCGCGCCGGAGATGCCCAACTCGGAGAGGGTGGAGAGGAGGATCTGATGGTTCACAGTATCGAAGGCAGCCGATAGGTCTAGAAGGATGAGAGCAGAGGAGAGAGAGTTAGCTTTAGCAGTGCGGAGCGCCTCCGTGATACAGAGAAGAGCAGTCTCAGTTGAATGACTAGTCTTGAAACCTGACTAATTTGGATCAAGAAGGTCATTCTGAGAGAGATAGCGGGAGAGCTGGCCAAGGACGGCACGTTCAAGGGTTTTGGAGAGAAAAGAAAGAAGGGATACTGGTCTGTAGTTGTTGACATCGGAGGGATCGAGTGTAGGTTTTTTCAGAAGGGGTGCAACTCTCGCTCTCTTGAAGACGGAAGGGACGTAGCCAGCGGTCAGGGATGAGTTGATGAGCGAGGTGAGGTAAGGGAGAAGGTCTCCGGAAATGGTCTGGAGAAGAGAGGAGGGGATAGGGTCAAGCGGGCAGGTTGTTGGGCGGCCGGCCGTCACAAGACGCGAGATTTTATCTGGAGAGAGAGGGGAGAAAGAGGTCAGAGCACAGGGTAGGGCAGTGTGAGCAGAACCAGCGGTGTCGTTTGACTTAGCAAACGAGGATCGGATGTCGTCGACCTTCTTTTCAAAATGGTTGACGAAGTCATCTGCAGAGAGGGAGGAGGGGGAGGGGGAGGGGGATTCAGGAGGGAGGAGAAGGTGGCAAAGAGCTTCCTAGGGTTAGAGGCAGATGCTTGGAATTTAGAGTGGTAGAAAGTGGCTTTAGCAGCAGCGACAGAAGAGGAAAATGTAGAGAGGAGGGAGTGAAAGGATGCCAGGTCCGCAGGGAGGCGAGTTTTCCTCCATTTCCGCTCGGCTGCCCGGAGCCCTGTTCTGTGAGCTCGCAATGAGTCGTCGAGCCACGGAGCGGGAGGGGAGGACCGAGCCGGCCTGGAGGATAGGGGACATAGAGAGTCAAAGGATGCAGAAAGGGAGGAGAGGAGGGTTGAGGAGGCAGAATCAGGAGATAGGTTGGAGAAGGTTTGAGCAGAGGGAAGAGATGATAGGATGGAAGAGGAGAGAGTAGCGGGGAGAGAGAGCGAAGGTTGGGACGGCGCGATACCATCCGAGTAGGGGCAGTGTGGGAAGTGTTGGATGAGAGCGAGAGGGAAAAGGATACAAGGTAGTGGTCGGAGACTTGGAGGGGAGTTGCAATGAGGTTAGTGGAAGAACAGCATCTAGTAAAGATGAGGTCGAGCATATTGCCTGCCTTGTGAGTAGGGGGAAGGTGAGAGGGAGAGGTCAAAAGAGGAGAGGAGTGGAAAGAAGGAGGCAGAGAGGAATGAGTCAAAGGTAGACGTGGGGAGGTTAAAGTCGCCCAGAACTGTGAGAGGTGAGCCGTCCTCAGGAAAGGAGCTTATCAAGGCATCAAGCTCATTGATGAACTCTCCGAGGGAACCTGGAGGGCGATAAATGATAAGGATGTTAAGCTTGAAAGGGCTGGTAACTGTGACAGCATGGAATTCAAAGGAGGCGATAGACAGATGGGTAAGGGGAGAAAGAGAGAATGACCACTTGGGAGAGATGAGGATCCCGGTCCCACCACCCCGCTGACCAGAAGCTCTCGGGGTGTGCGAGAACACGTGGGCGGACGAAGAGAGAGCAGTAGGAGTAGCAGTGTTATCTGTGGTGATCCATGTTTCCGTCAGTGCCAAGAAGTCGAGGGACTGGAGGGAGGCATAGGCTGAGATGAACTCTGCCTTGTTGGCCGCAGATCGGCAGTTCCAGAGGCTACCGGAGACCTGGAACTCCACGTGGGTCGTGCGCGCTGGGACCACCAGATTAGGGTGGCCGCGGCCACGCGGTGTGGAGCGTTTGTATGGTCTGTGCAGAGAGGAGAGAACAGGGATAGACAGACACATAGTTGACAGGCTACAGAAGAGGCTACGCTAATGCAAAGGAGATTGGAATGACAAGTGGACTACACGTCTCGAATGTTCAGAAAGTTGAGCTTACGTAGCAAGAATCTTATTGATGGTGCCCGGTTTCCTCCAGATGTGACGCTTGGCATTCAGGCCAATGAGTTCAATCTTGGTTTCATCAGACCAGAGAATCTTGTTTCTCATGGTCTGGGAGTCTTTATGTGTCTTTTGGCAAATTTCAAGAGGGCTGTCATGTGTCTTTTACTGTAGGAGTGGCTTCCATCTGGCCACTACCACAAAGGCCTGATTGTTGGAGTGCTGCAGAGATGGTTGTCCATCTGGAAGGTTCTCCCATTTCCACAGAGGAACTCTGGAGCTCTTTCAGAGTGACCATTAGGTTCCTGACAAAGGCCTTTCTCTCCCGATTGCTTAGTTTGGCCGGGCAGCCAGCTCTAGGAAGAGTCTTGGTGGTTCCAAACTTCTTCCATTTAAGAATAATGGAGGCCACTGTGTTCTTGGGGACCTTCAATGCTGCAAACATTTTTATGTTACCCTTCCCCAGACACTATCATGTCTCTGAGCTTTACGGACAATCCCTTCAGCCTCATGGCTTGGTTTTTGCTCTGACATGCACTTACAAATAATGTCCAATCAATTGAATTTACCACAGGTGGACTCCAATGAAGTTGTAGAAACATCTCAAGGATGATCAATGGAAACAGGACGCAACTGAGCTCAATTTCAAGACTCATAGCAAAGCGTCTGAATACTTATGTAAATAAGGTATTTCTGTCCTTTCTTTTTATACATTTGCAAAAATTTCTAAAAACCTGTTTTCACTTTGTCATTATGGGGTATTGTGTGTACATTGCTGCATTTGAAAAAAATATATTTCAGAATAAGGCTGTAATTTAACAAAATGTGGAAAAGGGGTCTGAATACTTTCAGAAGGCACTGTATTGGCAGTAGAATGGCCTTCTTAAAGAGCTCTTTTAAACGTGGCACTGTCATAGGATGCCAACTTTGCAAAAAGTCCGTTCGTCAAATGTCTGCCCTGCTATATCTGCCCCGGTCAACTGTAAGTGCTGTTATTGTGAAGTGGAAATGTCTAGGAGCAACAACAGCTCAGCCGCGAAAGTGGTGGACCACACAAGCTCACAGAACAGTATCGCCGAGTGCTAGAGTGAGTAGCACGTAAACATTTTCTGTCCTTGGTTGCAACACTCACTACCGAATTCCAAACTGTCTCTGGAAGCAATGTCAGCACAAGAACTGTTCGTTGGCAGCGTCATGAAATGGGTTTCCATGGCCGAGCAGCCGCACAAGGCTAAGATTAGCATGCATAATGCCAAGCGTTGGCTGGAGTGGTGTAAAGCTTGCCGCCATTGGACTCTGGAGAAGTGGAAACGCATTCTTTAGAGTGATGAATCAGTGGTTTTTGTGGATGCCAGGATAACACTACCTGCCCGAATGCATAGTGTCAACTGTAAAGTTTGGTGGAGGAGGAATAAAGGTCTGGGGATTTTTTCATGGATCAGGCTAGGCCCCTTAGTTCCAGTGAAGGGAAATCTTAACACTACAGCATACAATGACATTCTAGACAATTCTGTGCTTCCAACTTTGTGGCAACAGTTTGGGGAAAGCCCTTTGCCGTTTCAGCATGACAATGCCCCTGTGCACAAAGCGAGGTACATACAGAAATGGTTTGTCTAGATTGGTGTGGAAGAACTTGACTGGCCTGCACAGAGCCCTGACCTCAACCCCATAGAACATATTTAGGATGAATTGGAACGCCGACTGCGAGCCAGGCCTAATCTCCCAACATCAGTGCCCGACCTAACGCTCTTGTGTCTGAATGGAAGCAAGTCAAGCAGCTGTCCACAGATACTTTTGATCATGTAGTGTATCTGTGACCAACAGATCAATATCTGTATTCCCAGTCATGTGAAATCCATAGATTAGGGCCTAATGAATTTATTTCAACTGACTGATGTCCGTATATAAACTGTAACTCAGTACAATCATTTATATTTTTGTTCAGCATAGGTAACACTTTAATAATCACTGATTTAGAGTGGATGTTGTTCAGCCATGTGTATTTCATTTTTTGTCATACTGTGATGATGCTCAGAGATTATCATGTAGGGTGCCATTTCCCCTAAATAGGCTTACAAACTAGACTATTTTACATTACTAAAGACACTCGGACATACACTATTAAAATTCAGATTTTACGAGCCACACTGAAAACATGTTATTGAGTAGCCTATTTTGCAGCGTTTAATGCCTCTAATGTCTAGTTGATTAGGCTACATGTCGTCGCAATGATTTGAAACTGGGCACACCACATCATTTCAATGTGGATAATTGGGTGGTATTTGGTCAAAAAGACAGCTAGTGGTTAGATTAATTTCCAATGTGTTATCTCCATGTATTTAATCATCTTAAAAGCACAACCAAATTCCAATGGATTTTTTTGTTTAGTTGTCACCAAAATGTCTATCACTGAACTGTCAACCATTTAAAGTAAAGTTTTGGAATACATACAGAGTAATATTGTGATAACACAAAACATTTAGTCTATGTATTATCATTGTGCTTCATCTAATAGCAGAACCAAATGACCTGGATTGCAGTTGAGATTACATAAAAAGTACACGGTGCAAGTGATCAGTGGTTCGATGTTCTATGCAGATTATTACAGTAATTGTGAAGACCCCCACAGACCTGCAACAACCTATGCATGCTATCTATGATTACAGAAGAAGACATTTATAGTTACAGTTACTTTCAATGTGACCATGTGTCACTCATTTTAAGGACGAATGTTACATTCGTTTGTAAGATAGTGTCACTTCTACTCCCGCTCCTCCACTCCAGCGTTCGACGTCGCCGGTATACTAACCTCCGATCCTGGATCCATCATTACACACACCTGGCATCAATCATTCTGCGCATCTGCACGTCATCATGGAGTAGCCTGGACTCCTTTACCTCACTCATTACCTCTGGCACTCCCTTAGGTTCTTTCCCCAGGCAGTATTGTTTTCTGTTGTTCATGTCTAGATGCTACTCCTACATTGTATCGTTCCATGTTTCTTGTCATATTAAACTTACCACCTGCTTCTCGACTCCCAGTGTCAGATAGCCTTAACTTTAGGCTATTGACTGTATTACAAGTATTATTATAGAATTGATATTAAATTGTGTTTGGTTGACAACGCAACCACTGGTTTATTACATTCTTTAATTAAAAAATTTTAGTTGGAGACGTGAAACGAACATATAATTTGTTAACGACAAGTTAATGGTCTATTTATTGTATTTTAAAAGTGATATTGAATTGTGTTTGGTTGTCAGCATAACCAAATATCAAGATTTGAAGACGATATCATACCATTAGGAATTAGAATACCAGAATGGACATAACTTATTATGATGGGGTATAGGTCAGGTGATAGGTGGTTTTCCAATGCTGTGATAAGATATTCTGTAAAATAATGAATCTGAAGAATTTCTCTGCACTGTTTGTTAGCTAGCTAGTCAGCAAGTTTAAGAGGAATGAATCCATATATTGTTCTAATTAACTGCCAATATGACAACATTCCATTCAAACAATGCAGTCAATCTACAGCCATATATGTAATGGCTGAAATCAGTTAATGATAGGAGTTAGACCGGTTTTACATGCAACACGTACTGAGATTGTATCATATAATAGCACTCAGCTTTCCAAGAAAACAAGAATTGAGACATTTATGGTCTGTTTATATATTTAACTTCTTATGGCTGGGGGGCAGTATTGAGTAGCTTGGATGAATAAGGTGCCCAGAGTAAACTGCCTGCTACTCAGGCCCAGAAGCTAAGATATGCATATTATTAGTAGATTTGGATTTGGATAGATAAACACTCTGAAGTTTTTAAAACTGTTGGAATGATGTCTGTGAGTATAACATAACTCATATGGCAAGCAAAAACTTGAGAAAAAAATTGGTCCTATTGCACTTCCTAAGGCTTCCACTAGATGTCAACAGTCTTTAGAACCTTGTTTCAGGCTTCTACTGTGAAGGGGGAGCGAATAAGAGCTGTTTCAACCAGGTGTATGGCAGAATGCCATGAACTCAGTCTCGCGCGCGTTCACGTGAGAGTTAGCTGCGTTCCTTTTCCTTTCTAAAGACAAAGGAATTGTCCGGTTGGGATATTATTGAAGATTTATGATAAAAACATCCTAAAGATTGATTCTATACATCGTTAGACATGTTTCTATGAACTGTAATGGAACTGTCGTCTGAACTAAGTGCCTGTCCCTTGTGAATTTGGATTTGTGAACTAAATGCGTGAACAAAAAGGAGGTATTTGTACATAAATGGACTTTATCGAACAAAACAAACATTTATTGTGGAACAGGGATTCCTGGGAGTACATTCTGATGAAGATCATCAATGTTAAGTGACTATTTATAATGCTATTTCTGACTTCTGTTGACTCCACAACATGGTGGCTATCTTTTTGGCTGCTTTGTTGTCTAAAGGCTGTACTCAGATTATTGCATGGTTGGTTTGCTTTCTCCGTAAAGTTTTTAAAAAATCTGACACAGCGGTTGCATTAAGGAGAAGTTTATCTAAAGTTCCATGTATAGTCGTATCTTTATCAATGTTTATTATGAGTATTTCTGTAAATTGATGTGGCTCTCTGCAATATCACCGCATGTTTTAGAACTACTGAACGTAACGCGCCAAAGTAAACTCAGATTTTTTATATAAATATGAACTTTATCAAACAAAACATACATGTATGAGTGTCATCTGATGAAGATCATCAAAGGTTAGTGATTAATTTTATCTCTATTTCTGCTTTTTGTGACTCCTCTCTTTGGCTGGAAAAAATGGCTGTTTTTCTGTGGCTTGGTGGTGACCTAACAATCGTTTGTGGTGCTTTCGCTGTAAATCCTTTTTGAAATCAGACACTGTGGCTGGATTAACGAAAATGTTATCTTTAAAATGGTGTAAAATACTTGTATGCTTGAGGAATTTTAATTGTGAGATTTTTGTTGTTTTGAATTTGGCACCCTGCACTTTCACTGGCTGTTGCGGGGGGGTTCTGCTAGCGGAACCCCAGTCCTAGACATGTTAATTTATGAAGTCCAGTGTTCATTAACAATCTGAGGGAGGGTTCTCCTCACCCTGGCAGACAGACCAGCATTTCACACAGACACCTTTCATGGAATGGAATGTTATCTTATCACCAAGCCATCGCAAATCAGTTTCCAGCCCAAGCTTCAGAGGCTCCTCTCAGTTCAAACAGACACAGATGAGAGAACCATTCGATGCAAAGAGCCACAAAAATCATCATGTTGATACTGAGCACACTCCAATTGGTCAGTGTAGTGGAAATTAGAGGTCGACCGATTATGATTTTTCAACGCCGATACCGATTATTGGAGGACCAGAAATGCCGATACCGATTAATCTGACAATATATTTACTTATTTATTTGTAATAATGACAATTACAACAATAGTGAATGAACACTTATTTTAACTTAACACATCAATAAAATAAATTTAGCCTCAAATAAATAATGAAACATGTTCAATTTGGTTTAAATAATGCAAAAACAAAGTGTTGGAGAAGAAGTAAAAGTGCAATATGTGCCATGTAAGAAAGCTAACGTTTACGTTCCTTGCTCAGAACATGAGAACATATGAAAGCTGGTGGTTCCTTTCAACATGAGTCTTCAATATTCCCAGGTAAGTAGTTTTAGGTTGTAATTATAGGACTATTTACGTCTACACCATTTGTATTTCATTCAACTTTGACTATTGGATGTTCTTATTGGCACTTTAGTATTGCCTTTGTAACAGTATAGCTTCTGTCCCTCTCCTCGCTCCTCCTTGGGCTCGAACCAGGAACACAATGACAACAGCCACCCTCGAAGCAGCGTTACCCATGCAGAGCAAGGGGAACAACTACTAGAAGGCTCAGAGCGAGTGACTTTTGAGACGCTATTAGCGCGTGCTAACTAGCTAGCCATTTCACTTTGGTTACACCAGCCTCATCTCGGGAGTTGATAGGCTTGAAGTCATAAACAGCGCAATGCTTGACGCACAACGAAGAGCTGCTGGCAAAACGCACGAAAGTGCTGTTTGATTGAATGTTTACGCGCTTTCTTCTGCCTACCACCGCTCAGTCAGATACGTAGATACTTGTATGCTTGTATGCTCAGTCAGATTATATGCAACGCAGGACACACTAGATAATATCTAGTAATATCATCAACCATGTGTAGTTAACTAGTGATTATGATTGATTGTTTTTTATAAGATAAGTTTAATGCTAGCTAGCAATTTACCTGACCACACAATGGGTTGGAGCGAGCGGTTGCATCCGCACTTCGGTCCGCAGGTAGTATAACTTTTCATTACATTTCATTACATTTCATTATAGTACAACGGTTTGATTTGTCTAATCTTAGCAATTTCTTCTTAGCTAGCTACATAGCCGTCTTTGTATCAAAGATAATTGCGTAATTATCGTATTTCGTCGTCCTAACGTAGTCTACACTGCTATCTGCCCAGCAGCTAGCCAGCTAGCAAACGTCCACCGTCTACCGAATAGCAGCACTGTAGAAACTATCACACTCAACTGAACGACTTGATTAGTGTAGTGTTAGCTAGCTACATAGTTGTCTTTGCTGTCTTCGTATCCAAGATAATTGTGTAGTTTAGAGTGTGTAGTCTTAGAGTGATTATCTTAATTTACCGAGGTTAGCTAGCCAGCTATTTGTCGTCCTTAACGTAGGAGACACTGCTAGCTAGCCAACGGCTAGCCAACGTCTACCGAATAGAACTTCCGCACTCAACAACCCGGTCGCATTCCGCTTCGCTCCACAGGTAGTATCACATTTTCATTTCATTTCATTACAGTACAACGGTTTGATTTGTTTGATCGTAGCTAGCTACATAGCTAGCTACATAGCCGTCTTTGTATCAAAGATAATTGTGTAGTCTAGAGCGATTTTCTAGGTCAGCTAGCCAGCTATTGTCGTTCTTTTAACGCAACGTAACGTAATCAACACTGCTAGCTAGCCAGCTAGCCCCCGAATAGCAGCATTGTAGAAACTATGTAGAAACTATGTAGAAACTATTACACTCAACGGAACGACTTGATTAGTGTAGTGTCAACAACGCAGCCACTGCCAGCTAGCCTACAAAGTCAACAACGCAGCCACTGCCAGCTAGCCTACTTCAGCAGTACTGTACCAGCTAGCCTACTTCAGCAGTACTGTATCATTTTAATCATTTTAGTCAATAAGATTCTTGCTACGTAAGCTTAACTTTCTGAACATTCGAGACGTGTAGTCCACTTGTCATTCCAATCTCCTTTGCATTAGCGTAGCCTCTTCTGTAGCCTGTCAACTATGTGTCTGTCTATCCCTGTTCTCTCCTCTCTGCACAGACCATACAAACGCTCCACACCGCGTGGCCGCGGCCACCCTAATCTGGTGGTCCCAGCGCGCACGACCCACGTGGAGTTCCAGGTCTCCGGTAGCCTCTGGAACTGCCGATCTGCGGCCAACAAGGCAGAGTTCATCTCAGCCTATGCCTCCCTCCAGTCCCTCGACTTCTTGGCACTGACGGAAACATGGATCACCACAGATAACACTGCTAATCCTACTGCTCTCTCTTCGTCCGCCCACGTGTTCTCGCACACCCCGAGAGCTTCTGGTCAGCGGGGTGGTGGCACCGGGATCCTCATCTCTCCCAAGTGGTCATTCTCTCTTTCTCCCCTTACCCATCTGTCTATCGCCTCCTTTGAATTCCATGCAGTCACAGTTACCAGCCCTTTCAAGCTTAACATCCTTATCATTTATCGCCCTCCAGGTTCCCTCGGAGAGTTCATCAATGAGCTTGATGCCTTGATAAGCTCCTTTCCTGAGGACGGCTCACCTCTCACAGTTCTGGGCGACTTTAACCTCCCCACGTCTACCTTTGACTCATTCCTCTCTGCCTCCTTCTTTCCACTCCTCTCCTCTTTTGACCTCACCCTCTCACCTTCCCCCTACTCACAAGGCAGGCAATACGCTCGACCTCATCTTTACTAGATGCTGTTCTTCCACTAACCTCATTGCAACTCCCCTCCAAGTCTCCGACCACTACCTTGTATCCTTTTCCCTCTCGCTCTCATCCAACACTTCCCACACTGCCCCTACTCGGATGGTATCGCGCCGTCCCAACCTTCGCTCTCTCTCCCCGCTACTCTCTCCTCTTCCATCCTATCATCTCTTCCCTCTGCTCAAACCTTCTCCAACCTATCTCCTGATTCTGCCTCCTCAACCCTCCTCTCCTCCCTTTCTGCATCCTTTGACTCTCTATGTCCCCTATCCTCCAGGCCGGCTCGGTCCTCCCCTCCCGCTCCGTGGCTCGACGACTCATTGCGAGCTCACAGAACAGGGCTCCGGGCAGCCGAGCGGAAATGGAGGAAAACTCGCCTCCCTGCGGACCTGGCATCCTTTCACTCCCTCCTCTCTACATTTTCCTCTTCTGTCTCTGCTGCTAAAGCCACTTTCTACCACTCTAAATTCCAAGCATCTGCCTCTAACCCTAGGAAGCTCTTTGCCACCTTCTCCTCCCTCCTGAATCCTCCTCCCCCTCCCTCCCCCCTCCCTCTCTGCAGATGACTTCGTCAACCATTTTGAAAAGAAGGTCGACGACATCCGATCCTCGTTTGCTAAGTCAAACGACACCGCTGGTTCTGCTCACACTGCCCTACCCTGTGCTCTGACCTCTTTCTCCCCTCTCCCTCCAGATGAAATCTCGCGTCTTGTGACGGCCGGCCGCCCAACAACCTGCCCGCTTGACCCTATCCCCTCCTCTCTTCTCCAGACCATTTCCGGAGACCTTCTCCCTTACCTCACCTCGCTCATCAACTCATCCCTGACCGCTGGCTACGTCCCTTCCGTCTTCAAGAGAGCGAGAGTTGCACCCCTTCTGAAAAAACCTACACTCGATCCCTCCGATGTCAACAACTACAGACCAGTATCCCTTCTTTCTTTTCTCTCCAAAACTCTTGAACGTGCCGTCCTTGGCCAGCTCTCCCGCTATCTCTCTCAGAATGACCTTCTTGATCCAAATCAGTCAGGTTTCAAGACTAGTCATTCAACTGAGCCTGCTCTTCTCTGTATCACGGAGGCGCTCCGCACTGCTAAAGCTAACTCTCTCTCCTCTGCTCTCATCCTTCTAGACCTATCGGCTGCCTTCGATACTGTGAACCATCAGATCCTCCTCTCCACCCTCTCCGAGTTGGGCATCTCCGGCGCGGCCCACGCTTGGATTGCGTCCTACCTGACAGGTCGCTCCTACCAGGTGGCGTGGCGAGAATCTGTCTCCTCACCACGTGCTCTCACCACTGGTGTCCCCCAGGGCTCTGTTCTAGGCCCTCTCCTATTCTCGCTATACACCAAGTCACTTGGCTCTGTCATAACCTCACATGGTCTCTCCTATCATTGCTATGCAGACGACACACAATTAATCTTCTCCTTTCCCCCTTCTGATGACCAGGTGGCGAATCGCATCTCTGCATGTCTGGCAGACATATCAGTGTGGATGACGGATCACCACCTCAAGCTGAACCTCGGCAAGACGGAGCTGCTCTTCCTCCCGGGGAAGGACTGCCCGTTCCATGATCTCGCCATCACGGTTGACAACTCCATTGTGTCCTCCTCCCAGAGCGCTAAGAACCTTGGCGTGATCCTGGACAACACCCTGTCGTTCTCAACTAACATCAAGGCGGTGGCCCGTTCCTGTAGGTTCATGCTCTACAACATCCGCAGAGTACGACCCTGCCTCACACAGGAAGCGGCGCAGGTCCTAATCCAGGCACTTGTCATCTCCCGTCTGGATTACTGCAACTCGCTGTTGGCTGGGCTCCCTGCCTGTGCCATTAAACCCCTACAACTCATCCAGAACGCCGCAGCCCGTCTGGTGTTCAACCTTCCCAAGTTCTCTCACGTCACCCCGCTCCTCCGCTCTCTCCACTGGCTTCCAGTTGAAGCTCGCATCCGCTACAAGACCATGGTGCTTGCCTACGGAGCTGTGAGGGGAACGGCACCTCAGTACCTCCAGGCTCTGATCAGGCCCTACACCCAAACAAGGGCACTGCGTTCATCCACCTCTGGCCTGCTCGCCTCCCTACCACTGAGGAAGTACAGTTCCCGCTCAGCCCAGTCAAAACTGTTCGCTGCTCTGGCCCCCCAATGGTGGAACAGACTCCCTCACGACGCCAGGACAGCGGAGTCAATCACCACCTTCCGGAGACACCTGAAACCCCACCTCTTTAAGGAATACCTAGGATAGGATAAAGTAATCCTTCTCACCCCCACCCCCTTAAAATATTTAGATGCACTATTGTAAAGTGGCTGTTCCACTGGATGTCATAAGGTGAATGCACCAATTTGTAAGTCGCTCTGGATAAGAGCGTCTGCTAAATGACTTAAATGTTAAATCTTAAATGTTGGCTTACTGCATTCACATAACAGGCAGTCTCCTTGTGGAGTGTAGAGAGAGGCAAGTCGTTATTGTGTTGGACTATTAACTGTAAGGTTGCAAGTTTGGATCCCCCGAGCTGACAAGGTGAAAATCTGTCGTTCTGCCCCTGAACAAGGCAGTTAACCCACCGTTCCTAGGCCGTCATTGAAAATAAGAATGTGTTCTTAACTGACTTGCCTAGTTAAATAAAGGTATAAAAACTAAATAAATATATTTTTTAATCGGCGTCCAACAATAGCGATTTCCGATTGTTATGAAAACTTGAAAATCGGCCCTAATTAATCGGCCATTCCGATTAATCGGTCGACCTCTAATAGGTAGTCATTCAAAAATCATATTGAACACTACTATTGCACACAGAGTGAGGCCATACTTATAATGTGACTCATTACGCACATTTTACTGCTGAACTTATTTAGGCTTGCCATAACAAAGGAGTTGAATACATTTCAGATTTTCATTCATTTGTAAAAAATAAAAGAAATAATACCACTTTGACATTATGGGGTATTGTGTGTAGGCCAGTGGGGTATAGGCCAACCAAATCTTAATTGAATAAAACATGTATTCAGACTAACACAACAAAAAGTCAAGGGCTGTGAATACTTTCTCCAGGCACTGTATATGGGGATATTATATTCCACTAGTATGGGTGTCCTGACACAGAGGGTATTTGGTTTTAGCTATTCGGTTTGGTAGGTGGGGAACAGACGTGTATGGTAGGCTACGCATTTGGGCCGACTCAAGCCAAATCGGTTCTGCTACAATGTAATACTGAGCCAAAGAGTATTTTCTTAAAAACTATTTTATTATGTTTTGGTCACATGAATGCAGTCATCAATAATTACCCTCTGCACCTTTATTCAATAAATCCTGCACCTATTGGAATTTATCTTCCCTCCCCCATCTTGGCTGAGACACGGTACCCTCTGACAAAATCTTTCGTCAGATGTTTTAAGTGTAATTTTAGTCATCGTTGCAGCAGTGGATGCCAGTGGATGCCAAGGGAAGCCAGGCTTTCCCAAAACGTTGAACTTATTATTTATTTTAAACATTAAAATTGCTTTCGTCTCTTGTGTTTTATCATTTTCCGACAGCTCGCAAGTGTTTGAATGTATCTCACCCCAGAAAGCATCCGAGCGGGCAAAACACCGGCCCTTTGTCTCAGTATGTGTAACCCATGATTCTGATTCTGTCTGGACAAAGAAGGTACAGTATGACATTGTTACCGCTCGTAGTATTGAATTCAATAGTAAGTAAAGCCAGCGAGCATAAAAATATATAGAGTACCAGACAAAAGTTTGGACACACCTACTCACTCAAGGATATTTCTTTATTTTCACTATTTTCTACATCGTAGAATAATAATATTGAAGACATCAAAACTATGAAATAACACATATGGAATCATGTAGTAACCAAAAAACTGTTATACAAATCAAAATATATTTTAGATTCTTCGAAGTAGCCACCCTTTGCCTTGATGACAGCATTGCACACTGTTAGCATTATCTCAACCAGCTTCACCTGGAATGCTTTTTCCAACCGTCTCAAAGGAGTTCTCACATGTGCTGAGTACTTGTTGGCTGCTTTTCCTTCACTCTGCGGTCCAACTCATCCCAAACAATCTCAATTGGGTTGAGGTCGGGTAATTGTAGAGGCCAGGTCATCAATGCAGCACTCCATCACTCTCCTTCTTGGTCAAATAGCCCTTACCCAGCCTGGAGGTGTGATGGTTATTGTCCTGTTAAAAAATAAATGATAGTGGCACTAAGCGCAAACCAGATGGGATGGCGTATCGCTGCAGAATGCTGTGGTAGCCATGCTGGTTAAGTGTGCCTTGAATTCTAAATAAATCACAGACAGTGTCATAGGCAAAACACCCCCACACCATCACACTTCCTCCATGCTTGTCGGTGGGAACCACTCATGCAGAGATAATACGTTCACCTATTCTGTGTCTCAAATAACCATGGCGGTTAAAACCAAAAATCGCAAATTTGGACTCATCAGACCAAAACCCAGATTTCAACCAGTCTTATGTCCATTGCTCGTGTTTCTTGGCATAAGCAAGTCTCTTCATCTTATTGGTGTACTTTAGTAGTGGTCCTACAATTCGACCATGAAGGCCTGATTCACGCAGTCTCCCTCACTAGCTTTAAGCACCAGCTGTCAGAGCAGCTCACAGATTACTGCACCTGTACATAGCTCATCTATAATTTAGCCCAAACAACTACCCCTTCCCCTACTGTATTTATTTTTGCTCCTTTGCACCCCATTATTTGTACTTCTACTTTGCACATTCTTCCACTGCAAATCTACCATTCCAGTGTTTTACTTGCTATATTGTATTTACTTCGCCACCATGGCCTTTTTTTTTGCCTTTACCTCCCTTATCTCACCTCACTTGCTCACATCGTATATAGACTTATTTTTCTACTGTATTATTGACTGTATATTTGTTTTACTCCATGTGTAACTCTGTGTCGTTTTATGTGTCGAACTGCTTTGCTTTATCTTGGCCAGGTCGCAATTGTAAATGAGAACTTGTTCTCAACTTGCCTACCTGGTTAAATAAAGGTGAAATAAAAAATAAATACATTTCCCAGTTTTGATGTCTTCCCTGTTATTTTTCATTGTAGAAAGTTGTAAAAATAAAGAAAAACCCTGGAATGAGTATGTTTGTCCAAACTTTGGACTGGTACTGTAGGTCAACCTTACTGACTGAGTTATACCATTCAAGTGTCATCCCAGATTATACTTTTTGAAATAATGTATAATTTATGTGTACGTTGCCCATTACAACAACCTGAACCTCCTTGCCATCCAGGTGGGAGGATAAACCCACTTGAACACCACAGAGTACATGTACTATCTGCAAAAGTACAATGTAATTACTAGGTTTTATACCGGATTTATCTAGTTAAAATAAAGTGTATCTTGAAAGGTACTTACTTGCAATGAATGTGTACTTATAAAGGTACCTTACCATCCTAACAGCCTGGCCATTCATTTGAAAGCTTCTGGGAGAAGTAGTGCTTGCTAACAATAATGAACTAGCTGTTTACATTGAAAAGGAACTACTCGTAGGTGTGTTGACACAAGTAGATAACTAAGTCGCTAACATGCTGAGTGTGTCTCACGTAATACCATTTGATACCGTACGGATACCCTGAGAACAACGTTCAGGGAAGAGAAGACCATGGAGCCCAGCTAGCTAGCCATGTGCAAGATGTAGGTAGCTAGCTGGCTAACGTTATCTCTCATAGCATGGAAAGTATATTCTGTATATGTTAATTAACTAAGTTAGCTAGCTACCTAAATAAATATGTCTAAAAGCTAGCTAGCTAGGCTCCATGGTCTTCTCTTCCCTGAACCGTGTATCCGTACGGTATCAAACGTGAGACACACCCAGCATGTTAACGTTAGCTACTTGGTTATCTACTTGTCAACACACCTATGAGTAGTTCCTTTTCAATATAAACAGCTAGTTCATTATTGATAGCAAGGACCATTTCCCACAAGGCCATTTCCAACAAGCCCTACCAAAAACAGCAGCTAACTTTTGCTAGCTATGATTTAGGTAGTTGGCTAGCTAGCCAACACTAGGCTAGCTACCTGGTAAACGCTAGGTAGCTAACTACCTATGCTACATGTACCAGCCCACTTTTTTTAATCCAAAAAGCTCAACAAATTGCATGGAAAACCTACCTTATCTCTATTGTGTGGACGTTTTGTCTCCCTTACAACACAACACACTATGTTTCTTTCGCGGAAATGTCTTATGTCTGGATTTTGCACACAACCTTATTCTTGATCCCGGTTCTTTGCGCACTATCACTATGAGTCGGTGTTAACACAAATTGTGGGCACATTTGAGGTCCCCATTATTTTGAGTGTTTTGCTTAGATAGGCATATCTTAATGTGATGCTTAATTCTTAGGATAAATAAGTGCACCAATGGATCCCATCCAAATGTGAGAATGTTAATTTATACATTTATAAACCAATATTCAACCAAGTTTATAGGCTCAAAATGATGTTAACCCCTGTTTTTGCCCTTGCTCTTATAATTTATTTTTATTTATTTATCCATTATTTTACCAGGTAAATTGACTGAGAACACATTCTCATTTGCAGCAACAACCTGGGGAATAGTTACAGGAGAGAGGAGGGGATGAATGAGCCAATTGTAAACTGGGGATTATTAGGTGACCGTGATGGTTTGTGGGCCAGATTGGGAATTTAGCCAGGACACCGGGGTTAACACCCCTACTCTTACGATAAGTGCCATGGGATCTTTAATGACCTCAGAGAGTCAGGACACCCGTTTAACGTCCCATCCGAAAGACGGCACCATACACAGGGCAGTGTCCCCAATCCCTGCCCTGGGGTATTGGGATATTTTTTTAGACCAGAGGAAAGAGTGCCTCCTACTGGCCCTCCAACACCACTTCCAGCAGCATCTGGTCTCCCATCCAAGACCAACCCTGCTTAGCTTCAGAAGCAAGCCAGCAGTGGTATGCAGGGTGGTATGCTGCTGGCATATAAGCTTCCATGCATTTCAAACAAAAGCTGAACCTGGAAATCAGACTCCAGAGCCCTTTATAGGAGAATTGTGTCAATGAAGTGGTTTGTTTAAAATTGTCTTACAATTATAACATTACTTTGGCAGGCTGAAAAAAAATAGCTTTCAGATTGCTATTGGAAATTTGAACACATTTGTAATGGGCATGGTAACAAGCAATTTGTTGTTACACCTCTGTAATTACAGACTGCAATTACCACATGTTGTTAGTGCAATGTAACTATGTATTATTACAATTCATTACAATACTTGTTACAGTATAATTACATATGTAATAACACTGTAATAAGGACCACCTTATAATATGTGTTTTTTTTCTGCCTTGGCTTCTACAGTGATTTTACCAACGCACTGCTACTGCATCGCTGTAAATGTCTGAAATGGGACGTAAGCGTTAGATAAATGGTACCGTCCAACTTCATCATTGGAATTATAGTAGCCTGGTGCTATTTCTGTTTGCTCTGCACAATCACTAGAGAGCGCTGTCCCAGATGATTCCACTGTGAATCAAGGTTGCTGCTGTTCCCGGGTTTTATATTCTCACATCTCTACAATACTTCACAGTGAACATAATCCAGTAGTTTTGTATGCCGATATATTTTTCTGGCCGATGTTAGTTTTAGTTTTGGGGACAATTTTCATAATAGGGATATAATTCCTACCCTTTTTATTTGTGTATGTTTGTGTAATAGCCTAATATCAACCTATTTTAACCAATTAGTTTCTAAATCAAACGGAACATAGTGTCTACTTAAACACAGCGTTGTTTATGTTATATTTATCAGACCCCCAAATAAAAATGTAAAAGCTACTTTAGGGTCAAATTTAGAATGTGCAAAAGTGGCATAAGTGGCCAATGGGCTTCATCCGTGTCAACGCGAAGTGGCAGTGCTCTGTATTTTTCTTCTTGTGGCACGTAGACTGTCACTGCCAACCCTCTCCATACATTGTCCTCATCGTACTTTGGTTTCACCGGCGGGTGCGTGCCGGAATAAGGAGTTTAGATAACGCCGTGGCTCTTTCCCGAGCTGTCTTTTCGTTCTACATCACCGGTTACCTCAGACGGAAAAATTATTGGCAGTGGGATTTGTATCGCATATCCCTTTCATATAACCGTTTGATTATGAGGACAATATCAGATGTTACATTAACTGAAAACATTGTTATTATTTTTAATCTAAGAGTTAGGATTAAATCCAAATGAAAATCAAATACAACAAATGTAGAAAAATGTGGTTCTTTAAATATAGGTTTAGGCTATTTGATCACATCTAGGCTAATTATTTAGCCTTTCCATTCAATTAAACCATTCCCAAAAGTAGGCCTAGCCTTTATATTATTTGCTTGGTTGATAGCCATGATTGTTTAGGATATTTTCCCTTTTAATGAAAGGTTATTCAATTGCTCTCAATTGATGGTCATTTATGATATATGTTTAATGAGTAGGTTTTTGTGAGATTAATAACAAATTCATATCAAAAAGGGATTATTTATTTTCATTGTGAAAACCACAGACCTCACAGGTGACACTTTCACTTTTTTCACCGTTTCCTGTAAACAGGCTCAGAGAGGACCCTTGACATATTTGCTGCTTGATACAAATCTGTCACTTCAGAAAGAACATATGAGGACTGGAAGATGTGGCGTGCATAAGGATCTAAATAAAGGAAAGTTCTTTATTATTATGTAACATTTGAATTTCTTATAATTTGATTCCATTTTATTTTAACATGCACACTTTCGTAGAATTAGAAGAGAGATTTTTCAATAGCAGGCAATTCAATTTGACATGTGAAGAGTTCTCAACAAAGAAAACGACCAATAAGGAGCGTGCATGGTATGCATGGACGCTTAGAGCACGTGCGGACTGATATGACTCTGACAAGAATTGTCTAATTAAAGGTTGCTAAATTCTAATAATTCTAATGGTGCACCTCATTTCAGTGTATGTAACACAACAAGCAAGTATAGTGGAGAGAATCATTGCACAATCTAAACCGCTTTGAAATATATTTTCCATAACAACAAGTATTGTAAGCTATTTTCTGGCTGGTGTACAAAACCGAAAGTAACAAAAGCAAAAACGAAAGTTAAGAACGGGAAGCATAGAAATAGCCAACATAGAACAGATCTACCGCTTCTTAGACTTGCTTTCAATCAGTATGACAGACCTATAACTTACATTTCTATATGAATTTGGTTGGGTTGCCCAAAAAGTTACATGTTGGAGCTTTAAATGCATGAGGTTTGTTGTTGTAACTTGGCAAAGGGTATTACATTTACATTTAAGTCATTTAGCAGACGCTCTTATCCAGAATTTCTTGCATACAATGTAGGCCCGAGGAATGTGTAAAGTAACAAAATACCCCCAAAAAGTTTTAAATATAAGTGAGTTTCACCCCCCCAAAAAAAAAAAATCGTGATTGATAGGCTGACCAATACGTAAAATATGTTAATTGTGTAAATAGTTCTCTAAGAAAACAAATGGTCCAAACATGATGTCTCTAGCTTAATCCGATCAAAAGTTATAGGAGTTTTTACCCTTGTAGGATGGCCACAGGGTGACAAAATCAATAGAGACAGAAAATAATATGGTAAAAAGTCAGGAAAATTGCATCACTTCAGCTGTGCAAGAATGAAGGCTACTGGCTAACTGACAGGTTCACTTTCCTGTTGAACTCATCATCTTTAATCTCGAATCCGCAGGACATTAAACAATATAGAGGCAATATGGATATCGATTTGGAGACATGACATGAAGTATTTTCATATTTTAGTATACGTTTTTCGTATTCATTCCAAATTCTTGTTATTTTTCTCACAAAAACAAGCGTATCTCTGTGAAATGTCAACGAAGCACTGAGCATATACAAGCTTTTCATTTTCAAAGCCTTTTACATTTAATTCAGATCTTGTCATGCTAATTTTGTTTTTTGCGATGCGCGTAAATAACTTTGAAGAAGCAAGCACAAAATGTAAAATCCTCAAAAGTTGTTACAGAAACCACTGCTGTATCAACAGAGCTTGGTGCTTATTATCAGATGCATTAGGTTACGAAATCCGAATTGTTGGATATAATGCTAATGATATGTTAGAGAAAGACCCCACTGAATGATTATTGGTAAAAATGCATTTTATAACTTAAGGAAGTGACATTTCATCACCAAAACGTGTTTTCACCCACTCTGTGTGGATATCTCCCAATTACTTTAATATATTTTGGGAAGAAACTGTTGATTTCCAGTCCTTCAGGCAAAATTTCAACAAACTATAAAATGTTCATAAAACATCGTTGCATATAGGCTAATTGCTTTTATCCAGAATATTAGCAAACATTGCGCATGAATATCCTAACAATTTAGCGAATTCAATGTCATCATCTGCCTGTAGAATAGCCTAAATCCTTGTCAGAATATACGGAATAGGCTACCCAAAGTCCGTGCAAATGTGCAATGGATTTAAAATGGTTATGTCAAATATGGTAGCATATGTCTAATTTAATTAAATCCGTGAGTTTAACCAATGGGCATGGAAAGGGTTGTAGCTTATTACATGGATCCCCCAAAAGCTCCTCCCCTGACGCTTGCCATGAGTTGGGTGTTTAAAGAAGGCGATCATATAAGAGCCCTTGAACAATTCTTGAGCAGATCATAATCGTATAGTGTGCGTAAATCCGTAGGTGCAACTGAGAAGGCCAACGTTGGTTAGCAGAGGAGAACAGGGACGGCCACAGAGGACTCCTACCAGGGCGCAGTGGTGTAGCGTCTTGGTGGTTGCGATTGTAGGCTATTTTTGGATCCTTTCTGTAGTGTTTGCTATTTCAAAAATAATGCAGCTAGAGAATATTCTTCCCAGCGCATCAACCATCAACTTACCCAAGACGTTTTACAACCTCACATCATCAGATAGTGCAAATAATAGCCCGGGGCCATCGCAGATCGAATATCAAGTTGACCGGACAGAATCCGAACCAAGGAACTGTCCTAATAAATATTTGAGCGGAGTGGGGAACGCCATGATGGGTGAGGGAGAGGGCGACGCCTTCACTGGGACTAAAGCTACCCCAGACGGAAGAAAAGGCTCACCGATGGTCGGTGAGGATGACCTGTCCACTGGCCGGCGGTACAACATAGATGAACTTGGCTCTGACAGATATTTCATCTCGTCCTCTCAGACGAGCTCCGATATGGCAAACCCGTGTTCCCTCTTTCCATACGCAGGACAAACGGGACAGTGTACAGCGGGTCAAATGGATCCAGATATTCCTCCCTTCATTACGGATCGGTCTTGCCACCGACGGGGTTTTCGTCCTCGGTGTGCACTAGCCGGAGTCAGTTTGGCAGCAGCTACCAGTTCGGCCAGGGTCCAGGATGCCTGTACCCCTCCTATCCGGGAACGGGTTCATGTATTGGTTCCATGGCTCTCCCGGGGTCCACACCGGGAGCGAGGGCTCAAGTTTATCTCTGCAACCGTCCCCTGTGGCTCAAGTTTCACCGATTCCAGACCGAGATGATCATCACGAAACAGGGCAGGTGAGCAGAGGCATTGAAAACAAAATAGCTTAAACTTCATGACTACTGTTCAAACTTAAACGTCAAACGGCATCAAGATTCTGGTCTAATGCTTCTAAAAATGTTAGGCATAACCGTGTTCATTGAGCTCTCAACTAGCGTTGCACCTCACAGATTAGGGTGTCTTTGGGGGGATCATTTGTACTGTGAGGTATCAGTGGTTTATTACCACCATGTTCTGAATTTGGTGGGACACTACACTTTAAAATTCATGTTTTGATTATGGTTAGACTAATAAATATCCGACCTTCTCTGATGTTGCAATAGTTGTTTATATTTTGTTGTCATATTTTAATATTATTTACTTGTTTATTTATAAATAATAATTTAGGTTATACAAAGTTTTAAAGCCTTTTTATTTTATTTTTATGTGAGGAAAATAAAGTGGCAAGTATTAATTAGTGCATGCCATGACCTAACCTTACGAATCTTCAGAAATGCATTGAACCCCTCTTGTAATTTTTGTTTTGAGTGCACCCTTGACATTTTATTTGCAATAATTGTGCCATCAAATGTGTTCTTTTCTTTCAGGCGGATGTTTCCATTTCTCAGTTTCAACATCACTGGACTGAACTTGACCGCGCATTATAACGTGTTTGTTGAGGTTGTGTTGGCCGATCCAAATCACTGGCGATTTCAAGGAGGAAAGTGGGTTACTTGTGGGAAAGCAGACAACAACATGCAAGGTGTGACTAATATTAAATGCACCTTTAATGTACATATTTAGAGGCATATTTCGAAACTAAATAAGGCCTCTAGCCATATAGTCTACAGAAGCAGCACATCTACACTAACGGGGATTAAATTAAATTTAGATCGGGAACGTTTCGTTAGATATTTCCCTGCAATTTTACACCCAATCAACTGGCTATTTATGCTGTGTTCTTTGTTTTTGTTGGTTTATTAACCCCATTTGAAAAGAAAAATACAACCATTCAAACATTGTTAGATGATGGCATTCATATCAAGAGCACAACCTTACAACATGAACTCGTCCGTAATGTGCTTGGCCTGTTTTCAGGTTTCACGGAAAACAGATTCAATTATAATTCATTATCAGTAATGTGTAATTTTTTACATTTATTTTCATATAATGTAAAATCGCCTGCCAATGTTTTAATAATATTTGAATTGTAAACTTCAATCTTCCATTTGCATGTTTTTTGCAATTGAATCATTTTTAAATGTTATCCTAATAGCTCCACAGTTTCACATCTGATTGCTTTTAACGTTGAAATCCTGAGCACAGGATTCAATAATAGTTTGACTGCAAGTTACTTGGTAAATTGACACATTTGCTGTTGTTGTTTTTTAAATGTAAGAGAAGTTCAAGTTCAAGAAATGGAAAATATCTGTGCTATTCTTTCAATGTGTGTTTTGCATTTGTGCTGCATTGTACTTCATATGTTTATGTTTTATGTCCCACATCATTTACAGGTAACAAGATGTATGTTCATCCTGAATCCCCAAACACTGGCGCTCACTGGATGAGGCAAGAGATCTCCTTCGGCAAACTGAAGCTGACCAATAACAAAGGGGCAAACAACAATAACACACAGGTGAGGCCTACACCATCATTTAGCATTTTTTAATTACGACTCAATTGACTTGGGCTACTTTTAAAAAGCTGTCTTTGGTATTCTAGTAGGCATAAGAGATCACAAATGAGTCCAAAACCATCGTTTTCTTTTATTTTGAGAGTGCTATTGACAAGAGTCTCCAAAATGTAATTGGTGATGTGACAAATAACCAACCACAGAAACTGTTTCGAAAGCATTCCGCGAGAACCCCAAGCTCTAACTTTGAATTCACACTTTTTTTCTTGTAGATGATTGTCTTGCAGTCTCTTCATAAATACCAGCCTCGGCTCCACATCGTGGAGGTCACAGAAGAGGGAGTGGAGGACGTAGGCAGTGAGGCTAAGACGCAGACTTTTACCTTCCCGGAGAACCAGTTCATCGCAGTCACTGCCTACCAGAATACAGACGTAAGATACCCACTACTATCATCTTATCTACATAAGAAACATCTTATCTGCTTAAGATTTTTCTTAAGTTTCTATATTGACTGTGTCTATAAAATGTGTTTTTGTCAACACTGCCGACCATGGCTTGAACATGTATCTTCTCTCCTTTCCAGATCACACAACTTAAAATCGACCACAACCCCTTTGCTAAAGGCTTCAGAGACAACTATGACTCGTAAGTGACAATGACTTGCATGCTATTTTGCATGCGGTTTTGTCGCCATTTTTTTACTGCTCTGCTACTTTTAGTCTGTCAAGTGTGAACTTGTTTTTCTCTTGCAAATTACTCATCCTTGGACCTTTGTCTCTCTCTTCCACAGGATGTATACAGCCCCAGAGGGTGACAGACTGACTCCCTCTCCGACAGCCTCCCCTCGCTCTCACCAGATTGTGCCGGGTGCCCGCTATGCCATGCAGCCCTTCTTCCAGGACCAGTTTGTCAACAACCTGCCCCAGAACCGCTTCTACACCGGGGAGCGGGCTGTGCCCCAGACCAACAGTCTTCTCTCCCCCCAGGCCGAAGACGTCGGGGCCAGCTCGGCTCAGCGCTGGTTTGTCACCCCAGTCCAGCAGTCAGGCTCCAACAAGCTGGACCTGTCCTACGACCAGGACTACTCAGCCAGCAGTTTGCTGTCCTACGGCATTAAGCCCCTGCCCCTCCAAACCTCCCACGCCCTCAGCTACTACCCCGACTCGGCTTTCGCCTCAATGGCGGCCAGCTGGGGCACCAGAAGCACTTACCAGAGAAAGATGACCACAGGCCTGCCCTGGTCCCCTCGGCCCAGCCCCCCAGCCTTCACAGACGACCAACTGGCTGCTAGCAAAGACAAGCTGCCCGAGGAGAGCACCGCAGCCTCCACCTGGATCGAGCCCTCCCACTCGCTGAAATCTGTGGACTCTAACGATTCGGGCGTGTACTCCATGGTCTGCAAGAGACGCCGGATGTCACCTGGTGGGTCGAGCACAGAGAACTCGCCCACCATCAAGTGTGAGGACTTGACCACAGCGGAAGAGTTCAACAAAGACAACCCCAAAGGCATGGGCTACTATGCCTTCTACACAAGCCCCTAAAAAAGACTGTATTTATTCAAATCGTATAATTTGTTGTTTTTAATTCAGTGCTCCCCTTTACCTTTTAAACACCCTTTATTAACTTTTATCTAAAGGTGCCAAAGCTTCTTGCTCCCAAGCAAGCTGCACAAGCTCACCCCACAACCCCATACCTGAAAACACACATGCATTGTGACAAATTGTTGTTTTTAAAACATGTCCCCAGGTAATTTTATTTTTTACAAATGTGATTTTATTTAAGGTAATTTCGTTGTACAGTATTTGTGCACTTTAGTATGTGATGTATCTTGTACAAATTGTCTTCATGGAGGTGTTATGAAATGGGTAATAAAAACAATCTTTCATAAACAATCGTCCCACTTTGCAAATTGAGTCTTGAAATGACGTTGCCACAAGCAGCAGCGCATATATTTAGATGCAAGACTTCGCTCTCTTACATTCACACATTGTACATACGCAGATACAAAGGTTCACTACATGCTGCTCACAGTGTGGTAGCCAGGGTACGAAAACAGCAAAGAAGTTGAGCCTCACTCTTCTACACTCTTTTTTGTGGAAATAAATAAAAGTTTATTTGTCGCCTACACAGTTTAGCAGATGTTATAGCAACGGGTGCAGCAAAATGATTATGTTACTAGCTCCTAACAATGCTGCATAAAGTCAAACTGCACTAATAATCCCCCCCCCCCAAAATGTTTATAAGACGTTTTGGAACTAATCCAATTTAACAACCCAAATAGCACTGTAACAGTAATCCAAATGCAATCTATGTGTATATACACCATAAGAATTTAAACAAGATATAGTAAGAATGATGTGTGCATCAATAGATCTATTAGTGAGCTATGTAAAGAATATCATATAAATGAATATGCGGTGTGTATAAACAGCAAATAAAATGCAATGTATAGTAGTAATATTAGAATGAGCTATGTCGAGAATACAGTGTTTAAATAGACAGTACAAAACCCCATTGCGAAATGGATAGAATTGCAGGAAATTATCTTATGAACCAGAGTCCGGGAATATACTGTGTACAAAACATTAGGAACACCTTCCTAATATTTGAGTTGCACCCTCTTTTGCCCTCAAGAACAATCTCAATTCGTTGGGGCATGGACTCTACAGTGCCTTCGGAAAGTATTCAGACCCCTTCCAAACTTCTCTCATTTAAGAATGGCTTGATTTGGAAAGTCTCACACCTGTCTACATAGAGCAAAAACCATGTCCAGTCAATGGAAGTTACCACAGGTGCACACGAATCAAGTTGTAGAAGCATCTCAAATGATGATTAATGGAAACTGGATGCATCTGAGCTCAATTTAGAGTTTCATAGCAAAGGGTCTGAATACTTATGTAAATAAGGTATTTCTGTTTTTGAGTTTTAATACATTTGCAAAAAATCTCCAAAAACCTTTTTTTGCTTTGTCATTATGGGGCATTGTGTGTAGATTGCTGAGGATTTATTTTTTTAAAGTAAAATATTTTTAGATTAAGGCTGTAACGTAACAAAATGGAGTTTGAGTTGAGTTTGAAAAATACAGCAGCGTTGCAGTTCTTGACACACTCAAACTGGTGTGCCTGGCACCTACTACCTACCATATCCCGTTCAAAGGCACTGACATCTTTCGTCTTGCCCATTCACCCTTTGAACGGCACACATACACAATCCATGTCTCATTTATTTCAAGACTTAAAAATCCTTCTTTAACCTGTCTCCTCCCCTTCATATACACAGATTGAAGTGGATTTAACAAGTAACATGGGTTCACCTGGTCAGTTTATGTCGTGGAAAGAGTGGGTGTTCTGTACACTCAGTGTATACAGTGCATTCGGAAATTAATCAGACCCTTTGACTTTTTCCACATTTTGTTACGTTACAGCCTTATTCTAGAACTGATTAAATTGTTTATTTTTCTCATCAGTCTACACATAATACCCCATAGTGACAAATCCAAAATATATTTTATGAAAGTTTTTTATTTTTATTTTACCTTTATTTAACCAGGCAAGTCAGTTAAGAACACATTCTTATTTTCAATGACGGCCTGGGAACAGTGGGTTAACTGCCTGTTCAGGGGCTAGTATTCAGACTCTTTACTCAGTACGTTGTTGAAGCACCTTTGGTAGTGATTACAGCCTCAAGTCTTCTTGGGTATGACGCTACAAGCTTGGCATAGGTGTATTTGGAGAGTTTCTCCCATTCCTCTCTGCAGATCCTCTCAAGCTCTGTCAGGTTGGATGGGGAGCGTTGCTGTACAGCTATTTTCAGGTCTCGACAGAGATGTTTGATCGGGTTCAAGTTCGATCTCTGGCTGGGCCACTCAAGGACATTCAGAGGCTTGCCCCAAAGCCCCTCCTGTGTTGTCTTGGCTGTGTGCTTAGGGTTATTGTCCTGTTGGAAGGTGAACCTTCTCCCCAGTCTAAGGTCATGAGTGCTCTGGAGCATGTTTTCATCAAGTATCTCACTGTACTTTGCTCCTTTCATCTTTGCCTCAATCGTGACTAGTCTCCCGCAGCATGATGTTGAAACCAACGTGCCCCACCATAATGATGATGATGTTGCCAGGTTTCTTCCAGATGTGATGCTTGGCATCAAATAGTTAAATCCGGGCAGCCAGCTCTAGGAAGAGTCTTGGAGGTTCCAAACTTCTTCCATTTAAGAATGATGGAGGCCACTGTGTTCTTGGGGACCTTCAATGCTGCAGATATGTTTTGGTACCCTTCCCCAGATCTGTGCCTCAACACGATCCTGCCTCGGAGCTCTACGGAAAATTCCTTTGACCTCATGGATTGGTTTTGCTCTGACATGGACTGTCAACCGTGGGACCTTATAAAGACATTTGAATTTACCACAGGTGGATGGACTCAAGTTGTAGAAACATCTCAAGGAGGATCAATGGAAATAGCATGCATCTGAGCTCAATTTCGAGTCTCATAGCAAAGGGTCTGAATACTTATCTAAATAAGGTATTTCTGTTATTTATAAAAAATTTAAAAAATTGCTGAAGGAAAAAAACATTTATTAAAAATAAGGCTGTAACGTTACAAAATGTGGAAAAAGTAAAGGGTTTTGAATACATTCCGAAGGCACTGAATGTATTGACTGTGAATGGTATATAGACAGTATGGACAGTATGTGAATTATTGCTGAGCGATTAGTGCTTTTAGAAGTCGGTTCGGTTTCAGTTTGATTAGAAAAAAATGGTTATGGTTTTTGATTTTGTTTCGATAAAAAAAAATACTTTCAATACACTATGCATTATGTGGGTTAAATGCTGTAACAACACAGATTAAAACTATTAATACTAAGTAATATTAAGTCCCGTGATGGTGGCGACTACCCATTACTGCTTGTTACTTATTAACCATAATGTATTACTTTTATAAAATATTTCAGTTGTGTATATTCTCTGTTTTAGGCCTATTTGATGACTTTATTATTTCATTCAAAGTCATCATCTCATCTCTATAGAACTGCTGCCTATGCTGTCTGACAAACAACTATTTTAGTAGTTCTTCAAAGTAAATAAGGCATATTTTGATACATAACATCAGTGGCGACCCGTCATTCAGGGCAGGTAGAACAGAGCCCAACCTGTTTTGAGCCCCACATTTTGGTTCCAAAATTGCAAAGAAAACAAGGCTCAAGTTTTTGTGATGGACCTCATTCATCTACAAAGAACACGACCACATCCATATTATAGATAATCATTTACTGATAATTATTGTTATTAATATTAGCCCATTATTACTACAATCGGTGAGTTCATTCAATGCGACATGACATGTATGGTGGTGGTTGTGTAAGGCCTGGGTGTCAGCATCGCAATAGTTCACCACCATCAAACAACATACAAATCCAACAAAAACCAGACTGATAACTGTAGTATAATACGACTGTTCACTTCTGTCAAGAAGTCATTACAGGATATTGTTAGGCCTACAAGTATGATAGCTAATTTAAGCATATAACTGGACTCAGGGCCGGCCCTAGGCAAAAGCCACATAAGCGGAAGCTTAGGGCCCCCGGCTGCTATGGGGCCCCAAGCCCCCCCAAAAAAGGAACTCAGTCGGGTCTCAGCTTACTGTTGAGAGTTGGAATGGTAGAATCGAAGAGAGAGGGACAACTGGGCCCAAAATCTGTCTTCTCCAGCAGGTGGCATTTCTTTTGTTTTTTTATCGCTCACCAAGCGAAGAGTCTTTATATGGAGGTCAATGAGAAAGTCAAATTTTGTTAACAAAAAATGTAATGGCTTATTTGCAAATATATGTTTTGTAATGATTAGGTTGTTACAAGTGTATTGATATAAGTAGGACGTGACATCCCGGCAACTTTGAGAAAAAACATTATATCGGAGTTGTGCATGGTCGTAGTTACAACAGCCCAAATGTTCTAAACCCCATCTATTTCTACAATTGATGCCTTAAAATGTGATTTTAAACCTAAACCTAACCTTAACTACACTGAAAACATTGTGCTTAACCCTAACCTTAAACTACAATCAAAAGTTTTACAATATAGCCAATATTGACATTGTGGCTGTGATAACTAGTGGAAACCGCTGTTGTTCACACGTATCTGCCCTCTCATTGGCTCAACATTTTCTTTTCTTTTCATTGTTTGAGCAGCCACTAGAGTATCTTTTCAATATAATGGATAATCTATGATAGAATGCACAAGGTGCAATTTCAAAATTAGGTTGTGTATCAGCAGTTTTCCTCTTGTTATGTCAGTCACTGACAGTCACTCAATTAGCCCATGTCAAGCTATTTTTTTTAGATTGGTAAGTTGGTCTATCCAGCTATGCAAACTTGTACAACTCATGGCTGAATTACCAACCGGGTACGAAGGCCACGTGCCCAGGGGCTGTGACCTCCAGGAAATCCCTATTGATTTTGTTAGTCACTCTTACTCAGATATAATATTAACATGGCATAAGTAATGGGAACATATTTGAAATGTCTCTGCTCCATGGTGAAATGTGCAGAATTGCAGGTAACTTGCTTTAAAACCACAACATTTTCTCTATGCCCAATGGCAAAACATGAGGAATTGCAGGAAATTAACTTTAAAAAGTCAAAGTGTTCTCTCCACCGTCAAGAGGGGAACCACTAAAATGTATTGTCCGCGAGGTGGTGGCCCTCCAACCAAATCTTGCTTAGGGCCCCCAAAAGGCTAAGGCCGGCCCTGATTGGACTTAAAAGTCTATTTGGAAAAGATGGTGTTCTATTGTTAACATCTCAGCCACCTTTGGACAGCAACTCTGCTTCTTTCCTCATTATACTAACCTTCATATAAATTCACCATTAAACTGGTGTAAATCAGTGTAGATAATGAATAATATATGCCTTTTTGCAGAAATGTATACACTATATCCAATGTCCAAATGGTTGGTTGTAGTAAAGGGAGAAGTCATAACATTCGCATTGAGAACACTGATTTAAATAACCCGTATTCTAATTAATTCTGTTGTCAGACTCCTTGACAGAAAGTGAAGCGTCTGACTAACTCCAATTAACACCTCCTAACAAGCTAGAGTTCTGATTGTTCTGGCCTCTCAGGAAGGAAGCATGCAAGAAATAGACTCTTGGGGGATGGAGATTGGAACAAAAATCGACCTTGTTTGCTCTGTGTTTATGTCAGTGAATAAACGTATTCCGGAGCATCTGAAGCATCTGATAAGCTAGATGCTCTTGTTTGCTCTTGTGTATTGACCTCTGCCTATAACACCAGGCATGAGGTGTGGCCATACAGTCAACTATGTGTCTTGACATTTAGGCTTGTCAAGTGAACACCCAAGATATTTGCCTTGAAGGAAATTAGTCCTTTAAATGTAGCCTGTATAGATATTGGAGGGCAATGCAGCACAGGGCCACTAAGATCTCAAGGGACCCAGTAGCCTTGAGCCTATACACTAGAGGGCCACTTGCATTGGTGGTACTTGAGGACCTTTATAGCATATGGTCTGGTCATTTTCTCTTGCAGTTCATACTATACAGTAAAATCCTGCTTTGAATATGACACTTGTGACCCACCAATCCTGAAGAAGTTCATAGATATTTCCTAGACAAAACAAGAGAGAGCCATGGGAGCCGCTACAAGTCAGAACTCCGACAAGTCGATAGACTCTGGTTGCCGTTCACAACCATTCATGGCATGCACTTGAAACTCAGACATTGTTGAGTACAAGAGCTGGGTGCAGTGGGAGGAGAGCAGCAATAGGAAGTGGAGAATTTACTATTATTTTTCAACTGCCGATGTGCACATTGTTTACTTAGCTTCCCATAACAATATTGTTTTTATTCAGTATCAGTTAGGCTCTATATTAGCCATCTATTTCATCTACATTGAATTAACTGGCAATCTGTAATTTGAACAACTAGGCCTATTGTATTGGTATACGTCTGGGTATACAGGGACTTTGTAGGTGCCCTTCCCCATAGGCCTTTATTGGTCCCAGTGTTCTGTTTTCACATAAGAACCCAACTCAATCCCCAAAGAAAATGGAGTCACCATACATAACTACAGCAACAGAGATATGCACTTTGGGGCCGTATTAATTATGCACTGTGGGGCTGGGGCGAATGTGGTTCCGCCTTTAGATTATGCACTGTGTGGCTATTTTAATTACGAAGTATTTTGACTTGTTTTAGCTGTCAGTCAAACTATGCAAAAGTGAAACCGAAACTTTAAATTCGAGAATTAAGTTTAGGCATTCATTCCGAGTGGTTAAGGTAGGGGTTAAGGTTTGGAATAGGGTTAAAAATGATCATGTCAACATCATACTTTTAAAATCTTAGCTAGCAGTCATCATCATGAATCAAGTCAACAATCTACTGGCAAATCCTTTTTAATCCTTGTCATATGAAGATAAATAATGAAAAGTTATTATAGAGAAAATGTATCAGTGCTCAAAGTTAGAAATCACAAACTCAACAATGAGTTGAAGGAATCAGTGGCAAACTGTGAGTTCAAGATAACTGGGAACACGGGAAAAACTGGGAAAATAAGTTTTGAACGCCAGACTTTGATGACAAAGTTTGATAACAGAATTTGACCACAAAGGACTGCCGTGCCACCTTCCTGTCCAAAATGTCCAAAAATGTCCGAAAATGTCTTGTAAACTGCTGTATAAATTATGTTATATGCCAGGGAGATATGTACAGTTAAAGTTGGAAGTTTACATATACTTAGGTTGGAGTCATTAAAACCAGTATTTCAACCACTCTACAAATTTCTTGTTAACAAACTATAGTTTTGGCAAGTCGGTTAGGACATCTACTTTGTGCATGACACAAGTCATTTTTCCAAAATTTGTTTAAAGATTTTTTCTGTCACGGCAGTTGAAGGAACCGGACCAAGGCGTGGTGGGCGTACATATTCTTTTTATTTGGAAAATGCACCGAACAAAACAATAAACACCACAAGACAAACCGTGAAGCTACAGGCTATGTGCCAGCAACAAAAGTCAACTTCCCACAAAGACATGTGGAAAAAAAAGGGCTACCTAAATATGGTTCTCAATCAGAAACAACGATAGACAGCTGTCCCTGATTGAGAACCCTATCCGGCCAAAACATAGAAATACAAATAATAGAGTATAGAATACCCACCCCAACTCACACCCTGACCAAACCAAAATAGAGACATAAACAGGATCTCTAAGGTCAATGCGTGACAATTTCACTTATAATTCCAGTGGGTCAGAAGTTTACATAATCTAAGTTGACTGTGCATTTAAACAGCTTTAAAAATTCCAGAAAATTATGTCATAGCTTTAGAAGCTTCTGGCAACATTTGAGTCAACTGGAGGTGTACCTGTGGATGTATTTCAAGGCCTATCTTCAAACTCTGTGGCTCTTTGCTTGACATCATGGGAAAATCAAAAGAAATCAGCCAAGACCTCAGAAAAAAATTGTAGACCTCGACAAGTCTGGTTCATCCTCGGGAGCAATTTCCAAATTCTAGAAGGTACTACGTTCATATGTGGAAGGCTACCCAAAACTTTTGACCCAAGTTAAACAATTTAAAGGCAATGCTGCCAAATACTAATTGAGTGAATGTAAACTTCTGACCCACTGGTCAGATGAAATAAATAAAAGCTGAAATAAATCATTCTCTCGGTTATACTATTATTCTGATATTTCACACTCTTAAAATAAAGGGGTGATCCTAACTGACCTAAGACAGGGCATTTTTACCAGGATTAAATGTCAGGAATTATGAAAAGCTGAGTTGAAATGTATTTGGCAAAGGTGTATGTAAACTTCTGACGTCAACTGTATGTTGTATGTTGCGTAGTAAGCTGTTAGTAACCCATGTGCCTAACCCTAATAATTTGGTCTATAAGCTTATAATTTATTTTTGGGAAATGTAATCATCGAATATTGTAAGAGCTTTCATTGTCTGCTTATATGCCCCCTTTATTTGTCCTATGGTTCTGACATGTGGTACAGGGAGAACATTGTAAGAACGGCACATGTCCTGAATTCTGTTGCTGTAAATTTCAAATGTGCTAAACAAATAGTTATATTGACTAAGTCCGTTCTAGCTCGCTCATTAATGTCTTAATCGAAATTATGGATTGCCTCTTGTCTGCCTGTTGTCCCCTTACAGTGCCTTGCGAAAGTATTCCCCCCTTGGCATTTTTCCTTTTTTGTTACCTTACAACCTGGAATTTTTGGCGGTTTGTATTATTTGATTTACACAAAATGCTTACCACTTTGAAGATGCAAAATATTTTTTATTGTGAAACAAACAACTTAAGCGTGCTTAAGTGTGTATAAGTGTTCACCCCCCCAAAGTCAATACTTTGGTAGATCCACCTTTTGCAGCTATTACAGCTGCAAGTCTCTTGTCTCTATAAGTTTGGCACATTTTTGCCCATTCTTCAATGCAAATCTGCTCCAGCTCCTTCAAGTTGGATGGGTTTCGCTGGTGTACAGCAATCTTTAAGTCATACCACAGATTCTCAATTGGATTGAGGTCTGGGCTTTGACTAGGCCATTCCAAGAGATTTAAACTACCGAGTGTTGCTTTAGCAGTATACTTAGGGTCATTGTCCTGCTGGAAGGTGAACCTCCGTCCCAGTCTCAAATCTCTGGAAGACTGAAACAGATTTCCCTCAAGAATTTCCCTGTATTTCAAGAATTTCCAACATCTATCATTCCTTCAATTCTGACCATTTTCCCAGTCCCTGCCAATGAAAAACATCCCCACAGCATGATGGATGGTTTTCTCGGGGTGATGAGAGGTGTTGGGTTTGCGCCATACAGAGCGTTTTCCTGGATGGCCAAAAAGCTACATTTTAGTCTCATCTGACCAGAGTACTTTCTTCCATATGTTTGAGGAGTCTCCCACATGCCTTTTGGCAAACACCAAACATGCAATTTTTTTCTTTCAGCAATGTTTTTTTTTCTGGCCACTCTTCCGAAAAGCCCAGCTCTGTGGAGTGTACGGCTTAAAGTGGTCTTTTGGACAGACACTCCAATCTTTGCTGTGGAGCTTTGCAGTTCCTTCAGGGTTATCTTTGGTCTCTTTGTTGCCTCTCTGATTAATGCCCTCCTTGCCTGGTCTGGGAGTTTTGGTGGGCGGCCCTCTCTTGGTAGGTTTGTTGTGGTGCCATATTCTTTCCATTTTTTTAAATAATGGATTTAAAATGGTGCTCCGTGGGATGTTCAAAGTTTCTGATATTTTTTTATAACCAAACCCTGATCTGTACTTCTCTACAACTTTGTTTCGGACCTGTTTGGAGAGTTCCTTGGTCTTCATGGTGCCGCTTGCTTGGGGGTGCCCCTTGCTTAGTGGTGTTGCAGACTCTGGGGCCTTTCAGAACAGGTGTATATATACTGAGCTCATGTGACAGATCATGTGACACTTAGATTGCACACAGGTGGACTTTTTAAAAACTAATTCAGTGACTTCTGAAGGTAATTGGTTGGACCAGATCTTATTTAGGGCCTTCATATTAAAAGGGGTGAATACATATGCACGCACCACTTCTAAGTTTACATTTTCTTTTTTTGAAACAAGTCATTTTTTTTCATTTCACTTCACCAATTTGGACTATTTTGTGTATGTCCATTACATGAAATACAAATACAAATCAATTTAAATTACAGGTTGTAATGCAACAAAATAGGCAAAACACCAAGGAGGATGAATACTTTTGCAAGGCACTGTATGCCATAGTTTGAACATCTCAATTATCAGTATAAACCACATTTGTTTAAGCAAGTCAGCCATATCAGCTATGTTGTTTTAAAAGGCAGTAAATGTGGCTGAATGAACTGTTTCGCTGCCAGACAAGGCTCCGCTGATAGCCAGGTGTAGCGGTGGTAAGGTGTTGGGACTACTGTTAGGACTCTGCTGTGGGGACAGCTTTATGTAAGCCCTAACAGTTTGTGGGCAGCGTTTGTCACCGTTCTAGTGCAGTTAATGTATTGTTTTGTGTTGTGTTGTGTAGTGGCTTTGCTGGCACGCATCCCACAGTTATTTGATTTGTCCCACCAAGATTTACATGCTAAAATCGCCACCGCCTAGGAGTCATAATCCGTACGAGAACGTCATGTAAGAGCCATGAGAAAGGCCACAGTGGCCTCTGAGACAGAGATTCAAGGAGGGTTGACATCCTCAGACCAGAACCTGAGGCTGTTTCCTCACCTCTCCAGTCACACACTATCACTGCTCTCACTGGCTAAACGGGACCACAGGCAACAACATGTTTCTGGGTCAGGAGGATTCTAAAGCTCCCCTTCAGAAAGTAACCAAAGATACGCATTGGTGCATTGAGATAGTGGTGATTGTTTTAAAGATGTAAAGTAGACTGTGTCTCAATGGGACTTTTCCTGGTTAAATACAGGTTCAGTCAAATAAAACATTTATTATTTGTGATATTTCCTCTTTGATGTGTTGGATATTACGTCAGCCGATCTGTTAAGATCATTTAACGAAAAGTCGCAGCTCAACAGATCTGTAAAAAGATAAGACAAGCATTTGGTTAACAACATGGACCTAGAGTCACCATGACAAAGTATTGCTTTATTGGTACCAGTTTAATAAAACTTTCATGCAGTTCTCAGCATATTTCATGCCCCCCCCCAAAAAAATCTTGCAAGCAAGGGAAATGTATCTTTGACTTCTCTATTTTCAGGAACTGGTTCTTCACACATACATATACTGTACAAACACATACAATACATCCACCCTCAAAAACATACTTTTTCTCTTTTTACCTTTATTTAACTAGGCAAGTCAGTTAAAATGAACTTGTTATTTACAATGACAGCCTAGGAACAGTGGGTTAACTGCCTTGTTCAGGGGCAGAACAACACATTTTTAACTTGTCAGCTCGGTTATTCGATCTAGCAAGCTTTCGGTTACTGGCCCAACGCTCTAACCACTAGGCTACCTGTCACCCCATGAGCTCTGTGACACTTCCACATTCCTTTATAAGGGAGACCGGGGCTGGGTGTCACTTTTTACTCAGACGTTTTACTCTTCGGTGTTTTTCTCAGCGACAGTACATCTTACAAGACTATTTTCAACATGAATATAAAGACCAATGTCTTGGGGAGAAATGGTGACCGTTTTTATCAGTTTTCAGCGAGGTCCAGAGGGCCGCACTGAAAATGTGTTATATTTCCTTGCTGTCAAAATGTTCCAAAAATATTCTTCAGCTGTCCCCATAGGAAAACTCTTTTTGGATCCAGATAGAACCATTTTTGGTTCAAGGCGGGACTCTTTGGGTTTCATGTCGAACCCAATGGGAAAAGGGATATACTTGGAACCCATTAGGGTTCTACCTGCAATCAAAAGGGTTCTTTCTGGAACCAAAAAGGGTTCTCCTATGGGGACAGCCGAAGAACCCTTTTAGGTTCTAGATAGTACCTTTTTTTCTAAGAGTGTAGCCAACTACGTCCTCCTCGGACCCTGAGAGTTAGAGCCATTGAGGGTCCCACTCGGTGGCGCATGACTAATGCCGGAGTGAGAGAGAGAGTGTCCTGCGGCTAGGCTGCACTTAACAGTGCATTGATTTTAAACCCCCAGTGCTCTTCCCATGGGGTGATGGAACGCACCTCTGCCCCGCCGCCTTCCCCCGTCTATCGCCACACCACATCCTGTACCCGCCTCTGTGCCCATTTGGGTGAACTAGATTGGATCGGTCTCTCCATACCCCCCCCCCCCCCCCCCCCCCTTCCCTAGCTTCCCCATGCTGGGGGTCTCAGGGGAGCCATCCAAGGTTCAGGGGCACTAAATCTCCCACAAGACCGCAGACATGGTTTGGAGGTGGGATTGGGCCAAGTGGAGTCAGGAGACGGCTGAGTGGAACAGGTCTGTGGTCAAAATCAATGCATTGGCAATTTGAAGGAGCGCTTCAGACACATTTGGGAATTTCACATTCCCTATACCCTTCTCTCCTTGCGCCTGGTAGAGCTGCACAACTAGAGAAAAACAGACGGATTACCAGGACGAGTACTCAGAGCAAGTGTCTTCACTGACATTTTCAACCTCTCCCTGACCCAGTGTGTAATACCTACATGATTAAGCAGACCACCATAGACCATATGCCCAAGAACGCCAAGGTAACTTGTCTAAATGACTATCACCTCGTAGCACTCAATCTGTAGCCATGAAACACTTTGAAAGGCTGGTCATGGCTCATATCAACACCATCATCCCAGACACCCTGGACCCACTCCAATTCGCAGACTTCCCCAGCAGATCCACAGATGACACAATCTCTATTGCACTCCACACTGCCCTTTCCCACCTGGATAAAAGGAACACCAACAGTGCATTCAGAAAGTATTCAGACCCATTTACTTTTTCCACATTTTGTTACGTTACAGCCTTATTCTAAAATGTATTAAATTACATTTTTTCCTCATCAATCTACACACAATAGCCCCATAATGACAAAGCAAAAACAGGTTTAGACATTTTTGCAAATGTATTAAAATTAAAAAGAGAAATACCTTATTTACATTAGTATTCAGAACCTTTACTAAGAGACTCGAAATTGAGCTTAGTTGATCCTGTTTGATCATCCTTGATCATCCTTGAGATGTTTCTACAATGGATTGAGTCCAACTGTGGTAAATTAAATTGATTGGACATGATTTGGAAGGGCACACACCTGTCTATAGTTGACAGAGCAAAAACCAAGCCATGAGGTCAAAGGAATTGTCCGTAGAGCTCTGAGACAGGATTGTGTCAAGGCACAGATCTGGGGAAGGGTACCAAAAAATGTCTGCTGCATTGAAGGTCCCCAAGAACACAGTGGCCGCCATCATTCTTCAATGGAGGAAGTTTAAAAAGCCAAAAACTTTTCCTAGAGCTGGCTGAGCAACTGAGCAATCGGGGGAGAAGGGCCTTTGTCAGGGAGGTGACCAAGAACCCGATGGTCACTCTGTCAGAGCTCCAGAGTTCCTCTGTGGAGATGGGAGAACCTTCCAGAAAGACAACCATCTCTGCAGCACTCCACCAATCAGGCCTTTATGGTAGAGTGGCCAGACAAAAGCCACTCCTCAGTAAAAGGCACATGACAGCCCGCTTGGAGTTTGCCAACAGGCACCTAGAGGACTCAGACCATGAGAAACAAGAATCTCTGGTCTGATGAAACCAAGATTGAAATCTTTGGCCTGAATGCCAAGCATCACGTCTGGAGGAAACCTGGCACCATCCCTACGTTGAAGCATGGTGGTGTCAGGCGGTGTCAGAGGAAGGCCCTAAAACTTGTCAAAGACCCCAGCCACGAACTGTTCTCTCTACTTCCGCATGGCAAGCAGAACCGGAGTGCCAAGTCTAGGACAAAAAGGCTTCTCAACAGTTTTTACCCCAAGCCATAAGGCTCCTGAACAGGTAACCAAATGGTTACCCGGACTATTTGCATTGCGTGGCCCCCACCTAACCCCTCTTTTACGCTGCTGCTACTCTCTGTTTATCTTATATGCATAGTCACTTTAACTATACATACTACCTAAATGGCCCGACAAACCAGTGCTGCCACACATAAGCTAACTGGGCTATCTACATTGTGTCCCACCACCCGCCAACCCCTCTTTTTATGCTTCTGCTACTCTCTCTATGCATAGTCACTTTAACCGTACCCACATGTACATACTACCTCAATAAATCTGACTAACAGGTGTCTTTATATAGCCTTGCTTCTCTTTTTTCAAAAGTCTTTTTACTGTTGTTTTATTTCTTTACTTACCTACACACACACACACACACACATACATTTATTTTTTCTTGCACCATTGGTTAGAGCCTGTATGAAGCATTTCACTGTAAGGTGAAATGCTGTTGTATTCGGAGCATGTGACAAATAAACTTTGATTTGATTTGGTGGTGGCAGCATCATGCTGTGGGGATGTTTTTCAGCGGCAGGTACTGGGAGACTAGTCACGATCAAGGGAAAGATGAACGGCGCAAAGTGCAGTAGCCTACAGGATGGAGTCTTCTTTTTTCAGCAGGAGCCATTTGCTCTCCAACCTGTGTTTTACCTCAATTGTATTTGAGGCCTGTTTTGCCTGCATGCTGTTTTTTCACGGACAGATTTTCACTATTCCTTCTTATTGGGCTACAATCCACAGCTAGGCTATTTAAAAAAAAGAAGCTATTGATTTTCTGTGGCTAAATTACAGGCCTTCTCGTGATGTAGTAGGCTATTCTGAATGATTTCATTTATTTCTGAACAGACAGCAGTAATTCTATAACTTTGGCAAATGTATTTCAATTTATCAGGGGTGCTGCAGTTCCTTCCGAACCCTTTGCGTGGCTATGATTCTATAAGGAAATAAATGAGGAAGTGCAAAGCTGAGATTTCCAGGCTCATGTCTATCAGAGCAGAGAGGGAAAGAGATCATAGAAAGTGAATGTCATTCAAGTTATGTGCCAGATACTGGCGTGCTTCTCACATAGCCACTGGCACGCCTTGGTCTCAAACATAGGTTACAATATTTTGCAAACCATGAACCCGGGAAAGCCCAACCCGAATCAATTCTTGGAATATTAGGCTTGGCTGAAAATCTACTTTTTCACATGACATTTTTTTGTGGGGGCAGGAGAATTAACGAAGAGGCAACTCGATTGAACTTTTGCGCCTTTTCAAATTTTTACATTGCAAAAAGTGAAAATAATTTCAGCCCAGTACATCACTGGGGAAGCGCTTCCTGACATCCAGGACCTCTATACCAGGCGGTGGTGTGGACAGCCCAATACATCACTGGGGCAGCGCTCCCTGACATCCAGGACCTCTATACCAGGCGGTGGTGTGGACAGCCCAGTACATCACTGGGGCAGCGCTCCTTGACCTCCAGGACTTCTATACCAGGCGGTGGTGTGGACAGCCCAGTACATCACTGGGGCAGCGCTCCCTGACATCCAGGACCTCTATACCAGGCGGTGGTGTGGACAGCCCAGTATATCACTGGGGCAGCGCTCCTTGACATCCAGGACCTCTATACCAGGCGGTGGTGTGGACAGCCCAGTATATCACTGGGGCAGCGCTCCTTGACATCCAGGACCTCTATACCAGGTGGTGGTGTGGACAGCCCAGTACATCACTGGGGCAGCGCTCCCTGACATCCAGGACCTCTATACCAGGCGCTGGTGTGGACAGCCCAGTACATCATTGGGGCAGCGCTCCTTGACATCCAGGACCTCTATACCAGGCGGTGGTGTGGACACACCAGTACATCACTGGGGCAGCGCTCCTTGACATCCAGGACCTCTATACCAGGCGGTGGTGTGGACAGCCCAGTACATCACTGGGGCAGCGCTCCCTGACATCCAGGACCTCTATATCAAAGGGTGGTGTGGACAGCCCAGTACATCACTGGGGCAGCGCTCCCTGACATCCACGACCTCTATACCAGGCGGTGGTGTGGACAGCCCAGTACATCACTGGGGCAGTGCTCCCTGACATCCAAGACCTCTATACCAGGCGGTGGTGTGGACAGCCCAGTACATCACTGTCCAAGACTCCAGTCACCCAAGTCATAGACAGTTCTTTCTGCTACCGCATGGCAAGCGGTACCGATGCACCAAGTCTGGAACAAATAGGACCCTGAACAGCTTCTAAAGACTGCTAAATAGTTAGTTAAATAGTCCGGGTAGCTATTAGTTAACTATCTGCATTGAATATTTTTTCACTAACTGTTTTGACTTCTTACATAAGCTGCTGTTACTGTTATTTGTCTATCCTGTTGACTAGTCCCATTATCCCTACCTATATGTACATATCTATCTCAATTACCTCATACCCCTGCACATCAACTTGGTACTGGTACCCTGTGTATATATCCAAGTTATCGTTACTCATTGTGTATGTATTCCTTGTGTTATAATTTTTCTATTCTTTATCTTGTTTTTCTCTCTGAATTGTTGGGAAGAGCCCGTCAGCAAGCATTTCACAGTTAGTCTACACCTGTTGTTTACGAAGTATGTGACAAATAAAATGTGATTTGATTTGACATTCCGTGAATCTGCAGGGAAAGAGACAAGAGACTCCTGATTTCTGCAGCCTCCTTGCATAGAACATGACCCGTTCAATACTCATCAGTGTGATGGCCAGCGTCACGTTAAACACTCAAATCTATTGCATCATATGGAAAAGATTTAAGATGTTAGGCTTTTACTGATATCATCAACAGTACTATGTGAAAAGCCTATTGATTGGCTAATCTTCATTAACCGGCACGAGTTTCTAGGGTTCTGATCAAATTTGCCTCACAATATCACATTACAGCTGAGCAACTAATCTAAAACTGTAGAAAGTTCCCCCTTACTGCTTTTATAAGAGAGTTGCTTGATGATATTGCTTTCAACCTACAGTGCCTTGCAAAAGTATTCATCCCTCTTGGCGTTTTTCCCATTTTGTTGCATTCCAGCCTGTAATTTAAAAAATAAAAAATAATCTGGATTTCATGTACTAGACATGCACAAAATAGACAAAATTGTTGAAGTGAAATGAAAAAAAAACTTGTTACAATTTTTTATTTTTATGTCAAACTGGAAAGTTTTGCATGCATATGTATTCACCCCCTTTGCCATGAAGCCCCTAAATAAGATCTGGTGCAACCAATTACTTTCCGAAGTCACATAATTAGTTAAATAAAGTCCACTTGTGTGCAATCTAAGTGTCACTTGATCTGTCACAGTATATATACACACCTGTTCTGAAAGGCCCCAGAGTCTGCAACACCACTAAGCAAGGGGCACCACCAAGCAGGTGGCACCATGAAGACCAAGGAGCTCTCCAAACAGGTCAGAGACAAAGTTGTGGAGAAGTACAGATCAGGGTTGGGTTATAAAAAAATATCAGAAACTTTGAATATCCCACGGAGCACCATTAAATTCATTATTTAAAAAGGGAAAGAATATGGCCGCGCACCAAAACTCACAGACCAGGCAAGGATGGCATTATTCAGAGAGGCAACAAAGAGACCAAAGATAACCCTGAAAGAGCTACAAAGCTTCACAGCGGAGATCGGAGTACCTGTCCATAGGACCACTTTAAGCCGTACACTCTACAGTGCTGGAGTGTTCGCCAAAAGGTATGTGGGAGACTCCCCAAAAATATGGAAGAAGGACTCTGGTCAGATAAGACAAAAATTGAGCTTTTTGGCCATCAAGGAATACGCTATGTCTGGCAGAAACCCAACACCTCTCCTCATGCCGAGAAAAGCATCCCATGATGACAGCATCATGCTGTGGGGATGTTTTTCATCGGCAGGGATTGAGAAACTGGTCAGAGTTGAAGGAATGATGGATGGCGCTAAATACAGGGAAATTCTTGAGAGAAATCTGTCTCAGTCTTCTAGAGATTTGAGACTGGGACAGAGGTTCACCTTCCAGCAGGACAATGACACTGAGCATACAGCTAAAGCAACACTATAGTGGTTTAAGGGGAAACATTTAAATGTCTTGGAATGGCCAAGTCAAAGCCCAGACCTCAATCCAATTGAGAATCTGTGGTATGACTTATAGATTGCTGTACACCAGCTGAACCCATCCAACTTGAAGGAGCTAGAGCAGTTTTGCCTTGAAGAATGGGCAAAAATGCCAGTGGCTAGATGTGCCAAGCTTATAGAGAAATTTTTTGTTTCACAAATGTTTATTTATTTTGCATCTTCAAAGTGGTAGGCATGTTGTGTAAATCAAATGATACAAACCCCTCAAATGATACAATTCCAGGTTGTAGGGCAACAAAATCGGAAAAATGCCAAGCGGAGTGAATACTTTCGCAAGCCACTGTAGATACCTCCCATTTTTAAACTGTGAAATCAATGCCTTTTGCTCTCCACTTTGGTGTTTTGAGATTGAAAACTCGTCATGCATTGTTATGTAGAAATGTGTATATGTTAGTGTTAATATCTCCCAGTGCATGTGGGGAAGCCTAAGTAGCTTTCATGTGTGCATGATATTTCAGACTAATTTCTTCCAGCTGCATTCAGTATGGTGCATGCTTTAAGTACGGAAGACGGTATGTTTCTCTGTGTGTTAATGGGCTCTCAGCCTATTAAGACTCAGGGCACAATTAAGAGGTGCTAGTTTGATCTCCCACCTCACAGTTCTATTTCAGCTCTGCCATGTGATTATGCCTTTGGGGAGGGAGGGGGGGGGGCTCTATTTAAAGGTAGGCTCCCACGAACACTGTTGAAAGGCAGGGTTTGGCTGGTTAAACCTTTCTGTTTGACTTACAGCACTCTCATGTTGTAATGTTCAGAATGACTATGAGTATGTCTTTTATCTGAAAGACGGTGTTGGGGTTAATAACATAGAGAGACATCTGAGGGCTTCAAATTCAATGGAAAGGCTTGTTGATCAGACCAAACATGTCAGGGTTGGGGATGATTGTATTTCAGTGCATTAGGGAGTGCATTGGGATTCCAATTCAAGAATAGAACCATTTACAATAAATGTTCCATTCAATAAACAAATTATATTCTTAGGGGAAATTCAATACATTTCTAGAATTTAATCTTATTTAACTGAAAATGATACCAACCCTGTAATCTTTTACAATGCATGAATTAAGAAAATATTGCAATGTCTAAGTAGTTTTAATCAAGAACTTAACTGGCCCTTCTATTCATAATATAGTTCAGTATTGTGATTTGTGTTGAGTAACTATATCTAATGTGTGGACCATTCCTCCCTAGGGCAAAATTTAGTAATACTGGACTGCCACTTGCTGGTTAGAATGAGAAAGTGCATTCTAACTCTGACACTGATCAGACTCAGAAGCCTTACTTATTTAATCACATTAACAACAGCAAAAATGGTCTATATAGTTTTAATCATTGTGCTTCATAGTATATTTTGTCTCCTGAAGAGTAATGCATAATTTAATAATCAGTCAAAATGGTTTTGTTCCAAATTGTATAAATATATTCAGTCATGTAATTAACTTACATGACTGAATATGCCTTATATTTCTGGTTTTAATTGAGAAGTGATGATGATCTCTGAGGTCTGCTGTGGAAACTTGACCTATCCTTTAGTCTAGGGACTAGCAGTGATTCTCAACTAAAGTATCTATATCCACAGTAAAACAAGTCCTATATGGACATAACCTGAAAGGCCGCTCAGCAAGGAAGAAGCCACTGCTCCAAAACCGCCCCAAAAAAAGCCAGACTACGGTTTGCAACTGCACATGGGAACAAAGATCATTTTGGAGAAATGTCCTCTGGTCTGATGAAACAAAAATATAACTGTTTGGCCATAATGAACATCGTTATGTTTGGAGGAAAAAGGGGCGACGCTTGCAAGCCGAATAACACCATCCAAACCGTGAAGCAAGGGGGTGGCAGCATCATGTTGTGACGGTGCATTGCTGCAGGAGGGACTAGTGCACTTCACAAAATAGATGGCATCATGAGAAAATAAAATTATGTGGATATATTGAAGAAACATCTCAAGACATCAGTCAGGAAGCTCTAGGGTATGTGGGATGCTAGTCCCACCTGGCCAAAATCCAGTGAGATTGCAGAGCGCAAAATTTAAATACAAATTCAAATACAAAATCAAATACAAATATAAATTCAGAAAAGATACAACTATTTTACATAGGTTTAAAGATGAACTCCTTGTTAATCCAACCACGGTGTCAGATTTTAAAAATGCTTTACTGCAAGAGCATACCTTACGATTATTTTAGAACATCGCCTAGCAGTTAAATAATTACAAACAGTAACCAGCCAAGCAGAAGAGTTACATAAGTCAGAAATAGAGATAAAATTAATCACTTACCTTTGATGATCTTCATATGCTTGCACTCATAAGACATTCATTTATTCAATAAATGTTTGTTTTGTTTGATAAAGTCTCTCTTTATATCCAAAAACCTCCGTTTTGTTTGCGCTTTTTCTTCAGTAATCCCCAGGCTCAAACGCAGTCACAACAGGCAGACAAAAAATTAAAATAGCATCAGTAAAGTTCATAGAAACATGTCAAACGATGTTTATATTCAAACCTCAGCTTGTTTTTAGCCTAAATAATCGATAATATCGCGCGCATGAAAAAGCTCTGTGACACTGCAGGGTCCACTCATTCAGACAGCTCTTACTTCCTAATTTTTCAGAATATAAGCCTGAAACAATTTCTAAAGACTGTTGAGTGGAAGGCATAGGAACTGCAATTTGAGTCCTAAGTCAATGGATACTGTAATGGCATTGAATAGAAAACTACAACAACAACAACAACAAAATCCTACTTCCTGATTGGATTTTTCTCAGGTTTTCGCCTGTCAAATCAGTTCTGTTATACTCACAGGCACTATTCTAACAGTTCTGGAAACCTTAGAGTATTTTCCATCCAAATCTACCAATAATATGCATATCCTATCTTCTGGGCCTGAGTAGAAGGCAGTTTAATTTGTGCATGCTTTTCATCCAAAATTCCAAATGCTGCCCCCTACCCGAAAGAAGTTAAAGCTTGGTCACAAATGGGTCTTCCAAATGGACAATGACCCCAAGCATACTTCCAAAGTTGTGGTAAAATTGCTTAAGGAAAACAAAGTCAAGGTATTGGAGTTGTCACGCCCTGACCTTAGAGAGCCTTTTTATTTCCCTATTTGGTTAGGTCAGGGTGTGATTTGGGTGGGCATTCTATGTTTTCTGTTTCTTTGTTTTTGGCAGAGTGTGGTTCCCAATCAGAGACAGCTGTCTATCGTTGTCTCTGATTGGAGATCATACTTAGGCAGCCCCTTTTCCCACATTTAGATTGTGGGATCTTTTCTTTGTTTGTTGCAGGTGTTGCACTCCGAAGCTTTACGTTTGTTGTGTTGTTTATTGTTTTTTTTGGTGGAACATTTAATAAAGAAAATGTACGCCTACAACGCTGCACCTTGGTCCGGTCATTCTGCCACTAACGACGGACGTAACAGGAGTGGCCATCACAAAGCCCTGACCTCAATCCCATAGAACATTTGTGGGCAGAACTGAAAAATCATGTGCGAGCAAGGAGGCCTACAAACCTGACTCAGTTACACCAGCTCTGTTAGGAGGAATGGGCCAAAATTCACCCAACTTATTGTGGGAAACTTGTGGAAGGCTACCTGAAACGTTTGACTCAAGTGAAACAATTTAAAGGCAAAGCTACCAAATACTAATTGAGTGTATGCAAACTTCTGACCCACTGGGAATGTGATGAAAGAAATAAAAGCTGAAATAAATAATTCTCTGTCACGACTTCCGCCGAAGTCGGCTCCTCTCCTTGTTCGGGCTGCGTTCGTCGATTGAAGTCACCGGCTTTCTAGTCATCGCCTCTCCATTTCTCATATATCCATTTGTTTTGTCTTGTTTCATACACACCTGGTTTTCATTCCATAATCACATTACATGTATTTAGTCCTCCGTTCCCCTTCATGTCTTTGTGTGTAATTGTTTATTGTTAATGGTGTATGTTCACGCGCTATACTTTTGTTTATTGGTCCTTGTTTTTGGTCACTTAGATGTCATTTTGTGCCAATTTTTGACCTGAATAAAAGTGTGCCTGTTTACTCTACTCTGCTCTCCTGCACCTGACTTCGTCTCCCTTCCACAGCCATAACATTCTCTCTACTATTATTCTGACATTTCACATTCTTAAAATAAAGTGGTGATCCTAACTGACCTAAGACAGGCAATTTTTACTATGATTAAATGTCAGGAGTTGTGAAAAACTGAGTTTAAATGTATTTGGCTAACTTGTATGTAAACTTCCGACTTCAACTGTGTGTGTGTATATATACATACAGTGGGGCAAAAAAGTATTTAGTCAGCCACCAATTGTGCAAGTTCTCCCACTTAAAAAGATGAGAGGCCTGTAATTTTCATCATAGGTACACTTAAACTATGACAGACAAAAGGAGAAAAAAAATCCTGAAAATCACATTGTAGGATTTTTAATGAATTTATTTGCAAATTATGGTGGAAAATAAGTATTTGGTCAATAACAAAAGTTTACCTCAATAGTTTGTCATTGCCAACAAAGGGTATATAACAGGGGTCAAACGTTTTCTGTAAGTCTTCACAAGGTTTTCACACACTGTTGCTGGTATTTTGGCCCATTCCTCCATGCACATCTCCTCTAGAGCAGTGATGTTTCTGGGCTGTTGCTGGGCAACACGGACTTTCAACTCCCTCCAAAGATTTTCTATTGGGTTGAGATCTGGAGACTGGCTAGGCCACTCCAGGACCTTGAAATGCTTCTTACGAAGCCACTCCTTCGTTGCCCGGGCGGTGTGTTTGGGATCATTGTCATGCTGAAAGACCCAGCCACGTTTCATCTTCAATGCCCTTGCTGATGGAAGGTTTTCACTCAAAATCTCACGATACATGGCCCCATTCATTCTTTCCTTTACACGGATCAGTCGTCCTGGTCCCTTTGCAGAAAAACAGCCCCAAAGCATGATGTTTCCACCCCCATGCTTCACAATAGGTATGGTGTTCTTTGGATGCAACTCAGCATTCTTTGTCCTCCAAACACGACTAGTTGAGTTTCATCTGACCATATGACATTCTCCCAATCTTCTTCTGGATCATCCAAATGCTCTCTAGCAAACTTCAGATGGGCCTGGACATGTACTGGCTTAAGCAGGGGGACACGTCTGGCACTGCAGGATTTGAGTCCCTGGCGGCGTAATGTGTTACTGATGGTAGGCTTTGTTACTTTGGTCCCAGCTCTCTGCAGGTCATTCACTAGGTCCCCCCGTGTGGTTCTGGGATTTTTGCTCACCGTTCTTTTGATAATTTTGACCCCACGGGGTGAGATCTTGTGTGGAGCCCCAGATCGAGGGAGATTATCAGTGGTCTTGTATGTCTTCCATTTCCTAATAATTGCTCCCACAGTTGATTTCTTCAAACCAAGCTGCTTACCTTTTGCAGATTCAGTCTTCCCAGTCTGGTGCAGGTCTCCAATTTTGTTTCTGGTGTCCTTTGACAGCTATTTGGTCTTGGCGATAGTGGAGTTTGGAGTGTGACTGTTTGAGGTTGTAAACCGGTGTCTTTTATACTGATAACAAGTTCAAACAGGTGCCATTAATACAGGTAATGAGTGGAGGATAGAGGAGAGAGCCAGAAATCTTGCTTGTTTGTAGGTGACCAAATACTTATGTTCCACCATAATTTGCAATAAATTCATTAAAAATCCTACAATGTGATGGCGGTGCTGGCGGTGCTTTCACTCTAGTGGTAGCATGAGATGGAGTCTACAACCCACACAAGTGGCTCAGGTAGTGCAGCTCATCCAGGATGGCACATCAACGCGAGATGTGGCAAGAAGGTTTGCTGTGTCTGTCAGTGTAGTGTCCAGAGCAAGGAGACGCTACCAGGAGACAGGCCAGTACATCAGGAGACGTGGAGGAGGCCGTAGGAGGGCAACAATCCAGCAGCAGGACCGCTACCTCCGCCTTCGTGCAAGGAGGAGCAGGAGGAGCACTGCCAGAGCCCTGCAAAATGACCTCCAGCAGGCCACAAATGTGCATGTGTCTGCTCAAACTGTCAGAAACAGACTCCATGAGGGTGGTATGAGGGCCCGACGTCCACAGGTGGGGGTTGTGCTTACAGCCCAACACCACGCAGGACATTTGGCATTTGCCAGAGAACACCAAGATTGGCAAATTCGCCACTAGCGCCCTGTGCTCTTCACAGATGAAAGCTGGTTCACACTGAGCACATGTGACAGACGTGACAGTCTGGAGATGCCGTGGAGAACGTTCTGCTGCCTGCAACATCGTCCAGAATGATCGGTTTGGCGGTGGGTCAGTCATGGTGTGGGGTGGCATTTCTTTGGGGGGCCGCAGAGCCCTCCATGTGCTCGCCAGAGGTAGCCTGACTGACATTAGGTACCGAAATGAGATCCTCAGACCCCTTGTGAGACCATATGCTGGTGCGGTTGGCCCTGGGTTCCTCCTAATGCAAGACAATGCTAGACCTCATGTGGCTGGAGTGTGTCAGCAGTTCCTGCAAGAGGAAGGCATTGATGCTATGGACTGGCCCGCCCGTTCCCCAGACCTGAATCCAATTGAGCACATCTGGGACATCATGTCTCGCTCCATCCACCAACGCCACATTGCACCACAAACTGTCCAGGAGTTGGCGGATGCTTTAGTCCAGGTCTGGGAGGAGATCCCTCAGGAGACCATCCGCAACCTCATCAGGAGCATGCCCAGGCATTGTAGGGAGGTCATACAGGCCACACACACTACTGAGCCTCATTTAGACTTGTTTTAAGGACATTACATCAAAGTTGGATCAGCCTGTAGTGTGGTTTTCCACTTTAATTTTGAGTGTGGCTCCAAATCCAGACCTCCATGGGTTGATACATTTGATTTCCATTGATCATTTTTGTGTGATTTTGTTGTCAGCACATTCAACTATGTAAAGAAAAAAGTATTTAATAAGAATATTTAATTAATTCAGATCTAGGATGTGTTATTTTAGTGTTCCCTTTATTTTTTTGAGCAGTGTACACACACACATATATATATGTGTGTGTGTGTGTGTGTGTGTGTGTGTGTGTGTGTATGTGTCGTCACCCATAATGTCTTTGTTTGAGAATTGTCTTAGCAAATGCAGAGACTGAGAAAGATATGCTTCTGCCCCTGTGGTCCGGTCTCTGTACTGGATTGAATAGCTTTTGTTGTACAACACGTGGTGAGAATATGATTTTAAATTGTTTTGACAATGGCACCTACGTAAAGCAACCGTTATTTTGTTTTCACAGCTTTAACTTCGATTTTGGGGAATGCTAACAAGCTAGCCAAGTTGCTCGCTAATGCCAACAAGAAGCTTGTGGCTTTATGTTTCTGTAAAGTATATGATGCTCCTGAGGAGGAAGAGCGAATCATGGGTCTTTCCTCCTCAGGAGCCATAGAAATCCTGCCTCCTCTCTACTTCGTCCCCACTGGCCTTTTGAAAAAAGTCAACAGTAAGAGAGGAGAGGGGAAAGTGGATGAAAATGTTCTTGTATGAAAGACTCTCCTCCAATTAAGCGTCATCAGGCAAATGAGGTGTACAGGGTAGAATCCCAAAACACATGTATAAAGTGATAAACACTAATTTAGCTAATTGTGTAAGACAGGGGTGGCACTTTGGTTTAGAAATGGGTGGGACATAACCTAGCGGGGAATCTGGGGGTCCTCCCCCACAATTGTTTTGGTTATTTAAAGCTAATTTCCTGCATTTTCACACAATCCAATGTCTCTGTTTAGAACAAAAAGTAAGCAAAAATGACCACAATCATCAAGCTAAGTAAGAGATTATTATTAAATATTAATAAGACTGAACTAGATCAATGATAATTCAATAATAAATATTGTGTTGCACCTTTAACCGGTAGCCTAACAAATGAACAAAAATACGAAGACTATTGATTGTCTTTATTAACTTTTTATTGCTGTGGGCAGTATTGAGTAGCTTGGATGAATAAGGTGCCCAGAGTAAACTGCCTGCTACTTAGGCCCAGTTGCTAATATATGCATATTATTAGTAGATTTGGATAGAAAACACTCTGAAGTTTCTAAAACTGTTTGAATGATGTCTGTGAGTATAACAGAACTCATATGGCAGAGAAAAAATCCAACCAGGAAGTGGGAAATCTGAGGTTTGTAGTTTTTCAACTCATTGCCTATCGAATATACAGTGTCTATGGGGTCATATTGCACTTCCTAAGCCTTCCACTAGATATCAACAGTCTTTAGAACATTGTGTGAATCTTCTACTGTGAAGGAGGGGGGAATGGGAGCTGAATGAGTCAGAGGTCTGCCAGAGTGGCATGAGCTGGTCACGCGCGTTCACGTGAGAGTTAGCTTGCATTCCATTGCATTGCATTTCTGAAGACAAAGGAATTCTCCGGTTGGAACATTATTTAAGATTTATGATTTAAACATCCTAAAGATTGATTCTACACATCGTTTGACATGTTTCTATGGACTGTAACGGAAATTGTTGACTTTTCGTCTGGACCTAGTGATCGCACCTCATGAATTTGGATTTGTGAACTAAATGTGTGAACAACAAGGAGGTATTTGGACATAACTGATGGACTTCATCGAACAAATTAAACATTTATTGTGGAACTGGGATTCCTGGGAGTGCATTCTGATGAAGATCATCAAAGATAAGTGAATATTTATAATGATATTTCTGACTTTGTTTACTCCACACATGGCGGATATCTGTATGGCTCGTTTTGTTGTCTGAGCGCTGTACTCAGATTATTGCATGGTGTGCTTTTTCGGTAAAGCTTTTTTGAAATCTGACACATCGGTTGCATTAAGGAGAAGTTTATCTAAAGTTCCATGCATAACAGTTGTAACTTTTATTAATGTTTATTATGAGTATTTCAGTAAATTGATGTGGCTCTCTGCAAAATCACCGGATGTTTTGGAAGCAAAACATTACTGAACGTAACGCACCAATGTAAACTGAGATTTTGGGATATAAATATGAACTTTATCGAACAAAACTTACATGTATTGTGTAACATGAAGTCCTATGAGTGTCATCTGATGAAGATCATCAAAGGTTAGTGATTAATTTTATCTCTATTTCTGCTTTTTGTGACTCCTTTCTTTGGCTCTTCTATGTTTTTCTGTGACTAGGTGCAGACCTAACATAATTGTTTGGTGTGCTTTCGTCGTAAAGCCTTTTTGAAATCGGACACTGTGGTGGGATTAACAACAAGTAAAATACTTCTATGTTTGAGGAATTTAAATTATGAGATTTCTGTTGTTTTGAATTTGGCGCCCTGCACTTTCACTGGCTGTTGTCATATCGATCCTGTTAGTGGGATCTAAGCCATAAGACGTTTTAAGACATCCTCTACAGTGCATTCGGAAAGTATTCAGACCCCTTGACTTTAAAAAAAAAATGTTATGTTCCAGCCTTGTATTAAAAACATTATTCACACACTCAGAATTTATTGCTTCAACTTCAGTAGCCTAACTCCCTATTTGGGCGTGAGAGTTCAAGTGTGACTAGTATGTGTGATCTCATTGAAATAGAGTAGGCTGCATACATGGGTGGAGAATCACGTGGCAGTTAACTTAAATATGAAATTAACGTAAATATGATTCGACTGTAGTTTACTTCAGTGTCTGTAAATAAATATTGACAATGGAAAGAAGTGGAGGGCGCTCAACCAACGTGAGTCGAAGTACAATCAAAAAATGTCATAATTGAAAAGGCACAACGCTCAGGTTAGGCTACTATAGCTAGCACGGTCTTTTCATTTTCAATAAGTATTGATTACCCATTTATTTGTCTCTGCCTGCAAATCGTCCTCCTAAAAGGTAGGCTATATCCTATAGGCCTGTGCGAAAACGTAGCAAGTGTTGCTGTCATCATTCTTGCTGCTTCAAGTTCAGTAGCCATACCAGTGAGATCAGGTGTGTGTGTGGTCTCAATTAAATAGAGTAGGCTATAGCTTATGCATGGGGCAGTTATCTTTCTAAGGAAATGTTGTAAACTATTTAGGAAGTACGTTGCCTAGAAATAGGCCAAAATATTGATCACCCATATTTCTCAGTCTGAAAGTCTTCCCACTCATAAAAGGTAGGCTATAAAAATAGCTCAAGAGAAAGTGCAAGTCTCTCCTACTCTCCTACTTTCTTCAAGCTACATATAGCATATTGGCTGATAGCCTAATACAAGAGCTGTGTGAGAATCTCTGGTAATTTAAGCTATTTCTCAAGTTATTTTTGCGCATTTAATATTGCCTATAGGGTGCAGAATTGATGGGACCATGGCTGGCAAGTGAGCTGTGACACATATGCCTAAAATAACATTACAGGGCTGCGGTTGGATTCAGGACCAGTTCTTGGGGTAGCAGATCAGTGCTGGCAGAGTGAGGTATGAAAAGCTGTGGGAGCAGGCTAAAGAAATCGGTCTGCGCAGACCTCTACTGTGCACCATGACTCTTCTACTTGAGTGACGGGGTGGGACTAGGTCTGTGTGGAAAGCGGCGCAGAGAGGGATGACTCAAGTAGAGGAGTAAACTATAAAAATGGACATTACACACGACGTATCACATTTAACAAACCAAACATTCAATATCCGTTATAGAAGGTAAAGTAAAAGCCCAAACCGGTCCGTGCATCAATACCGGTATATAGTCAAATACGGTATATCGCCCAGCCCTACACAGCACAAAAACATCATTAGGGAGCCTGACCTTCAAATCCTGTTTAAAATAAATTAGCAAATTGGCCTTGTCTTGCTTTCTTATGAATTGTAGGAATGTACAATCCCCCATGTTTGTTTCAGTGTGTGTGTGTGTGTGTGCGTGTGTGTGTGTGTCTCAGCTGGCTTGCTTTGCCTCAGTGTGAGATTCCGAATCTGCCATTAGGTGTCACCCTGCCCCTCAGTTTCCATGGAACTGTATTTAATGCGAGGCAATGATCAGTTGTATGGCTTTGTCCTGTCTCTAGTCAGTAATGACTTGTACCTTTCTGTGTTTGAGACTGAAAGAGGAAAATGGATTTGATTTAGGTCGTGTAGGTCTATTTGAAATACCAGTTTCCTCATGTTGTAGACCTAGTCTGAGTCCCAAGGTGGCACCTGATTCCCTATATAGTGCACTACGTTTGACCAGGACCCACAGGGCCTATGTAGGTATAAGTGTGTCATTTGGGATACACAGTCCTTGATTGACCCTTTTCTGTCTTACTATTGCACAAGCATGATGTTACACTGACCACCCCATAAGTCCTATGTTTTACGACCTTATGGAACTGTTTGTGGACGTGGTATTCTGAGCGCATGAGTCATGAGTCTCCATGGAATTAGAAGGTGCTGAAAGATGTGTACATGACCTTGAGACTGTGATAAAGATCACAAATGTAGCAGAATCAATGGAGGCAGAGACACGTAATGAACACATCTCTGTCTGTCCTTTTCAATTCTCATCGCCCTCTGGGTAATGTCTGTGAGAAATGTGTGTGCGTGTGGGTGTTTGCCCTGAATGCCACTGTGGGTGTGTGTGTGTGTGTGGAGGGGGTGTGTGTGTGTGTGTCCTCTGTGTATGTCCTCTCTGTGTGTATGCCCGCCTACGTGTGCTTTTGGCTGGGCAAATTAAATATTCATGGTTGCGGGGGATTGGCTGCTGAGAAAGGAGCGGGTTGTCGGAGAGGAGCAGGTCTGTTTTAAGGCAGGCAGTGCTCTGCTCTCTCACTCCGTATAATCACAGACGAGCCGGCAAGAGCAACCCAGTATTCCAGTGTTTCAGTTGGAGCTCAGACACACACACACACACACAAGTCCACATACACGCTCACAGAAACACACACACGGGAGATAAGAGAGAAGAAGCCAGCTAACGCCACAGCTGCCTCGGCTGCCCCTGATGTTTCAGCCCAGATGGCGGGGAACTGTGAAGGGGAGCATGTGCTGACGGTAGGTCTGCTCTGCTCTGATAACATGAGTGTGTGTGTGTGTCTTCTCCATCTCTGACATTGTCTTGCTGTACCGTAGAATAGTGGTCGTGGTTGCAGAATAGAATATAGGGTGTTCTATAGGATGTATCTCAAAGGGGAAGAGAGAGGGCAATAATGTGGTAAAGGGGAGAGTCCCTGCATGTCTCTTAGAAAGGAAATGGTCATTCCCGCCCTTCACTAGCCGGAATGGGAGAAAATGAGACAGGAACAAGATGTGGCTGCATTAAAGAGAGACCAGGAGAGAGAGAGAGAAGGGAGGGAGAAGGAGGAGCGTGAGAGAGGAGCAGAGGAGGAAAATGTGGAAGTGGACTAGAATCAAAACAAAACAGAGCATGCTCCTTTGATAAAAATTGATAGATTATGAATAGGATGTTTGTTTATCCATTGAATGGAAGTTGATGTCAGTCACACTGAGGGAAATAATAAATGATAGGGTATTGAAATAGCCTAGATAAGAGGAGAATGACAGGGAAGGGAGAATATGTAGATACCTGTGGTTACTAGGTTGTACATACAAGGAGAGGAAAATGTGTTTTTAGAGAGGAGTGGAAATGGTTTCCATTTCTGTGTAGCCTATGCTTTAGCCTATTTTCTGGGGGCGGGGGCATGCTATTTTCTGCTGCCTCTGGTATTGCGTTTGGCCTGTGTGTGACAGTGGAGATACAACTCAGGGGACTGGCGTGTCTATAGAGCTATGCAACTCCTCACTTATGTCACCTCCCCTGCCTGGAACGAGGCCCAGTAACGACATCCTGGAATAGAGGTAACCTGGCTGGGTCTGAAATCACTCCTACACTAAACCAGAGTCACCCACACCGATAACAAGAACCAGTGACATGAACCAGGGTCGAATGCACAGTGAATTTAATTGAAAATGGAAGTCCCCATTTATGTACCCATAGAAGCAAAGCAGGAAGTGTGAGCAGGAAGTGTACCCATCGAAGCAAAGCAGGAAGTGTGAGCAGGAAGTGTACCCATCGAAGCAAAGCAGGAAGTGTGAGCAGGAAGTGTACCCATAGAAGCAAAGCAGGAAGTATGAGCAGGAAGTGTACCCATAGAAGCAAAGCAGGAAGTGTGAGCAAGAAGTGTACCCATAGAAGCAAAGCAGGAAGTGTGAGCAGGAAGTGTACCCATCGATATTTGCTGTGATTTGTTGATTAAACTCAACTGACATTACAAAAAATACGTTCCATTGCATGAGCCACATCAGTTAATATAATTTGAATTAACATTCTACATTACCATGGAAAGGGAAAGGGGAATACCTAGTCGATTGTACTGAATGCATTCAACTGAAATGTGTCTTACAAAAGTATTGGGCAATACTTTACTTGACACCCAGCATCATAACACGTTATGACACGGTCATAACCATGTCAAAATATATCATAACAGCTGACATAACTTGTGGTAGCACATATATTTAGAACTGTTGTGACATACACTACATGACCAAAAGTATGTGGACACCTGCTCATCGAACATCTCATTTCAATATCATGGTTGTGGAGGCTGTCTTTTTAGACTTCAGTGCAGCTTTTGACATTATTGATCATAGTCTACTGCTGGAAAAACGTATGTGTTCTTTTTTTACACCCCCTGCTATAATGTGGATAAAGACTTTCTTGTCTAGCAGAACACAGAGGGCAGTTTATCAAATATAATCCAGTTAGAATCAGGAATCATTTGCAAATAAATTCATTACAAATCCTACAATGTGATTTTCTGGATTTTTTCCCCCTCATTTTGTCTGTCATAGTTGAAGTATACCTATGATGAAAATTACAGGCCTCTCATCTTTTTTAAGTGGGAGAACTTGCACACCTGGTGGCTGACTAAATACTTTTTTGCCCCACTGTAAAACACCCACAATCATCGCGGGATGAACGAGTGACGAATTTCCGGCCAATTTAAAAATAATTTCTTCCTCCCTTGCCCCTTTCCCTGCAAGTGTATACTCATCAGGCATCATGATACGTCATCAGAAGTGTCCACTTAATTTAAGGGCTGAGGAGATAGGGTGTCTTTTAAGTGTTTGGACCGCATCCTTTGGCTACATTGAATGTTTCTTCTTAGCTACATCAAACAGCTGACATATTCTTGCTTTGAGTATTCCTCTTTGATTTAGAAGAAACTGTTGCACAAATGTAGGTCTACACCATCACTGGTATTATCAGGCTGTATAGCTAGTTACGTTTGCTCTGACTTAGCACATGTATTAGCTAGTTAGCGATTGTTTTTTATTTAATACATTTTAGAATATGACTAAGGTAATAAAATGTGGAAAACGTAAAGGGCTCTGAATACTTTCCGAAGACACTGTATATAGTATATATTGCAATATTTTATGGCTGGTTATGACACCTACATAAGAGTGTCAAAAAACACAACCTACCACACAGGGCAAAACATTCCATTACACCAGTGGTTCCCAAGGTTGTTAATGTACCACAATGTAACGGTTCTCTTGTGGTGAAGGAGAGTCGGACCAAAATGCAGCGTGTAGATTGCGATCCATGTTTAATAAACACACGTAAAACACGAATACATTTTAAACACTACAAAACAAAGAACGTAACGAAAACCGAAACAGCCTACACTTGTGCAAACTAACACAGAGACAGGAACAACGACACTAAGGACAATCACCCACGAAACACACAAAGAATATGGCTGCCTAAATATGGTTCCCAATCAGAGACAACAATACACACCTGCCTCTGATTGAGAACCACTCCAGACAGCCATAGACTTTGCTAGATAACCCCACTAAGCCACACACCCAACACCCCACAAAACCCCAAGACAAAACACACCACAATAAACCCATGTCACACCCTGGCCTGACCAAATAAATGAAGAAACACAAAATACTTCGACCAGGGCGTGACACAACAAGTATATTTTGCTCTGTCTGGAGTACCCCTGAAGTACCCCCTCATGTGAATTTTACAAGTAGGCCTATGGTTTCATGAGTCTTTTCAAGTACCCCCTGTGGATGGGCCAATTACCCCTTGTTGGGAACCACTGCATTACAACATAGCCTGTTGACATGTAGGCTATGGTTATATCACTTTTTTAAAATTTTTTATTCACCATATTAAATTATAATTGAAATTGCACACACATTGATGTTAAGCATGCAGCTAAACCAATGCTCTGTTGCAGATTTAGGAGCAGATTTTAGGAGCAGGCCAAGACACCCTCTTTTTGACTGATGACTGATGACTGATATAAGGGCATGTATGTGATAGGCCTATCTGGCTTGTATGATTATGATGGTCATACACTTTATGACACTGTCAAGAAGCATTATGTAACGGCTTTCTTTCGTCGAAGGAGAGTCGGACCAGAATGCAGCGTAGTTAGTTCGATACATGTTTAATGAAAGAATAAACACGATAAATACAAAAACAAGAAACGGAACGTGAAAACCTATACAGCCTATCTGGTGAATACAAACACACTGAGACAGGAACAATCACCCACAAAACACACAGTGAAACCCAGGCTACCTAAATATGGTTCCCAATCAGAGACAACGAGAATCACCTGACTCTGATTGAGAACCGCCTCAGGCAGCCATAGCCTATGCTAGACACCCCTACTCAGCCACAATCCCAATGCCTACTAAAACCCCAATACAAAAACACATGTCACACCCTGGCCTGACCAAATAAATATATAAACACAAAATACTAAGACCAGGGCGTGACAGAACCCCCCCCCCCCCAAGGTGCGGACTCCCGGCCGCACACTAAAACCAATAGGGGAGGGTCCGGGTGGGAGTCTGTCCACGGTGGCGGCTCCGGCTCGGGACGTGGACCCCACTCCAACCAAGTCTTAGTCCCCCTGTAACGCGTCCTTTGATTGGCGACCCTCGCCGCCGACCTAGGCCTAATAACCCTCACCAAGGACCCCACTGGACTGAGGGGCAGCTCGGGACTGAGGTAGAAGCTCGGGACTGAGGGGAAGCTCGGGACTGAGGGGAAGCTCGGGACTGAGGGGAAGCTCAACACTAAGGGGAAGCCCAGCACTGAGGGGAAGCCCAGCACTGAGGGGTAGCTCGGGACTGAGGGGAAGCTCAGCACTGAGAGGAAGCTCAGGCAGGTAGTTGGCTCCGGCAGATCCTGGCTGGCTGGCGGATCTGGAAGAGTCTGGTTGACTGGCAGATCTGGAAGAGTCTGGTTGACTGGCAGATCTGGAAGAGTCTGGTTGACTGGCAGATCTGGAAGAGTCTGGTTGACTGGCAGATCTGGAAGAGTCTGGCTGACTGGCAGATCTGGAAGAGTCTGGCTGACTGGCACATCTGGCTGCTCTGGCTGCTCCATGCAGACTGGCAGCTCTGGCTGCTCCATGCAGACTGACAGCTCTGGCTGCTCCATGCAGACTGACAGCTCCATGCAGGCTGGCAGCTCTGGCTGCTCTATGCAGACTGGCAGCTCTATGCAGACTGGCAGCTCTATGCAGACTGGCAGCTCTGGCTGCTCCATGCAGACTGGCAGCTCTATGCAGACTGGCAGCTCTGGCTGCTCCATGCAAACTGGCAGCTCTGGCTGCTCCATGCAGGCTGACAGCTCTGGCTGCTCCATGCAGGCTGACAGCTCAGGCTGCTCCATGCAGACTGGCAGCTCAGGCTGCTCCATGCAGGCTGACAGCTCTGGCTGCGCTGAACAGGCAGGAGACTCCAGCAGCGCTGTAGAGGAGGAAGGCTCTGGCAGCGCTGAACAGGCGGGAGGCTCCGGCAGCGCAGGAGAGGAGAAAGGCTCTGGCTGCGCTAAACGGGTGGGAGACTCCAGCAGCGCTGTAGAGGAGGAAGGCTCTGGCTGCGCTAAACGGGCGGGAGACTCCAGCAGCGCTGTAGAGGAGGAAGGCTCTGGCTGCGCTGAACAGGCGGGAGACTCCGGCAGCGCAGGAGAGGAGAAAGGCTCTGGCAGCGCTAAACAGGCGGGACACACTGAAGGCCTGGTGCGTGGTGCTGGAACTGGTGGTACTGGACCGAGGGCACGCACAGGAAGCCTGGTGCGGGGAGCTGCCACCGGAGGACTGGTGTGTGAAGGTGGCACAGGATGGACCGGACCGTGAAGGTGTACTGGAGAGCCTGAGAGCAGGGCTGGCACAGGACGTGCAAGGCTAGGTAGGTACACAGGAGGCCTAGTGCGTGAGGCTGGCACAATTTTCACCAGCCGACTAACACGCACCTCAGGACGAGTATGGAGCGCTGACCCAGGTGCCATCAAATCCCCGACTCGCTCCGTCGGACGAATATCGTACCTAAAGCACCAAACTAGCAACTCCCTCATTACTCTCTCCTCCACTTTCCCCATTAACTCCTTCACAGTCTCTGCTTCACTCACCTCTAACACCGGCTCTGGTTCTGGTCTCCTCCTTGGCTCCTCACGATAAACAGGGAGAGTTGGCTCAGGTCTGACTCCTGACTCTGCCACTCTCTCCCTGAGCCCCCCCCCAATACATTTCTGGGGCTTCCTTCCGCGCCGCCGTGCTTGCTTCTCCAACTCCATTCTCCGATAACCTGCTTCGCACTGCTCCAGCAAATCCCAGGCGGGCTCCGGCACTTTCTCTGGGTCGAGAGCCCACCTGTCTATTTCCTCCCAAGTAGTGTAGTCCCGATATTGTTGCTCCTGCTGCCGCTGTTGCTTCTCCTCATACCAGCGCCTCTCAGCTCTCGCCGCCTCCAGTTCTTCTTTGGGGCGGCGATATTCTGGTTCCCAATCAGAGACAACGAGAATCACCTGACTCTGATTGAGAACCGCCTCAGGCAGCCATAGCCTATGCTAGACACCCCTACTCAGGCACAATCCCAATGCCTACTAAAACCCCAATACGAAAACACATGTCACACCCTGGCCTGAACAAATAAATATATAAACACAAAATACTAAGACCAGGGCGTGACACATTATTGTCTTAGTCCAATTACAGTGACACGGGATGGTCACAATGCTTCAGAACCGTGTCATAAAGTTATTTAAAATATGATAATAAAAAAAAAACATGACTGTAAAAACAACAAAAAAAGGATTTAAGAAACCAACTTTAAAACTAAAGCAAACTTCTTGGCAGGGAAAAACTCATTTGAATAAATTTGGGTTTTGACACTCTTATGTAGGTGTCATAACTAGCCATAAAATAATGCAATATATGTCACAAAGGTGTAAATATTTGGTTCATGACAGTGTTATGACAGGTTATGTCAGGTGTTATAACATATTATGGCACGGTTATGACGTGTCAGAATGTGTTATGACACTGGGTGTCAAGTAAAGTGTTACCAAGTATTGTGTCACAATACCAGAGGGCCAATGTGAGTGTAACTATGAGTTTACCAGTCAAATTGCCAGGGTTAGAGGTTCCAAGCCAGGTATATTCATTCTATTTACCAGTCAAATTGCCAGGGTTAGAGGTTCCAAGCCAGGTCTATTCATTCTATTTACCAGTCAAATTGCCAGGGTTAGAGGTTCCAAGCCAGGTCTATTCATTCTACTTACCAGTCAAATTGCCAGGGTTAAAGGTTCGAAGCCAGGTCTATTCATTCTATTTAATAGTCAAATTGCCAGGGTTAGAGGTTCCAAGCCAGGTCTATGCATTCTATTTACCAGTCAAATTGCCAGGGTTAGAGGTTCCAAGCCAGGTCTATTCATTCTATTTACCAGTCAAATTGCCAGGGTTAGAGGTTCCAAGCCAGGTCTATGCATTCTATTTACCAGTCAAATTGCCAGGGTTAGAGGTTCCAAGCCAGGTCTATTCATTCTATTTACCAGTCAAATTGCCAGGGTTAGAGGTTCCAAGCCAGGTCTATTCATTCTATTTAATAGTCAAATTGCCAGGGTTAGAGGTTCCAAGCCAGGTCTATGCATTCTATTTACCAGTCAAATTGCCAGGGTTAGAGGTTCCAAGCCAGGTCTATTCATTCTACTTACCAGTCAAATTGCCAGGGTTAAAGGTTCCAAGCCAGGTCTATTCATTCTATTTAATAGTCAAATTGCCAGGGTTAGAGGTTCCAAGCCAGGTCTATGCATTCTATTTACCAGTCAAATTGCCAGGGTTAGAGGTTCCAAGCCAGGTCTATTCATTCTATTTACCAGTCAAATTGCCAGGGTTAGAGGTTCCAAGCCAGGTCTATGCATTCTATTTACCAGTCAAATTGCCAGGGTTAGAGGTTCCAAGCCAGGTCTATTCATTCTATTTACCAGTCAAATTGCCAGGGTTAGAGGTTCCAAGCCAGGTCTATTCATTCTATTTAATAGTCAAATTGCCAGGGTTAGAGGTTCCAAGCCAGGTCTATGCATTCTATTTACCAGTCAAATTGCCAGGGTTAGAGGTTCCAAGCCAGGTCTATTCATTCTATTTACCAGTCAAATTGCCAGGGTTAGAGGTTCCAAGCCAGGTCTATTCATTCTATTTACCAGTCAAATTGCCAGGGTTAAAGGTTCCAAGCCAGGTCTATTCATTCTATTTACCAGTCAAATTGCCAGGGTTAAAGGTTCCAAGCCAGGTCTATTCATTCTATTTACCAGTCAAATTGCCAGGGTTAAAGGTTCCAAGCCAGGTCTATTCATTCTATTTCTGTGTGTGCTGCTGCTGCATTGTGGGGGGCATTGCCTAGGCAACCAAAGTGTCCTTTGCTAGTTTCTTGTTTCAGCAAGGAGCAACAAAGCATCATCACGTTGTTAAGAGCATGTTACCGTAGAAACCGACTCAACTGCACAAATGCCCCCCCTGGCCCGTCTTTAGTTGTCATGGCAGTCTTCATCCGTAACCGTCAGTTACATGGTTATACTGTAATACGCGCTGCTGTTGACATTGACAGCTTTAGATCCCATGCTTCTTGTGTGTCATTGCCTTGAGAACATACACATCATAGAGTATTCAAATGTTAAGTCATGCTGTTTTTAGACTGCAGGACGTCCCTAGTCCCCCAAAAATCATATTTGTCTACAGTCCTCTACGGGGATCCAGTCTTTTGGGTTCAATAGATAGGTCTATCACCTTTTATGCTTGGCTGGTGAACTCTAGAGTGATCCCTGATGTCTGTGAGAGGTTTTGCATGATATTATGTAAACTATGGTGTGATCTTGGAAGGTGTCAGAAGCAGAGGGGGCTGGGTGCGCTTAGGGCACATGGGCTAGCTATAGGGTAGAGGATGAGATGACTTTGTTATTGCTAGGAGGTTGGCTGCCAGCTTCGCCCCCACCCCTTGTTACCCCCTGGCCTTGAATGAACAGGGTTGGGAACGGTTTATCCCAAATTAGACTCTATGCATGCCCCCCATTCTGCTGCTCTCACACTCCAGGTGACGTTATGGTCCATGGGTCGGGAGCCCCCCCATTTATAGTCCCCCTCCTCTCTCTCTCTGTTAGGGACAGTCGGGATCTTGCTGTCACCCCCCCCCCCCATCTGCAGCTGTGTTCTGTGGGTAACCAGCTCCCAGGGGGGGGGTATTTTGGACCGGAGTAGCCGCAGCAGCAGGTTGCATAATGTGTTTTGAAATTGTGATGAGCGGAATAAACCAGCTCTGATTCTGAACACGTGTGCTTAACTTACCCACACCATGGACTCAACAAATGAAATGCATACCAAACACACGCTGCCTGACACACATACAATAAACAGCTTCACATGCATGCTAACAGATTTCCGCAGGCACTAGGCCTATTTTAAGAGGCTTTTAAGTGGTAATGAACCTGGAATAATCATAATTTCTCAGGTGTAAACATTGGCTTAGTATAGCCTTGGACTATTTTATGCCTTGTATCCATCACAATGAACAGTCAACAACAGTAGCAATGCAGTCCACTGAGCCAAGCCCAGCATCATCAGTCCAGCACTCCTAGCCCACTATCAAACCCCTTTCTTTATTTCTTGGCTCACCTCTCACCTTCTTGGCTCACCTTTGAGTGTGCAAAGCTGTCATCAAGGCAAAGGGTGGCTACGTTGAAGAATGTCAGATATATTTAGATTTGTTTAACACTTTATTGGTTACTACATGATTCTATATGTGTTATTTCATAGTTTTGATGTCTTCACTATTATTCTACAATGTAGGATCTAGTAAAAAATTATGAAAAACCGTGGAATGAGTAGGTGTGTCCAAACGTTTGACTGGTACTCTATGTAGTAGCTCATGAGATTGGAGGCTCAGTTCAAGAGGGGCTTGCATGGTTCAGTGAAGAGAGAGCGGTCGGAGCAAATGAGACCCCAATGCCAGAGAGATGTGCTCTGTGCATATCATGTTCCTATCCTCCCACTGTGTGTTTAACATCCTCACCTAATTGAATCAGCTCTCTCTGCTGCTTAGCAGCAGTACTTATCTGTGTTTAGTGGGATATCTCAATGCCTCCTCCAATGGAGGAGCTGTTGCATTTGAAGCCCTCAAATAAACTATCCTTTTCAAAATATGTTTCAAATTTCTGAAGGTATTTGACAATACCTGAATATACGTTTTCTTTGAGCTGTTTATGACCCTAGGGTGGCAACACTTAAATGATAAGTTATTTCAATGGGGGTTTCTCCATTCTGATTGTTTAATACTGTTCAATAAAACTTCAACCAAAAGTGTGTGTCACGCCTTGGTCTTAGTATTTTGTGTTTTCTTTAGTTATTTGGTCAGGCCAGGGTGTGACATGGGTTTATTGTGTTGTCGTATTGGGGTTTTAGTAGGCATTGGGATTGTGGCTGAGTAGGGGTGTCTAGCATAGGCTATGGCTGCCTGAGGCGGTTCTCAATCAGAGTCAGGTGATTCTCGTTGTCTCTGATTGGGAACCATATTTAGGTAGCCTGGGTTTCACTGTGTGTTTTGTGGGTGATTGTTCCAGTCTCAGTGTGTTTGTATTTCACCAGATAGGCTGTATAGGTTTTCACGTTCCGTTTCTTGTTTTTGTATTGTTCGTGGTTTTTCTATATTAAAGATGTATCGAACTAACCACGCTGCATTTTGGTCCGACTCTCCTTCGACGGAAGAAAGACGTTACAGTGTGTCTGATTTGAGATCATTTCCACACTGCCACGTAGGGCTGCATGATATGGGCAAAAAAAATTGCCTTATTTTTTTAAACCATTTATTCCAATTGCAATTCAGATAAAAACTGTTGGAGAACTGTTGGAGTCATGGAAATAGAATGATTATTCAAATTATATAGTTAGAAAGTAATATTGGGCCGGGGAGGCGTTTATAGAATTAGGAATTAGAATACTAATGGGATCTCTTTGGAGGTGTTATTGTTACAGGGTAGGAACCAAAGTGTTGGTCAGTGTTTCCCAGAGGAGTGGGACCCTATAATCTTTGGCTACAGTTAATGTTTTCTTTTACTTCATGTAGCTAACATATTGATGCTTCGCCTATTCCTCTCTGATTTGGAAGATACTGTTGCGCATTTAGGCCTACACCAGCACTGGTTTCAGGCTGTATTAGCTAGCTATGTTCGCTCTGAATTAGTACAATTATTAGCTAGCTAGCTAGCGAATAGCATAAGTGGCTAACACAATTTGTAAGCTAACACAAGTTGCTAAGAAAATACAAAATAGCTGTTTGCAGACAGAAAGATACACAAACAAATAGTGTAATTATAGAACGCTTGTGGATGTATATTAAGAATGCTGAAAGCAGCATCATTGTCATCAATATATTGTTACATCTGCTGCATTGACCATGCAGACCAAAGAGTGAACCAAAGAAAATATAGTAACTCACTGTGAACTATCGGTAAATGATCTCGTGGTCGAGCAACAACAAGTGCTCTCCTTGAGTGACAGGAGGCAGGGATTGGTGAGAGAGAAGGAGAGGGATGACCCAAGTAGTGGAGTAAGCTATAAAAAACAGATTGGCGTATCACATTTAACAAACCAAATATCGAAATATATCAAATCAAATGTTATTGGTCACATACACGTGATTAGCATGTTATTGCAGGTGTAGCGAAATGCTACCTTCTAGCTCCGACAGTGCAGTAATATCTAACAAGTAATATCTAACAAATTACACAACATATACCCAATACACACAAATCTAAGTAGGAATGAATTAAGACTATATACATAAGGACGAGCGATGTCATAGCGGAACGGACTAAGATACAGCAGAATAGTATAGAATACAGTATATACATATGAGATGAGTAATGCCAGATATGTAAACATTATTACAGTGACTAGTGTTCCTTTCCTTAAAGTGGCCAGTGATTTCTAGTCTATGCCTGTAGGCAGCAGCCTCTAATGTGCAAGTTATGGCTGTTTAATAGTCTGATCGCCAGGAGATAAAAGCTGTTTTTCAGTCTCCCGATCCCAGCTTTGATGCACCTGTACTGACCTCACCTTCTGGATGAAAGTGGGGTGAACAGGCAGTGGCTCGGGTGGTTGATGTTCTTGATGATCTTTTTGGCCTTCCTGTGACATCAGGTGCTGTAGGTGTCCTGGAGGGCAGGTAGTTTGCCCTGAACGATAGCTAAGAGGTCGGTGAGAGTGGAAAGGCAATTTACCAGTTAACTTACAACAGCCCGTCCCCTGAACGATAGCTAAGAGGTCGGTGAGAAGGGAGAGGCAGTTTACCAGTTAACTTACAACAGCCCGTCCTCCTGAACGATAGCTAAGAGGTCGGTGAGAAGGGAGAGTGGAAAGGCAGTTTACCAGTTAACTTACAATAGCCCGTTCCCTGAACGATAGCTAAGAGGTAGGTGAGACGGTGATGAAGCATACTTCATGAGCTGTAACCGAAAACAACTGGTATTTGGAAAGTTTGAGGTGAGGGAGAAAGTGTGGTGGAACAATTATTGTTAACATTATTAAGTAACGTTATCTTGCTAGCAGGATCGATTTCTCCATTAGATAGCCAGAGAAATGTTTAGCAACATTTGCCAACTTAACTGAAAAAATATTTGAATTCATGATGTGAAAATTTGCTGGCTAATAATGTCAGACAGCTAACATTAGGTACTTAACGTTACAATATCAGATGAGCTAACGTTAGTAACCAAACCAATTCGCTATAATATTAACTGGTAACATTGTACCCCCTAGCAGGAATTGTGTCACCTTTTTGGGCACTCGCCAGTTTGTATCCCTGCTGTAGGCTGTCTCATTATCGTTGGCAATCAAGCCTACTACTGTTGTGTCGCCTGCAAACTTGATGATTGAGCTGGAGGCGTGCTTGGTCACGCAGTCATGGGTGAACAGGGAGTACAGGAAGGGGCTGAGCACACACCATTGTGGGGCCCCAGTGTTGAGGATCAGCGGAGTGGAGGTGATGTTTCCTATCTTCACCACCTGAGGGCAGCCTGTCAGGAAGTCCAGGACCCAGTGGCACAGGGCGAGGTTCAGACCCATGGCCTCCAGCTTAATGATGAGCTTGGAGGGTACTATGGTGTTGAATGCTGAGCTGTAGTCAATAAACAGCCTTCTTATAGATGAGCGATTGCATCGTCTGTGGATCTATTGGGGCGGTAAGCGAATTGAAGTGGGTCTAGGGTGGCAGGTACGGTAGAGGTGATATGATCCTAGAAGGTAAAGTAAAAACCCAAACCAATCCTTGCATCAATACCGGTATTAGGGTAAAATACGGTATATCTGGACAGCACTCCTGGTTTTACAGAAATAAAAGCCAAAACACTAGAGAATTGCACTAGCAGTCTCTCTCCATGCTGCTTACCTCACAAGATCTAGCCCGCCCCCTGTCACTCAAGGAGCACATTTGTTGTTCCTTGACCACGAGACACTTTCGTTCAGTCTGCATGGTCAATGCAGCACATGCAACAATGTTGATAACAACAATGTTGTTTCCACTTTACGTCTTAATATAAATCCACAAGCATTCTATAATAACACTTAGTTTGTTTCCTACATCTGCAAATCAAATCAACATTAGCAAACAGCTAGTTTGTCTTTTCTTAGCAAGTTGTTACTAAATCGTATTAGCCGCTAATGCTAATCGCTACTTAGCTGGCTAAGTGTACTGAGTCAGCTATGTAGGTCCCCAAGAAAATACTGACCAACACTTTGGTTCCTACCCTGTAACAATAACCCTGGCATTATAATAATAATAACTATTTCCATGATTCCAACAGTTTACCCAAGTGTTTTGATCTAAATCAAATCGCATCATAAAAAGAATGCCTAGTTTTTCTGCCAATATCGTGCACCCATACATGGCAGTGTGGAAATGATCTCAAATGAGTGCAGAAAATGCAGAAATGGATGAAAATGCACAAAAAGATTTATGGTTGAAGTTTATTTGAACAGTATAAACCAAGAAAAATTGAGAAAACCCAAATCACTTACAATGTATGTGTTGCCACCCTAGGGTCATGCCCCTACTCATAAGTCAATTTATTATTCCAAAACATAAAATAACATAAAATACCGTCAGAAATTAGATAAATACTGTGATATGATATTTTGGCCATATCGCCCAGCCCTATAGGAGGCACAGGCAGGTCAAAAATAGTCTCCTCTCCCAGTCACAATACCTCATGTGGGGCTGAAATAGACACTGTGGTGGGTGCTGGAGAGTTGAGAGACCGGTCTGTCATCGCCAGGGGGCCATAGGAAACAGTGGGAAATATTGTGAGGAAGCAGAGTGATGATCTCTTATCACATTTGGTTGGATTCTGGTGACATATCAAGTGTAATTAGTAGACTAGGCCCATTGTGTGTTTCTGCCCTGCTTGTCAGGGCTGAGTGTCTATCACTAATAAAAAACAGTGTTTTTTCCTCTTCCTGTCTGCACTGCACTGCCTGCCAGCCAGAATCTCCCATGTTTCACTGCATTGCCTGCCAGGCAGAACCTCCCCTGTTCCACTGCACTGCCAGCCAGGCAGAACCTCCCTTGTTTAAAGGCAATTTATGGTCAATCTCGAAAGTGTACTGTCCGTACATCATTTACTGCGATGCGGCCTCTGCAGAAGTGAGCACATTCATACTTGCGCTTCGCAGAGCTGTTGTGAAAGAAGTTGTCAAGGAAGTGAGTTTGTGTTTATACAGGATGTGCACCCCTACCTACCCAATCATGTGAATGCAGAGCTATAGGGAGCCCTCCGCGTTGTTAATTCATTTGGGAGGCACACGGCGATGCCTTGATTTGAGGCTCGATTTGGTCTCCGCAAGCCTCCAGAGGCGTTGCAATTGCGTCACAACATCCGTACGGAGCCTCCAGACCTTTTTGCCTGATCAAGCATAAATCAGCTTTTACCTGCACTGCCAGCCAGGCAGAACCTCCCCTGTTCTACTGCACTGCCAGCCAGGCAGAACCTCCCCTGTTCTACTGCACTGCCAGCCAGCCAGGCAGAACCTCCCCTGTTCTACTGCACTGCCAGCCAGCCAGGCAGAACCTCCCCTGTTCCACTGCAATGCCAGCAAGCGAGGCCATACAGAGTGCAGCTTGCATTATTGAAGCAACTCCCACAGTTCAAAGTCAGATGCTGAGCACTGCTGATTGTGCTGGTTAAAAGGTAGACTCAGCAATGCATGAAGTAAACGGAAATATCTTTTCGAATTCAGCAACAACCAAGACCGTTGGAGCATGAGGCTAACTCCACTGTTTTGGTTCTGTAGCTATCACGTTGTAGCTGCGTGAAGCGCACCCTTGCAGATACTCGGTGTGCCTGTGTGAGAGCAGTGTCATACCAACATCGCTGAGTCTGTTTAATATTATATTATTTTAAAGCCCATCTAGGTACTGATGCGTGCAACTCCCACAGTTCAAAGTCAGTTGCTGAGCATTGCTGATAGTGTTGGTTAATATTATTTCAAAGTCCATCTAAGGACTGATGCTGCAAATTTGGGCAAGCTTTAAAAGGACCGTTTAAAAAATATGTGTTTTACCAAATCTCTATTTTTGATGAAAGCATGCATTTGCTTGTGCACTAAAAAGTATTGCTCAAATCCAACAAAACAGAATATAAAATACTGAAATTACACTATTTCATGTGTACAACATCTGCATCACTATATTATAGTTTTGCAGTTTTTAAAAGGACGTTATTTAGTGTTTTTGGAGCTTTGTCCATGTTTTCTGCACGACCACATTCTGCCGAATGAGCCTGAGGAGGTCTATCGCTGGTCGGGTAAGTTTCTCAGAACCAAGTGAAATCACATAAAAAGTGTCTGTACACTTTTATAGCATTCTATTTACATTCCAAAGTAGAGATTGTCCTTTAAGCATGATGGTGCAATGCCCTGACTGTTGATAGGCCTAATTCAATGTGTCAATGTTTGAAACTATAAACTTTATTAAATTACCCCATTTCTGAGATGCCATTTTGCATCACAGCATCAGTACATTTATGACAAAAGAATACATCTACTTACTTACTGTAGCCAAACTGATTTATGTTACCTTATGCTAATACTGTTCCAGTACAGGTCCGTGAGGAATAATTCAAGCAGATATGTGACCCACCACCTGGATTCGGTCCTACTGTATGTACTGTAGCAAAATTTGAAGCTCAGAGCTAGAAAAAAAATCTCATACAACTGCGAGCTAGAAAAAAAATCTCATACACTGCAGTTGTATGGTAGTGTACTAAACAACCAAAGGTTTCAAGACTAAAGACTGGGTTATACTACTTCTATCGACGTGTCTGTATACAGTTGTCGCATTGACATTATGAACATTCTATTGTCGTCTGACATCAAACTTGTTCTTGTCTTATGAAAAAGTATAAACACAAAAGCAGTCTGGTGGTCCAAAATAGCATAACTGGTGTATTTTAACACCAATAAACCAATTTCTTTCTAAATGTATCTAGTAAACCAGGCAACTAAAAGCAACTTTCTAAACAATGTTTTGGTTAGTTTTTAGCTTGTTAGGTAGCTAGCTAACGTTAAGTTAGCAGGCTAGCCAGTTCAAATAATGACCACGTCATATAGCTGACAAAGTATTCATTATTACAGGAACATAAACTCAACAAGATACTTCTTTACAAGTTAATGACAGAAAATAGTTTGCTTGTGAGTGTGATTAAATAAAAGCAGGGCATTCTACCAGATAATTTTAGAATTTGGACACTGTATCGTTGGCCTAACCTTATATCCTAATTTGGCTTTGGTGCATGTTTTGACTTTCATGTGTCATGTTGTTCTTCACATTACCGCCTCTGTTAAACACACAATATCAAATAAAATCAATGTTTATTTGTCACATGCACAGGATAGAGAAGGTGTAAACGGTACAGTGAGATGGTTACTTGCATAGTGGGGTATTTTGTTTAACCTGTTGCGACGAGCCATCCCGGATCCGGGATCGTGAATACAGCCTCAAGCTCATTACCATAACGCAACGTTAACTATTCATGAAAATCGCAAATGAAATGAAATCAATATGCTAGCTCTCAAGCTTAGATTTTTGTTAACAACACTGTCATCTCAGATTTTCAAAAATATGCTTCTCAACCATAGCAAAACAAGCATTTGTGTAACAGTATTGATAGCCTAGCATAGGATTATGCCTGACATTCAGCATGCAACATTTTCACAAAAACCAGAAAAACATTCAAATAAAATAATTTACCTTTGAAGAACTTCAGATGTTTTCAATGAGGAGACTCTCAGTTAGATAGCAAATGTTCAGTTTTTACAAAAAGATTATTTGTGTTGACAAATCGCTCCGTTTTCTTCATCACGTTTGGGTAAGAAAAAAAACGAAAATTAAGTCATTAAAACGCAAACTTTTTTCCAAATTAACTCCATAATATCAACAGAAACATGGCAAACCGATGTTTTGAATGAATCCTCAAGTTGTTTTTCACATATCTATCGACGATAAATCCATTGTGGCAGTTGACTTTCTCTTCTGAAGAAATGGAACGCAATCATTTCGACACAGGACACCGGGAGGACACCTGGTAAATGTAGTCTCTTATGGTCAATCTTCCAATGATATGCCTACAAATACGTCACAATGTTGCAGACACCTTGGAGAAACGACACAAAGGGCAGGCTCATTCCTGGCGCATTCACAGCCATATAAGGAGACATTGGAACACAGCGCCTTCAGAATCTGGGGCATTTCCTGTATGAAACTTCATATTGGTTTCGCCTGTAGCATTAGTTCTGGGGCACTCACAGATAATATCTTTGCAGTTTTGGAAACGTCAGAGTTTTTTCTTTCCAAAGCTGTCAATTACATGCATAGTCGAGCATCTTTTCGTGACAAAATATATTTTTTTTATCCAAAAATTAAAAGAGCGCCCCCTATCTTGAAGTTAAACATGTAGTTAGCTTAACTAGCTAAACAATGAACCATAATCCCAACTCATAACGTTACTATCCTGCATGAATCTACAGGTAACTAAAGCTAACCAAACTAGGTTCAATGTTAGCTAGCTAGCTAACATTAGGCTATAACACGCAATGCAAATGGCTCTGAGATATGAATAATATTACTACACAGATTATACATGTAACATTAGCTAGCAATCCAGCCAGCTAACGTTAGCTAGCTAACAGTACGCTTTAACTTGCAATGATAACAACTTTCTGACAAAATTTGAAATGTATAATATCTAAAAATGTAGCTAGCTAGACTCTCTTCCATGTATACATGGATGAACGCTTCTCCCACTCTGTCACGGATGCCATGGTTGCCCTTAAGTTTGAAGATGTAATCCAGAGACAGGTGTTTTATACAACAGCTTTTTGTGTGTTCTCTTTTCGACTCCCTCCACATACTTGCAATCAAACACTTACATTTTATCCTTCTCCTTAGCTATCATACTCTGCTTCCACCGAACATTTCACTGATTTCAAAACTCTGCCCTCCAGAAAGTGGAGAGCATTAGCAACACATTTGCAGTTCTTTGTGATATCTTTCAAAAATATGCATTAGAAAGGATTACCTACACATACTGAGCAACTCATGTTATAGACGGAAACGTGCTACATGGCAGACCAATCCAAACTCATCTCTCGGCATGTCCAGCCCATCCATTATCTCAGCCAATCGTGGCTAGTGGGAAGGTTCCTTCCTTTTTCTGTGGCTAAACCAACTAGGCTCATAATTTAACAATTGTATTTGTATTTACAGATGGCACACAAGTTTGTTATTAAGGCACATGAAAGTTCATATGTTCCAGAAGGCATTTCTGCCAAAAAAAATGCATTCTGTAAGAAAAAAAAGGATTACGTTCAAATGCCTCTTCTGTGAACAAGTCACATATAGCCCTAACCCCCTAGTGTAGGGTATTCAAATCTTACCCTATAAGTTCCGGAGCTTGCTGGTTTTCTGTTCTACCTGACAATTAATTAATGATACCCACCTGATGTCACAGGTCTAAATCAGTCCCTGAATAGAGGGGATTTTCTTTTTTAAGCAGTAGAACTGGCTTCGAGGTACAGATTTGGATTTGAGGGTCCTAGTGTACCTCACAACAAAGATCTCCTGGAACACGCCTGTGATAAAGTACCATTACCTTTCCTTCAGAGGATGGAAAAATAGGAATCTCTAGCCTCGTATGACCATCCTGATCTCACGAGCGTACGGTATTCTGTTTTGCTGCACGGATTCTGTTAAATTAAGCAAAACAAGAGTGCAGTGGTCAGGATGGTGGATCAGGCTAACATTTCCTAGCCCAGCCTCAGGAATACTGTCAAATAGGCCTAATCCCAAAGACAATACATAATAATAGACTGTTATTCCTGAATCCTGAAATCAAATCAAGCACAAATGCTGTGTGTCAAAGCAGCTTGTTCTCTGCAAAGGCACCAAAAGCTGTTGTTCCTGTTGTTCTTTGAATATCAGACAAACATCCATCTTGTTGGTAATTTCGGTAGTACCTATACTAATGGCTGAAGGTGCTGTGATACCAGTCTGGTGGTCTTATAAAGTCGTTTTTATAAGCCTCTGGCTCAGTCGCAGTTTCAACTGTCAGTTTATTGGTCCATTAAAGGCCTAAAATCTCTTTCCATCTCTCTTAGGGTCTGGACGAGGAGGCCATCATTGACCTCGGGAAGACCAGCTCCACCACCAACACCAACTATGAGACGGAAGACCTGGAGAGTAAGTCTAGTCTAGACTTCTTCCCTGGTCCATACAGCCCTACCAACTTACTGTACCTATGTGTATGTCTATGCCCGTGTGTGTTAATTCCTGTGTGCAATGTGTTGGAGAAATGGTGTGCTAGTTGAATTGGCTCAATTCAGTCAATTGCATTGAATTGAAATTGAACTCAACCCTGGTTCCAGTCAGCCTCTGTGAATGTACCAGTTTGTGTACCTGCCTTTATTACTGTTGTGTCTAGATGCCCGTTTTTCTGTCTCTGTGTGGATGATTCCTGTCCACATTATAGGCCTAGATACGTGCTGTGAATAGAAAGAACAGGTGTTGCTGGTTTTGTTTCTCAGGGGGCCTTGGCAGATTAAAGCCAGCCCCTGCTTGGCTCTCCTCACCTGGGTGTGGGGTATGTTCATTAGCCAGACAAACATGAGCCCACTGATATATGGCAAATGTAATTGAGCTTAACTGTTGTGTCGCCTTTATTCAAGTCCAGCTGGATACTCTGTGTTGCTGGTTGGAATATCCGGCTATATATAAAACATTTAAAAAATCACAATTTTCCCAAATTAGCGTCAAGCTTTGGTTTCAACTTCAAAAGGACTTTCAATGGTATGATATGCTATCCCGGTGGGCAAAACTGGATGAAATTATGTCATTACAACCAGATACTGGGCATGACATAATTTCAAACAGTTTTGCTTGCTGGGATAGTATCAGCTGTGATATTGTATTTGTATCACATGAAAGTACTGTGCATATGACACGGTGGTGTCTCCTTATAACCCAAACATTCTCTGCCTATCTGACTATGATTAGCCGCAAATCTGGCCTCTGATTATCTGGCCCGTCTAGGTAACAAAGCTAGCATTTTCTCTCTGAGCTGTACATTCCAGGGGATTTCAAACACGACCTGTGATTATCTCTAATGGGTACTGAGAACGCCTACCAATCACCCACCTAGTTCCCCAAGCAGAAATAGGCTGCATGTTTCATTAGAGCTTGCAGTGAAGTACATGTTATGGTTGACTAAGAGAGTACTAAATGGTCAGTAGACTGTCTATGGTCATACAAAACAGTATGATGAGTAACTTTTTATTAGACGTCAATGTGTATGTCATGAAATTAATGACTACTTTCAATTTATGTAGGAAAATCGAAATAAACAAAAACTGAGATTCAAGGTTTTTCCAGGGAGCCGACGATATTTGAGTTATAATTATTTTAGAAACAGAGCTGGCAGCGAGCCAGTTGTTATTGAAACCAATCCTCTGTGGTCCTTCTCCTGGGAACGAGGCAGAGACAGGAGAGTGTTTTAAAGGAAGTGTCATTGCGGCTCACGTCTGGAGAATGCAGCCCGCAAATAACATCATTACCACATAGTACATGTTCTCTCTCTCTCTCTCTCTCTCTAGTTTGCCATTCTCTCTCTCTCTCTCTATCCATTATCCCTCTCATTTCCCCTGTTTTGTTTCTGGTGTTTTTGTCTCTCTTCATTCCTCTCAAACACTATATCCCTCTCTCTATCGCCTTTCTCTTTTTCTTTGTATATCCATCTGTTAGGCTCATGTCTTTCTCTTATCTTTTCCTTTTCCCCTTCTTATGTATTGTTTTCATCAGCTCTCCCAGAGTATCTCTCAAATCAAAGTAGAATGACTCATCCTCCCAAAACATCTATTGGCACAGAAAACTGGGACATTTGCATTTCATAGCAAGAATCCAACAAACAGTGAAAATAAACAAATATGAAAAAAGTGATGGTATTTTTTCCTGTCTAAGTAGGTTATTCACAGGAAATGGAGCCTGGTAATCTGTAAATCTCTCTGGTTTGGTGTGGTGTGTCTCAGGCCACAGGGCGGTCTATGTCGGGGTCCATGTGCCGCTGGGCCGGGAGAGCAAACGCAGGCACCACGGCAGAGGCCACAAACACCACCGCAAGAGGAGGGAGCAGGAGGAGGACCGCGAGGAGGAGGACCCCACTTATGGTAACTAACTTCTACCTTAAAGTCCAGTTAAAAGCATCAGCTGACTGTTAGAAATGTTAGTAGAGGTGCTGACTAAAGGAATAGTAAACGTCAGACACTTTATAGGCTGACAGAAATTGCTGACAACAATTTAATAGGTTAACAATTTTCATCCATTAAATTGTTGGGAGCATACATAGAATGTGCGACTTTCTTTGTTTTTACGCAACAAACTTCTACCTTCCTTGATGCTCTTTATGCATGCAATTAAATAAATGTGTGGTGGAACATATGGCTAAAATCTATGTTGTTACCCTACATATTACCCTACATATAAGTAGGCTATCATGGGGTAATTTGGATAAAGAGTCAGGGCTTTTAGTGTCGCGCTAATGTACCAGTAGACATAATCATAATGTATTGGAATCGTGTCAACGCAAAAACTCCCACCACAAATTCAGCTGTTGCCCTTAAACATTTTCCCCCAAATGATTTGTAACAATTTACTTTATTTATTAATTTTCACAAGCATCCCCCCTAAAAAATGACAACATAATGCCCCTTTTACCCCCCCCCCTTCCTTCCCACACAGAACATCACTCTCCCCAACACATACACAGAACAACATGCTACATGCTAAACCCCCCTCAAATAATAGCAGATAAATGAATCAACACAAATACAATATACACTCACTGGCCAGTTTATTATGTACACCCGTCTAGTACTGGGTCGGACCCACCTTTGCCTCCAAAACAGCCTGATACAAGGTGTCGGAAATGTTCCTTGCTTGGTATCAAGGGACTGAAAGTGTGCCAGGAAAATCTTCCCCACACCAGTACACCACCGCCACCAGCCTGTACCGTTGAGACCAGGTAGGATGGGTCCTGTTTACGCTAAATCCTGACTCGGCCATCAGCATGACCCAACAGCATTCGTCGGACCAGGCAATGTTTTCCCACTCCTCAATTGTTTGTTGTTGGTGATCGTGTGCCCACTGCAGCCACGTTTTAGCTGATGGGAGTGGAATCCGGTGTGGTCCTCTGCTGCAATAGCCCATCCAGATCGACAAGTTGTGTGTTCCGAGTTGAAGTGTTATTGTTATACAGTTGTGGCCAAAAGTGTTGAGAATGACACAAATATTAATTTCCACAAAGTTTGCTGCTCTTCAGTGTCTTTAGATATTTTTGTCAGATGTTACTATGCAATAACGTATAATTACAAGCATTTCATGAGTGTCAAAGGCTTTTATTGACAATTACATGAAGTTGATGTTGATGTAAAGAGTCAATATTATTTTTCAAGACCTCTGCAATCTGCCCTGACATGCTGCCAATTAACTTCTGGGCCACATCCTGACTGATGGCAGCCCATTCTTGCATAATCAATGCTTGGAGTTTGTCAGAATTTGTGGGTTTTTGTTTGTCCACCCGCCTCTTGAGGATTGACCACAAGTTCTCAATGGGATTAAGGTCTGGTGAGTTTCCTGGCCATGGACCCAAAATATCGATGTTTCATTCCCTGAGCCACTTAGTTATCACTTTATTTATTTTTTTATGGCAAGGTGCTTCATCATGCTGAAAAAGGCATTGTTCGTCACCAAATTGTTCCTGGATGGTTGGGAGAAGTTGCTCTCAGAGGATGTGTTGGTACCATTCTTTATTCATGGCTGTGTTCTTAGGCAAAATTGTGAGTGAGCCCTTGGCTGAGAAGCAACCCCACACATGAATGGTCTCAGGATGCTTTACTGTTGGCATGATGCAGGACTGATGGTAGCGCTCACCTTGTATTCTCCGGACAAGCCTTTTTCCGGATGCTCCAAACAATTGGAAAGGGGAAAAATGACTATACCCCAGTCCTCAGCAGTCCAATCCCTGTACCTTTTGCAGAATATCAGTCTGTCCCTGATGTTTTTCCTGGAGAGATGTTGCTTATTTGCTGCCCTTCTTGACACCAGGCCATCCTCAAAGTCTTCGCCTCACTGTGCGTGCAGATGCACACACACCTGCCTGCTGCCATTCATGAGCAAGCTCTGTACTGGTGGTGCCCCAATCACGCAGCTGAATCAACTTTAGGAGATGGTCCTGGCGCTTGCTGGACTTTCTTGGGCGCCCTGAAGCCTTCTTCACAACAATTGAACCGCTCTTCTTGAAGTACTTGATGATCCGATAAATTATTGATTTAGGTGCAATCTTACTGGCAGCAATATCCTTGCCTGTGAAGCTCTTTTTGTGCAAAGCAATGATGACGGCACGTGTTTCCTTGCAGGTAAACATGGTTGACAGAGGATTAAAACAATTAAAACTGAAATATCATCTTTACAAGTATTCAGACCCTTTACTCAGCACTTTGCTTAAGCACCTTTGACAGTGATTACAGCCTCGAATCTTGGGAGCGTTGCTGCACAGTTCAAGTCCGTCAAGTCCGGGCTCTGGCTGAGCCACTCAAGGACATTGAGACTTCTCCCGAAGCCACTCCAGCGTAATCTTGGATGTGTGTTTAGGGTCATTGGAAGGTGAACCTTCGCCCCAGTCTGAGGTCCTTAACACTCTGGAGCAGGTTTTCATCAAGGATCTCGCTGTACTTTGCTCTATTCATCTTTCCCTCGATACTGACTCGTCTCCCAGTCCCTGCTTCTGAAAAACATCCCCACAGCATGATACTGCCAACCCCATGTTTCACCGTAGGGATGGTGCCAGGTTTCCTCCAGATGTGATTCTTGGCATTCAGGTCAAATAGTTCAATCTTGGTTTCATCAGACCAGAAAATCTTGTTTCTCATGGTCTGAGAGGCCTGTAGGTGCCTTTTGGCAAACTCCAAGCAAGCTGTCATGTGCCTTTTACTGAGGAGTGGCTTCCATCTGGTCACTCTACCTTAAAGGCCTGATTTGGTGGAGTGCTGCATATATGGTTGTCCTTCTGGAAGGTTCTTCCATCGCCACAGAGGTACTCTGGAGTTCTGTTGGAATGACCTTCGGGTTCTTCGTCACCTCCCTGACCAAGGCCCTTCTCCCCCCCCCCGATTGCTCAGTTTGGGCAGACAGCCAGCTCTAAGAAGAGTCTTGGTGGTTCCAAACTTCTTCCATTTAAGAATGATGGAGGCCATTGGGTTTTTGGGGACCTTCAATGCTGCAGACATTTTTTTGGTACCCAACAAAACCTGCCAAGAGAGGGCCGCCCACCAAAACCCACGGAACAGGCAAGGACGGCGTTAATCAGAGAGGCAACAAAGAGACCAAAGATAACCCGGAAGGAGCTGCAAAGCTCCACAGCGGAGATGATAGTATCTGTCCATAGGACTACTTTAAGCCTTACACTCCACAGAGCTGGGCTTACAGAAGAGTGTCCAGAAAAAAAGCCATTGCTTCAAGAAAAAAATAAGCAAACATGTTTGGTGTTCGCCAAAAGGCATGTGGGAGACTCCCCAAACAAATGGAAGAAGGTACTCTGGTTAGATCAGACTAAATTAAGGTTTTTGGGCATCAAGGAAAACGCTATGTCTGGTGCAAACCCAACACCTCTAATCACCCCAAGAGCACCAGCCCCACAGTGAAGCATGGTGGTGGCTGCATCGTTCTGTGAGTATGTTTTTCCATTGGCAGGGACTGGGAAACTGGTCATAATTTAAGGAATGATGGATGGGAAATTCTTGAGGGAAACCTGTTTCAGTCTTCACGAGATTTGAGACTGGTGACGGAGGTTCACCTTCCAGCAGGACAATGACCCTAAGCATACTGCTAAAGCAACACTCAAGTGGTTTAAGGGGAAACATTTAAATGTCTTGGAATGGCGTTGTCAAAGCCCAGACCTCAATCCAATTGAGAATCTGTGGTATGACTTAAAGATTCCTGTACACCAGCGTAACCCATCCAACTTGAAGGAGCTGGAGCAGATTTGCCTTGAAGAATGGGCAAAAATACCAGTGGCTAGATGGGCCAAGCTTATGGAGACATACCCCAAGAGACTTGAAACTGTAATGGCTGCAAAAGGTGGCTTTACAAAGTATTGACCTTTTGGGGGTGAATACTAATGCACGCTCAAGTTCTGTTCTTTTGTATTTTTTCTTGTTTGTTTCACAATAAAACATATTTTGTATCTTCAAAAAGTGGTAGGCATGTTGTGTATATAAGATGATACAAACACCCCCAAAAATCTATTTTAATTCCAGGTTACAAATGAACAAAATAGGAAAAATGCCACAAGCCACTGTACTGGACAGGTGTGTACCTTCCCAAATCATGTCCAATCAATTGCATTTACTACAGGTGGACTCAAGTTGTAGAAACATCTCAAGGATGATCAATGGAAACGCACCTGAGCTCAATTTCGAGTGTCAGTGCAAAGGGTCTGAATACGCATGTAAATAAGGTATTTCAGTTTTTTATTTTTAATACATTTGCAAACATTTAAAAAAAAAACTTTTCACTTTGTCATTTTCGGGTATTGTTTGTAGATTGATGAGATGTTTTATTCATTTAATCCATTTCAGAGTCAGGCTGTAACATAACAAGAAGTGGTAGAATTCAGGGTCTGAATTTTTTACGAATGCACTGTATACTACATAACCAAAAATATGTGGACACCTGCTCGTCGAACATCTCATTCCAAAATCATAGGCTTAGTATCAATGTGTTCCCCCCTTTGCTGCTATAACAGCCTCCACTCTTCTGGGAAGGCTTCCCACTAGTTGGGACATTGCTGCAGGGAATGTCTTCCATTTAGCCACAAGAGCATTAGGGAGGTCGGGCACTGATGCTGGGTGAATAGGCCTGACTCGCAGTCTGCGTTCGAACTCATCCTTAAGGTGTTCGGTGGGGTTGAGGTCAGGGGTCTGTGCAGGCCAGGTAAATTTTTCCACACCGATCTCGGCAAACCATTTCTATATGTACCTCGCTTTATGCACGGGGGCATTGTCATGCTGAGGAAAGGGCCTTCCACAAACTGTTGCAACAAAGTTGGAAGCACATAATTGTCTACAATGTTAATTTATGTAGCGTTAAGATTTCCCTTCACTGGAACTAAGGGAACTAGACCTAATCATGAAAGACAGCCCCAGTCTATTTTTCCTCCTCCTCCATACTTTACAGTTCTCCTGGCATCTGCCAAACCCAGATTTGTCCGTCGGAATGCCAGCTGGTGAAGCGTGTTTCATCACTCCAAAGAACGTGTTTCCATTGCTCCAGATTCAAATGGCAGTGGGCTTTACACCAGTTGGCATTCCACATGGTGATCCTAGGCTTGTGTGAGATTGCTCGGCCATGAAAACTGATTTCATGAAGCTCCCAACGAAGTTCTTGTGCTGATGTTGCTTCCAGAGGCAGTTTGGCTATGAGGACAGACAATTTTTTACGCACTGCGCACTTCAGCAGTTGCCGGTCCTATTCTGGGAGCTTGTGTGGCCTACCACTACGCGGCTGAGTCGTTGTTGTTCCTAGATGTTTCCACTTCACAATAACAGCACTTACAGTTGAACAGGGCAACTCTAGCAGGGCAGAAATTTGATTTGACTGACTTGTTGGAAAGGTGGCACCCTATGACCGTGCCACGTTGAAAGTCACTGAGCTCAGTACTACTGCCAATATGTGTCTATGGTGATTGCATGGCTGTGTGCTCGATTTGATACACTTGTCAGCAACAGGTGTGACTGGAATAGCTGAATCCCCTCATTTCAGTGGGTGTCCACATACTTTTGTATATATAGTGTATATGGACACAATCCAGTTGTTCGTTCTATATGTTCCGTTCTTATTCCTTGCTTTCTAGCTAGCCAACTAGCTACGGCTAACACAGTCACTACCTCTGCAGCCAGAATAACAGCAAAGAAGCTGCATTTGCGTTTGTTTTCTATATCAAATCTCAAATCCAGGTTTATTTGTCACGTGCGCTTACAGGCTCTAACCAATAAAAAAGGTATTGGGTGAACAGTAGGTAGCTAAAGAAATAAAACAACAGTAAAAAGACAGGCTAAATACAGTAGCGAGGCTATAAAAGTAGCGAGGCTACATACAGACACTGGTTAGTCAGGCTGATTGAGGTAGTATGTACATGTAGATATGGATAAAGTGACTATGCATATATGATGAACAGAGAGTAGCAGTAGCGTAAAAGGGATTGGGGGGGTACACAATGCAAATAGTCCGGGTAGCCATTTGATTACCTGTTCAGGAGTCCTATGGCAGCTGGGGTCTTTGACAATTTGTAGGGCCTTCCTCTGACACTGCCTGGTGTAGAGGTCCTGGATGGCAGGCAGCTTAGCCCCAGTGATGTACTGGGCCGTATGCACTAACCCTCTGTAGTGCCTTGCGGGCAGAGGCCGAGCAGTTGCCGTACCAGGCAGTGATGCAACCAGTCAGGATGCTCTCGATGTTGCAGCTGTAGAACCTTTTGAGGACCTCAGGACCCATGCAAAATCTTTTTAGATTCCCGAGGGGGAATAGGCTTTGTCGTGCCCTCTTCACGACTGTCTTGGTGTGTTTGGACCATTCTAGTTTGTTGTTGATGTGGACACCAAGGAACTTGGAGCTCTCAACCTGCTCCACTACAGCCCCTTCGATGAGAATGGGGGCATGCTCGGTCCTCCTTTTCCTGTAGTCCACAATAATCTCCTTAGTCTTGGTTACGTTGAGGGATGGGTTGTTATTCTGGCACCACCCAGCCAGGTCTCTGACCTCCTCCCTATAGGCTGTCTCGTCGTTGTCGGTGATCAGGCCTACCACTGTTGTGTCGTCTGCAAACTTAATGATGGTGTTGGAGTCGTGATTGCCATGTAGTCGTGGGTGAACAGGGAGTACAGGAGGGGACTGGGCACGCACCCCTGGGGAGCTCCAGTGTTGAGGATCAGCGTGGCAGATGTGTTGCTACCTACCCTCACCACCTGGGGGCGGCCCATCAGGAAGTCCAGGATCCAGTTGCAGAGGGAGGTGTTTAGTCCCAGGATCCTTAGCTTAGTGATGAGCTTTGAGGGTACTATGGTGTTGATGTGAGCCATTACCAACCTTTCAAAGCACTTCATGGCTACAGACGTGAGTGCCACAGGTCTGTAGTCATTTAGGCAGGTTGCCTTTGTGTTCTTGGGCACAGGGACTATGGTGGTCTGCTTGAAACATGTTGGTTTTACAGACTTAATCAGGGACATGTTGAAAATGTCAGTGAAGACACCTGCCAGTTGATCAGCACATGCCCGGAGCACACGTCCTGGTAATCCGTCTGGCCCCGCTGCCTTGTGTATGTTGACCTGTTTAAAGGTCTTACTCATGTCGGCTACGGAGAGCATGATCACACAGTCGCCTGGAACAGCTGATGCTCTCATGCATGCAGCTCGCGGCTGTGCTTCCCTTTGTAGTCTGTAATAGTTTGCATGCCCTGCCACATAAGACGAGTGTTGGAGCCGGTGTATCTTAGCCCTGTATTGATGCTTTGGTTCGTCGCACGGCATAGCAGGATTTCTTGTAAGCTTCCGGGTTAGAGTCCCGCACCATGAAAGCGGCAGCTCTACCCTTTAGCTCAGAGCGAATGTTGCCTGTAATCCATGGCTTCTGGTTGGGGTATGGACGTCCTCGATGCACTTATTGACAAAGCCAGTGACTGATGTGGTGTACTCCTCAATGCCATCGGAAGAATCCCGGAATATGTTCCAGTCTGTGATAGCAAAACAGTCCTGTAGTTTAGCATCTGCTTTAGCTGACCACTTATTTTATAGACCGAGTCACTGGTGCTTCCTGCTTTAATTTGCTTGTAAGCAGGATTCAGGAGGATAGAGTTGTGGTCGGATTTACCAAATGGAGGGAGAGGGAGAGCTTTGTACGCGTCTCTGTGTGTGGAGTACAGGTGATCTAGAATTGTTTTCTCTCTGGTTGCACATTTAACATGTTGATGGAAATTTGGTAGAACTGATTCAATTTCCTTGCATTAAAGTCTCCTGCCACTAGGAGCGCCACCTCTGGGTGAGCGATTTTCTGTTTGCTTATTTCCTTATACAGCTGACTGAGTGTGGTCTTAGTGCCAGCATCTGTCAGTGGTGGTAAATAAACAGCCATGAAAGTATAACTAAAAACTGCAATTGATCACAATATACTCTACTTCAGGTGAGCAAAATCTAGAGACTTCCTTAGATTTCGTGCACCAGCTGTTGTTTACAAATATGCACAGACCTCCCCCCCTCGTCTTACCGGAGTGTGCTGTTCTATCTTGCCGGTGCAGCGTGTATCCCGCTAGCTGAATATCCATGTCATCATTCAGCCACGATTCCGTGAAACATAGGATATTACAGTTTTTGATGTCCCATTGGTAGGATATTCGTGATATTCGAGGTACTCGTCTAGTTTATTGTCCAATGATTGCACATTGGCGAGTAATATTGACGGTAACGGCAGCTTTCCCACTCACCTTTTTCGGGTCCTGACCAGGCTCTTTGTCCTCTACCTGCGTCGCTTCCTCAGTCATTTGGATACATCCAAATGTTTGATTATGCCCGATTTTCACCTGTTATTGCTAGAAATGTTTGCCTTCTTGTCAGGACACTCAACACTATTAAATACGAGGAAACCGGATTGCATATCAAACACTAGGCTTGAAGCTAGCTAAGTAGTGTCACGCCCCTATCTGTTTCACCTGTTCTTGTGATTGTCTCCACCCCCTCCAGGTGTCGCTTATTTTCCCCTGTGTATTTATCCCTGTGTTTCCTGTCTTTCTGTGCCAGTTTGTCTTGTATGTTAGTCAAGTCAACCAGTGTGTTTTTCCCTGTACTCCTTTTGTTATTCTCTTTCTGAGCGTCCTGCCTGTTTTGACCCCTGCCTGAATCTGGACTACTTTCCCCCCCTGCCTGCCCTGACCTTGATTCTGCCTGCTCTTCGGTACCTTTTGGACTCTGAACTGGTTTTGACCCTTTTTGCCTGTCCACGACCATTCTCTTGCCTACCCCTATTGGATTAATACATATTGTAAGACTCCAACCATCTGCCTCCTGTGTCTGCATCTGGGTCTCACCTTGTGTCATAAGTAGTTTGTTGCAAGCAAACCTGTCAATACGACAACCCAAATGAAAAAATATCAGTTGCTGAAACCAGCTGCTCAAACCAGAAACAAGGGAGCAATTCTGACGTTATTGTTTTGCTGATACACTCAGTCTTGAGTTCCGGCTCTGTTCTTTCACATTTACCTTTTTCTACTCCCACCACAACACATTTAATTATTCCACTCTTTGTAATGCAGAGGAATTCACAGCACTCTATTCAGAAGCTAAGCTTTGGCTCCTGCTCTTCCCACACTCTCCTCATCTCCATATCTCCTGTCATCTCTCCCTGCCTCCCCCATCTAGACACACCCTCCCAGCGGGTGCAGTTCATCCTGGGTACCGAGGATGATGATGTGGAGCACGTCCCCCATGACCTTTTCACCGAGTTGGACGAGCTGTCTTTCAGGGACGGGAGCGCCACTGAGTGGAAGGAGACCGCCAGGTAGGTCACAGCCCAGCCCAGGTTCCAGACTCCCTACTCCAGGGTCCATGTGGCTTTAGAGAGGCCATGTTATTATGCCATTCTTTGTTCATTCAGGTCTAGATTCAACAGCACTTTATTGGTGCCGTAGGTTTTCCCTGAAACGTTGATGACTTTAACTAATTTTGAAGTAGTCTCCTAGACTGTGGTAAAAGATTCAGGGAAACTGACTTTTTAAAGCTAAAACTGTACTGCTGCTAGACTGTTGGGGAATGGTTACGTGTCTTGAATGTGAATGTGTGATTAAAGATTGACAGAGCTCTACTGCCTACAGGTCTGACTGTGAGTCTATCTTAGTCCTCCTCCATAGCCATGGCACCATCGCCATCCCAGACATTGTCAGCCTACGCTCACGGGCTCAGACACAAATACCCAGCAATTTACCGATCTTAAAAAATGAGTTAAAATTCTAAAAAACGGAATCAAAGGTTTTCCATTACCTCTCAAAAGTGAACACCTGAAGGCAAGGCAAAATGTCTGTTTCTGCTCAAGTTGTGCTTAGACAGCGTTTGGGAAATGGAAGTAATGAGTATTGAAGCCATATTCGTGTGTGTTGTGTTGTGTAGGTGGTTGAAGTTTGAGGAGGACGTGGAAGATGGAGGGGAGCGTTGGAGCAAGCCCTACGTGGCCACCCTGTCTCTACACAGCCTGTTTGAGCTGAGGAGCTGCATCCTCAACGGAACCGTCATGCTGGACATGAGGGCCACCTGTATCGAGGAGATTGCAGGTACAGAAGACGTTTGTGTGTTCACATTGGCATGCTATACGATTAGCTAGATTTGTGTGTGCACCAGAGGTAAACAATGATAAACAATGATAAAAAGTTGGTTGAATAAGGTGCAATTGAATTGATCTCTCTGTGTGTGTGTGTGTGTGTACGCAAGCTCATTTGCAAATGAACAACAATACAAGGCAATACAATGCGCCCGTGTCTGTGTGTGTTCACGTGTGTCCAGACATGTTGATTGACAGCATGGTGGCGTCTGGCCAGCTGAAGGAGGAGCTGCGTCAGAAGGTGCGCGAGGCCATGTTGAAGAGACACCACCACCAGAACGAGAGGAAGCTCAGCAACCGCATACCGCTGGTGCGATCAATCGCCGACATAGGCAAGAAACATTCAGACCCGTTCTTGCTTGAGAGAAATGGTGAGATCCCCCTGCGCCGCGCACACTCCATTTCTTTTTCCTCATCTTCGAAGGGCGTTGAAATAATCTATGTAATCCTTGGTATTCCAAAAAAAGGAAAGCTGACAGCATCTCGTTCATATGACCACAACAATCATGTATGAGATGTTAGCCATTTAGCAGACAGTAAGGTGAGTGCATACATTTTAGTATGGGTGGCCCCAGCGGGATTCCAATCCACAACCCTGGCGTTGCTAGCGCCGCGGTCTTACCATCTGAGCCACACAAGACCAAATCCACCATGGCTGTTCAGGAGGTGTCAAACTAGTGATGTGAGTAGATGCTACGATGAGGACATAAGCCTCATAGAGACAACTACTACACCCCAATGTGAAAGAGAAATCTGGGTGCGGATGGTGCGAGCATGTGTGGCTGCCCTGTCTCAGGGTTTTGCTTCTGAGAATTAACAATGGCTTCTACTCCATGTTGGAATGGTTGGGGTAATGCTCTTCTTGCATTTCGATATGTTTTGTTTACTGAGCATGACTTCAGGTTGTGGTGTATACACAGATGATGGTGTGTGTGACTGTTTATGTGAATGAAATAATTAGCTCGTGCTACAGTTCCAATGCTCTCTGGTCTCTGTACTACTGTCACATTTTGTTTTATTAAATGCAATGTTGCCTGGGTATAAAATATGTGTGACATGTCATATATTGCATAGCTTGCTTGCACTATATGTATACCAAACACGAGACCTGTATGTACACCTCTTCTCTTGCCTGCAAGCATCTCTCTACCCAAAATGCTCTCCCTTAGTACAATATATGTAACTGTGTGATTGGTGAGTGGACAAGCTTATTGTTCTGTGTGGACACCTCACCTCTCTCACCGTTCCCCTGCAAGAACCTCTCGACAACTCTGTCTCTCTCTAACCACACTCCTCCCAAGCTCCCCTCACCTTCCTTCTGCCACCAGATAATGCACCCCTAAAACCACCTCTCTGATGAAATCCTCCCTCATATGTTTCTCCTTTTACCCTCCTTATTCTTTTTCCTCCCTTTCTTCTCTCCCTCCTCTCCCTTCTTTGTTGTTGTGTCTTCCTGCCACTCCAGGGGAGGGCCTCTCTGCCTCCCGCCACTCCCTGAAGCCGGGGGCCTCCGTCTCCAACCTGTCCCAGAGGCGAGAGTCCCGGGTCTCCATCCTCCTCAACCTCCTCCTGCCAAACTCCTCCTCCGCCGGGGGGCCCTCCACCGGACCCTCGCCCCTCACCACCCCCCAGAACACGCCTCCTACTCCCCGCCGCTCCCCAAACCCTCCCCGCGCTTCTGGCCCCGCCCCGGTCCGCCAGGACATCCCTGAGGTGGTGGTGTCACCGCCTGAGGACGACGAGTCTCCACCCGCCGCCATTACGAAGGATGAGGAGGCGTATTCCGCTCGGCAACCGTCGCTGCAGACTAGAGGGCTCCAGCAGCTGCCCTTAGAAGGCAAATATCTGTGTAGCCTGCCAGTGTGAGTCACGGCTTGAACAGAGAACACTAGCACCAGCATGCTGGCTGTGCCCTCCTTCTCTACCCTACCATAAATCTATTATCAACCCCCAGCAATGTTCACTTTTTATACCCCTCCATTGACTCAACAAGACCTCACACAGCTCTCTCTCTCTCTCCACCTCACTCGGTTTTTCTCTACCTCATTCCATTCTTGCATACCTCTCTGTTTCTCTTATCAAAACATCTTTCTGCACTCTCCCTTTCTCTCATATCGCTCTCCATTCCTAGACTATTTCTTGTTCACATTCCTTACTCTCTATCTCCACCTTTCTTCATCCAGCCCTTCCACATTACCCTCACCTTGCTTGGCTTGGTCCCTCCACTTCTCTTTGCTCAGTGTGTGTGCATGGCTCTTCTCGAGAATGGAAAAAGTGTTTTCATCATTTTACCATGCCATAGTTCTGCAGTGTCCGACATCAACGAGTGCCCGCTGTCCCGGGGCCAGTGAAAACGTGTGTTGGGCCAGCAACTTCTCAGTGCATTTTGGCATTCCAGTTTGATATTTACCTGCTGTGTAGTCTCTCATGGACAGATCTACGTAAACATAACTGGTACCGTAGAATCTCTTGGGAAGGAATGGGATGCGTGGGATAGAGAACAGCAGTAGTTCTGGTGTTTTTGTTGTTGTTGTTTTCTGTAGCTGGTTATTTGGACATATCACGATTTCGCAGGTGTGAGCATCTTTCGAATTTCGGCAATGGGAGGGGGATCTTCGGCCCCATAACTCGTTCTGGTTCCGCTCCTTGTTCTAGCATCTCTCAACACGTATGGACCCAGAATCGAGCAGCTGACTACAGGACACTTTAATTTGGGGTTAACCAAGGTTATCTGCTCTGTCGCTGTCTTGAAAACCATTTGAAGACTACACGTGGAAAAGTCATGCTATTTTGTATTTCAGCAATATGATTGGTCATTCATTCAACCACACTCCTCGCGAGTCAACTTCTCGAGCAGTACATCCTGTAAGCTGATGCGTTCACACGTGAGCTGTCCAGAATGAAAAAGGAAGCGCTCACCAATCCATTTCCTTTAGGAAAATGGATTTATAAACGTAAACCTTCAAGAGTGAACATATAGTACTAGCAATATGCTGGCTACTGTTGATAAAAAGACGCCTGGCATTCATCTTGGCTAGCCTACTTTAGCCAGATTAATGTCTTCTCTTTTGAAAGGCAGTTGTCGTAATGGGGAAGCATCCTATTCTTAGATCCTCTCAAAATAACATACTTTAGAAGCAAAAGTGAATGCAATTAATACAATTGCAATTCTAAATGATGATTTTGCTAGATATTGCTAGATTCCATTGCTCAATTATATTCTACAGCATAATAACCAAATGTAGCCTATTACTAGCTAAACATAGAGAGAAAGCATGCCAACCTATAGGCCCTGTATGACCCCAATGCATTTTAACTACACCATGTTCTGGCCAGTAGAGATTATATTTGGGCCAGTGAGAAGAGAAGTTCACCTTTCACTCTGGTTCTGTGATTATTTCTTCGTCCACTTTTTCATTGCAAACCTTTTTTTTATTCATTCAGTCCTAAAATGAGACCCTGAAGGTGTTTAATTGACTGCAAGTTTTCCATCCCTTGAGGCCTGTTTAGTCTAGTCAGTGTAAGAGAGTCGACAGGTCTCATATTCTGGGTAATTTTTTCCAGTTACTGTCACTTCTCTCCATGACTGTCCCATTGTGAATATACTGTACAACCAGGACGGACTTAAAAAACGTAAAATATCTTGTATTTTTCCAGAGAAGCATCGTTTGGCGCCTCCTCCATAATTCCTGAGTATAAACACACACGTCTCAGACGTTTTCCCCATGAAGAGCCTAGCAAGGGACTCCTACAGTACATGTGCAAACAGCATGCTAAATATAAAGACATAGAGAGGGGTTGAGGTGGGAGGGTTTTAACGTTGACACGTAACTCTCTCAGTCCCAGTGACATCCACAGTGACGTTTTTGTTCTTCCCGGACTTGGATAGTATTTAGCCCCTGTATTTATAGCAGTGTGTGTAGAAGAGAGCTGAACTGGAAGGCTGGGTCATGAGAACTAGAGACTTCTAGTTTGGAGGGAAACATGATTTAAGGTGGCCAACTCGTTGTCTTATTATAGGTACTAGTGAGGTTCTGTAATCTTCCATTACTTCTGTCTAGGAGACAACGTTTGCCAAGAAACTATATACTGTACTTGACCACGTTGTGAGTATCGCTCGAGTGAAGTTTGAACCCCATGTTTGACAACCAGTTGCCAAGAAACCAAATACTAGACACTTACTTCACCTCGTTCTGAGTATCGTTCATTTGAGTTTGAATCCCATGCTTGCATAGACAGGAAGTGTAGGATGATTTCTAGGAACTATTAGGCTAAACCTTATAACACCCAAACCAGCTATCTCACCGACAAAATTGCTTTGTAAACCACCTCTCCCTAATGGCAGGCTATAGAGAGTTATTGTAGATTCAATAGAGAGTCAAATGCCTTCATTGCATCCCACACACGATGAATGCAGCTGCTCATTCCTGATCAGGCCCTGGGGTCACTTTAGGCTATTCTTCTCCGTTAGTGTCCGCTAACAACATAATTGACCCTGAGAGTTATAACTGCAATCGACACTGTATCAGCATCAGGGGAGTCCGATCATCATCAGTCTTCCTACCAAGGCTTATATACAGTTGTGAACTAAATATATTCTTAAATAATTCCCTTATTTCATATAAAATAAGTTGAACTTGAAAACAACATTTGGTCTCCACACCTTTTGTTATTGGATTTTCAACATTGCAGAACAAATTGTATTTTTGTAAACTTAAATTGGCATGGACAAAATTGTTGGCACCCTGGAGCTAGTACTTGGTTGCACAGCCTTTGGCCAAGATAACTGCCAACAAACATTGCACTCCAAAACACCTTGATAATCTGCTGATTTCATGCTGTCTTGTACACATTCAAGGACCCCAGTGCCAAAGGCAGCATGGCAACACCACAGCATTAACAAACCTCCCCAGTGTTTGATTGGGAGGGTGTTCTTTTCTTTATTGAATGCTTAAATTGGTGGTTGGTAAACATAGGAAGTCCCCACTGCTGAAGGAGACACAAGAAAGCCTGATTGAACTTCTCATAAACCCACCTTAACAAGCATAAACCCCGGGGACAATGTTCTGTGGACCAATAAAACAAAATTTGAGCTCTTTGGAAATACAAATCAGCACTGTGTCTACTGACAAATTAATCACACCCTCCTTACAATCAAAGATGGGAGGTTTGATAATGCTGTGAGGTTTCTTTGCTGACTCTGGTCCTGGGGGCCTTGAACGTGCACAAAGCATCATGATCACACTTCCTCAATTCAAAAATGATGGTGACACTTTCCCAAAGATGGTTTGGTATAGTTTAGAAACTTTGGGAACCAAGCTCCCATCAGAAACAAATTTGGTCGTTTTCACAGCCGGTCAAACTGATGTCATTAGGACATTTTACACAGAAAATCTTTCCGGTTTTATTTTTGCTTTATTGTAATGTTCTTTCTTCCCCAGAGGCCCTAAACTTCTTTGCTACGCAAAAGAAGACAGAGAAAAATGGACCAATGTCAACTAGATTGAAGAATTAATTATTCAATTGATCTATTACATTCTATTTAGTCTTCTAGGGCAACATATATCACAAATGAGAAGCTACATTATTCTAATTATAGACAAGTTGACAAACAAATAGCCTACCAAAATGTCAGAAATTATAAGCAGAAACATCTAAAACAGGCAACAACAAACGCCTGTCAAATCGTTCTGCAGTCTTTGACTGTAGCCTATAAGCACATGTTCTATATATGCGGGTTAGGGTTGGGTGCGGGGCTCAGATTTTCACTTTGTCACATAGTCGGGCAGTTGTGGATGGGTTATTAGCAATTAGCAATTGCGGATGAACAAACGGCTGACCCACGCACCACTACCGGGGCGCCAATAATTTTGTCCATGTCTTTATTTTCGTTAAAATTGACTGAAGTTTACAAAAATACAATTTGGTTCTACAACGTTGATAATCTAACAATAACATATTTTTTACTTATTTGAGAAGAAAGGGTGCCAATATTTGGCTGCAACTATATATACAGTACACCTGCTCACCTTTTGACTGCCGGATTCTTTAGTAAGAACTGTCTAATGCCACTGCAGCACTCATGTCACAGTACCACACAACATGTAGTGTCAACTCTTGGTATGCAGATGAAGACAAAATGATCATAGAGTCAGTAGTGTTTGTCCTCAGTGTGCCCCTGGTTTTGGAATGATATGATTTGATTAGTCAAACTTGTTTACTGTACATATAGAGCGTGGCCTGAGGTTCAGCATGGAGCGCGCATTCCGGGTTTAAGCTTCCGGATGCAATCTCCCCTAATCCCTGTCACTCCCAGGGGCTTTGTAGGGAATGTGACCAATAGCGCTTCTGTTCGTCCCAACATGGCTGCCTCATAGGTCACAGGTCAAGGATGACCGTCACCCATTCATATTCATTTGAACATTCCTCTACGTTCTAGGTGACTTGATACGGAAGGAGTGGAGTGTGTGGTGTCGCTATGTTACAGTTCATTCATTTCTGTGGTTCTTTCCTCAATGCACGTCTCCCTTGCTGAAGTGCTGGCGTTTCCTGTGTACGGCTCACCTCACATGGCTATAGGGCGCATTGAAGTTGAGGTGCAATTTCTTGAACCCTTACCACTGCAGGCCATAATGAAGTTTCATTATGTTGTCAATTAATTAAGGTCTTTTGAGATTGTATAAATTGAACTTTGTATCAAATACTATTTAGCAGTATGCATCGGTAGTCTAGGCCTATACAAGAGAACCTATAGAAAAATAATTGTAATTAATTGATCAGAGTATGGCTACATCATATTTGTATAGATTAAGGCTTCTCAAATTTTAAATATGAGAACCGGTATTGTGTTTTGATGCTTTGCAAACTGTCTGCATATGTGTGATATATCAAAAACACAATATTATCAAAAGCAGGCATTCTAATCTCAGTATCCACGAGAATGCATTGAGCAGCAGGAGCCTCGGTGCTCCAGAGCTGACATTGCTAACACTCTTCTGCCACTATCCCCTGTCTGTTTGTCGTTTCAGGGCCACTGATATCCACACACTCTGTCCCCAGTAACCTGGATAGCAGCAGCAAGGCCGGAGACAGGAGGCCCTCCAAAGTTGGGGTCAGTAAAGATAATAGCAATGTGGACTTCAACAAGGTAACCCCTGCTACTGGGCAAAGAAACAGATGGCAGTTCTGCTTCCAGCTCCTAAGAAACTTTGCAACAAGCATTTCACTACATCACAAGTGTTTCGCTACACCCGCAAAAACATCTGCTAAATATGTGTATATGACCAATAAAATGTGATTTGATCATCAGCCACATTCATCCAGAGGACCAAGACAACCATCATCAATCCACAGCTCTTTACTCTCTGGGCATAATAAACATCACCTGCCTTCTATAACCAAGAACCAGTCTCAAAGTTAACTGTACGGTGTTTTATTTCAATAACTGGATTTGATGAGCTCTCCCTCATTATATCATTTTACGACTCTTTCATCGATGTAATAAGTAGGCTGGCGGCCATGAGGAGTCATCAGCATCTAACCAGCTTTCATGTGTATGCCAAGAAGGAACCTCTTACTGGGGGAGTCTAATCAAGAGCGGGAGACGTAGTGTGTGTGTTTTTGAAAAGAGGGAGATGCAGATATGACCCATCTCAGTGGGCAAGGTTTCCCAGCTCTCTTAAATAGTTCACGCAAACGACCTTGTGACGAAAGGAACTCCATTGCTCTGTACTGCCCTTATATTCTCCCTCTACGCCAATGGTTCCCAAACTTTTGGGTCCGCCCCCTAGGGGAACTCAGTGCGGTTTTCAACTTAGTCTTGAAATTTGGAAATTGAGTAGTGCATCATCCGTATTCTTCTTGTCATGTCAGTCATTGCATACCTCAGAGAGCTATTTATAACTTGTCAGAAATGTCCAGATCATCTAGCTTTTCTTTAGCTCGTTTTTTTAGCCCATGTTTGAGTCACTCAAATATCACACGAATACACATTAGACATGGTAAAATGTATAGAATTGCAAAAAAAATTGCTTTAAAACGGCTAAATCTTCTCTGCACCCTATGAGAAAATGTGTTGAATTGCAGGAAATAAGATTTAAACCTGCAAAATGTTATCTCCACCAGCAAGAAGGTTGTGAACAGTGCTTGTGCCCATAGAAATAGACATGGGGGGGTAGATACTCCAGGTAGATACTGTATAATGATACAACACACCAGTGTTTCCCAATATAAAGCTGCATTCCCATGGGCATCCCCCGGGACCCGACAGACATCACTGCAGTGTGGTTGGCATTTTTCATGCAATGAGTGTGGGGGTCAGATAAACTTTGGTCTGAAAATATTGTATGGTATATCCCCACAGATGATTTAGAACCGTTGTCTTTCTGTTTCGTATGTGTTATCTATTGTATTAAAACCCCCCGCGGATCTCTAGTTAGCATAATACAAAACAATCCCCATACAAATCTGTCAGTTTAAGCTAGAGATTTGTTTTGTATTGGATGAGTCTCAATCCACCGATGTCGCACTTCATCTGCGGTGAAAGGTGGCAGAGGTAGAGCGGTGTTTGCTCTACGATCCCCACAAGCGTCTTGGGACTCATCTGAAGTCGGTACAGCCGATCTGCCAACTTCTGTCTGTAGCATCTGAACAGTTTGGGCTACTCACTAATATGACCCCTTTGTGGAAAGGTGAGACTCTCATGAACACGTGCATGTGGTTTTGTTCTAGGTCTTGCAAGACTCGTCTGAAGGTCCCCCTGTACCAGTTGAAAAAATGAATGAAAGTATATGGAGACTGTTAGTGCCAAGAATAAGGGGTTATATACATGTCAAAACAAAATGAAACAGGTTTCCTTATCTGTCTTATATCTAAGATATAGGACAATAATACGATAGCCTAATATAATGGGCCACTTGAGAATCTCGGGTATTTTAACCTATTAGCCTATTTTTGTGCATTTTGATCTTGCCTAGGGTGGCAAAATTGCTAGGACCAGGGCTGCAAAGCGAGCTATGTCACATACACCTAAAATAACATTGCGGGACTGTGGTCGGGTTCGGGACCAGTTCTTGCGGGAGCGGTTGGGAGTCGGACAAGAAGTCAGCAAGAGCTAAGAGGGCGCAGTATGAAAAGCAGTGGACGGGAGCGGGATGAAGAATTATTTCCTGCGCAGACCTCTCTCCCTAACACTAACACTCTCGGTTCAACTAATCAAGCCTTTGCTAGTGCAACAAAAAACTCAAATGTGCTTTGGGATTGGGAGACACTCTCTTATAATGTTGTTACTCCCTAAAGTCTCTCTCTCTGTCCCATTCGGGTCCTATAGGTGGACACGAACTTCATGAAGAAGATTCCTCCGGGCGCTGAGGCGTCCAACGTGCTGGTAGGTGAGGTGGACTTCCTGGAGAAGCCCATCATCGCCTTCGTACGCCTGTCTCCCGCCGTCCTCATCACAGGGCTCACGGAGGTGCCCGTGCCCACCAGGTAGGTACACTACATCTCTACCCCCACTCTTTCACTGCTCTTTCTCTGTCTAACCTGCTTGTTCTAGGTTTTATTCATGCACCTGCTCCCCTACAGTAACCTAAACCATTTGTATTTGGAGTCATATGTCCTATCACCAAATATACTCACTTATGTTGGGTTTTGAGTCAAATACATTGTATTAGTCTATATCTGTCCATCTACATATATTTGCGTTGAGTCTAATGTGTGAAAATGGTTTGTGTCCTCTACAGATTTCTGTTCCTGCTACTGGGTCCACACGGGAAAGGCCCTCAGTACCATGAGATTGGCAGATCCATGGCCACACTGATGACAGATGAGGTGAGATGTTTTACATGCTGTTTGTGCAATTATTATTTTATATTCTTATCAGGATTAGTAACATTCAGTCATAAACATTAATTATATCCCCCCCTGACATGCATAGAATATAATAACCTTGAAACCTTGAATCCTTAGGTGTGGCATTCAGATTAGATATATTTTACGTTAATTAGATCAACATTTAAAAGCTATACTCTGTCCTTCATGTCTCTGTAGATATTCCATGATGTAGCGTACAAAGCCAAAGACCGGACGGACCTGCTGTCTGGGATAGATGAATTTCTGGACCAGGTGACAGTTCTGCCCCCAGGAGAATGGGACCCCACGATACGAATCGAACCCCCCAAGAACGTCCCATCGCAGGTGTGGGTCTAAGATCACAATGAGCTTGCCTATAATCAGAAAATGAACAAACCCATACAAAAATATATATACATAGATGTCTGAAGTTAAGTTAAACCTGATTTTAGATATTGGTCACATATTTAGTGCTCTTCAATCATGATCCTGGAGACCCACAAGAGGTGCAGGCTTTTGTTTCTGCCGAGCACTAACACACTTGATTAAACTAGTCAAGGGCTTGATAATTAGTTGAATCAGATGTGTTAATACTAGGTTGGCGATATAGCCTGCACTGCACCACCTGTAGGCCCCAGGACCAGGCTGACGAACACTGGCTTGCATGGTAGTTTTCCATTATGTTTTTGATGATGTGTATGACTGTGCCTCCTGGTGGCAGTAGAGAATATGTCAGCCCTATAATAACTTAGTCATGCATGCATACATGTGGGTGGCCCTAGTGGAAATCGAACCCACGACCCTGGCGTGGCCAACTCCATGCTCTACAAACTGAGCTCCACCTATAATGACTCTCACCTTTAGATGAAGAGGAAGATACCCTCCCAGCCCAATGGGTCGGCCTCACTCTCTGGGGAGATGTTGGAGGAGGATGAAGGCCACGGAGCTGGGCCCGAGCTGCAGAGAACCGGACGGTGAGTTAGACATATGAATTCATAGGGGAGGTTTCCCGGGGCACAGATTAAGCTTAATTCTAGATGTAAAAGCATTTTCAATGGGGATTCAATTTTGAGTTTGTTTTTTAGTCCTGGACTAGGCTTAATCTGTGTCTGGGGAAACTGCCCCATAGAGGAGAGTTGATAAGGCAAAATAATTATTGCGAGGATCAGGTGGCAAGTGGCTAATCTGCCCTTGCCTTCCATTCTGCTAACTAACATTCAATCGCTGGAAAATAAATGGGACGAACTGAAATCACACATCTTATCAACGGGACATTAAAAACTGTAATATCTTATGTTTCATCGAGTCGTAGCTGAACGACGACATTAAGAACATACAGCTGGCGGGTTATACACTCTATCGGCAAGATAGAACAACAGCCCCACGGGGTGGGGGCCTATGCATTTATGTAAACAACAGCTGGTGCACAATATCTAAGGAAGTCTCAAAGTTTTTCTCACCTGAGGTAGAGTATCTCAAGGTAGAGTATCTCATGATAAGCTATATTTTTCGTATCTGTTTTACATACCACCACAGACAGAGGCTGGCACTAAAACCACACTCAATGAGCTGTATTCCGCCATAAGCAAACAGGAAAATGCTCCCCCAGAGGTGGAGCGCCAAGTGGCGGTGACTTTAATGCAGGGACACTTAAATTAGTTTTACCTCATTTCTATCAGCATATTAAATGTGCACCCAGAGGGAAAACAATTCTAGATCACCTTTACTCCACACACAGTACAAAGCTCTCCCTCGCCATCCATTTGGCAAATCTGACCATATCCTCCTGCTTACAAGCAAAAATGTAAGCAGGAAGCACCAGTGACTCGGTCTATAAAAAAGTGGTCAGATGAAGCAGATGCTAAACTACAGGATTGTTTTACTAGCACAGACTAGAATATGTTCCGGGATTGTTCCGATGGCATTGAGGTGTACACCACATCAGTCACTGGCTTTATCAATATGTGCATCGAGGACATCGTCCCCACAGTGACTGTACGTACATACCCCAACCAGAAGCCATTGATTACAGGCAACATTCGCACCGAGCTAAAGGGCAGAGCTGCCGGCTTTCAAGTAGCGGGACTCTAACCCAGAAGCTTATAAGAAATCCCGCTATGTCCTCAGACGAATCATCAAACAGGCAAAGCTTCAATACAGGACTATTATCGAATCGTACTACACCGGCTCCGACGCTCGTCGGATGTGGCAGGGCTTGCAAACTATTACAGGCTATAAAGGGAAGCACAGCATGAGAAACATGCATGAGAGCATCAGCTGGTCCAGATGACCTTGTGATCACGCTCTCCACAGCCGATGTGAGTAAGACCTTTAAACAGATCAACATTCACAAGGCCTCTGGGCCAGATGGATTACCAGGACGTGTACTCCGAGCATGCGCTGACCAACTGGCAGGTGTCTTCACTGACATTTTCAACCTCTCCCTGTCTGAGTCTGTAATACCAACGTGTTTCAAGCAGACCACCATAGTCCCTGTGCCCAAGAACACCAAGGTAACCTGCCTAAATGACTACTAGCACTCACATCTGTAGCCATGAAATACTTTGAAAGGCTGTTCATTGCTCACATCAACACCATCGTCCCAGAAACCCTCGACCCACTCCAATTTGCATACCGCACCAAGAGACCCACAGATCTCTATTGCACCCCACACTGTCCTTTCCTACCTGGACAAATGGAACACCTACGTGAGAATGCTATTCATTGACTACAGCTCAGCGTTCAACACCATAGTGCCCTTAAAGCTCATCACTAAGCTAAGGACTGGGACTAAACACCTCCCACTGCAACTGGATCCTGGACTTCCTGATGATCTTCCACCAGGTGGTGAGGTTAGGTAACAACACATCCATCCAGGACCTCTATACCAGGCGATGTCAGAGGAAAGCCCTAAAAATGGTCAGACTCCAGCCAACCTAGTATTAGACTGCTCTCTCTGCTACAGCATGACAAGCGGTACCGGAGCGCCAAGTCTAGGTCCAAGAGGCTTCTAAAACAGCTTCTACCCCCCAAGCCTTTAGACTCCTGAACAACTAATCAAACGGCTACCCAGACTATTTATGCATAGCCACTTTAATAACCCTACCTGCATGTACATAATTACCTCGACACCGGTGCCCCTGCACATTGACACATTGAACCGGTACCCCCTATATATCCCCACTATTGTTATTTACAATTCCTACATACTGTGACAAGTCATGAACATAACTGCACAGCACATAACCACGGATATTGAATGGTTGATTTTAATGTTGTATAGATCATTATGACTGCACAATTACGATGCTGGCATAAAATGCTGGCATAAATAGATACTCAGGTTCTAGGTGTGAAAGCCTCTGTGATCACATGGCTGCTTGTAGAGTGTGTTTATTTGTAGAGTGTTTATTTGTGCTTGTGTAAGTTAGGTGAGTGTGTGAGGTAGAAAGATGGGCTGACTGGTATCTGGGTCTGAGAGCAGGAGTGTCCAACCCCATAGGGAAATGTGAATGAATGCTTGTGAAATAAGTGTCAAAAAATCTGTACCACCAATGAACTGCCATTCACCTACTGTGATGCCCCCCAAAAGTTCTCTGCAGGCTCCAAAAAGTAATCTGGCAGACCCTATTGATGATGGTCTGAAAATGTTATCTGCTGGTCCTGAAAAAATATCTGCCGACCCTATGGAAGGTCCAAAAGAGTCGACAAATATGTTATGGTCCCCTATATGGTATAAAAACCAAATCCAGAAGTACAAGATGTTATCTGGGGTACTCTACCCCATTAGTATATTGCTGCTACTTCCGTTAGCCTGCTGCAATGTGTTGTGGTTTTCCCTTCCTCTAGGATCTTTGGAGGCCTGGTGATGGATATAAAGCGGAAGGCCCCATTCTACTGGAGCGACATCCGGGACTCGTTGAACCTGCAGTGTCTGGCCTCCATCCTGTTCCTCTACTGCGCCTGCATGTCCCCTGTCATCACCTTCGGAGGGCTGCTGGGCGAGGCCACAAAGGGCAACATAGTGAGTGGGTCCTTGTACATGAGTGTCAATGAATGCCACTCCGATTACATCTGTTTGTCTTCTATCTGTGCTATGTCACCTAATACAGTTGAAGTCGGAAGTTTACATACACCTCAGCCAAAGACATTTAAACTCAGTTTATGACAATTCCTGACATTTAATCCTAGTAAAAATTCCCTGTCTTAGGTCAGTTAGGATCACCACTTTATTTTAAGAATGTGAAATGTCAGAATAATAGTAGAGAGAATGATTTATTTCAGCTTTTATTTCTTTCATCACATTCCCAGTGGGTCAGAAATGTACATACACTCAATTAGTATTTAGTAGCATTGCATTTAAATTGTTAAACTTGGGTCAAACGTTTCAGGTAGCCCTCCACAAGTTTCCCATAATAAGTTGGGTGAATTTTGGCTCATTCCTCCTGTCAGAGCTGGTGTAACGGAGTCAGGTTTGTAGGCCTCCTTGCTTGCACACAATTTTTCAGTTCTGCCCACAAATTTTCTATCGGATTGAGGTCAGGGCTTTGTGATGGCCACTCCAATACCTTGACTTTATTGTCCTTAAGCCATTTTGCAACAACTTTCGAAGTATGCTTGGGGTCATTGTCCATTTGGAAGACCCATTTGCGACCAAGCTTTAACTTCCAAACTGATGTCTTGAAATGTTGTTAATATATCCACATAATTTCCCTTCCTTATGACGCCATCTATTTTGTGAAGTGCACCAGTCCCTCCTGCAGCAAAGCACCCCCACAACATGATGCTGCCACCCCCGTGCTTCATGGTTGGGATGGTGTTCTTCGGCTGGTGGTCATTATAGCCAAACAGTTATATTTTTGTTCCATCAGATCAGAGGACATTTCTCCAAAAAGTATGATTTTTGTCCCCATGTGCAGTTGCAATTTTTTATTTTTTTGTGGCGGTTTTGGAGCAGTGGCTTCTTCCTTGCTGAGCGGCCTTTCAGGTTATGTCGATATGGGACTCGTTTTACAGTGGATATGGATACTTTTGTACCTGTTTCCCCCAGCATCTTCACAAGGTCCTTTGCTGTTGTTCTGGGATTGATTTGCACTTTTTGCACCAAAGTACATTCATCTCTAGGAGACAGAACGTGTCTCCTTCCTGAGCGGTATGACAGCTGCGTTGTCCCATGGTGTTTATACTTGCGTACTATTGTTTGTACAGATGAACGTGGTACCTTCAGGCGTATGGATATTGCTCCCAAGGATGAACTAGACTTGTGGAGGTCTACAATTTGTTTTCCAAGGTCTTGGCTGATTTCTTTTGATTTTCCCATGATGTCAAGTAAAGAGGCACTGAGTTTGAAGGTAGGCCTTGAAATACATCCACAGGTACACCTCCAATAGGCTAATTGACATCATTTGAGTCAATCAGAAGCTTCTTAAGCCATGACATAATTTTCTGGAATTTTCCAAGCTGTTTAAAGGCACAGTCAACTTACTATATGTAAACCTCTGACCCACTGGAATTGTGATACAGTGAAATAATCTGTCTGTAAACAATTGTTGGAAAAATGACTTGTCATGCACAAAGTAGATGTCCTAACAGACTTGCCAAAACTATAGTTTGAACTAAACTATGACTCCAACCTAAGTACATGTAAACTTCCGAATTCAACTGTTTCTGCCAGTCTCTTAGCTGCTTGGTGAAACAGGTTTACGACAAGGTCTTACCCTATTTGTTTATCACTAAAAGCATATAGGATGCATATAACTATAAGCAAATAGTAGGTGCTTAGATGGTGTCCCTCTTCCTCATTGCGAGCTACTCTATATACTGTCTCTGTGCTTTGATCCTGACAATGACTTACACACACACACACCCTACAGTGACCCTAGAGGTCTTTATTAGGAGGGAGACTGTTGGCATAGCGAGCGTCAGCGCGCCGGGGTGTGTGATGTGTCTGAGTAAACTGACCAGATGACGAGTGGCGGAGGGATATTACAATTGGCAGGCCGACGTGGTGGAAAAAGCAGAGAAGTTTATCTAGGCAGTCTGATGCTAGGCGGTCTGGAATGTCAGTTTAAACATATGTATTATGTTATGTGGGGTGTTCTGTTCGCTTTGCCTCTTTTCCCCTTAGTCTCCCAGTCTCTCTGGTTCCTCTATGTATTTACCCCCTCGTCATCCTCCCCTTTTCCCTCCCTCTTTTCCTTCTCTTGCTACAGAGTGCCATAGAGTCTCTGTTTGGGGCGTCCCTCACAGGAGTGGCTTTCTCTCTGTTTGCGGGGCAGCCCCTCACTATCCTGGGCAGCACGGGGCCTGTCCTGGTTTTCGAGAAGATCCTCTTTAAGTTCTGCAAGTGAGTGCTACACCGATCCTGGTTACACTTATTCACACTGTGGCCTTCTGGCGGTAGCAACCTGCAAGGACAAGTTCACTACTGACATTTGGGGATTTCTCATTTGTTTCTCAGTAACTCCCTGAGTTTTATATACTGTACATGTACAGTAAGTTACAAGGCCTGAAGTTTTTTCTGGTCAAGTCACATGGTCAGGAAAAACTTTGGGCCCTAACTAGTTATTAGAGAAGTTGGGACAGACTCAAGGTCATTATTGATGAATCCTCAATCATTTCATAAGGCATAGTCCGAGTGATTGCACCTCCCCTACAATTGTCATAAACTCTATGCTTTGAGCTTACTGCTTCCAGTCCCTAGTAAGATATGGATGTGAAAATACACTGAAAACACCCAAAATACATCATCTATACAGCTAAAATCTGCAGTACAATGCCATGTAAAAAGAAGTTGACATTGAGGTTAAATAAAGTGTGCTTTCTCAATTGACCTAATTTTGCTAACCATTACTTTAGACAAAATCAAGACGTTAATATTTTTGTAATGTTTTTTAAAATTTTAAATCTTACATTTTGAATTTGAGCAAATTCTAAATTTGCCATTAATCACAAAATCCTGCTAGTTAACTCAAATACATTTTTAAATAGTTTGACAGCCCTAATATTGAGTCTTGATCTTAATTACCGTACTATCCACCCAGGGACTACGGCCTGTCCTACCTGTCTCTGAGGACCAGCATCGGCCTGTGGACGGCCTTCCTCTGCCTGGTCCTGGTGGCCACAGACGCTAGCTCCCTGGTCTGTTACATCACCCGCTTCACAGAGGAGGCCTTCGCCGCGCTCATCTGCATCATCTTCATCTACGAGGCCCTGGAGAAGCTCTTCCAGCTGGGGGAACACTACCCCGTCAACATGCACAACGAGCTGGACAACCTCACACTCTACTCGTGAGTCAGAGTCAGAGAGCCTCGGTGGAGGGCAAAAGACACGAGAAGTGGGCACTGCCATTTTTCCGCTTTCTTCAGGGAATGTATATTTTCTATTTGGATTTCTGTGTTTTAGATGTTACCACTGACTATAAAAAGCTTATGGTTTTGTGCTATTTATGATGGGGAGTGTAAGATGTATTCTCTTGACTCAGGTGTCAGTGTTCTCCACCGGCCAACGCCTCCGCTCAGATCTTGCAGACGTGGAACCAGACAGGACACACACCAGACTCTATCTCCTGGAACAGCCTCAACGTATCGGTTAGTCAGAGGACACACACACTGCAAAAACATCTGTTGAGCCTGTGTATTTCTCTGACCCTTTACACTCTTTGCCAGATGTGTAACCTGCTCCATGGAGAGTTTGCTGGTCCTGCCTGTGGTCACCACGGCCCCTACATCCCAGATGTCCTCTTCTGGTCCATCATCCTCTTTTTCACCACCTTCTTCCTCTCCTCTTTTCTCAAGGAGATCAAGACCGAGCGATACTTCCCTACAAAGGTGTGTTATTCACTTGGGAGCATTGTGTGTGTGTGTGTGTGTGTGTGTGTGTGTGTGTGTGTGTGTGTGTGTGTGTGTGTGTGTGTGTGTGTGTGTGTGTGTGTGTGTGTGCGTTCATCTAAAATGTAAATGTGTGAACTGGTAAGTTTTATTGTGCTGCATCAATATTCACAATTAACTTCAAGGTCTTCACATTCTTCCCACACAATTTTAGCTATTACTGTTAGCTACTGTGTAGGTGTTCCCACTGAGTGAATTTGAATTACTGTGTTTATTACCATGATTATGTATTGTGGTTAATATGGGTTGTGCAGGTGCGCTCCACCATCAGTGACTTTGCCGTGTTTCTGACCATTATGATCATGGTGCTGGTGGACTATCTAATGGGCATCCCCTCTCCTAAACTCAACGTACCCGACCGCTTTGAGGTAGGACCCCCTTGACTTATTCCACATTTTGTTGTTACGGCCTGAATTCAAAATGGATGAAGTATTTTTTTTTTAATCTCATCCACCTACACACAATACCCCATAATGACAAAGTGAAAAAATGTTCTTTTTTTTTGGTGCAGAAATATTTCATTTACATAAGTATTCACACCCATGAGTCAATACATATTAGAATCACCTTTGACAGCAATTACAGCTGTGAGTATTTCTGGTTAAGTCTATAAGAGCTTTGCACACCTGGATTGTACAACATTTGCCTATTATTCTTTAAAAAATTCTTCAACCTCAACTTGGTTGTTGATCATTGCTAGACAACCATTTTCAAGTCTTGCCATAGATTTTGAAGTAGATTTAAGTCAACTGTAACTCGGTCACTCAGGAACATTCACTGTATTCTTGGTAAGCAGTCTAGTGTCGATTCAGCCTTTTGTTTTAGGTTATTATCCTGCTGAAAGGTGAATTCATCTCCCAGTGTCCGGTGGAATGCAGGCTGAACCAGGTTTTCCTCAAGGATTCTGACTCCTTAGCTCTATTTCATTATTGTTTTTATCCTGAAAAACTCCCCAGTCCTTAACAGTTATGAGCATATCAATAACATGATTCTGCCACCACTATGCTTTAAAGTTGTGAGAGTGGTATTCAGTAATATGTTTGGGGCAAATCCAACACAACACTTTCTATCCAGGACAAAAGGGAATTGCTTTGCCACATGTTTTGCAGTACTACTTTAGTGCCTTGTTACAAACAAGATGCATCTTTTGGAATATTTTTGTTCTGTACGGTCTTCCCTCTTTTCACTCTGTCAATTGTGTTAGTATTGTGGAATAGCTACAATGTTGTTGATCCATCCTCAGTTTTCTCTTATCACAGCCATTAAACTATGTAACTATTTTAAAGTCACCATTGGCCTCATGGTGAAATCCCTGAGTGGTTTCCTTCCGCACCAGCAACTGAGTTAGGAAGGATGCCTAACTTTTTTGGTTACTACATGATTACATATGTGTTATTTCATAGTTTTGATGTCTTCACTATTATTCTACAATGTAGAAAATATTAAAAATAAAGAAAAATGCTGGAATGAGTAGGTGTGTCCAAACCTTTGACTGGTAGTGTATATACATTTACATTTACATTTAAGTCATTTAGCAGACGCTCTTATCCAGAGCGACTTACAAATTGGTGTACACTACATGCCCACTGTGTGTGTGTCCACAATCAGCTCCTTTGTTTTGATGACATTGAGGGAGAGGTTATTTTCCTGGCATCACTACGCCAGGGCCATCACCTTACTCCTGTTAGCTGTCTTGTCGTTGTTGGTAATCAGGCCTACTACTGTTGTGTCATCTGCAAACTTGATGATTGAGTTGGAGGCCTGCTTGGCCACACAGTCATGGGTGAACAGGGAGTACAGGAGGGGGCTGAGCACGCACCCTTGTGGGGCCCCAGGGTGGGGTACAGACCCAGGGCTTAAGGATGAACTTGGAGGGTACTATGGTGTTGAAGGCTGAGCTGTAGTCAATGAACAGCATTCTTACATAGGTATTCCTCTTGTCCAGATGGGATAGAGCAGTGTGCAGTGCCAATGGCGATTGCATCATCTGTGGATTTTCTGTTGCGGTATGCAAATTGCAGTGGATCTAGGGTGTCTGGTAATGTGAAGGTGAATTGATCCTTAACTAGCCTCTCAAGCACTTCATGCTGACAGAAGTGAGTGCTACAGGGCGATAGTATTTACTTTCATTTACCTTCGCTTTTTTGGGTACAGGAACAATCTTGAATCAAGTGGGGACAGCAGACTGGGATAGGGAGAGATTGAACATGCTGTAAACACTCCAGCCAGCTGGTCTGCGCGTGCTATGAGGACGTGGCTAGGGATGCCGTCTGGCCCGGCAGCCCTGCAAGGGTTTTACTCACGTCGGCAGCATAGAACGAGAGCTCACAGTCCTCAGGAGCGGCACGTGTCAGAGGCACTGTGTTATCCTCAAAGCAGGCAAAGAAGGTGTTTAGCTTGTCCGGAAGCGAAACATCGGTGTCCGCGACATGGTTGGTTTTCCCTTCATAATCCGTGAATGTCTGGAGTCCATAACACACACGTCTCGTGTCTGAGCCGTTGAATTGCGACTCCACTTTGTCTCTGTACTTACGTTTTGCCTGTTTGATTGCCTTACGGAGGACATAACTGGACTGTTTGTATTGGACCATATTCCCAGTCTCCTTGCCCTGGTTAAACGCAGTGCACTTTCAGTTTTGCGCGAATGCTGCCATCTATCCACGGTTTCTGGTTTGTATAGGTTTTAATCGTCACAGTGGGAACAACATCCCCTATACACTTCCTGATGAACTCTGTCATCGTGTCAGTGTAAACTTCAATGCTATTCTCATATGCACATACAAAAACACACACAACCAAAACCACACACACCACAACTGCTGCTGGACTTCTTTTTAATATTCCACAAAACACGTTGCTCTCCATATCCCACTTCCCTGGCACACGTGTAAATATCCTAATGAAAATCTGTTTGAGTGATTCCCTTATGTTTTATACTTCTGCTAAAATGTTATTCGATTTGTGTTCCGTTGAGCTTCTATTCTATTAATTTATGTTTATTAATTTTATTTTTCTATTATTGTTATTGCATTGTCCAGAGTGGAACCTGCAAGCATTTCATTGTACTGTGTTTCTGTGCATATGACCAATATACTTGAACTTGCACTTACAAGCTCTTGCTAGCGAACACTATACCCTGACTGCAAGCCAGTAGCTTCAGTTTAAAAGCTAACTCTATGCTCTGGTCTACAGCCTACCTCCAAGCATCGTGGCTGGCTGATCTCCCCGCTGGGCCCCAACCCCTGGTGGACCCTGCTGGTGGCGGCGCTGCCCGCTCTGCTCTGCACCATCCTCATCTTCATGGACCAGCAGATCACCGCCGTCATCATCAACCGCAAGGAGCACAAGCTCAAAGTGAGCAAGCACTGGTTCATGGCATAGACGTCCGTAGTCTACAGACTCCATTTCCACTGTCAAGGTGGAATAGAAAGATGTTTACAAAAGATGTTGTTCTGTCACCTTGTTCTGCCCATTATATTATCATTCACTGTGTTGAATGTAGCAATTGTTTTCAATTCGGTGGTCCAGCTATACTAAAATGGCTTTTTATCCTCTTCTTTACCCCCCTCATTTCCCCCTTCTTCTCCGTCATGTAGAAAGGCTGTGGCTACCATCTGGACTTGCTGGTGGTGGCGGTAATGCTGGGGGTTTGCTCAATCATGGGCCTGCCCTGGTTCGTAGCCGCCACCGTGCTCTCCATCTCCCACGTCAACAGCCTCAAGGTTGGCAGCCTGCTGCGGTCTTTGTTTAGTCTTTGTTTATGTCAGTGGTGTCAAACTCAATTCCTTTTTTTGCTCCTCCCGTGTACGCGATTGATCAATTCAGGTCGTCGATTAGTTAGGAACTGCCCTCCCCTGGTTGTCAAGGTTTTAACCGGACACAAATGGAAATAACAAATAAATAAATAACACTCGGCCCTCCAGGAATTAACTAAGGAATTAAGTTTGACAACTCTGGTCTAAGTGAGTTATGGATTTGTTATTTGTGTTAATGTACAAGTCTGGGGAAAAAAATGTCTTTCTCTGAGGATAATAAATATGAATCTAATGTAATCAAATCTAAAGGTGGAGTCGGGCTGCTCGGCGCCAGGAGAACAGCCCAAGTTCCTGGGCATCAGAGAGCAGAGAGTCACCGGCTTCATGATCTTTGTCCTCATGGGCTGCTCTGTCTTCATGACCTCCGCACTCAAGGTGACAGCTCTTTGGGTTTCAGAGAAGTGTTTTATTAATAATCCATCTTTATTTTTACAAGACAATGGGACACCAATGCCATGACAGGCAATGTGAATGATAAGCAATTTGACTGTTATACATTATATTCACCTTACAGTTGAAACAAGTGACATGTCATTTTTTAAAGGCAGTTTAAATCCCATGTATTATTTATTATATACTGTATGTTCAACTTCTGCCCCACCCTCCAGTTCATTCCTATGCCAGTGCTATACGGAGTCTTCCTCTACATGGGAGTCTCTTCACTCAAAGGCATTCAAGTGAGATTATATTCAATGACATGATTGATTGAAGATATGATCAGTGTTTTTTTCTTCTTTATAAGTAAATCAATGCCTTGTCTGTAATGAGGAGCTTACTCCTTTGTAATTAATCTCTCTTTTATCAAGAAAAACATCATCACATTTAAACTCAAAGAGCGTGTTTCATGACTAAAATATGAAATGAACAATAAACGGGTCTCTCTGTCTCACTCTCTCCTTTAGTTCTTTGACCGTATCAAGTTGTTTGGTATGCCAGCCAAGCACCAGCCTGACCTGATCTACCTGCGCTACGTTCCCCTGTGGAAGGTCCATGTATTCACCCTGGTGCAGCTCACCTGCCTCATACTGCTGTGGGTCATCAAGGCCTCGGCAGCTGCCGTCGTATTCCCAATGATGGTAATACCCATAGAGAGAAATGTGCTATAGTAATACTACTATCATCCCATCTCTCTATAGTAATATCCTCTCCACATCTACAAACTGGAGAAACGTGCTATCGTGTCTACCAACAAGGGTGTTTGTAAACATGAAAATATCAAAAACCTTCTGTATGAGTCTGTGGTCTGTTTGCTCCCTCTCCCTTAAAATATCCTATTTTTGCTTAAAGGTGCTGGCCCTCGTCTTCATTCGGAAGCTTCTCGACTTTTTCTTTACCAAGAGGGAGCTCAGCTATCTGGACGACTTGATGCCCGAGAGCAAGAAGAAGAAAGAGGATGACAAGAAGAAGAAGGAGAGGGAGAAACGGGTAACACACACTAATACTTTTAAAGCCATTAGTTCCCAGACAACGTTCAAACCAAATGACTAGAACGGGCAAAGGGGCTCAGACCTTAGCAATTTACCTGCACCCTCATGGGTACACTCTATTGTAATTCTCTGCGTGTCCCCTTGGTCCCAGGAGGCCCAGGCTTTATTGCTCATAGAAGAACAGGTGGGCGTGAATGCTGTGAAGGTCCATTATGACGGTGGGAACCTGCTCAAGATCCCAGTCAAAACTCTCTCAGGGAGGTGAGTGCTGCCCACCATTCAACCAGAGTACAATACATTACACTGGATAGCTAAATCGAGGACACGCTTTGTCTTTGTATTATATGATTTTGTTATACTATTCAAATTTTTCCTCAATCTCTACTTTCTTGGTATTGCATGTAAAGGTAACAGTGATGATGTTAGGTCTGTAACGTGTTTATCTTGAACAGATCGTACAGAATAATCGCTCATACCCTCCCAGTGGATGAAGAGGCGGTAGGGGTGGGTGTCTGATATATCCAGCCCATGTGCTGAGTTTTAACCCTACTCAGTAATATACAGTAACATCAATGAGCGCATGGCCAAAATCGTAACTTGGCTATTTACTATACTTGTAGATGATGCCTTTTTATTGAAAACACACTCCTAGCGTGTTGCGTTTGTGTTTTGGGCGGTATTGTTATGATACATAATGCTACATAGTATCATGGCAAGGTAAAAAGGCTCTAAAACCATGTGAATACTAATGACTAATGTACACATTGATTACGTAGAGAACTCACCGCAGACAATCATTGTCCAAGAGTAACAATTGGCAACAGAGAAATTGTTACACATAAGCCAGTGCATATTTTTAGTGCAAGATGCAATGACAGGGAACTGGTGCCAAGGAGTCATGTGTGCACTTCAATCTTTTGTTTGTTTACCTTGTCCATATGCATGCATCTCTATCTCCCTTCCCCTGTTCTGTCCTGTTCCTCGCTGCATGTAGCTCATGTGACCTCGGCAATGTTAATATCTCTGAGGAAATGGCCAAAAGCGGGGCATGCAAAGCAGTGGCGATGAGCGCCGACTTCGGCCCATCTATGAAGCGTAGCCAAAGGTAGCTATGCTGAAAATGACTCTCCCCTTTAGCTGACCTCCCCACCTTCTAAAAAATGGAGGAGCTTTTTTCCAGGCACACCTCAGGTCTACTGAAATCTCACTAAGACAAGATCACATTGATAACTCACCCCTTGTAGATCAAATAATCATATTATATTCTGTGACTATTCTAATCCAATAAACTAGTCTACTTAATTCTGTGACTAGCCCATTAGTTAATGGGTATGACAAGAACAATGCATCCATTCTTATGTAATGAAAGTATTTTTAACTTGTGTAATGTTCAGTTGCATGTATGTTGTGACATCTACATTTAGTGTGGATGTTTGCATAAAACAAGACTTGATTTTGTTTTCCTGAATATTGTATTTGCCTACAGATGCATTCATATATTACAATATGAATGTATCTTGTAATATATTATATTACATTACAGCATATAAAAGCAAAGTGTTCAAGAGGCTTTGCCCTGATGTTCTGACATCCTGAGGATATAACACGATGCTGACACATTTAGTCTTTTTACCCCAATTATAATGTTTAACAGCACACTTTAACACATGAGCCCGCCATCTTCAAGTTGAGAGTGTTAACAACTGTCTATACTTAGAGCACGGAATGAGCTTTGAGTTTAATTTGAGCATCTGTCTGACATTCTTTCAGACAGCATTGCACTTCAATCAGCAACACATTTCCTGCTCATCCTTTACCCATTGATATTCTGGCCCAGCACAACCAGCCCGTTGATGCTTCTCTTCCCATCCATCTCTCTCCCTTGTCTCTGGCAGCCAGGAGAAGGTGGCCTGTGTTAGAGTCAATATGGACACCACCGAGGCAGGAGGGCAGAGTTCAGCCTTGGAGACGGCCTTGTGATTGAGGAGACCTTTGTCCTACCACCCCCTAACCCCACAGAGGGCCACTCTGTTACAGTGAGCAAGGTGAGCTAGACCTGGAGCAGAGAAGTTAGACTGGTCTCTGGAGAAGCCCCTTTTGTGTGTCTCCTCGGTCAACAGTTGAGCTCCAGTTACCTCCAGTGGTCCAGTGTAGTTCTGGGGATCCCGAGGCCCCCTCAGCACACAGAGGACTAACTTACTTGCAGTGGAGAGCACATTGCTAGGATATAAATGAACCAGACTGACACTGCCCACCGACCCCCACCATTTTGGATCATACTCCAATGTGAACCAATTATTTCCCACCCATTGCCACAGCTGCCAAAAGATGGGGCCACCACTGCCACACTGATGCGGAATCTTCTTCGATTGTCATGTATGCGTGAATTTACTTAATTTTAAAAGGTATATTTTCTCATCAAAATTTGAAGCGATATTTTGTAAAAATTAAATAAATTAAGATTCACATCCTGAGACATTCTGGTCTCTGTCAAATAATATATATTTACTTTAAATGTACTATACACAAACCAGCTACACCAGCTCCAGAAGCATGTCACTTAAGCAATGATTCAGGTTGTTATTTCTGTGATTTCAACCGTGCAAACTGGTTACATCATGACGAGACACTGGTGATCTAAACTGTTGCAAACCAAAAAAAGAATGTAGACATTCAAGCATCTATACCCCATAATCTTTCTTGGTTGTGAAACATTGACAGAAAGGTTGGGAGTGGCAACCTCTTTTTACTGCCCTTGTACTGTATCCGTACTGTATACTCTGCAAGTTGCATTCTCAGTATTGATATCGCTGCTCAGATCAAGTTGTTGAGTAATTTTTTTGTTTGTCACTGTTGTGCTGTTTTAGTGGAATTGTGTGCTTTTTATGTTTTAATGGACAATTTAAAAAAATACTAATTTAAGGTTAAGGAAGTGATGATATGAATATTACAATAAGCACATTAAATTTGTTTGCCAGTAGGAATTAGTGCACAGGCCTGAATTGAGTTAAAAACATTGAATCTGAAGATTCACAGAACTGTTGCTGAAATGTCTAGAAAAAGCAACGACTCAGGAATCTACATGATTTCTGATTGTGGAAAGTTCTTTACTCTCATTTGTCTCACTACTCATACCGTATTTCAATAGAATAGCGTATTTCTCTATTGTTGGGACAATTTTTTTGATAAACAGAAAAAAAACCCCATCTAAATTACTGTGCCGTTCAGTTTTCTTCTAATAGCAATGAACGTTATTCTGTGCAGTAAAACTGTATTGTACAAATTATGCTGCACATGTTTTAATACTTGTCACATGTAAAAAGTAAGTTCAGTATTACAGACATTTCCAAAAAATGAGTCGTAAAATGTATTGCAATTATATATTTCTAATTTGCTTAGCACACATGCTCCTGATTTAGCAATAATAGACGAGTGATGTGAGTACAAAGCGATGTGTGGAGTGATGGTTCTATTGAGCTGTCTAGGGGGTTTGTCAAACCCCATCCACTTTGTGTGTCTGCTCTATTGACTATGTTAGTGTGTCGCTGATTTATACAGACAATAGCTTATGTGCCTTGTGAATGCTCTTTGTGTCTTTTAGTCATACTGTAATCAAACTTTTCAGGTAGTACATACAAACACACAGCAGTAATGATCTGAATGTTTTTGTGAAAATCATATCCTCTTCAACCAAACCGGCAAACTGAACTGATTAATAAGTTACAAATATTAACTCATTAGTACTTCATTGTACCCATTTTCTGTCAAGATATGTACTGTATGTTTATGTCACAGATGTAGTGTTTGTTCACAAATAGGAAGAACTGTAATGTACTGTAATCAAATAGATTGTTTTATGCAATATCAGTGAATGTGCACCGAATTACTGCAACTTTAATAACACTGGTGAAAATGACAGAAGCCTGGTACATTTTTTTTTTTTTTTTACAAAATAATAATTTGAATAATTTTAGTTTGAACAGAATTCAGATAAAATGTTGGCTATTTCAAGTCATTACAAATATTGTCTTGGTGATCCTATATGTGCGAAGTAGGTACCACAATTCAATGTAGAACACAAATGGTATTGCAGTGCAATGGATTCGATGTTTATTATATGATCTGTACCATAGAAACAGGGTGTTCTTTAGGATAATATGCCATTTAGCAGACGGTTTTTCCCAAAGCAACTTTAGCAGACGGTTTTTCCCAAAGCAACAAGTCATGCGGGCATACATTTTACGTTTGGGTGGTCCAGGGAATTGAACCCACCACCCTGGCGTTACAAGCACCATGCTCTACCAACTGAGCTACAAAGGACCACTTTAGGACCATATACAGTGGGGCAAAAAAGTATTTAGTCAGCCACCAATTGTGCATGTTCTCCCACTTAAAAAGATGAGGCCTGTAATTTTCATCATAGGTACACTTCAACTATGACAGACAAAATGAGAAAAAAAACTGAAAATAATTGTAGGATTTTTAATGAATTTATTTGCAAATTATGGTGGAAAATAAGTATTTGTTCACCTACAAACAAGCAAGATTTCTGGCTCTCACAGACCTGTAACTTCTTCTTTAAGAGGCTACTCTGTCCTCCACTCGTTACCTGTATTAATGGCACCTGTTTGAACTTGTTATCAGTATAAAAGACACCTGTCCACAACCTCAAACTGTCACACTCCAAACTCCACTATGGCCAAGACCAAAGAGCTGTCAAAGGACACCAGAAACAAAATTGTAGACCTGCACCAGGCTGGGAAGACTGAATCTGCAATAGGTAAGCAGCTTGGTTTGAAGAAATCAACTGTGGGAGCAATTATTAGGAAATGGAAGACATACAAGACCACTGATAATCTCCCTCGATCTAGGGCTCCACGCACGATCTTACAACGTGGGGTCAAAATGATCACAAGAACGGTGAGCAAAAATCCCAGAACCACACGGGGGGCCTAGTGAATGATCTGCAGAGAGCTGGGACCAAAGTAACAAAGCCTACCATCAGTAACACACTATGCCGCCAGGGACTCAAATCCTGCAGTGCCAGACGTGCCCCCCTGCTTAAGCCGGTACATGTCCAGGCCCGTTTGCTAGAGAGCATTTGGATGATCCAGAAGAAGATTGGGAGAATGTCATATGGTCAGATGAAACCAAAATAGAACATTTTGGTAAAAACTCAACTCGTCGTGTTTGGAGGACAAAGAATGCTGAGTTGCATCCAAAGAACACCATACCTACTGTGAAGCATGGGGGTGGAAACATCATGCTTTGGGGCTGTTTTTCTGCAAAGGGACCAGGACGACTGATCCGTGTAAAGGAAAGAATGAATGGAGCAATGTATCGTGAGATTTTGAGTGAAAACCTCCTTCCATCAGCAAGGGCATTGAAGATGAAACGTGGCTGGGTCTTTCAGCATGACAATGATCCCAAACACACCGCCTGGGCAACGAAGGAGTGGCTTCGTAAGAAGCATTTCAAGGTCCTGGAGTGGCCTAGCCAGTCTCCAGATCTCAACCCCATAGAAAATCTTTGGAGGAAGTTGAAAGTCCATGTTGCCCAGCAACAGCGCCAAAACATCACTGCTCTCTAGAGGAGATCTGCATGGAGGAATGGGCCAAAATACCAGCAAGTGTGTGAAAACCTTGTGAAGACTTACAGAAAACATTTGACCTCTGTCATTGCCAACAAAGGGTATATAACAAAGTATTGAGATAAATCTTTGTTATTGACCAAATACGTATTTTCCACCATAATTTGCAAATAAATTCATTAAAAATCCTACAATGTGATTTTCTGGATTTTTTTTGTAATTTTGTCTGTCATAGTTGATGATTTTTTTTAAATTTATTTTTATTTTACCTTTATTTAACCAGGCAAGTCAGTTAAGAACACATTCTTATTTTCAATGATGGCCTGGGAACAGTGGGTTAACTGCCTGTTCAGGGGCAGAACGACAGATTTGTACCTTGTCAGCTTGGGGTTTGAACTCGCAACCTTCCGGTTACTAGTCCAACGCTCTAACCACTAGGCTACGCGGCCTCATCTTTTTAAGTGGGAGAACTTGCACACTTGGTGGCTGACTAAATACTTTTTTCCCCCACTGTATTACACTGACCTCACTACTGCTGTCAGTCAAGCACAGAAAATACTCCTGTCATGTTGTTGAATACCATACCATAACAGGATGTAAAAAAAAAAAACTTTTTACTTTGCTGATAGAAAGCAATAAAAAGTGTGTAAAATGTCTTCTCTCTCCATATTTAACTGAGTCGCAATTCACACCATGTGAAAGTACACAGTGCACAATACGCAGAGCTTTTTAAGGTGTTCAAGAGAAATGTGTTGTCCTGTAGAGAAGAAAAAAGACACACTATTGAAATTGAACATGTTTAATCAAAATTATGTCCCTATATTAAAAGGTCCTATTTGGCATCTTTGGGGATTTTCAGCACCTTGTAGACTTTATTCTCGAACATTGTGGTGAAGTGAGGTCGGGAGTCGATGGATAGGAGGGTACATAGCGGCAACTTTCCTCTGTTCTCCTGATCCTCCACGTCCCAGATCTCAGGCATGCTGCAGCCTGGCCTGTGAAGTATAGCACAGTTAGATTGGAATCCGAGATTGAGAGAACATAGTACTACAGGGCTTCGTTCATTTGGAACCAAAAGGAAGAAAACAGACTGAAACGGGGAGGGAAAGTGGCTAATAAGAAACCTGTTTTAATTTTCTATTGCAAAATGTTTTGCTATGGTATGCTTTATAATACCACCATGTTTACCTGGAGCGTCGGTTACACCAGGAGTCCTCCAGGATGAAATAGTCTGCCTGCAGCTGCATCAGATTCCTCTTCACCTCCTTGGCCGGTTTACGGCTGTACATGGTGTACACCAACTTGGTTCTCTCCCTGTGGGAATATGTTAGACGTAACTTACTGACAAACACAATGGGTGGTGTCTCATCAGATATTGTTGCAAAGTATAACCCATAGGGGAATTGTAGCAGTCTTACTTCTGCCAAGTGTCCTCGTAGTGGGGATGATTCACGATGGCTCTACCAGTGGACAGTTTCACACTCGCCATGGTTGGCATGGAGCCAGCAAACACAGCATCTTGGAACACACACAATTTAATTTCCCTTTTTGCAGCCCATTCCTTGTATCCCTCAATAAATTTTTTGCATTACAAAAATTACACTAATTCAGATCTATCCTAGATAGTAATGCATCTACAGAGCTTAGCAGCAACTGAACTGGCTCAGCCTACAACTGTATGCCCACCAATCTTATGCCCCTGAAAAGCACACGCTAGGAATAAGTCCTAACGTGACATGACTCACTGGGCATGGTGTTGGTATTGATCCACTCCAGGAGCTGCTCTTGAGGCAGGTTGCTGAAGTCTCCTACGATTCCTCGCTGGCTCTGGAAGTTGGCCACGCCCTGGATGGCCATGATGGACAGGATGCCAAACACAGTGATGTGGCACTTGAAGTGTTCCCCTATCCAGCCAAACAACTGCGGAGCATTGGAGAACATGTATACCGGCAGATCAATGAAGACCCAGCGTAGATCATTTATCAGGCAGTCTTTATTAGAAATCCATTCACAAGGACATTTGATTTGGAGAATGTTTTTCATTATGATCTGCTCTGACTGCCTGCATAAGAGTCCAGTTACTAACCCTAATGCTGGTGGAGTACAAATAAGAGATTAATTGGTTTCATTGCACTAGTCATCTGTCCGCTCTTTACGCTAGATCAGCATGGCTTCTATAGCTGGTATGATGGAGGTCAATTAAGGAAAATGGAAAGTGATCCATGTGATTTCTATTGTCTATGCCTGTCTGTTTGTCAGTGTCTTGTCTACAGACATCTCACCTGTCTAGAGCAGATCAGGGAGGCCATGAGGCACATCAGCGGGGCCAGGAAGAGTTTGATTCTCATGACCAAGATCGCCAGCACGGCAAAGGCCACCAGCTGCAGACTATGGTACACCATCTGACACACGCACGCACACAGGGAAACACAGTGGAAGTTATGAGCGCTGTAATGATTCATGAGTCATTGTGCCTTCAAAGAAAACAGCTGCTAATATGGGCTGTGATGTTGGTTTGAAAGTGAAAATAAGTAGCTAAGTTAGCTTACCTCCCCATTAGCAAACTGTGCCATCCTAAAAAATGATAGAAAATGTTTGCATGAGGAAGCTATCAGAGATCTGTAGGTGGCGCTAGTGTCCAGCGAATATAATACTTAATGCTACTTGTTGGATTGGAAGACTTACTGCTCAGTGTCAATATCGACGTCTTCTTTAGAGTCAACTCTTTCGTGCCTAAGAGATCTCCAGACTTCTTTGATTGCCTTCAAAGGAATTATTTATAATACTACAATATACACTCAAATGGACTTAAATGAGCTGCAATGTCAAAATCGAGAATAATGTGTCTCACCTTTCCAGAAATGATGGCTACAATAACTATGTTTACCGGGAGTATCAATGTCTTAACGTATCCCAACAAAGTCTGGAAACAGAATACAGTATAAGAAAAGCATTTAGGGGGAAAAAAAAGAAAAAAAATCAACAACCAAATAGTAGTGTCAAAAGTAAGCTTGGAGGCAGCACTGATGAAATTAAACCTACCTCCAGCTCCATAAAGTCGAACTCTGCAGCACAGGTGTACATCAACGTGTGGAAATCCTTGTAGTTGGTCAACTTGGATCTGATCAAGTTGCCAATGTGAGCCTGTGGGAAATATAGAGAAACGCACGGTGAGGTTAAAGTCATACAGACATTCACACCTTCATATGGAAGCATTTGAAACAGGAATTGACATTAAATGAGTAGACTCCATCAGTGAAAGAGAAAGGAAGGAGGAATACATTGTGGGGAACAAAGAACATTTGACTTCATGGGTCACTCAGAGCCCACATTAAGATCATGCTGAACAGACTTTCATCTAAGAACTTACATCATTGGACGCTCCGAGGATGAACGACATGAAGAATTTGAGAAGCACAGTGGAGGTAAACCAGGCAATACCTTGAACAAACTGAGGATTTAGAGAGGAAAAAGTTAACATTCAAAACCTGTTATATGTTGCACTGTGCCACTAAATAATGCTGTGTAATTGCATGTTACGATTGGGGGTAGAGTGGAGACCCTTGGGATGGTATAATACCATGGAAATTCAATATATTTCTCTTAAAGTCATGGAAAAATGGCAAATTCTGAGGAACGTAGTTTCACCAATTAACCCCAGCATGTAACTAAATAACTAACATTATTATACACAAATTATTCAAATAGGATTTCATACAATTGTGACGATTCCAAGTTTGCAGACTCTTGTGATATCGTCTCTCAGTGCGATGAGGGCCTGGAAAACACCACCATACAGGTATGAGGAGTGACAGAATGACACTTGTGTATTCAGGCATTTCAGTCTATTTCCCAGTCAACTCACCCAGCCAGCAACCAGGGAAGAAATGTAAAAAGATGTCAAAAGTTCCAATTTCCCAAACAGCATGACAAAGCAGATGGCAAATGAAGCCTGAAAGGAGAAATAAATAACTTTTGTCCAGCAAATCAAAATACAGTGATCCATCATCATAGCATAATTGATGAACATTGTTCATGTTGAAACTGTTCTATCACCAATTTCACAACCATAGCGGATGCTAGTATGTTTCTAAGCCTTAAACCTGTGACGATCATGTCTGAATATCAATTCAGTAGTAATACTTACCAAATGCACAACAAGTAGTGATTTCATCTTGGAAGTGGAGAGATAGCCCATAAAATTACAGGCAAACAGGCATACAATCTGAAGAGGCAGACAAAATAGGCATTTCAATTCATTGTCACTGTTATTGTACAGCTAAGGAGCTTCAGTACAATAACAGAATCTTTTACGATGACTGGTACATCCACAGGAACGTTACCAGGCTATTTTCCAGTCATGCATTTTTACCTCGGTGTGTGGATTTATTTACCTGAGTTAGCAAAACAAACTGGGCAAATGGCCAAGGAAGAAGGAACAACACATTGCAAGCACCAAGAGCTACTAGGGATCTTCTTTCAAGTTTGGAATGCCTACAAAATCATACAAAGACAACAGTATTATTTGCATTTATACATTTTCAGTGACATACACTGGGTGTACAAAACATTAGGAACAACTGATCTTTCCATGACATGGCTGACCAGGTGAACTCAGGTGAAAGCTATGATCCCTTGTTAAATCCACTTCAATTAGTTTAGATGAAGGGGAGGAGACAGGTTAAAGAAGGATTTTTAAGCTTAGAGACAATTTAGACATGGATTGTGTATATGTGCCATTCATATAGTGCGAATGGGCAAGACAAAATATTTAAGTGCCTTTGAACAGGGTATGGTAGTAGGTGCCAGACACACCGGTTTGAGGGTGTCAAGAACTGCAACGATGCTAGGTTTTTCACACCCAACAGTTTCCTGTGTTTTATCAAGAATGGTCCACCACCCAAAGGACATCCAGCCAACTTGACATAACTGTGGATTGGAGTCAACTTGTGCCAGCATCCCTGTGGAACGCTTCCGACACCATGTATAGTCCATGCCCCGATGAATTGAGACTGTTCTGAGGGCAAAAAAGGGCGCAGCTCAATATTAGGAAGGTGTTCCTAATGTTTTGTACACTAATATATATAAATGTATCTCAGCTATAAAACACAGATAGGACTTTGAAAAGAGTGGTGAAACCCAAGATGATGGTAAATGGTTTAGATCAAAGGCATGTAAACTGAATATACCTGAGAATGCGTGTTAACAGCAGCATCTGCAGGACAAAGAAGGGATAGGAGAAGCTCTCCCTCAGCGGTGGAGTCCACATGACCCGAGTACTCTGGAATACATAGCATGAGTTAAGATAGCATTCACCACCAGCCAACCGCCATGATGATCTAAGTTTACATACACTGTATGAAACAATCAAATGACATTCATCTCAAAGAAAACATTAATTGTACAGTGAGGAAACTTTAATATGGATTGCACTATGAGAACACAGCTCCAAACTGCAAAACTCTCACCTCTCCATGGTTGAAGAAGAGACACAGGACAGTGACGACCCCTCCAAGACGACTGCCACTGGAAAGAAACCCCACCCCCCCCAAAAAAACATCAGATTGTCTTCTAGAGTGGCAAGGGGCACTAAAACAGAATGGATACCCAAGATGATGGTTTTATGGTATACCATAGTGATAAACTAGCCTGGGTACCAGTCTATTTGTGCCATCATGCAAATCCTTGTCATGGCTTACATGACAGCATGGAGTACGCAACAAAACAAACAGATCTGGGACCAGGCTAGTGAGAAACCAACAACAGTTTAAGAACTCATTACCTTAGGTAAGTCCCGTAGATGTAGAACAGGCTCATCATTACCCCATTAAGCAGGAAGACACAGGAGACATAGAAGTAGGCTGCATCCCCCATGCCTAAAAGTGGGAGAAAATTATATTCTCAGTGTCAATTTACTGTGCCTCCCAGTCCTGACAGTGTGACACACTATATTACTACAAGACACTATTTACAATGCATAGTAGGGTTGGGCGGTTTCCAGATCTTCAAACCACCATACCGTTTCTGTACATTACCGGTGTATACAGTATTATTGGAAGTGGACACAAGGGGTGCTATAAGAAATGTTAAATAACAATTTAGCCAACAGGGATCTTGATCCAGGAGGGGATTTAATGTCTCTAGTCTGGGTACCAGTCTTTTTAGCTAACATTCTACTTCTTCTACTCACTGAGCTCGAGCTGTTTTGCAAGGAGGAATGGGAAAACATTTCAGTCTCTCGATGTGCAAAACTGATAGAGACATACCCCAAGCGACTTACTGCTGTAATCGCAGCAAAAGGTGGCGCTACAAAGTATTAACTTAAGGGTGCTGAATAATTTTGCACGCCCAATTTTTCAGTTTTTGATTTGTTAAAAAAGTTTGAAATATCCAATAAATGTCGTTCCACTTCATGATTGTGTCCCACTTGTTGTTGATTCTTCACAAAAAAATACAGTTTTATATCTTTATGTTTGAAGCCTGAAATGTGGCAAAAGGTCGCAAAGTTCAAGGGGGTCGAATACTTTCGCAAGGCACTGTAGTTGCTGTCGTCTACTTCGAGAACACACTCATGCATCTTTCACAGCAAAGAAAGACAGAGCTAGCGATATAGCGGTATAACTCAATAACTAATTCACCATTTGTCACAGAAACAAACTAGGTATGATTTATTCTATAAATGTCTAGCATACTTTTACAACCTTTGTTTTGAGGACAAATTCCAGTTTTGATTTGATAGAGGGCATGTAGTCTATCAAATTTTTATTTCTATCAAATCAAAACTGGAATCTTTCCTCAAAACAAAGGTTGGAAAAAGTATGCTAGACATTTATAGAATAAATTATACATAGTTTGATACTTCTGTTATTGATTTATACAGTTTTAAATGGCATTTGATAGATTTGATGTATTTCTATCAAGTCAAAACTGGAATTTGTCCTCAAAACAAAGGTTGTAAAAGTATGCTAGACATTTATAGAATAAATCATTTAAATGTTTATGTTTCTGTGCGAATCAATTAATTATTTATAGATTTTTACAATTTTAAAATGGCTTTTGGCGAATGTCTGTTGAATGTCCAAATGTGTGAATATAAAACCAACTTTACCTTGGTCGCAGGCAGGCAGACAGACTGTCGGAACCATGCACATAGCAAGATACAGGTGACCATAATATAGCCTATGTCTTGTATAGCAATGCCTCGTAAATTCACCAAAAGTATATTAAAGTATATATTAGGCTATCAATGACTATGGCTAAGCTATTCTTCATACTGCCAGTGAATTGAAATTGAACATCTCCAAATGCATCAGTTTAATTAGGTGCAATAAAAAGTATTGTGTCTATAGTTTATTTAATGAAACCCTGGCTGACTGTTGATGTCCTAGGCCAAGGCTCTCCAACCTTGTTCCTGGAGAGCTACCGTCCTGTAGTTTTTCGCTCCAACCCCAGTTGTAACTAACTAGACTCAGTTGATAAACTATCTAATTATTGAATCAGATGCACTAGATTAGGGTTGGAGTGAACCTACAGGAAGGTAGCTCTCCACGAACAGGGTCGGAGAACTCTGTCCCAGGCAATAGATCTCAAAGCAGGTCGTCCGCGCAAACATTTTGGGAAATGGCAAGTTCACTTTCTCATCCATAAACACATCTCAAGTGCAAATATGGTTCAGCAGCTTAATTATTATGATCACATTTCATCAATTGAAATATTATGGGAACATCTATACATTTGGCAGCCAAGCACGAGTTATCAGTGTACCTACCCTATGACGTTAAAATATCTTCACGCCTACACTAAAAACCTCCAGGCTTCCGTCATATAAGAGTAAATTATATTTGAAACATTTTGGAATTACAGGGGGGGAAATGTATCTTGTGTGAATCGTCCTCTGGAATAACGCACATGCTTGGATAATAATTACAAAACCAACGTCTCTAGTAATACCCATCCGAATAGGACTATAACATGGCAAAGAATAGGTTTATCAGCGTAGTGCGTTGCATCATCCCATGTCGTGTGATCCATCAAGACTGCACACAGCAGAAATATCACTGAAATATTCTAGTTCCTACACATCAACTATATTCAAACAAAATAGGCCTTTTATGGGCTAAGTAGATGACCAAATGGGCAGCATCATGCTCATGTCAGTCCCCTAGAACGCAAATGTAGCCTTCCTGGTGGGACTCTGCAGTAGTGAAATGATGTGTACCTGTGCACATCCGTTTCAGCGTGTTTTTTTCCCCGGAGTCGAGCACAGTCGACTCCAACCGCAGTTGACTACTTTTCGACTCCAGCCACAGGAGTCAGAGTCGGAGTCGTGCATGACTACTCCATGTCATTGCCAAAGAGGCAATCTCAACGTTCAATATGCAGCTGGATTGATGGTGGAGTTTCTCATTGGTTGTTGGAAATATTTTCCATGACAACATGAATTAGAATTATTACAAAGTCAAAAAACAAACATTTAGCTGTTAGCTAGGCAAGTTGTTGTATTTTGAGGCTTAGCAAAGAGGTTTTGTGGTTGGAATTGCAGTACATATTTAGTTTGAGAATTTAGAGGTGAGCTAGCAACTTTTGAGACTGGTTTCCTCTGGACAAACAAAAAATGGTTGCTTAGCAACCGGATACCAACCTGTTCTGTGGAGAACAAAAGTGCGAGTTCCAATATTTTGATTATCTTTGTGATTGGAAGTTAGGTGTGAGGGTTATCGAATCAGGATCATCAACTCTGTTCTCCTCGAGCTCATTAATGATGTAATGTTCATATTTGACGATGGCAGAAAGGCCAGTCTCTTTTCAAATGACAAGGAGTGGCAAGGAGTGGAATGTTAGCTAAAGAGACTGTACTCAGCAAGGCACTCAGGCTAGAATGCCTCTCCTGTAACCAAGAAGCTAGGTATTAACATCTAGCCAATTAGCTAGCAAGTTAGCAAACCAAATGCAAAGCTGGAGCCCTGAGCTGGATATAATTTATTTGACACATCCTAGATTCCTTATAGTTAGGTGGGGTAGCCCCCAACCCCAAAATCATACGTTCACTATTTCGAAATATACCGTATACCGGTGTATCGCCCAAGCCTAACGCAGTTATTTTCTAGGAGTAGTTGTACCTTCACAGCTCTCTACTGGATTCAGTCCATCTGCTCTGTTGACATTCCAACATGCCTTGGTGGGGATTCCAAAGAAGTCCATGGTGCCAGTGTAAATCCTGAACAGGCTGCCAAGGAAAACCTATCAACAGAGAGGGGATCACTGGAATAAACACTCTGTAACAAAGAAACGGAAGAACAATACAATGTTTTTGAGATCCACCGCACTGCACAATTAAATGATCGCCATTGTTTCTTTTTTGTCTTCATTTGGTGAAATAAATAAATGTCTGCACTTGCATATTTATAAAATGCAAAAATCTTGCTTGCAAAATAATGACATAGTTCCAGCTCCTATAGTACCTCTGGGTACAGATTGAACCTCTTCAGAGCATTGACAACAAGAGGATACTCAGAGAACCTGTCGTTCATGATCAGGTGGAGACCATGCAAAAAGGATGGCGCATTGATGAAGACCTTGAAATAGGAATAATACAGACCCTGCAAAATAAAACCAACATGTGAGTGAACTAGATGCTGAAATTGCAGATGAGCCTATTTTTGTAACAATGTGTCCATTTCTTTCAATAACACAGGATGTCAAATCTAAAGCCCCCTTGGAATGGCACATGTGTGAAGCAGTGAAGGACAAATTGGCCCATCTCAACATTCCTCTTACCATTTCAGTGCGGAAAGCCATTTCTTTTTCAATCGAAGATAGGTGTGAAAAGTGTTTGTCATTTTCAAAGAGGTTTGTTAGATGAGCCCTAAACAAAGTTTTAGACATCACATCAGCAAGGGGAAGTGTCTGTCTGTCAGACTGAATGACTTGACTGAATGAAGTATAGGCCTAATCCTTTAGACTAATGACGTCCACATTTCTACATCTGGCCAGCATTGGTAGGTTATAACAACATACTACTAGTACCTGGATAGTGAACTTACCAATGCAGAAGTCCAGCCAAGACAGCTGTCAAAAAGATGTACACAGGTTTGTCATCAAAAAATGAATGCGCAGTCATAGGCTGATGAATAACGTTAACGATTACGTTCATTAATAGATGAGGCAACTATTGAAACTTACCAATAATGACTGTGATTCCAATGTTCATAAAATATCGCACAGTTATGCCTACTTTATCTCGAATAAAATCAGAGTCAGACCCGTCAGAAACGCCATCTTCGGTTTGCAAAACGCAGAGAGAAACACATTTTCGTGCTTTTCGTTTGTTGACATGAAGAGCAAATGCAACGCGTTTACCCTTTCCATCATTTGGGATGTCTTTGGTTGAGTTGAACAATTCCTCGTCGTCACTTTCAGGGCAAAACTGGGCCTCGTCGCCTGACCGGCGAGTCTTCATAGCCATGTTTTCAGACTCCGAGTATGCCTCAAAATATGACATAAGTGGTAGATACACCAGGTAGGAACTCGTTTGAGTATTTTCAATTGTTATTTTCTTTGTCAAAAGTTAAAGAAAATGAGCTAACGTTAGTTTGCTAAATGCCATTTTTCTGGCCACTCAAGTTCAAAGGACGCACCGCAATTGAACTAGCAACCATGGAAACCCAGGATCAGCATTCTTCTAAAACGGTTCTGCTGCGCAGTCATTTATGAATGCGTATTAAAAACATGAGCTAATATTCATGTCTGGGTTGAAAGGGTCGCGTATCACGTGGTTCTGAATCACTAGTCAAAGGGAACGCGTACCACACTTGTGGCATACCACATTCACCATATGGTGTGATTGGTAAGATTTTCAAACATTTTAATCAGGTGCTTTTTTATACTGGATCAAAATGTTTTTTTTGTTTTTTAACGTCTTTGTTTTCATTCATGACTCAAACAAACGAATGTGAGGTTCCATCTGAACTGAAATTCATATTACCCTCATATAACACAACAAATAGGATTTAGGGTGGTGTTCTTTAAAACTGATTGTTTGATTCAAGCCAGTCCTACAAGTTTATATTAAATACAATATTACACAGATTTACAGTTCACATACTTTACTTATTATTTCACTCAAATAGGTTTAATTATCATGGTATTAAACATAATATTACACAGGGATGTCCTTTTCCCCCAAAGCTCATTGTTGTTCACTTCAAAACCAGTTCAAAGCCTTTCTGTTTGTGTGGCTGAGTGACCACTCAGTTCTTCTGTAGTGCCCTGTGATCCAGTAGATGTACAATGATTGTGTAGACAAGGGTGAACTCGCTGGGCATACTAAGATAGTGTATTCAGTCCAGTCAGTAGTGCCATTCTCATATGGCTCATTGGCTCAGTTGGCAGCATTGGGTGGCCCCTCAGGTATGAGAGACATGAAGAACGTGACAATAAAAGACCAAGTCGTAGAGAGAAAGCCAGCATGGGGAATACCATTGGGATCCTCCAGTCCTTCCTCTCCACTGTCCCCATCATCGTCCCCCAAGCCTTCATCCATCACCCGCTCCTGTGTAGGCCAAACATGGCAACACGTAAATTAGTCATCACACAGAAACTGGAATACTGGATAAATGTTTTCCTCTAACATTTCCAACAAACTCTTTCCATCAAAGACATATTTGCTACACACATCAATGCAATTGTAATCATTCACCATAGCAATACCATATTATGTTACCAGACACGCATTACATAAATAATTCATCACTGCTATTACAAATTAAATTACTGTATAATTCAAGGAGTTCTCTGTCCTGGGATGCCTTTGGTTGAGTTTAACAATTCCTCATCGTCACTTTCAGGGCAAAATTGGGCCTGAGGCACTTTAACCTTTAGTTTACGGTCAGAGGTCAATAATGACCTACCATCTCTTGGAGGTCATGATGAAGGTCCGCCTCCATCTCATCCTGTTGGGGCCCATATCCATGGTTCTGAAATTCATTCTCCGGGTTAAAAGGGAACCACCCTGCTTGGTGCCTAACGTAAATACAGAAATAGCCATTGACAAAACCTGTGATCCATAATGGGTGACTGTTCACAACACATTTGTTGGGTCAAAGACCCAAGAAGACCCAGATAGAAAGGTATACGGTTAATATAAAGGATTCAGAACAATCTCATTTTCAATTTACAGTCTAGCCTGGTCCCAGAGCTGTATAGCTAATGCTATGGATATTGGCAAGACAGCACATACAGATCTGGGTCCAGTCTAGTATTTCACTTAGCAGGGACGCATAGTATTAAGTTGAGAGGGTGCAGGGGAATACTCACAGATATAGCAACAACATGGCGCCCATCACCATGACAAAGCGGCTAAAGGAGGAGTAGAAGTAGACTATGCTGAGCAAGATGGCGATGCGTGACACCGTGTACACCCAGTCCAGCCAATCACGGTTCTGCTCTTCTTCATTTAGATGCACCTCTCCTCCCTGGGCGTTCATCTGGATGTCAGGCTCGCCACGGCGCTCCTCCAGGGGAGGTGGGTTCAGAGGATCTGATTGACCGGGCTGGGTCGAGAGCAGGTCGGTCCTAAAGTGGTGAGATGAGGCAGCCAACATCTGACTGAAGGGCAAGAGAGACAGAGAAAAGAGAGAGAAATGGATGTAAAGAGAAACTAATCAGCGACAGATTTCATGAGAATATTCTCTAAAATCTGCATAAAAACGATATGCACATTTTCCCACCAGAGATAATTCCATCAAATGGACTTGTTGCGGATAAAAGGTTGTGCATGATGACAGTGCGAATAAACATTTATTTTGCGGTTGAATTCCCATGTACCGTATAAAAGATAAATGGGTTTCCATCGCTCGGTAGCCTAATAAACTGCACGATTTCCCGAGACGTTGTCACGACCGTCGTATGAATAATTGGACCAAGGCGCAGTGAGAGTAGAGTTCCACATTTTAATGATAGTGAAACTTCCAAAACAACAACTAATATAACAATCGTGAAATACGTAGCGCACATAGGCACTCACACAAAACAATATCCCCCATAGCAGGAGGGAAAAAAGGACACACTAAGTATGATCCCCAATTAGTGTTAACGATTATCAGCTTCTTCCAATTGGGAACCATACACACACACCAACATAGAAATATAATACCTAGAAACCCCCCTAGTCACGCCCTGACCTAATTACACCATAGAGAGCCCTCTGCGTGACAGACGTAGTGGGAGGACTACACACCATATCATTGCGTGACTTCAAGTTTACTTTGATATGATAGTTATTATATAAACTTTTGCGCATAAAGGTATTTCCATCACCATTTCTCACAATTATTTAAAGACACAAAAAGATCCCGCCATGCTGAAAAAACACATTTTCTGTAAACAATTATGAAATTGTAGTCATTTTTTTTTCTTCCATCAGCCCTGTCTTGACTTTTTTCACACGTCAATTCATACTGAAAGTCAGATAATTGTGATTGAATCTCAATGATCGCATATCTCAGCAAGGGTAATTGAGCATATTGTCCAACAGTTGTTGTGAGACAGCAGACTTACTAGTGCATGTAGTATTGCCGGGCGTACACCTGCTGCCACCACAGCAGCGTCATGGGATTGTACTGTATGCCAGGGTAGGCTGGCATGTTGTTGGTAGGGCCTTGCTGTGGAGAGAACTGGTTCCACATGTAGCTGCAATAGAAGTACACAGCTACGGGTAAAACAGTTCGGCATTACCTGTAGAACAATTAACACATACAAACACAAATCTATTAGGAAGTGAGAGCTCTCAACAGTACTACACCTCTTGGAAAATCATAACATGTGGCCAGAACGAACAGTGTTATAATTGAGAGGTCGGTGTATAAGGGCTTACGCTTGCATTAAGGCAGGGTGTGCTGCATGGTTAGGGGCGGGGCCTGTGTGATGTCTCAGCCCGTCAGAGCGCTCTCCAGTGGAGGTTGATTGGCCATCTTGGCTATGGGAGGAGAGACGGGGGCTCTGACCCGTCTGAGCAAACCAATCAAGAAGTTGATTATTTTACTTATCTGACTCCACTTAACAAACTTCAGTAGCTGTGTGGATTTACAACAGAGAGTAGGCCTAGGTTAGCCTTGTCCCAGATCTGTTTGTGCTCTTGCCAACTCCATAGCTCATTGACAAGCCATTTTTTGGCATGACAATGAGTGACAAGGAGTTGGCATGATAGCACAAACAGACTACAGCTAGTCCTAGGTGTGCTGGGATGATGAAATTAGTGGCAATGAACAGAGCAGTAGAATAGGTGTTGCATGCATAAGGGTAACTCACCGTGAAGCCAGTAGAGGGGACTCCAGGGGCCTTGTTACTGTGGCTGATGTGGAGCTTGGGGGACCCAGGAGGGGTGCGAGATGCACACACCAGGTGGACCACGTGGTACTCATCCTGCTGTAAGAGTCATCCGTGGCCATTAGCAAGGACAGCCACACTATTGCATTGACAAAGTACAATCAGAGGAATCAACTTGACTTTAAGAATGAGATCTAGGATGAATGCATACATTGCTGTAATCTCTGATCAGAATATCTATGTCAAGATGAAAGATAAATGAATGCAGCAGACAGACCTTTCTGAGCACATCTTTCAGTATTAAGTGGTCCAAGAGGAGCTTCCCAGAATACACCAGCCTCTGGTCTTTGAAGCTCTACAATAAAAATCAGACAGTTGAGAACATAGTAAGCATTTCATTGTAAGGTTGTATTCGGAGCACGTGAGAAATAAACGTGGATTTGATTTGATAGACCAGATTTATTATCTGACCCTGCTGGTCATGTATGACAGTCTTGAAAAACGATCTGGCCTTAATGGCCACATATACTCTTTAAATCTCTAGTCAGAAGAGGACTGGACACCCATCGGATCCTGGTTCCTCTATAGGTTTCTTCCTAGGTTCCTGCCTTGTATCAAGTTTTTCTTAGCCACTGTGCTTCGGTCTCTACATTGCTTGCTCTTTGGGGTTTTAGGCTGGGCATCTGTAAAGCACCTTGTGACAACTTCTGTTGTAAAAAGGGCTTTATAAAATATATTTGATGCATTGATTTGATAACCCCTGAAAACAGGGGTTTTCCTTTCGCTTTCCTTCACTTTGGGTCCAGAGAAGATTCCCTTTCACTTTCTTATAATTCATAAGAACATGTAAGTAGTAGTGATTGAAATAACTAGAATAGCTTAGACTCAGCTCCCAGACTGTGACGGAAGAGACTTGGTTAGGATGGCAACGCGAGACTAGTCTTACATGCTGACCACACTGCTCACGTTCCATGCGCTGCAAAATAAATATACACATACATGTTATTCAGTCATTTCATCCAAACAGCTTGAGCGGCTGCATAGCCAGGCACTAAAATAGAACTTGTTTTTTTTTTGACACTTGATGCACTGGAAAGGTGAACTAAGGTCCACACTCCAGTCCAGTTGGTGGTGGTAATGCACTTTAAAGTTGGTTGCCAACCGCCATATAAAGTCCACAGAAGAAAAAGAATGAAGTGATTGAGTGAGTGATTACTAGAAACCAACCAGGTTTCCCCTTTTATCTGTGGATTAATTGTCAGAGTAGAAGAACACATGATTTTGTGTGACTCATGAGTCAATATTCTACAAAGAAGAAGAGGACCTTGTTCCTTTCAGGTAAAAGAACAACCCAATGTTTATATCTCAGGTCAAATTAGCTAGCAACAGCGCTCAAGGTCTCCGCTAGGTAAAGCCCCGCCTTGTCTCAGCTCACTGGCCACCATAGCAGCACCCATCCGTAGCACACGCTCCAGCAGGTATATCTCAATGGTCACCTCCAAAGCCAATTCTTCCTTTGGCGGCCTCTCCTTCCAGTTCTCTGCTGCCAATGACTGGAACGAACTGCAAAAATCTCTGAAGCTGGAGACTCTTACCTCCCTCACTAGCTTTAAGAACCAGCTGTCAGAGTAGCTCACAGATCACTGCACCTGTACATAGCTAATCTGTAAATAGCCCATCCAAATCTACCTCATCCTCATACTGTATTTATTTATTTATCTTGCTCCTTTGCACCCCAGTATCTCAACTTGCACATTCATCTTCTGCACATCCTACCATTCCAGTGTTGAATTGCTATATTGTAATGACTTCGCTACCACGGCCTATGTATTGCCTTACCTCTCTTATCCTACCTCATTTGCACATGCTGTATATAGATGTTTCTACTGTATTATTGATTGTATGTTTATTCCATGTGTAACTCTGTTGTATGTGTCGAACTGCTTTGCTTTTTCTTGGCCAGGTCACAGTTGCAAATGAGAACTTGTTCTCAACTAGCCTACCTGGTTAAATAAATAAAAGGTGAAATAAAAAATAAAATAAAAAATACAAATAACATGCCTACAACTTTAAAGATGCAAAATATATTTTGTGTGTGAAACAAACAGAAAACTTGAGCATGCATAAATATTCAACCCCCAAAGTAAATACTTTGTAGAGACACATTTTGCAGCCATTACAGCTGCAAGTCTCTTGGGGTATGTCTCTATAAGCTTGGCACATCTAGCCACTGGGATATTTGCCCATTCTTCAAGGCAAAACTGCTCCAGCTCCTTCAAGTTGGATGAGTTCCGCTGGTGTACAGCAATCTTTAAGTTATACCACAGATTCTCAATTGGATTGAGGTCTGGGCTTTGACTAGGCCATTCCAAGACATTTAGCAGTATGCTTAGGGTCATTGTCCTGCTGGAAGGTAAACCTCCGTCCCAGTCTCAAATCTCTGGAAGACTGAAACAGGTTTCCCTCAAGAATTTCCTTGTATTTAGCACCATCCATCATTCCTTCAATTCTGACCAGTTTCCCAGTTCCTTCGTATGAAAAACATCCCCACACCATGATGCTGCCACCACCATGCTTCACCTTGGTGATGGTGTTCTCTGCGTGATGAGATGTGTTGCATTTGCGCCAGACATATAGTTTTCCTTGATGGCCTAAAAGCTCAATTTTAGTCTCATCTGACCAGAGTACCTTCTTCCATATGTTTGGGGAGTCTCCCACATGCCTTTTGGCAAACACCAAACGTGTTTCCTTATTTTTTTCTTTAAGCAATGGCCTTTTTCTGGCCACACTTCCTGGTCCTATGAACAGATACTCCAATCTACGCTGTGGAGCTTTGCAGCTCCTTCAGGGTTATCCTTGGTCTCTTTGTTGCCTCGGAATAATGCCCTGCTTGCCTGGTCCGTGAGTTTGTGGGCGGCCCTGATCTTGGCAGGTTTGTTGTGGTGCCATATTCTTTCCATTTTTTAATAACGGATTTAATGGTGCTCCGTGGGATGTTTTGGATATTTTTTTATATCCCAACCCTGATCTGTACTTCTCCACAACTTTGTCCCTGACTTGTTTGGAGAGCTCCTTGGTCTTCATGGTGACGCTTGCTTGGTGGTGTTACAGACTCTGGGGCCTTTCAGAACAGGTGTGTATATATATATACTGAAATCATGTGACACTTAGATTGCACACTGATGGACTTTAATTAACTAATTATGTGACTTCTGAAGGTAATTGGTTGCACCAGATCTTATTTTAGGGGCTTCATAGCAAATGGGGTGAATACATATGCAGCACCAATTTTCGTTTTTTTTTTTTTTTTTTTTTTGGAAGCAAGTAATTCTTTTCACTTCACCAATTTGGACTATTTTGTGTATGTCCATTACATTACATGAAATCCAAATAAAAACTATTTAAATTACAGGTTGTAATGCAACAATATAGGGAAAATGCCAGGGGGATGAATACTTTTGCAAGGCACTGTATGTGACTTGTTAAGCACATTTTTACTCCTGAATTTATTTGCCATAAAGGGGTTGAATACTTCTTGACTCAAGACATTTCAGCTTTTCATTAGTAACGTTTTTGCTCAACATAATTCCACTTTGACATTATGGGGTATTGTGTGTAGGCCAGTGATAAATCTCAATGTAATCCATTTTAAATTCAGGCTGTAACACAAAATGTGGAAAAAGAACAGGTTTGAATACTGAAGGCACTGTACAGTTTAGTTAATCGGATTGACAGGATTTAGGAAACCAAGGATTAGGCTAGACGTATTAGGGCAATGACAGCGTCAGTGGTAGCGAGACATTTGAGTTTACATTGACATTCGTGTGATGTCAGTGCTACAGTAAAGCTGAAATCTAAACCAAAATCGTATCTTTTCAACAGACTGGTTTTGTTAAGGCTCCGTCACCTGGTTAATACTATTATGGTAAACAGTAATGAGATCGATGACACGAACCAGAGAAGTTGGAGAACACACAACAGACTGAGATTACTAGACAAGTGTGCTGTTAAGTGCTCAGTGTTTACAATGATTACTGAGCAGGAACCGTTATTAAATCAGATTATAGGGGAGAACAAAGTAATCGCAGGGCCCTTATTCCAGCCTGACGTCAAATCTACACTTTCCAGCCAAGAACATGTTCAAATATATGCCTTGCACAACCTTTTATTCATTGCTTTCTCCTCTTCCAGCCTCTCTTTTCCCCGTAGAGTAGTTTGCTACGGTGTGTTTTGACATTCTTTTAGATGCCGTTATGGGTTATAAAGTCTCATTCCCACAGGTAATAGGTTTTCACATCACTGACATTAAGCTATGCATTTCAGTAATATGACATGACTTCAAAAGTGTTGGCCTACATATAAGCAGATGTATTTCCAGGTTAGGAAATCATCACTGTGTAGCAAAAAGCAATTACTGGGGTACACAGGATGTTGGTGCAGAACATGTGAAGCTATAAAAATGCAATTATTGTCTACATTAGTTTGCCACGTTTATTTTGTTAGACACCTTGAAGCATACTTTTAAATTATTATGTGAGCTAAACATACACATATTTTTAGAATGTACTAATGTTACTGTCCCCACTACAATTATTGATTGATTTATTTATTAAATACATGTCATTTTGGCCTTGAATCATTTCATTGAAACATGAGGAATGCTTCTTCTGTGGAGTGCCAATGGTGGCTTCGAAGCCTCTCATTGGCCAAAACATAGCATCAGCAATCCAGGGTTTATATACAATGCATTCGGAAAGTATTCATACCACTTGACTTTTTCCACATTTTGTTACGTTACAGCCTTGTTCTTAAATTGATTCAATTACTTTTTTCATCAATCTGCACACAATAGCCCATAATGACAAAATGAAAACAGGCTCTACATTTTTGTAAAAGTATATAAAATAAAATAAATACCTTATTTACATAAGTATTCAGACCAATTGCTATGAGACTCGAAATTGAGCTCAGGTGCATCCTGTTTCCATTGATCATCTTTGAGATGTTTCTACAAACTGATTGGAGTCCACCTGTGGTAAATTCAATTGATTGGACATGATTTGGAAAAGGCACACACCTGTCTATATAAGATCCCAGTTGACAGTGCATGTCAGAGCAAAATCCAAGCCATGAGGTCGAAAGAACTGTCTCGGAGCTCTACGGACAGGATCGTGTTGAGGCACAGATCTGGGGAAGGGTACCAAAAAATGTCAGCAGCATTGAAGGTCCCCAAGAACACAGTGGCCTCCATCATTCTTAAATGGAAGATGTTTGGAACCACCAAGACTTTTCTTAGAGCTGGCCGCCCGGACAAACTGAGCAATCGGGGGAGAAGGGCCACTTGGTCTGGGAGGTGACCAAGAACCTGAATGTCACTGACAGAGTTCCTCTGTGGAGATGGGAGAACTTTCCAGAAGGACAACCATCCCTGCAGCCCTCCACCAATCAGGCCTTTATGGGAGAGTGGCCAGGCAGAAGGCACTCCTTAGTAATAGGCACATAACAGCCCGCCTGGAGTTTGCCAAAAGGCACCTAAAAGACTAACAATGAGAAACAAGATTCCATGGTCTGATGAAACCAAGATTGAACTCTTTGGCCTGAATGCCAAGTGTCACGTCTGGAGGAACCTGTTTTTGCCTTGTCATTGTCATTATGTGTTATTGTGTGTAGATTGATGAGTGCTGCAGAGATGAAAAAACGATATAATCAAATTTTAGAATAAGGCTGTAACGTAACAAAATGTGTAAAAAGTCTAGGGGTCTGAATACATTCCGAAAGCACTGTACATCATTGATCTGAACAGACCTCAATCTCACTGTACGTAAGCCAGAGCCTACTCACCGGTTTACTGGGATATACTTGTGAGATATGGGTTTTTAGTTTCTCCACTGTCCAGTTCAGGAAGCAGTTGATTGTCTGGTCATCATACTTCTGGTTGGGTGCCTTGATGACAAGGATAACAGGACTGTCGGCAACACCCTGGTCCATGTTTTAAACCATCAGTGAGTGTCCTCTTGGAGTCTTATGGTGCCTTGCACATATCCCAGATATGTTGTGCTGGAACAGAACGGTCCCTTCCAATGCGGAGGACTACTAAATATGACAAATCTCCAGCTGCAAGATGTAACGTTAGCTAATACTGGGGCACAACATTGAAACCTAGAAAAAAAGATGAAAGCCACATTGTTTGGACAAGTTTACCCTGTTATGCAAGTGAAGTCAAATGGACTTAGACCGACTAAATCCCTAGCTAGTTAGCTATCTATGGTTTGTCAGAACAGAAAGTGGCAGGTATAATGAGGATCACCTCTGATAAAGTACTAACTACTGTAGGCTTGTCAATCAGGTAAACTGAGTGTTAGCACATATAGCTAGCTAGCAACCAGCCTATGGTACCAGCAGGTGTTTCAGCGCTAACGCTGGCTAGCTAACAAGTTATCTTAGGTTATCCTAAATGTTGGTAAAGCAGATGACGATGATCAGTCTCTCGCAATATCAGGCCGATAAAATATATTTACCCACCTTGGCTTCCAGCGACTGAACTTTAACTTGATCACCTTTAATTAAAGATCAGTTACACATCCTTGAATATAATCTAAATATCCGACGTGTTGTTGTTGGCCTGCTAGCTAGCTGCTAGCTAAAGGAAGTGGAAATACATTATCGTGTCTAAAACAGCTGTTCTGCCCACATTCGGAATTCGTATAATCGAATCGCGTGAAACGAGTCTGAAAAACGGTAGTACATTTCGTTTTATGCTTGTTATATGCTCGCTGTATTACATTTATACTAAACAAAAATATAATATTTTACTGAGTTAGTTACTGAGTTACAGGGGGGATCATAACCTGGAGGGGTGTCTGGTGGTCCTCACTGAGAATGTTTTTGTGCATCTAAAACTTATTTCCTGCATTTTCACACAATCGTATATGCTGTCTCTATTTAGAACAAAAAGTAATCAAAAATGCCCACTGTCATAGAGCTAAGTAAGAGATGATCATGAAATATGTTTAAGTGGTTAATAAGACTGAACTAGATCAGAGGTAATTAAATAATAAATATTGTGTTACACCTTTACTAATAGCCTAACAAATGAACAACTCTTGAAAAAATACAGACTTTTGATTGTCTTTATTAAGAATTTCAGCCAGACCAACCAGCCAGACCAACCAGCCAGCCTGAGCCGCCTACACACCTGACCCCCACTAGTCAATAACTCACTCTTCCAACACAAGTTCCTTCCTAGTTCCCACAGATATGTGTTTTAGTTCCCAAGATGAAAAAAATGTATATATAAAAATAAAATAAAAACACATACACCTCAATTATACATTAAAAACACACAGAAACAGCAAAACCTCCATATAATTAATCTCATAGGACTAATAGTACTGTATAGCTCTTTTTACTTGTACATGTAACGGATGTGAAACGGCTAGTTTAGTTAGCGGTGCGCGCTAAATAGCGTTTCAATCGGTGACGTCACTTGCTGAGGACGTCACTTGCTGAGACCTTGTAGTAGTAGTTCCCCTTGCAGAGGGGGCCGCGGCTTTTGTGGAGCGATGGGTAACGATGCTTCGTGGGTGACTGTTGTGGATGTGTGCAGAGGGTCCCTGGTTCGCGCCCGGGTATGGGCGAGGGGACAGTCTAAAGTTATGCTGTTACATGCACAATATAGTTGGGTCGCCCCGTCCTGTCCCTAGGGGTCCACCACCCTGCAGCACCCCAACCCAACCCAACACACCCCACTCAGCTTTAGGATCTTAGTGAAGATTCATTATTGGTTTCGGGTGTGTTAGGCCGAGGCCAGAGTGAAAACCCACAGGACGGCAGACCCCCAGGGCCAGGACTGAGCAGCCCAGCAGCTAGGGATTTCCTAAATAGGCATCTCCGCTGACGTGGGCATGTTTTCAATACAGACTCCTTTGGTCGTACTGTATTCCATAGAAGGCATCCAGAATTTATGAATGTTGCCCAGTATTCACTTGATCTGGTAATAAATCAAAACTAATGACATTGTGGGAGGATAACCAACCTTCCAGTTAATGGCAATGCATTTCTTAGCTGCTATAAATGCTTGGTTACACAGTTTCTTCAGATAAGTCTCCAAATCAACATTTCCAAACAAACAAAAATAGGGAGAATCTGTAAACATGCTGAGATAAAAGAACATACTCTTGCCAGAATTCAGCTAGCCTTCACAAGATCATAACATATGCAAATCAAATGTTATTGGTCACATAGACATGGTTAGCAGATGTTAATGCGAGTGTAGCAAAATGCTTGTGCTTCTGGTTCCAACAGTGCAGTAATATCTAGCAAGTAATCTAACAGTTCCCCAACAACTACCTAATACACACAAATCTGAAAAGGGGTGAATGAGAATATGTACATATAAATATATGGATGAGCGATGGCCGAGCGACAAAGGCAAGGTGCAACTAGATGGTATAAAATACAGTATATACAGTGGGGAGAACAGTATTTGATAACCTGCAAAATCAGTGTTTCCTACTTGCAAAAGCATGTAGAGGTCCAATTTTTATCATAGGTACACTTCAACTGTGAGAGACGGAATCTAAAACAAAAATCCAGAAAATCACATTGTATGATTTTTAAGTAATTAATTTTGTCACGCCCTGGTCTAAGTATTTTGTGTTTTTCTTCATGTATTGGGTCAGGCCAGGGTGTGGCATGGAGTTTTTGTATTGTGGTGTGTTTTGTCTTGGGGTTTTGGTGTGTATATATTTGGGATTGTAGCTAGTGGGGTTATCTAGCAAAGTCTATGGCTGTCTGGAGTGGTTCTCAATCAGAGGCAGATGCTTATCGTTGTCTCTGATTGGGAACCATATTTAGGCAGCCATATTCTTTGAGTTTGTCGTGGGTGCTTGTCCTGAGTGTCTTGATGTCCTTGTTAGATGTTAGTTGACACATGTATAGGCTGTTTTCGGTTTTCGTTTCGTTTATTGTTTTGTAGTGTTCGTGTTTTACGTTTGTTTAATAAACATGAATTGCAATCGACACGCTGCAGTTTGGTCCGACTCTCCTTCACCATTAGAAAGCTGTTACAGAATCACCCACCACAAACGGACCAAGCAGCGTGTCAACAGGCAGGAGCAGCCCAAAGAGGAGATGCGTAAGAAGGATTTCTGGACATGGGAGGAGATCCTCGACGGGAGAGGACCCTGGGCTAAACCAGGGGAGTGTAGCCGCCCAAAGGTGCAACAGGAGAAGAGGCAACAGAGGCAGCAGCAGCAGGAGCAGCAGCAGCTACAGTGGGAGAGGTTGCACCACCTGGAGAAATGGACATGGGAGGAGGAACTGGACGGTAAAGGACCCTGGGATCAGCCTGGAGATTATTGTCGCCCCAAAGCCGAGCTGGAGGCAGCAAAAGCAGAGAGGCGGCATTATGAGGAGCTAGCACGGCAGAGCGGATGGAAGCCCGGGAGTCAGCCCCAAAAAATTATTGGCGGGGGCTCACAGGGAGAATGGCTACGCCAGGTAGGAGACCTGCGCAAACTCCCTGTGCTTACCGGGGGGCTAGAGAGACCGGGCAGGCACCGTGTTATGCAGTGGTGCGCACGGTGTCCCCAGTGCGGGTGCATAGCCCGGTGAGGTATATTCCAGCTCCTCGGATCGGCCGGGCTAGAGTGGGCATCGAGCCAGGTAAGGTTGGGCAGGCTCGGTGCTCAAGAGCTCCAGTGCGCCTGCACGGTCCGGTCTATCAAGTACCACCTCCACACCCCAGCCCTCCAGTAGCAGCTCCCCGCACCAGGCTTCCTGTGCGTGTCCTCGGTCCAGTACCACCAGTACCAGCACCACGCATCAGGCCTACAGTGCGCCTCGCCTCTCCAGCGCTGTCGGAGCCTTTCTCCTCTCCTGCGCTGCCGGAGTCTCCCGCCTCTCCAGCGCTGTCGGAGCCTTTCTCCTCTCCTGCGCTGCCGGAGTCTCCCGCCTGTTCAGCGCTGCCAGAGCCTTCGTCCTCTACAGCGCTGTCGGAGCCTTTCTCCTCTCCTGCGCTGCCGGAGTCTCCTGCCTGTTCAGCGCAGCCAGAGCTGCCAGCCTGCATGGAGCAGCCAGAATGGCCGGTCTGCATGGAGCAGCCAGAGCTGCCAGTTTGCATGGAGCAGCCAGAGCTGCCAGTTTGCATGGAGCAGCCAGAGCTGCCAGTTTGCATGAAGCAGCCAGAGCTGTCAGTCTGCATGGAGCAGCCAGACCTGCCAGTCTGCATGAAGCAGCCAGTCTGCATGGAGCAGCCAGAGCTGTCAGTCTACATGGAGCAGCCAGAGCTGCCAGTCTGCATGAAGCAGTCAGAGCTGTCAGTCTGCATGGAGCAGTCAGAGCTGCCAGTCTGCAAGGAGCTGCCAGTCTGCATGGAGCTACCAGTCTGCAAGGAGCAGCCAGAGCTGTCAGTCTACATGAAGCAGCCAGTGCCGCCAGTCTGCCAGGATCCGCCAGAAGTGCCAGTCAGCCAGGATCCGCCAGAAGTGCCAGTCAGCCAGGATCCGCCAGTCGGCCAGGATCTGCCAGTAGCACCAGTCAGCCAGGATCCGCCAGTCAGCCAGGATCCGCCAGTCAGCCAGGATCCGCCAGTCAGCCCGGATCTTCCAGATCTGCCAGTCAGCCAGACTCTTCCAGATCTGCCAGTCAGCCAGACTCTTCCAGATCTGCCAGTCAGCCAGACTCTTCCAGATCTGCCAGTCAACCAGACTCTTCCAGATCTGCCAGTCAACCAGACTCTTCCAGATCTGCCAGTCAACCAGACTCTTCCAGATCTGCCAGTCAACCAGACTCTTCCAGATCTGCCAGATCTGCCAGGATCTGCCAGTCGGCCAGGATCTGCCAGTCGGCCAGGATCTGCCAGTCGGCCAGGATCCGCCAGTCGGCCAGGATCCGCCAGTCAGCCAGGATCCGCCAGTCGGCCAGGATCTGCCAGTCAACCAGACTCTTCCAGATCTGCCAGTCAACCAGACTCTTCCAGATCTGCCAGATCTGCCAGTCGGCCAGGATCTGCCAGTCGGCCAGGATCTGCCAGTCGGCCAGGATCCGCCAGTCGGCCAGGATCCGCCAGTCAGCCAGGATCTGCCAGTCAGCCAGGATCTGCTGAGACCACCAGCCAGCCAGGATCTGGTAGATCTATCTACCTGCCTGAGCTTCCTCTCACTCCTGAGCTTCCTCTCACTCCTGAGCTTCTTCTCATTTCTCTCACTCCTGAGGTTTCTCTCACTCCTGAGGTTTCTCTCACTCCTGAGGTTTCTCTCACTCCCGAGCTTTCTCTCACTCCCGAGCTTTCTCTCACTCCCGAGCTTCCCCTCAGTCCCGAGCTGCCTCAGTCCCAAGCTGTCCTTCAGTCCCGATCTGCTCCTCAGTCCAGTGGGGTTCTGGGTGAGGACTACTAGGCCATGGTTGGCGGCGAGGGTGGTCTATCCAGGGACGCGAGGAGAGGGGACTAAGATATTGACTGAGTGGGTTCCACGTCCCGCGCCGGAGCCGCCACCATGGACAGACGCCCACCCGGACCCTCCCTATTGTTTTGAGGTGCGTTCGGGAGTCCGCACCTTAGACCAGGGCGTGACAGAACACCCCCCTAAGTATTTTGTGTTTTTCTTCATGTATTGGGTCAGGCCAGGGTGTGGCATGGAGTTTTTGTATTGTGGTGTGTTTTGTTTTGGTGTGTATATATTTGGGATTGTAGCTAGTGGGGTTATCTAGCAAAGTCTATGGCTGTCTGGAGTGGTTCTCAATCAGAGGCAGGTGCTTATCGTTGTCTCTGATTGGGAACCATATTTAGGCAGCCATATTCTTTGAGTTTGTCGTGGGTGATTGTCCTGAGTGTCTTGATGTCCTTGTTAGATGTTAGTTGACACATGTATAGGCTGTTTTCGGTTTTCGTTTCGTTTATTGTTTTGTAGTGTTCGTGTTTAGTCGTGTTGTACGTTTGTTTAATAAACATGAATCGCAATCAACACGCTGCAGTTTGGTCCGACTCTCCTTCACCATTAGAAAGCCGTTACAAATTTGCATTTTATTGCATGACATAAGTATTTGATCACCTATCAACCAGTAAGAATTCTGGCTCTCACAGACCTGTTAGTTTTTCTTTAAGAAGCCCTCCTGTTCTCCACTCATTATCTGTATTAACTGCACCTGTTTGAACTCATTACCTGTATAAAAGACACCTGTTCACACACTCAATCAAACAGACTCCAACCTCTTCACATTGGCCAAGACCAGAGAGCTGTGTAACGACATCAGGGTTAAATTGTAGACCTGCACAAGGCTGGGATGGGCTACAGGACAATAGGCAAGCAGCTTGGTGAGAAGGCAACAACTGTTGGCGCAATTATTAGAAAATGGAAGAAGTTCAAGATGACGGTCAATCACCTTCGGTCTGGGGCTCCATGCAAGATCTCACCTCGTGGGGCATCAATGATCATGAGGAAGGTGAGGGATCAGCCCAGAACTGCATGGCAGGACCTGGTCAATGACCTGAAGAGAACTGGGACCACAGTCTCAAAGAAAACCATTAGTAACACTACGCCGTCATGGATTAAAATCCTGCAGCGCACGCAAGGTCCCCCTGCTCAAGCCAGCGCATGTCCAGGCCCATCTGAAGTTTGCCAATGACCATCTGGATGATCCAGAGGAGGAATGGGAGAAGGTCATGTGGTCTGATTAGACAAAAATAGAGCTTTTTGGTCTAAACTCCACTTGCCGTGTTTGGAGGAAGAAGGATGAGTACAACCCCAAGAACACCATCCCAACCGTGAAGCATGGAGGTGGAAACATCATTCTTTGGGGATGCTTTTCTGCAAAGCGGACAGGACGACTGCACCGTATTGAGGGGAGGATGGATGTGGCCATGTATCACGAGATCTTGGCCAGCAACCTCCTTCCCTCAGTAAGAGCATTGAAGATGGGTCGTGGCTGGGTCTTCCAGCATGACAACGACCAGAAACACAGCCAGAGCAACTAAGGGGTGGCTCCGTAAGAAGCATCTCAAGGTCCTGGAGTGGCCTAGCCAGTCTCCAGACCTGAACCCAATAGAAAGTCTTTGGAGGGAGCTGAAAGTCCTATTGCCCAGCGACAGCCCCGAAACCTGAAGGATCTGGAGAAGGTCTGTATGGAGGAGTGGGCCAAAATCCCTGCTGCAGTGTGTGCAAACCTGGTCAAGAACTACAGGAAACGTATGATCTCTAATTGCAAACAAAGGTTTCTGTACCAAATACAAAGTTCTGCTTTTCTGATGTATCAAATACTTATGTCATGCAATAAAATGCAAATTAATTATTGTTTTATTGTTTTAGATTCCGTCTCTCAGTTGAAGTGTACCTATGATAAAAATTAGACCTCTACATGCTTTTTAAGTAGGAAAACCTGCAAAATCGGCAGTGCATCAAATACTTGTTCTCCCCACTGTATATATTCATTCATATATATATTGGGGTTAAATAAATATATAAAACAGATCTATATATTAAACATCTTTTGACATTGATGTAATGTCATTGTTAAGGGAGAACCACTCTGGAAATGGCCTCTCTGTTCTCCCAATCTATCCTTACACTGAGTTGTGCAAGGCAGATCAGGTTTCAAGCTTCTGGTCAGCATTGCCTGGCTTTGAGTCAACAGATACTGACAGCAGTGACGAACGATGTCGTCGGCCAACCAGAACACAGGCTGTAAAAGAAAGTAAATCAACTTCTAGTGACAGTGATCACACATAAATCAGCATCTCCAAAACAGTTGGATGAATGGTCAGAAACTTTTAAGCATCCACAAGACGTGGTGATCAGAGTTATGCAGGTTCCGAGTGAAACCAACAACATCATTCGTTCCGTAAAAGAGAAACCAAGTATGTCATTATTGCGGGATTTCTGGTCACTGGCAAAGAGAATGTCGGAAAATAACTTGATTTTATGAGAAGTGGCCAGGAGAACGGTCCGTCTAAGGGAAAATGGAATCAGGACAACAGCCCCAATGATACAATACTTGTGCAGAAATTTAAGAAGCTCTCTCCGGCTCAGCAGCAGACTTTGTTGGATGCTGTGGAGGTAAACTAATAGACTCCCTCTTTACGTCCCATCTCAGCTGGTGTACACATGAAATCAGATGGAATATATGTGAACATGATGGTTAAAAACTTTGCAGTAGATATACGGGTGCTGAAATCACTGTATTGCCCAAATCTTATGCAAAACATGCCCTCAGTACACCGGCAAGTCATTCATTGGTAAAACCCTGAGGTTATCGTATACGCAGACGGTTCGAGCATTGTGGAGGGGCATGTGAGGCAGGCTGGGCACGGTTACTTACTACAATGTACAATGTGATAATACAGGCATGTTAGATTTGAGAACTGCAGACGTTCACTTTGAGTGACAATGCGTAACTATTGCACACAACTCTCTAATGGGGAATAACTCCCGAGGGGGGACATGACATAGTACCAGGACAGTGGGTGATGGTAAAATAAAAATGTAACAGACAGACACATTAAGGCCAAAGTGGGAAGGTCCTTATCAAGTTTTGCTCATAATGAGGTCAGCAGTAAAAATCAAGTGAAAATCACGATGTCACTCATTGCAAGGTTGTCCATTTTGAAGGCAAAGCGGAGCCTGGAGAATAAAGAACTGATTGATTAGCAATCGGGGGTCAATCTTGGGTGAAGAAGCATGGTAAGATGATCAGAACCTGATAAGCTTCTATGTTGTATACCGCAGTCGCCATATTAGGGATATCTAGGTGAAATGTCCAATGTTTTCCTGAAAATTGGGACAAGCTTACTTAGGGAAGTTTGTGAAATATCAATTTCTCTTGAAACCGGGACATGTTACTCTCACTTTTTTGTTTCCTTTGTTACAGGTTATGAGAATCTACAGTCGGAGGCTGCAGCAATTTCCCTTGACTGTACCTGAAACGATACAAGATCACCAGTGAAATGTAACCAGTGGAATGGAAGAAGAATTCCTCACGACAGTCAGAACATAATTTCCAATAGTTATCTATGGGACTAATACCAGTGTGGAAGAGCTGGTCATGTCTAGTAGTTATCTATGGGACTGATACCAGTGTGGAGGTGGAAGAGCTGGTCATGTCTAGTAGTTATCTATGGGACTGATACCAGTGTGGAAGAGCTGGTCATTCTAATAGTTATCAATGGGACTGATACCAGTGTGGAGGAGCTAGTCATTCTAATAGTTATCTATGTGGGACTGATACCAGTGTGGAAGAGCTGGTCATGTCTAGTAGTTATCTATGGGACTGATACCAGTGTGGAAGAGCTGGTCATGTCTAGTAGTTATCTATGGGACTGATACCAGTGTGGAGGTGCTGGTCATGTCTAGTAGTTATCTATGGGACTGATACCAGTGTGGAAGAGCTGGTCATTCTAATAGTTATCAATGGGACTGATACCAGTGTGGAGGAGCTAGTCATTCTAATAGTTATCTATGTGGGACTGATACCAGTGTGGAAGAGCTGGTCATGTCTAGTAGTTATTTATGGGAGTGATACCAGTGTGGAAGAGCTGGTCATTCTAATAGTTATCTATGGGACTGATACCAGTGTGGAGGAGCTGGTCATTCTAATATTTATCTATGTGGGACTGATACCAGTGTGGAAGAGCTGGTCATGTCTAGAAGTTATCTATGGGACTGATACCAGTGTGGAAGAGCTGGTCATGTCTAATAGTTACAGTATCTATGTGGGACTGATACCAGTGTGGAAGAGCTGGTCACTTTTAAAAGGACTTTGTGAATGATTACATTCACAATAGGACATTTGAATATTATTGTATTGCAGACAAGTGAAAGATGTTTGACATTTCTTTTCTCGTGAGTTCCCTCCTAATTCCAAATGTGGGTGGGGTTTCCATTTCTAACACGGAGATGCATCAGCAGGATGAGGGACACTCGGGTGTCAATACGTTTCTCTCTCTCTACACAATACCACAGTTGTCAAAGTAGTTGCAGTGTTTGTACATCTTCTCCATTCACATCAAGGGCAGGTATTCCATTAAGGGTTATTCCTTTTAACCAGAGTGAAACGTTGAGTTTCTGGAGATATGTTACTTGGTATAAGGCAATTATTGGTAGTAATATGGGTGATAATTGAGTGTCCACATGTGAGAGTACCTAGTTCTCCAGTACCTTCCTTCATTTGAGATTTTCAATGATACTAATCAGCGACCACCTTACCTAGTATTTACACAGGCCCCTGTTTGGGTGGTTGTTTTAATAGATCACTCTCTGAATTTGTCTCAACTGCACCAGGACGCGTTTGTCAAAGTAGGAAAGAGTGAGCAGACAACTGCCTGTGACGGTTGAATTGATTCTCAGTAATGGGACTTACTTTATCTGTGGATCCTATGCCTATTCCTGGTTACCAAAGTTGTGGAAAGGGTCGTGTTATTTGGAATATGTAAGATATTCTGTGAATTCTCCTTTTTCACAACGTCATAAAAAGGGATATCATAAGATTCATCAATGGTGTCTTTTTGGGGATGAGTGTCAGTGGTGTTCACAAGAATGTGGTAGGGATCATAAGGCTCTTCATCATCACAGCAAGCCTCATGATTGTGGTCAATGTGCCCGTTCTAACTGTCCTCGGTGCTGTAACGAACCATGCGCTCTCAGATGTGGTATCACAACTGTTAATACCTCTTTTCTATAACTTTGTGTGAAATCTATTTCTTATTGCAACGGCAAGTCAAATATGCCCTTTGTGTTTTAGAGGAATGCAAGGTGTTTCATGTGAATGATTTTATCCTTACTGCTAAGGTCTTTTATTCTGTATACTTTTTCACATTTTCTATTGTTTTCTAAAAAGACATTTTAACTATTTTTAAAATGGTATAGGGGAGTGTATAAGAATATTTTGAAGATAAATACACTACGCAGAGGACTAGAGTTAACGATCAATAGGAGTTGATTTAGTTCAATATTTGTTTAGAATCTGTGGGATGTCAGTCCTGAAGCCAACATCCAGGAGTCACCTCTTCACGTTGAGACTGGTGTTTTGCGGGTACTATTTAATGAAGCTGCCAGTTGAGGAATCTATTTCTCAAACTAGACACTAATGTACTTGTCCTCTTGCTCAGTTGTGCACCGGGGCCTCCCACTCCTCTTTCTATTCTGGTTAGAGCCAGTTTGTGCTGTTATGTGAAGGGAGTAGTACACAGCTTTGTACGAGCTCTCCAGTTTCTTGACAATTTCTCACATGGAATAGCCTTCATTTCTCAGAACCAAAATAGACTGACGAGTTTCGGAAAAATTATGTTTCTGGCAATTTTGAGCCTCTAAACCTACAAATGCTGATGCTCCACATACTCAACTAGTTTATTGCTTCTTTAAATCAGGACAACAGTTTTCAGCTGTGCTAACATAATTGCAAAAGGGTTTTCTAATGATCAAAATTTGCCTTTTAAAATGATAAACTTGGATTAGCTAACACAACGTGCCATTGCAACACAGGAGTGATGGTTGCTGACAATGGGTCTCTGTACGCCTATGTAGATATTCCATTAAAAATATGCCAATAGACTCATGCCAAGAAGGAGATCAAGGAGGGTAAGATGAGCATTGTATTTAAAGACACTGCACTGTAGCCGAATAGAAAATGAAGAAAATGTATTATTTTTCTACATTGTATAATAGTGAAGACATCAACACAATGAATGATCAACACAATGATATATTTTATATTTGAGATTCTTCAAAGTAGCCACCCTTTGCCTTGAAGCTTTGCACACTCTTGGCATTCCCTCAACCAGCTTAATGAGGTAGTCACCTGGAATGCATCTTGTTAAAAATCAGTTGTGTTGTGACAAGGTAGGGGCGGTATACAGAAGATATCCTTATTTGGTAAAAGATCAACTCCATATTATGGCAAAAACAGCTCAAATAAGCAAAGAGAAACAGTCCATCATTACTTTAAGACAAAAACCATCAAGCGCTATGACAAAACTGACTCTCATGAGGATTGCCATAGGAAAGGAAGACCCAGAGAGACCTCTGCTGCAAAGGTTAAGTTCATTAAAGTTAACTGCACCTCAGAATGCAGCCAAAATAAATGCTTCAGAGTTCAAATAACAGACACATCTCAACATAGTGTTCAGAAGAGGCTGCATGAATCAGGCCTGGTCGAATTGCTGCAAAGAAACCACTACTAAAAGGACACCAATAATAAGAAGAGACTTGCTTGGGCCAGGAAACATGAGCAATGGACAGATCCTTGGAATCATTGTAAAAAAGAATGTTCTTAACTGACTTGCCTAGTTAAATAAAAGTTATTTAAAATTAGACTGGTGTAAAAAATGTGTTTTTTGGTTCCAACTGCCGTGTCTTTGTGAGATGCAGAGTAGGTGAACTGATGATCTCCACATGTGTGGTTCCCACTGTGAAGAATGGAAGAGGTGTGATAGTGTCCCCAGCAAAGCATCCCCAGCCTGTCAGTGATTTATTTAGAATTCAAGGCACACTTAACCAGCATAGCTTCCACAGCATTCTGCAGCGATATGCCGTCCCATCTGGTTTGCGCTTAGTGGGACTATCATTTGTTTTTCAACAGGACAATTACCCAAACACACCTCCAGGCTGTGTTAGGCCTATTTGATCAAGAAGGAGAGTGATGAGTGCTGCATCAGATGACCTGAACAGCATTCTCATATGTGTTACTTTTGTCAAGGTGGGAAAGGGCAGTGTGGGGTGTGTCATCAGTGGATCTGTTGGGGCGGTATGTGAATTGGAGTGGGTCTAGGGTTTCTGTGATGGTGTTGATGTGAGCCATGACCAGCCTTTCAAAGCACTTCATGGCTACCTTCGAGTGCTACGGGGCGGTAGTCATTTAGATGACCTTCGCTTTCTTGGGCACATGGACTATGGTGGTCTACTTGAAAACTTAATTGGTCCGCGCATGCTCGGTGTACACGTCCTGGTAATCCATCTGGCCCCGCGTCCTTGTGAATGTTGACCTGTTTAAAACTTAATATGGCTGGGGGGCAGTATTGAGTAGCTTGGATGAATAAGGTGCCCAGAGTAAACTGCCTGCTCCTCAGGCCCAGAAGCTAAGATATGCATGTTAGTAGAGTTGGATAGAAAACACTCTGAAGTTTCTAAAACTGTTTGAATGATGTCTGTATAACAGAACTCATATGGCAGGCAAAACCCCGAGAAGAAATCCAACCAGGAAGTGGGAAATCTGAGGTTTGTAGTTTTTCAACTCATTGCCTATTGAATATACAGTGTCTATGGGGTCATATTGCACTTCCTAAGGCTTCCACTAGATGTCAGTCTTTAGAACATTGTTTAAGGCTTTTATGAAGGAGGAGGGAATGAGAGCTCTTTCAAATCAGGTGTCTGCCATGAGCTGATCACGCTCGCTCCCGTGAGAGGTACCTGCGTTACTTTTCATTTCTAAAGACAAAAGGAATTTTCCGGTTGGAACATTGAAGATTTATGTTAAGAACATCCTAAAGATTGATTCTATACATCGTTTGACATGTAACGGAACTTTTTTTACTTTGTCTGGACCTAGTGATTGCGCCTCATCAATTTGGATTTGTGAACTAAATGCGAACAACAAGGGAGGTATTTTGACATAAATGGACTATCAAACAAAAAACATTTGTGGAACTGGCGATTCCTGGGAGTGCATTCTGATGAAGATCAAAGGTAAGTGAATATTTAGAATGCTATTTGACTTTGTTGACTCCACAACATGGTGGATATCTGTATGGCTTTTTTTGTTGTCTGAGCACTGTACTCAGATTGCATGGTGTGCTTTTTCCGTAAAGCTTTTGAAATCTGACACAGCGGTTGTATTAAGGAGAAGTTGATCTATAATTCCATGTGTAACACTTGTATCTTTTATCAATGTTTATTATGAGTATTTCTGTAAATTGATGTGGCTCTCTCACCGGATGTTTTGGAACTACTGAACATAACGCGCCAATGTAGACAGATTCTTGGATATAAATATGAACTTTATCAAACAAAACATACATGTATTGTGTAACATGAAGTCCTATGAGTGTCAACTGATGAAGATCAAAGGTTAGTGATTCATTTCCTCTATTTGTGCTTTTTGTGACTCCTCTTTGGCTGGAAAAATGGCTGTGTTTTTCTGTGACTAGGCACTCACCTAACATAATCGTTTGGTGTGCTTTCGTCGTAAAGCCTTTTTGAAATCGGACACTGGTGGGATTAACAACAAATGTATCTTTAAAATGGTGTAAAATACTTCTGTTTGAGGATTTTTTTATTATGAGATTTGTTGTTTGAATTTGGCGCCCTTTCACTGGCTGTTGTCATATCGATCCCGGTAGCGGGATCTAAACCATAACAAGGTCTTGTTAACATCAGCTACGGAGAGTGTGATCACATAACAGGTACTCTCATGCATGCTTCAGTGTTGCTTGCCTCGAAGCAAGCATAAAAGGCATTTAGCCTGTCTGGTAGGCTTGCGTCACTGGGTAGCTCAAGGCTTAGTTTTCCTTTGTAGTCTGTAATAGTTTGCAAGCCCTGCCACATCCAACGAGCATCAGAGCTGGTGTAGTAGGATTGGATCTTAGTCCCGTTTTGATGCTTTGCCTAGTTAATGGTTCATCTGAGGGCATAGCGGGATATCTTATAAGCTTAATGTCCCACTGCTTGAAAGCGGCAGATCGAGGCTTTAGCTCTGTGCGGAGGTTGCTGTAATCCATGGCTTCTGGTTGGGATATGTACATACGGTCACTGTGGGGACGATGTTGTCAATGCACTTATTGATGAAGCCGGTGACTGAGGTGGTATAATCCTCAATGCCATTGGATGAATCCCGGATCATATTCCAGTCTGTGCTAGTAAAACAATCCTGTAGCGTAGCATCCACGTCACCGCCTCCGTATTGAGCGAGTCACTGGTACTTCCTGCTTTAGTTTTTGCTTGTAAGCGGGAATCAGGAGGATAGAATGATGGTCAGATTTTCCAAATAGAGGGCGAGGGAGAGCTTTGTAATGAGTCTCTGTGTGTGGAGTAAAGGTGGTCTAGAGGTTATTTTCCTCTGGTTGCACATGTGACATAGAGGTAGAAATGAGGTAAAAACAGATTTATGTTTGCCTGCATTAAAGTCCCCGGCCACTAGGCGCACCACTTTTGGATGAGCATTTTCTTGGTTGCTTATGGCCTTATACAGCTCGTTGAATGGGATTTTAGTGCCAGCATCTGTTTGTGGTGGTAAATAGACAGCTACGAAAAATGTAGATGAAAACTCTTGGTAGATAGTGTGGTCTACAGCTTATCATGAGGTACTCTACCTCAGGCGAGCAATACCTTGAGACTTCCTTAATATTAGACATTGTGCACTTGCTGTTATTGACAAAGACACACCACAACCCCTCGTCTTACCGGACTTGGCAGTTCTGTCCTGTCAATGCACGGAAAACCCAGCCAACTGTATATTATCCGTGTCGTCGTTCAGCCACAACTTGGTGAAACATAAGATATTACAGTTTTTAATGTCCCGTTGGTAGGATAGTCTCAAACGGTGCTCATTCAGTTTATTCTCCAGTGATTGCACGTTGGCCAATAGAACGGAGGGTAGAGGCGGGTTACCCACTCTCCGATTAATTCTCACAAGGCACCCCAATCTCCTCCCCTTGTCCCTCCATCTTTTCTTCACGTAAATGACAGGATTTGGGCCTGGTCTCGGGGAAACAGTATATGCTTTGTGTCGGACTCATTTATAGAAAAAATATTTGTCCAGTTTGGAGGTGAGTAATCGCTGTTCTGATATTCAGAAGCTCTTTTCAGTCATAAGAGACAGTAGCAGCAACATTATATACAAAATAAGTTACAAACAATGCGAAAAAAGACAAATAGCACAGTTGGTTAGGAGCCCGTAAAATGGCAGCCTGGTCTCCGGTGCCATCCAGATTGCGGATTTAAAAGAAACATGAGTTGTTGGCATACAATGACACATTTGTTTTTAAGCTCTGGATTTCTAGCTCCTTGATATTAATGTTTGATCTGATTTTAATGGATAACATTTCGTATGCCGATAGTGGACAACCTTTTTTTATTCTTCTTGACAGTTTAATACTTTCTGGAAAGTAGCCGTTATTTACTATCTTACACCTGGGATTACTATACATAACTTTAACCCATTTGTATAAAATATTCTCCAAAATTAAAATAGTCCAGGCATACTTGTCCTATTTGTCCAGATAATTACAGTATGGCGCCTTCAAATGGGGGAACTCAGTGCATAAAGTGCTTTAATTTCTAAACAGTAAAAGTGTATGAAAATACCCTCAAATAGGTGACATGCTGTGTACTGTATTTGATCTCAAACCCAAAATGGAGTATAGAGAGCTAAATTAAAAAATGTAGCTTCACTGTCCAAATAAATACGTAGGGGAGTGTATGTCTCTTGCAGAATAGAAGGGGATTTAGCCAAATTGAATTTAAAATTTCTATTACACATTCTACCTGTCTATCCCAAGTTTTTTTTGTCCGATCTTAAAACCTGGTCCATGTTTGAAACATGTTTTTGTCTGTGGTGACCGAATTAAGCTCAAAAGCTTTGGAGGGGGAATAGCTCAAATAGGTTTGGAAACCTCTGCCATACTGTGACAGTGGTATACAACAGCAGTGCAATTTGACTTGTCGCCACTAGATGACAGAGAAGCTCTAGAAGAGATAGTCAATTAGACTCTAAATAGTTGATTGGTAGCTGATTTAAGACTAGTTAACTTAGGTTGCCGAGTGCCCTGTATAATGGGTTCATTATGTGACAAAACTAGATCTTCAGCTAAAGATGGGAAGTACATGGCTCCATTCCAAAAGGCATCTGTTCCCTATATAGTGTCTTGCTGTTGACCGAGACCCATAGCTAAAACAATGTAAGAAATAGGGGGGCATTTGGGATGCAAATGTTTCTTTGAAACAAAAAGTATCTCATGAAGAGACCTGGAACCAACGTATTGCTGCTGAGCACTATGACTGTGGGATTGAAAATAACACATTTGGAGAGTTAATGGCTTTTACCCCAAAAGTACTTAGTGTGGGTAGGTTTAGCTGATGACATGAAACCGTAATAGAACTTAGTTCTCTTGACAACATGTATATAGTTTTCATATTCCGTTTCTGCTTTTTCTGTAAATGACCTTGAGCAAATGGAGGCATTAGGGTAAAAACCTAACATGATTGACTATTTTTGTATTTGTTTAGCAGTAGACTAGTCTACACCCACTGGAGACTGTAGGTTCCACCCACTAACTGTTTGGGGACACATCATTGATGGTCACCCCTTGACAATGTTGTTCGGTAAAGCAAAGAGGAAGTTTCAAAAAACAAAGATTTATGCTAGACCCAAGGTAAACTAACCCCTCAGAGACACTAGGATACAGTGTCTAGTGAAAGTCTACACCCCCCCCTTTGCACAGTTCACATTCTGCTGCCTTAAATTTAAATTCAAAAATGCAATTTAAAGTGAGAAGACTGCAAAACTCTCAGAATGGATTAATTCCGTTTGTTACATGAAACCCTGATAGACCTTGCTGTGACAATTAATTCTACAATGGCACAGGAAGATGGTTTTATAATCTGACTGTTCTTTTGTATTCCATTTCAGCTTTTTCTGTGAATGACCTTGAGCAAACGGAGAGTCACCACTTTTAAACATTCAAGAATTTCCCTGCAAACGGTATAGGCTACTTTCTTAGAATACCGCAGAATACAGTCTTTGAGAGTGCATGAAAGTAGTGTACAGGGGACATCTTCCTGTCAACTGTCTTTCTGCCACATACTGTATGCCTGGGGAAGACACTGATGGTTCCAACAGGCGCTACATGTTACCAAGGAGGCATGTACTGCCAGCCTGCCCATACTAGTCCCTCTAAATGGTCCTCACTGCATTAGCAGCTAAGAGATGTCCAATTTATTTCATTATCTTCTCCCTGTGTTTTAATACGTCCATTTATTTCCTTTTACACTGCAGCTCCAAAACCCTCCATGGGTGTGTTACTGGTGTTGGAGGAAATGCAGCAATAGCAGGGGTCCAAATCAAAACAGCAATAGATGTGAGATGTGATTACATGACAAGACATAAGGCATTTTACTCTAACGCTTACTCACAAGCTTTTTTCAATCTTATTTGTCAACAGGTGACAAAAATAATTTAAAAGGTCCACTGCGATTGGAATTAGATATATTCAATCTTATCTAGCCTATTCTATTCGTCAGGCTAGATAAAGGACAACTCAGAGGATGTGTGCATATGGGTTGCTATAGTGTACAGTAGTTCCATCTGATTTGATGTCCGATAGGAACAGTAGATGGAACAGATTTGAATTCATTCAGAGTTGTCTAGGCTAGATCACACAATATGCAGGTTAATTCAATCCAGTCTCTAACCCCCAAATGAATAAGAATTTACCTATACTACTTAAATAAACCCATGCAAATTTACAGCCCAGGGAAAAATCTTCTGATACCACAGCTATTAATGCTGTTTATGTTGCACAGACAAGGGCTTTGAACAGGACATGGAACATTAGTGAATGCAGATTAGAACTCCAGGTGCACTGAAACAGCTCGTCACTCCTGCTCCCGCTCTCCTCCCTGGCGCTCAAGGGCACCAGGCTCCCCAGCGATTATTGGACTCAACTGGACTCTATCATCTCTGTCATTACCTTCCCTATATACAGTTGAAGTCGAAAGTTTACATCCACTAACGTTGGAGACATTAAAACTCAATTTTCAACCACTCCACAAATGTCTTGTTAACAGACTATAGGTTTGGCAAGTCGGTTAGGAAGTCTACTTTGTGCATGACAAGTAATTTTTCCAACAATTGTTTACAGACAGATTATTTCACTGTATCACAATTCCAGTGGGTCAGAAGTTTACATTCACTAAGTTGACTGTGCCTTTAAACTGCTTGGAAAATTCCCAAAAAATCATGTCATGGCTTTAGAAGCTTCTGATAGGCTATTTGACATCACTTGAGTGGATTGAAGGTGTCCCTGTGGATATATTTCTAACCTACCTTCGAACTCAATGCCTCTTTGCTTGACATCATGGGAAAATCAGCCAAGACCTCAGAAAAAATATTGTTGACCTCCACAAGTCTGGTTCATCCTTGCGAGCAATTTCCAAATGCCTGAAGGTACCATGTTCATCTGTACAAACAGTAGTACACAAGTATAAACACCATGGGATCCGCCATACCGCTCAGAAAGGAGATGCGTTCTGTCTCCTAGAGATGAACGTATTTTGGTGCGAAAAGTGCAAATCAATCCCAGAACAGCAGCAAAGGACCCTGTGAAGATGCTGGAGGGAACAGGTACAAAAGTATCTATATCCACAGTAAAACGAGCTCTATATCGACATAACCTGAAAGGCTACTCAGCAAGGAAGAAGCCACTGCTCAAAAATCACCATAAAAAACAGACTACGGTTTGCAACTGCACATGGGGGCAAAGATTGCAGTTTTTGGAGAAATGTTCTCTGGTCTGATGAAACACAAATAGAACTGTTTGGCCATAATGACCATCGTTATGTTTGGAGGAAAAAGGGGGAGGCTTGCAAGCCGAAGAACACCATCCCAACCGTGAAGCACGAGGGTGGCAGCATCATGTTATGGGTGTGCTTTGCTGCAGGAGGGACTGGTGCACTTCACAAAATGAGAAAAGTATGTGAATATATTGAAGCAACATCTCAAGCTTGGTCGCAAATGGGTCTTCCAAATGGACAATGACCCCAAGGATATTTCCAAAGTTGTGGCTTAAGGACAACAAAGTCAAGGTATTGGAGTGGCCATCACAACACCCTGAGCTCAATCCCATAGAAAATGTGTGGGCAGAACTGAAAAAGCATGTGCGAGCAAGGAGGCCTACAAACCTGACTCAGTTACACCAGCTCTGTCAGGAGGAATGGGCCAAAATGCACCCAACTTATTGTGGGAAGCTTGTGGAAGTCTACCCGAAATGTTTGACCCAAATTCAACAATTTAAAGGCAATGCTACTAATTTAGTGTATGTTAACTTCTTACCCACTGGGAATGTGATGAAAGAAATAAAAGCTGAAATAAGTCATTCTCTCTACTATTATTCTGACATTTCACATTCTTAAAATAAACTTGTGATCCTAGCTGACCTAAGACAGGGAATTGTTACTAGGATTAAATGTCAGGAATTGTGAAAAACTGAGTTTCAATGTATTTGGCTAAGGTATATGTAAACATCTGACTTCAACTGTATATAACCTTGTTGATTTGATGATTAAATGTTGAAATGGTGCCAGAATAGCGGAGTCTGTGCTCCTGTTGTCTTTGTGCTGACTTGCGGTCCATCGTTCTAAATCAGTAGATGTTTAGTAAACTGTCGAACATGCTTGGCCACGGCTATATTGTAATTGTGCTAGCCCTAAATTAAATGAAACTGAATTGCAAAATTGAAAAACTAATAGAACAACAAAAAAACACTATAATAACCTTGGTCTTAACTCAACTCACTGTAAGCCTGAGGTAGAATGTGCTCTTCTGAATTCAAATTCATGGATTGGTCACAGACATGAAAGTGCCACTAGCTTACACTGGGTGGCGGTAATGAGATGAAAGTTGAAAAACTAAGCAAGTTCACAGAAGAGCTTCTTCCATTCCTATATGTGTCTGGAAACCTAGAGGGGAACTTTTTTTTTGTTTACAACAAAGGCTCTTTTTATTTGATGAAACGAGTCTAGTAGAGATTGCTTAAGGAGCTTTGTAGAAGTAAGTGAATAACCCTGTAACCTGGCCCCTTGTCTATACAAAATTGTGGGGGAGAGTGTTCTTTGTTGTGATGTCAAAAGTCTACCAGACTAAATGCTCTGTGGAGACAGCACTGTTATGTTCAGTAAGCTGCAAATGAGCTCTATAGTCAATTGCTTTGCTCTTGCATATATACCTCAGAGCAATTCATCTTTCAAAATTGGATTGAGAAATGATAGTGCTTTGCAGTTGATATGCCTCAATTCCATGCAGTGTTCTTCAATGCATCTGTTTCAACCAATCATCAAACCCTTGATTTACGGAATAAGGTGTTTTAGTACAAGGCTGGAACAACCCCCCACTTCTCAGACGGTTTAAACACACACCGTTGCAATGTCAGGGAAAGGTGATTGCATTATATTTGACATGTATAATGCAATGAGCAGGATGAATTCTAAGACAAATCATCCAAACCAAGCAATTGATCTCATTCCTGTGTTTGCATGCGCACTAAGTGCTTTGACTGTTGAGTCCGTGAATGCATGTTCTTTCAGGCTGCAGGATTCAGATCAACATGTTTGACTTACTAGGAACACATAGCCTCGAACACCTAACTAACCCTTGTTTCTTCAGCATACATCCATATGTAGAGAGAGAAGTTGCTAGTTGAGATGATGACTGACTCTTTCTGGTCTCTAACACACCAGCGGTCTAGTCTCAGCCTCAGAGAGTGGCAGGAGCTGGCTGCTGTCCCCATGGCAACAGGTTTTCGAACTCCAGGAGAGCTCCATCAGCATAACCGGATTTCCTGAGAAAACAGAGGGAGGGAGAGGGAGACTGAGGGAGAGAGGGAGGTGGAGAGAGAGAGAATAGGTTAGCGAAGTCCCACCAAGTTTCTGAAAGAGGTTTCTGAAAGAGGTTTCTGAGGTGCCCTGTTCGATGAAAAAACTCTAAGCCGTAAAACTTTTTTGCCACTTTTTTCGAGTGTGAGACAAAAGCACTTCTGACTTTTTAGCTTCCAACAGTTATATCACTGCATAAGTTAGTGCTAAGTGGATAAAAACAATTGGAGGGCAGTGCAATGCTAGGTGAACATGGTACATACTGAAAAAGCGTAAACATTGGTGCTCAATGTCCTCAAAATCTTCATTCCATTCATTAATGTATGGGCGTAACAATATAATTGCTCACATTGTTGAGCTTAAACTCTGCACTGTTCAGCACATTGTCAATGGGTGATTCATGTTTCCGGGACGTAAGCAAAGCTCTATACTTTCCCTTTTCCATTCACCGCTGAGCCTCAAGACTTCCGTGTATACCTAAGTCAATAATGGGTATCAGGGGATGAATGAGATCAGCCTTCAGAGTCTGACTCAGACTGTCTGCTTATTCACTGTAATGGCACTCAGTCCTGAGACGAAATAGGTAGACCAATTTTAAAAAACGCTGTGAGGTCATTCGCTCACTCATTGGACAAACTTGTTTCCTCAGGTTGACAACCGGCCTGTTAATTTGGGGTACAATTTTCACAATGGAGGTGGCGCGTCATTTAAAGCGGGGCTATTTCCGGCCCTGTTAGTTGTTGTGTGCTAGCCTGGGCCATCATAGTTTGGACAAGATTCCTCAGTCCTCGTGTAATGACTCCACCATGGTTCCACCATTGAGACGTATTTCCATCTGTGTGCACATGTAACAGTCGGTGCCTAAGGGTTATTTCTGGTACCCACCCACCCCAATCTGTAGGACAGAGAACCATGAATAATTCGCTCACACCCCATTGGGCGGATCCCGTTCAGACAGGAACTTCTTGGCAAGGGCATGAGTGAAAAAATAACCCCCATTTAGCTAAATGAACACTTAGCTACACCGACCAAAAATAGTTACGAAGGATACAATCACCAGTGTCTATTTCTTAGATGTGTATTTATATTCAAAAGTCACCCAAAATGGAATCTGCACCCAACACGGCAAAAGGGACCTGTTCCCGAAATCAACAATTGACAACTTTTGTGATTGCTTAAACCAAGAATGGTAGTAATGATAGAAAAATATACACGTGTTGACTCATAATACACAAAGAGGGGCTTATTCATATGGGGTATAATTGGTTTTGAAAGACTTAGAGCCATTTCGTTGTTATGTGTTGTCTGGCTTACACCTAACTCTCGAAGTCCTCTGGAATGGCTCTATTTGATGTTGCTGGCACATAATGTCTATAATGAAGGGGGCTGTGCTTTCACTGGTTGGCTGTCCTCTTTCTCACTCACCCACATGCACAGCCACATAGCCCCAAGCACCGCCTCCTTCCATTACAACGATCGGATTTTAAAATCCATGTCTCAACCCCCAAAGAAAAAAGTACTTTTAAGACAACCAATCAAGCCCGTATCTCAATTTCTTTTTTCTTTTTTTTAACCCATTTTTTTCCCCAATTTAATGGTATCCAATTGTCTAATCACTGCGACTCCCGTATGGACTCGGGAGAGGTGAAGGTCGAGAGCTGGTGCTTCCTCCGAAACACAACCCAGCCAAACCACACTGCTTCTTTACACAATGCCGGAAGCCATCTGTACCAATGTGTCGGAGGAAACACCGTACACCTGGCGACCGTGTCAGCGAGAATTGTGCCCGACCCGCCACAGTAGTCGCTAGAGCGCGATGGGACAAGAACAGTCCTGCCGGCCAAACCCGGACGACGCAGGGCCAATTGTGCACCGTCCCATGGGTCTTCCTGTCGCGGCCGGCTGTGACAGCGTCTGGACTCAAACCAGGATCTCTAGCAGGACAGCTACCACTGCAATGCAGTGCCTTAGACCACTGTGCCACTCGGGAGGCCCTGTAGCTCAATTTCTGAGTGAATATTGCAATAAGGAACTACCTCCTTTCCAGACCAGTGTGTCACAGCTCTCCCTGCACTGTGAGTCATGGTTGTTGAGTCAGCCAGGCTAATATTCCACCAACAGCCCATGTAAATTGACCATGGACTTGGTATTACATAATTGTACTCAAAAGCAACCTGGCACCAGTTTTACCCCTTGTTTTTTTTTTTTACTATTCATACAATGTTCGGTTCTCTATCATACAATACTAATGTGCAGTCCCTGTGTAGACTAACAGTGAAATGCTTAGTTATGGGTCCTTTTCAAGCAATGCAGAGTAAAAATATTGAATAACTATAGAAATAGTGACACGAGGAATAGATACAGTGAATAACGAATAACCATAATTAGTAAAAATAACATGGCTATATACAAGGGAGTATGAGTCCCGAGTGGATGTGCAGGGGTAACAGGTAATTGAGGTAGCTACAGTATGTACATATAGGTAGGGGTAAAGTGACTAGGCAAGAGGATAGATAATATACAGCTGTAGCAGCAGTGTATGTGGAGCAGAAGCAGCAGCACATGTGGTGTGTGTCAAATCAAATCAAATCAAATTTTATTTTTCACATACACATGGTTAGCAGATGTTAATGCAAGTGTAGCGAAATGCTTGTGCTTCTAGTTCCGACAATGCAGTAATAACCAACAAGTAATCTAACTAACAATTCCAAAACTACTGTCTTATACACACAAGTGTAAGGGGATAAAGAATATGTACATAAAGATACATGAATCAGTGATGGTACAGAGCGGCATAGGCAAGATACAGTAGATGGTATCGAGTACAGTATATCCATATGAGATGAGTATGTAAACAAAGTGGCATAGTTAAAGTGGCTAGTGATACATGTATTACATAGATGCAGTAGATTATATAGAGTACAGTATATACGTATACATATGAGATGAATAATGTAGGGTATGTAAACATTATATTAGGTAGCATTGTTTAAAGTGGCTAGTGATATATTTTACATCATTTCCCATCAATTCCCATTATTAAAGTGGCTGGAGTTGAGTCAGTGTGTTGGCAGCAGCCACTCAATGTTAGTGGTGGCTGTTTAACAGTCTGATGGCCTTGAGATAGAAGCTGTTTTTCAGTCTCTCGGTCCCAGCTTTGATGCACCTGTACTGACCTCGCCTTCTGGATGATAGCGGGGTGAACAGGCAGTGGCTCAGGTGGTTGTTGTCCTTGATGATCTTTATGGCCTTCCTGTAACATCGGGTGGTGTAGGTGTCCTGGAGGGCAGGTAGTTTGCCCCCGGTGATGCATTGTGCAGACCTCACTACCCTCTGGAGAGCCTTACGGTTGTGGGCGGAGCAGTTGCCGTACCAGGCGGTGATACAGCCTGCCAGGATGCTCTCGATTGTGCATCAGCGGGGTGGAGATGTTGTTGCCTACCCTCACCACCTGGGGGCGGCCCGTCAGGAAGTCCAGTACCCAGTTGCACAGGGCGGGGTCGAGACCCAGGGTCTCGAGCTTGATGACAAGCTTGGAGGGTACTATGGTGTTAAATGCCGAGCTGTAGTCAATGAACAGCATTCTCACATAGGTATTCCTCTTGTCCAGGTGGGTTAGGGCAGTGTGTGTGTGTGTGTGTGTGTGTGTGTGTGTGTGTGTGTGTGTGTGTGTGTGTGTGTGTGTGTGTGTGTGTGTGTTCGTGCGTGTGCGTGTTGGTGCGTGCGGTCAGCATGCATGCGTGCCCATGTTATGTGTGTGGGCAAGTATTTGGGTGTCAGTGTAAGTATGTGTGAGTGTGTGGGTAGTCCAGTGTGTGTGCATAGAGTCAGTTGATCAGCTCTTTTTGTCTTGCTGACGTTGAGGGAGAGGATATTGTCCTGGCACCACACTGCCAGGTCTCTGACCTCCTCCCTATAGGCTGCCTCATCGTCGTCGGTGATCAGTTCTACCACTGTCGTGTCATCAGCTAACTTGATGATGGTGTTAGAGACGTGCTCTGCCACGCAGTCATTGGTGAACAGGGAGTACAGGAAGGGACTAAGAACACACACCCTAGGGGCCCTAGTGTTGATGGTCAGCGTGGCGGATGTGCTGTTGCAGTCCAGGATGTTTATGCAGTCCAGGATCCAGTTGCAGAGGAAGGTGTTCAGTCCCAGAGTCCTGAGCTTGGTGATGAACTTGGAAGGGACTAAGCTGAGCTGTAGTCAATGAACAGTATTCTTACATAGGTATTCCGTTTGTCCAGGTGGGTAAGGACATTGTGTAGTGCAATAGAGATTGCGTCATCTGTGGATCTGTTGGGACGTTTTGCGAATTGGAGGGGGTCAAGGGTGTCTGGCATAATGGCGTTGATGTGAGCCATGACCAGCCTTTCAAAGCATTTCTTGGTTATAGATGAGGGCCCACGGCCATGGTCATTTAGGCAGGGTACCTTGGTATTTTGGGGCACAGGGACTATGGTGGTCTGCTTGAAACAGGTTGGTATTACAGACCACGTCAGGGATAGGTTGTAAATGTCAGTGAAGACACTTGCCAGTTGGTTAGCGCATGCTCTGAGTACTCGTCCTGGTATTCTGTCTGGCCCCATGTCCTTGCGAATGTTAAAGTGCTTAACGGTCTTACGCACATCGGCTTCGGAGAGCGAGATTAACACGGGTCGTTCCATGTTTTTCAGCAAGCCATGACACCCACCATTTCAGATAGTTTTGAAATCATTTCTGCAGTTAGAAACAGAAAAGTTAGCATTCCTGCATCATTATTTTGTTGAAATATAATTTGATCTCTGAAAAATAAACCTAATTGATAGCACCTTAATTGTCCATTTACATTTATAGGATTCATATAATATTCCTAAAATATAGTACCTTACATCCGATTGGACCAACATTTTTTCTAACAATGTGTAAGACATGAGGAAACCAAAAAATTATCAAAAGCCACCCACAGACCCCCCACACCCCATACCAATCCCAACCCAACAACGAGTATACATTATAAGTTCTCTATGTCTAACAAGTAGTATGGAGCTGCAGCTCTGGGTATTGCTTCCTTATCATACAGTTGAAGTCGGAAGTTTACATACACTTAGGTTGGAGTCCTTCAAATTTCAACCACTCCACAAATTTCTTGTTAACAAACTATAGTTTTGGCAAGTCGGTTAGGATATCTACTTTGTGCATGACACAAGTACTTTTTCCAACAATTATTTACAGACAGATTATTTAACTTATAATTCATTGTATCACAATTCCAGTGGGTCAGAAGTTTACATACACTAAGTTGACTGTGCCTTTAAACAGCTTGGAAAATTCAAGAAAATTATGTCATAGCTTTAGAAGCTTCTGGTAGGCTAATTGACATCATTTGAGTCAATTGGAGGTGTATCTGTGGATGTATTTCAAGGCCTCCCTTCAAACTCAGTGCCTCGTTGCTTGACATCATGGGAAAATCAAAATAAATCAGCCAAGACCTCAGAATAAAGATTGTAGACCTCCACAAGTCTGGGTCATCCTTGGGAGCAATTTCCAAAAGCCTGAAGGTACCACGTTCATCTGTACAAACAATGGAGACACCGTGCGCTTCACCGCATAACACGGTGCCTGACCAGTACCACGCTGCTTCTGGTAAGCATGGGGAGTTGGCTCAGGTCTATCGCCTGACTCCGCCAATCTCTGCGCTGCCTTGCCTCATATCGCCGCCTCTCAGCTTTAGCTGCCTCCAGTTCTTCCTTCGGGCGGCGATATTCCCCAGCCTGTCTCCAGGGTCACTGTCCTTCCGATATCTCCTCCCAAGTCCAGGAGTCCTGAACCCTCTGCTCCTCGTTACCACGCTGCTTGGTCCGTTTGTGGTGGGTAGTTCTGTAACAGTATTCGTCGTCTGAAGAAGAGGAATCATCGGACCAAAGCGCAGAGTGGTAAGTGTTCACGCTTGTTTTATTAAAACTGAACACTATAACAAAAATAAACAAGAGAATAACCGAAACAGTCCTGTAAGATGCAAAACACTAAACAGAAATTAACTCCCCACAAAAACCCTGAGGGAAAAAGCTACCTAAGTATGGTTCTCAATCAGAGACAACGATAGACAGCTGTCCCTGATTGAGAACCATACCCGGCCAAAAATAAAGAAATACAAAAACATAGAAAAAGGAACATAGAATGCCCACCCTGACCAAACCAAAATAGAGACATAAAAAGCTCTAAGGTCAGGGCTTGACAATCTAGGCATCACACGGAACATATCCACAGCCAAACTCATTCCATAAACCAGTCTAAATAACAGGTTAAATAAACAAAATATAATTTAGCAACCTAACAGACTTGTTTACAATGTAGCACATCTCTGGTGAGAACTAGGGGGCCAAAATATAATATTGTTTAAAAAAAGAGATACGTGTCAGCTAAATTCTTTATGACGGCAGCCATGTACACTACCATTCAAAAGTTTGGGGTCACTTAGAAATATCCTTGTTTTCCTTGAAAACAAGTATGAAATATAGTCAAGATGTTGACAAGGTTATAAATAATAATTTTTAATTGAAAAAATAATTGTGTCCTTCAAACTCTGCTTTTGCTGTTGTAGAAGGAAATTGGCTCCAATTAAGCACCGTCCACAGGGTATGTCATGGCGTTGCAAAATGGACTGATAGCCTTCCTTCTTCAAGATCTCGTTTACCCTGTACAAATCTCCCACTTTTACTACCTTCAAAGCAGCATCACATTGCCTCCACCATGCTTGACATATGGCGTCAAGCACTCCTCCAGCATCTTTTCATTTTTTTCTGCGTCTCACGAATGTTCTTCTTTGTGATCCGAACACCTCAAACTTTGAACACTTTTTTCCCCAAATGTTCCTTTGTCCAGTGTCTGTGTTCTTTTGCCCATCTTAATCTTTTATTTGTATTGACCAGTCTGAGATATGGCTTTTTCTTTGCGACTCTGCCTAGACGGCCAGCATCCAGGAGTCGCCTCTTCACTGTTGATGTTGAGACTGGTGTTTTGCGGGTACTATTTAATGAAGTTGCCAGTTGATAACTTGTAAGGCGTCTGTTTCTCCAACTAGACAGTCTAATGTACTTGTCCTCTTGCTCAGTTGTGCACCGGGGCCTCACACTCCTCTTTCTACTCTGGTTAGGGCCAGTTTGCGCTGTTCTATGAAGGGAGTAGTACACAGCGTTGTACAAGATCTTCAGTTTCTTGGCAATTTCTTGCATGGAATAACCTTCATTTCTCAGAACAAGAACAGACTGATGGGTTTCAGAAGAAAGTTATTTGTTTCTGGCCATTTTGAGCCTGTAATCGAACCCACAAATGCTGATGCTCCAGATACTCAATTAGTCTAAAGAAGGCCAGTTGTATTGCTTCTTTAATCAGACAACCGTTTTCAGCTGTGCTAACATAATTGCAAAAGGGCTTTCTAATGATCAATTAGCCTTTTAAAATTATAAACTTGGAATCGCCATTGGAACACAGCTTGCCATTGGAACACAGGAGTGATGGTTGCTGATAATGGGCCTCTGTAGGCCTATGTAGATATTCCAGCTACAATAGTAATTTATAACATTAACAATGTCTACACTGTATTTCTGATCAATTTGATGTTATTTTAATGGACAATAAATTTACTTTTCTTTCAAAAACTTTTGAAAGGTAGTGTATGTTTACGTTTGACAAGCGAAAACTCCCTAATCCCAGAATGCCATTCACTATAAAACACAAATAAACAAAGTCAAAGTCAAGGTCAACTTAATTTGGCCACTTTTCAGCATATTACAAATCTTCAAATTGCTTGTTACAGTGTATAGAAGAACCAGAGCACATGACTTGACAAATAATTTACAGGTTTTGACAAATCACAAAGCAAACAAAATGTTATCACCTCACAGATTATCACATCTTGACCTGCTAAACAAGGTTACCAGATTTGGATGAAACCATTTTAGGGTGGTTTGTAGGGGGTGGGTATATTTCATTTGTGGAAGGTGGAAATGGGGCAAGGTATTGTGGGTGGAAATTATGAAGGAAATATTACTATGATGGGGGATTTATTAATAAGTGGGGGACAAGCACAGGCTAAATTTATGAAATGAATAAAATCCCTGGAAAGGGGGGTCTGAGATGGCAATGAGTAACCATAGTTACAATCTAAGTCACTCCTGACAGAAAAACGTAACTTTTGACAGACAATGATCGAGTAGAGATAATGTCCGGTTTCAAGTGGAAACGAGGAGATACAAGAAATATTGTTTTATTCTGATGAAAAATCTGTGTATGAGAGGGAGTCAGATAAATCAGTGACGAGGAATACCCCCCCCCCCCAACCTTTTGGACTGTGAGCGTGAAGTGTCTGAGGACAATGGTGCCCACCCCAACCTTGCAGGCAATGAGGTTAAAGTGGAGGAGAATGGTCCCCGCTGCTGGAGATCTCGTCACTTCACACCATCAGAGAAAGACTTGAATGACACCAAGTCTGGCAATACAAAGCACCCTGCCTACCCCCTTGACCTAAAATATTTGACTAAAACATAATCGATTCAAACCTTGCTTGCATTTTTATATGATCACGTGCTTCTCTATTATGCGTGGGAATACTTGTGAACAGATTTCCCTAATTAAAAAATGTTTTTGCTAAGAAAACACTCGCGGCCCACCAGTTGGGGAAACCTGAGCTAGGGTATCACAACTGCCATACTCTGCCATACCCAGTTGCCTGTATGCAATCTATTGACAAAGTATGACAGCAACCCATGCTTTGGTTTAGTTGGCCACTGTTTCAAAAGCATTCTATTTTTAATTTGTGGCACAATTTCAATGCAAGTCAATGGTACCTTTATTAGCATTTTCACGATTCATGTTCAAATCATCCTAAAGTATCAAAAAATGTATTATGTAACTCAATTATGTTATTTATGGATGATTACAAAATGCTAATGTATTTACAATTGACTTGCATTGGATTTGAGCCACAAGGGCTAAGAATGCGATATGGTAAGGAAACCAATATGTCATATTGTAATTTGGGTGAACTATCTGTAAAACCTGACGCCCTCTGGTGGCATTTTCTAAGAGACTCAAATTATAACATACCTTGTACATTTTGATTTAAAAACTATAAGTCCTACAAACACATGCTTAGTACTGTTAAAAAGGTAAGAACCGTAGGATTCTGACACAGGTTTACAGCAACAATGTGACTATTACAGAACCAGAGCAACAAAATAGCAGAATTGGTAGCAGAAACAGTAATACAGCTGTTATCCACAGCAGCGCCATCAGCAACCAGACATTAGTGAACAGACACACATCAACTCGCAAAAATACTAAAATGTCCCACACCCATCAGCCCACCAAAAGACAGAAATGTGACTACTGTAAACACAGTCTGACAAAGAAGTCTTGTTTTGTGGGAAGTGTGCAGTCAGAGCAACCCACCAGTAGTAAAACCTCCCCCTGTTTAGTCTGTTGTTTGGATAAGACAGAGCATGAATGGCAGGAAGAACAAGGCAGACATGTCAGCACCATCAGAGGAACAACTGTTGATTCATAAAAAAAAACTATCACATATCAAGTGCTGAGAACATTTATTTGGATGTTCCAGCCATCATCTTTTGTCAAGATAAACCACGCTCATATCATCCAGCAATCCAAGCATGGCTTGCCTTGACAAAAGACTAGCGATTTGAGCGATAAACGGTTGAAGTGAAAAGTGTTTGCGTTTAGTTTAAAAGGTTGCTCTACAGTGAGAGTGCATTCGTGAATGGAGCCGTAAATGTGTGTTGTGTTTGAACAACCTAAAGAGTTGGGCGAGTGTTTTCTATGACAACGTGGGTAAAGATTCAAGTTCATTAGAATGCAGTTTGAGTCCCATACTTAGGCCTCATTCACCTGAGACATGAGGGAAGGAGACAGGTCGTCTGCTGTGTCACAAATGGCGCCAGGCGACACCAGCCTGTTGATCAAAGTCTTTAATTAACAAACGTCTCGGGACTTCTTAGGTCGTCTGTGTCCACCATTTGTTTAATTGGAGATCCAGCCAGGCATAGTGTGATAAGAATATTGTAAACCACTATGCCACTGTCATGTCGAATTGTGTCCAGCTGCTGCACATGCAGTAGGTAAAGAATGAGCAACATGGACTTTTAAGGGAAATTTGTTTGCCTTCCATTTTGGGATTTATATTAGCCTACAACATTTGCGTAGAAGCATCATTCCAGCATATCACACCTGCATGGAAGGACACCATATAGGCACTGCTGTTAGTTTGAGAATTCGGCGCATTCAGAAAGTAACCAGACATCTTTGACTTTTCCACATTTTGTTGTTACAGCCTTATTCTAAAATGGATTAAATACCATATTGTAGCCAGCAGAAAGAAGGTGCACCTACAGTTGAAGTCGGAAGTTTACATACACCTTAGCCAACTACATTTAATCTCAGTTTTTCACAATTCCTGACATTTAATCCTAGTAAAAATTCCCTGTCTTAGGTCAGTTAGGTTCACCACTTCATTTTAAGAATGTGAAATGTTAGAATAATAGAGAATTACTTATTTCAGCTTTCATTTCATTCATCACATTCCCAGTGGGTAAGAAGTTTACATACACTCAATTAGTATTTGGTAGCATTGCCTTTACATTGTTTAACTTGGGTCAAATGTTTCGTGTAGCCTTCCACAAGCTTCCCACAATAAGTTGGGTGAATTTTGGCCCATTCCTCCTGACAGAGCTGGTCTAACTGAGTCAGGTTTGTAGGCCTCCTTGCTCGCACACGCTTTTTCAGTTTTGCCCACAAATGTTCTATAGGATTGAGGTCAGGGCTTTGTGATGGCCACTCCAATACCTTGAATTTGTTGTCCTTAAGCCATTTTTCCACAACTTTGGAAGTATGCTTGAGGTCATTGTCCATTTGGAAGACCCATTAGCGACCAAGCCTTAACTTCCTGACTGATGTCTTGAGATGTTGCTTCAATATATGCATGTAATTTTCCTGCCTCATGTTGCCATCTATTTTGTGAAGTGCACCAGTCCCTCCTGCAGCAAAGCACCCCAAAATAAGATGCTGCCACCCCTGTGCTTCACAGTCGAGATGGTGTTCTTGGGCTTGCAAGCCTCGCCCTTTTTCCTCCAAACATAACAATGGTCATTTTGGCTAAACAGTTCTATAATTGTTTCTTCACACCAGAGGGCATTTCTCCAAAAGTACGATCTTTGTACCCATGTGCAGTTGCAAACCTTAGTCTGGCTTTTTTATGGTGGTTTTGGAGCAGTGGCTTCTTCCTTGCTGAGTTGCCTTTCAGGTTATGTTGATATAGGACTCCTTTTACTGTCGATATAGATACTTTTGTACCTGTTTCCTCCAGCATCTTCACAAGGTCCTTTGCTGTTGTTCTGCGATTGATTTGCACTTGTCGCTCCAAAGTACATTCATCTCTAGGAGACAGAACGCATCTCATTCCTGAGAAGTATGACGGCTGCGTGGTCCCATGGTGTTTATATAGTACTGCATCCTATTGTTTGTACAGATGAACGTGGTACTTTCAGGCGTTTGGAAATTGCTCCCAAGGATGACCCAGACTTGTGGAGGTCTACAATGTTTATTCTGAGGTCTTGGCTGAATTCTTTAGATTTTCCCATGATGTCAAGCAAAGAGGCACTGAGTTTGAAGGTAGGCCTTGAAATACATCCACAGATACACCCCCAATTGACTCAAATTATGTTAATTAGCCTATCAGAAGCATCTAAAGCCATGACATCATTTTCTGGTATTTTCCAAGCTGTTTAAAGGCACTATCAACTTAGTGTACGTAAACTTCTGACCCACTGGATTTGGGATACAGTGACTTTTAAGTGAAATAATCTGTCTGTAAACAACTGTTGGAAAAATTACTTGTGTCATGCACAAAGTAGTTGTCCTAACCGACTTGCCAAAACTATCATTTGTTAAACAAGAAATTTGTGGAGTGGTTGAAAACAAGTTTTAATACCTCCAACCTAAGTGTATGTAAACTTCTGACTTCAACTGTGTCCCGATCGTTATAATGATTGGACCAAGGCGCAGCGTGCATAGAATTCCACATGTTTAATAAATAAACTCACCAAACAAAACAGAAGAAAAACTAAAGAAAATGCCGTTCTCACATCACTATACATAAACAAGATCCCACAAAGTGGAAAAAGGCTGCCTAAGTATGATCCCCAATCAGAGACAACGATAGACTGCTGCCTCTGATTGGGAACCAGACCCGGCCAACAAAGAAATAGAAAACATAGAATACACATAGAAATAATAAACTAGAACACCCCCCAGTCACGCCCTGACCTACTCCACCATAGAAAATAAATTCTATGGTCAGGACGTGACAAACTGTATGTAATGATCACGCTGTTTAATCAGCTTCTTGATATGCCATACCTGTCAGGTGGATGGATTATCTTGGCAAAGGAGAAATGCTCACTAACAGGGATAATTTTTTAATATATTTTTTTATTTCACCTTTATTTAACCAGGTAGGCTAGTTGAGAACACGTTCTCATTTACAACTGCGACCTGGCCAAGATAAAGCATAGCAGTGTGAACAGACAACACAGAGTTACACATGGAGTAAACAATAAACAAGTCAATAACACAGTGGAAAGGAAAAAAATAGTCTATATACATTGTGTGCAAAAGGCATGAGGAGGTAGGCGGATAATTACAATTTTGCAGATTAACACTGGAGTGATAAATGATCAGATGGTCATGTGCAGGTAGAGATACTGGTGTGCAAAAGAGCAGAAAAGTAAATAAATATAAACAGGATGTAAACACTTTTGTGCACAAAATTTGAGAGAAATAATATTTTTGTGCGTATGAAACACGTCTGGGATATGAAACATGGGTCCAACACTTTACTTGTATTATTTCTATTTCTAATTCTCCTATAATCCCTGTCTTGTTTCCTTCTGATATATCAAGAGTAACTACTTGTTTGATTTTAGGCCCTCTAATCCTCGTTCCCTGTTTGTGACTCTGATTCTGTATCCTATCCCATTAGTACATCATTATGCATTTACAACCTCCATTATTCATTCATCCTGTACATTCCTTGTTTTATCCTGGGTATTTCTAATTCAATCGGATGTGTTTTGTAAAAATATCCACTGTCTCCAAGAAAGCATTGCCTTGTCATTTTAAGAAATTAACTGCCTTCAGAATTATAAGTTTCCCATACTTATAATTGTAACTATTTTTTAGCAAGTGGTACCCCATTAATAATTTCATAGTAATAAGTGTACACACTCCCCTACACCAGGGACTACTATTGTACCACTATTGCAGTTATGAATTCAACACCATGCTCTCTCATCCCCAGAGGGCACAGCACGTTCTGTTGCTTGGGGGGCGCTAATTGCCCCATCGGCATTCCGTGCAGTGCAGCCCGAAGCTGAGGCAGCACCAGACAGATGATTCATTCCAGCCTTGCGACGGGGGCCCTGTAAACTCGTGATCCGAGTTCATGCTTATGCCACTTCCGTTCAGAATGTATTGCTCTCTTCCATCTCTACTGCCCTTTGTGAATTTGGGTTGTTTAGCTAATATTGCATCTGGTTAGGGTCAATTCCTCTCCTTTGAATACTGATAAGGTGTGCACGTCCATTGCATCTACATTCAGTGTGTTGGTTCTGTAATTGAAACTTAATGCAGTCTCATGCGGCAAGGAAATGTTCCCTTATATTCACCTACAATGTACACTGCCTTTATGTACGTAGTAAGACTAAGCACCGTGTATCCTGTAGTGAGAATAGATTTGGGTGACGTCCAATGACAATATAGCCTAGATGTGGTTGGAACACAATAGTCATGGTTTATAATGTACAGTCTAATCTGTTTTCAGAGCGATCACTTGCCTTTTGTGTGATCTGTTTTCATTGTGAATTCCTGTGATTCCTAGAAGTCTGATTCACTTGAATAACACATATGGAATCAAGTAGTTCACAAAAAAAAGTGTTAAACAAATCAAAATAGATTTGAGATTTTAGATTCTTCAAAGTAGCCACCCTTTGCCTTGATGACAGCTTTGCACACGCTTGGAATTCTATCAACCAGCTTCACCTAGAATGCTTTTCCAACAGTCTTGAAGGAGTTCCCACATATGCTCAGCACTTGTTGGCTGCTTATCCTTCGCTCTGGGGTCCAACTCATCACAAACCTCATTCCCTGTTTGTGACTGATTCTGTAGCATTAGTACATAATTATGCATTCACAATCTCCATTATTCATTCATCCTGTACATTCCTTGTTTTACCCTGGTTATTTCTAAATAAATCATGTGTGTTTTGTCAAAATTTCTACTGTCTCCAAGAATGCATTGCCTTGTCATTTTGAGAAACTCATTGCCTTCAGAATTATACGTTAACCCTACTTATAATTGTAACTATTTCATAGCTTCTTGCTGACTTATAGCAAGTGGTTCCCCGTTAATAATTTCATAGTAATAGGTGTACATCATGGCGACGGCTAATGGGGATCCAAATAAAGAGGAAAGATCATCCTTTACAGCATGGGTTCTGTTCCTGTTTTGAGTGATAGGCCACCCTCTATCATCTTAATGTCACTCAACCCCTTCTGTCTTTATTTCATTGTAAGCCCTTCCTTTACTGGCTGAACTGTGAGTCATGTAGTGGATGACACAGACTAGGGCATAACAATACGGCACTTTGGGCTCCCGAGTGGTGCAGCAGTCTAAGGCACTGCATCTCAGTGCTAGAGGTGTCACTACAGACGCCCTGGTTTAAATCCAGGCTGTATTACAACTGGCTGTGATTGGGAGTCCCATAGGGCGGTGCACAATTGGTCCAGCGTCGCCCGGGTTTGGCCAGTGTAGGCAGTCATTGTAAATAAGAATTTGTTCTTAAATGACTTGCCTAGTTAAATAAAGGTTACACACATTCTAGTTAGGATACTATGACGACAAAAACCCAACATTTTTTTTATTCCAGAGTTATTTTGTTGGATTTTTACAAAAGCGTGTGCAAAAATACTATTGATGTTAAATTACTCTGTTTTTCTCTATTTCTTTAACTCTTTTCTCAGGACTCAATCAAGGACTCAACCTGCTTTGTTTGGATTCATTTGTGTGCTGATAGTTATCTGAGGGTCTGCATTAGAAATGGTTAGAAAACAAAGATTGCAGAGTCTAAAAGCAGATACAGCATTTCCATGTGTGAACTATAGTTCTACAGAACAATAATGTTTCGTGTTCATGTTTTCAACATATAACTGACACTATGTCCGTCCGGCAGGCTACTGCTTTGCTTTGCACCTCTTAGCAGGCGCCACATCAAGGTTCTGCTTCCATTCACAGTCACAGGTGAGACTCTTTGACCACAGTGCACTGATCTGATTGACATGTTCTTCATAGTCCAGCTGTTTTCCTGCCTCTGTGTCTCAGTGGTCCTTGTGTTCTTTCCTCTCCGATGTGCGTCATTCAGAAGCGTGTGCCGTAAGCGTCGACCACACCACAAGCTGTTGCCCATCATTGATTTGCAGCATGTGCAGTCAGAGGACAGGCTCACATTCAGGCCTCAAACTTGGACTGCCTCTCTCTGAAATATAGGACAAGATTCATATAGGATCAATGATGACCACAGACCATACAGTTGATTGGGGTGAACAATTTGTAATTGATGTCGCCCCATATATTTTATTTAAAAAAAAAATGTATTTCCTAAGAACACAATTTAATTGGACATGGAAATGTAAGGCATGTCTTCTGCTTAGGGATCAAACCTCTCTTTTCATCCAGAGGAAGCAGTACTTTTCCTGATATTTTTCATTGTAATCCCCCCATCAATGACCTACCTCCTGCTGTGACCTGACCCACTATCCCAGCTTAAACCTCACAACATTCCATTGCCTAGACAGCTAGTATTCCACAGGTCCATGATTGCACAAATCGATCCAAAACAAAATATTTATTAAATGCTAATTACAATATCATTGCATCTGTTGATTCAGATCCTCAATGACTGCTTAGTGCTTAGTCGTCTGATGAGAGTTATTCCCTTGGAGCTCAGTGTGCACGCAGGTGACACAGAGCTAATAACTCAGGTGGGCTGTATTAGAACATTGGGGATGAATCAGGACTTCCTTTATCTTAATAATGTAGTATGTTTGTTCTTTTTTAAAAGGAGGGAGGCAGTCCCACTGCTCTCGTATTTTATTTTTATTGGATTGGATAGACGGAGAGGAAAGAGTTGCTGAATAATGGTGGGCTGGATTTCAACCCATGCTGCAGTGGTGATCAAGAGACAGCAGGTAGGCCACCCTAAGCTACTTGAAATTAAGTCTTGTTTTGTTTCGATCCTCGGTTCAGTTCTTCCCACCTAACAGCTGTTCGTTGTTGTTTTGAACCATCTTGTTTACATCTACTGACCAGCTGCAGCAGCCCTCAGATCAGAGAGCGTCCTCGGGCGTTTCCTGGCTGCACCACACCACAGCAAACCCGGTCGCATCTTGAGGATCCTCTGCCTCAATTAGAGGAACATAATTGCAGGGTTAACAACAACTTCCTTGTAGCTAACAGCTTCGCTGCACTACCTCTGGAATCAATGGAGGTTTTGCAGAAGGAGCAGGTGTTTCCGGGGCTGCTGCTGTGTGCCCTGCTAGAGATGGCTTATGAGGTGTTGTCAGTAGGGCAGCAGACATGCTTGAAGGTATGTTTACTGCCTCTTCCTCCTGCTGAATCTCCTCTGTGGTCTTTTCTCTGTGGTTGTGTGTGGCTCAGTTGGTAGGGCTTGGCTCTTGCAGGGATCGATTCATGCTGGGGCCACTCATACGTAAATGTATGGACGCAGTCTCTTTAGATAAAAGCGTCTGCTAAATGAAATCGATTATTGTATTATATAAACCTCTTCTTCCCCTCACCTATGTCTCTACCAGACAACATTTGATGTACCTATATATTCCATGAGGCACGTGCAAGAAAATATGTAGTAAGAAAGGTTTGTCTCGGTGTTGATGTCATACCTGTCTGGGAACATCAAGCATGTGCCTTTTGTGCAGGCAGGTGACTATAACTTGTTTGAGATGTAATGGACAGCAGTGATGGCTGCAGAGATGTCTGCTATAATATTGAATTTCAGCTTTTTATTGAATCCCAACTTTTCTGTTTACTTCCGCCCTTCCATCTCTGGAGACCCTGTGTGTCGACCCCTTCTGATCCAGCCTCGCTTTCTCCCTGCTCCTATAATTTCACACACACCGTCAAGATCAATAGGCTCTCTTTGTCTTTCATTCACTCTTTCTCTCGCTCCCTCGCTTTCTCTGCATCCTCGACCCTCCCTCTATCTACCTGGTCACTGATGTCTGTGTCTGTTAATGTGCTGTTATTCAGACAGACGCCGTGTTCAATAACTGCAATCAGCCCACGCAGGGTTTTTCTGTGTGTGTGTGTGTGTGTGTGTGTGTTTGAGGGAATGGAAAATGGTCTTTGAAAGGCTAGCTGTTTTTGCTCTCTCCCAATGACGTCAATAAAATGGAAGGGAAGCGGAAGCTGTAGAGAATATAAGAGAAAATTAACACCTACGGCAATCACATAAGCACCAGCTTACTGTGCAGGCAATTGCAATAAAGAGTTGAGTGTCAAGACCTCTCAAAAGGTAACTTCTTTTATATCATTATAGTCTCCTGGAGGCTCATCCGGAAACCTGTACCATTGTGACACTCTGTCTACGTGGCTTCCTCGCCTGCTGGGTGTATATTTGTCTGCAGTCCACACACACACTTTCTCCAACTGCAGTCTGCACAGTCACACGCATTAGTTTCTTTCTCCTTTTGTCTCTTAAAACCTTGCGTCCTTGTCTATATAGTCCACATGCTAAGCCAGTCAATATAATGTATGCCTTTCAGACAAAAAAAAGTGAACTTCAATTACAACAGCTATGAACCTTTTCACTGGATCATCGCAGCAAGCTAGCTACAACCCGAGTGGCTACTCCTGGCTAACGTCTGTCCCGAAGCAAGCACCAATTAGCCTGGAGCTAGCCAATGCTAGGCCCATACTCCCAGCTAGCTGAAGAGGCCCATCAGCCACTCCTGGGCTAGAATACCCGGACCCCTTCTACTGCCGGTATGGGGCACGGAACCACGCCGATCCTTCACGACTGGACTACTGACATAACCTGCTCGAGGGAGTACTCAACTGGCCCCTACGGCGCGACGTCCCCTGAATGCCAATCTGCAAGCGGTGGCCCGCTAGCTGCTATCAGCGGCCTGCTAGCTGTCTAGAGCATATTGGACTGTTAGCTGAATAGATCCATCGGCCAATTTCTTGGGCCACTATACCTATTTTGGACTCAGAACCGTACTAATCCATCACGACTGGTCTATCGATGTCACCACATGCGGAGGCTAAAACAGACTTTCCTCCGTCGTGACATCCTTCTAAGGCCCTTCTGCTAGCTTGCTAGCCCCGGCCTGCTAGCTGTCTGAATCACCGTGTCTCCAGCCAGCCCAACCACTCACTGGATCCCTATGATCACTCGGCTACACATGCCTCTCCCTAATATCAATATGCCTTGTCCATTACTGTCCTGGTTAGTGATTATTGTCTTATTTCACTGTAGAGCCTCTAGCCCTGCTCAATATGCCTTAACCCACCATTTAGTTCCACCTCCCACATATGCGATGACATCACCTGGTTTAAACGTCTCTAGAGACAATATCTCTGCTCATCATTACTCAATCCTACCATACCTTTGTCTGTACATTATGTCTTGAATCTATTCTATCGCGCCCAGAAACCTGATCCTTTTTACTGTTCCTCGTTAACGCCCTGCAGTGCCTAGATGACCAGTTCTGTTAGCCTTTAACCGTAAAAAAGCCTTTTCCTAACTCCTCTTTGTCTACGGTTCATCTCTGGTGATGTACTGAGGTTAATCCAGGCCCTGCAGTGCCTAGCTCCATTCATATATCCTACTCATCCCCCAGGTGCTCAGTAGTTCATTTGTTGACTTCTGTAACTGAAAAAAGCATTTTGGTATCATGCATGTTAACATTATGTGACAAATAAAATTTGCCTCCTCCCTAAGTTTGTTTAACCTCTTCAACCTATGGGGGCGCTATGTCATTATTGGATAAAAAAACGTGCCCGTTTTAAGCGCAATATTTTGTCACGAAAAGATGCTCGACTATGCATATAATTGGCAGCTTTGGAAAGAAAACACTGACGTTTTCAAAACTGCAAAGATATTATCTGTGAGTGCCCCAGAACTGATGCTACAGGCGAAACCAAGATGAGACCTCAAACAGGAAATGAGCTGAATTTTTGAAGCTCTGTTTTACTATCGTCTCCTTATATGGCTGTGAATGTGCCGTGGACGAGCTTATGCTCTCTGCCGTTCGTCCAAGATGTCTGCAGCATTGTGACGTATTTGTAGGCATATCATTGGAAGATTGGCCATAAGAGACTACATTTGCCAGGTGTCCATTGTCTAAATTGGTGCGCAATTCTCAGTGGCACTCATTTTACCATGCGATACAGAGGGAGAAGCACACTTCCAGGAACGATACATCATTGAAGAGATATGTAGAAAAACACCTTGGGGATTGATTCTAAACAACGTTTGCCATGTTTCAGTCGATATTATGGAGTTATTTTGGAAAAAGTTTGGCGTTTTTATAACTGAATTTTCGTGTTTTTTTTGGTAGCCAAACATGACGCAGAAAACGGACCGATTTCTCCTGCACAAATAATCTTTCAGGAAAACTGAACATTTGCTATCTAACTGAGAGTCTCCTCATTGAAAACATCTGAAGTTCTTCAAAGGTAAATGATTTATTGAATGTTTTTGCTGGTTTTTGTAAAAATGTTGCCTGGTGATGCTAATGATGCTAATGTTAAATGCTAATGCTAAATGCTAAATGCTAACGCTAAATGCTAAATGCTAGTTTTGCTATGGTAGAGAAGCATATTTTTGAAAATCTGAAATGACAGTGTTGTTAACAAAAGGCTAAGCATGAGAGCTAGCATATTGATTTCATTTCATTTGCGATTTTCATTAATAGTTAACGTTGCGTTATGGTAATGGGCTTGAGGCTGTAGTCATGATCCCGGATCCGGGTTGGCTCGACGCAAGAAGTTAATTCACTGCTTTAGCACACTCTGCCAACCCGGATGTCCTAGCCGTGTCTGAATCCTGGCTTAGGAAGGCCACCAAAACCCCTGAAATTTCCATCCCTAAATACATCCTCCGACAAGATAGAACTGCCAAGAGGGCGGTGTTGCAATCTACTGCAGAGATAGCCTACAGAGTTCGGTCTTACTATCCAGGTCTGTACCCAAACAATTCGAGATTCTACTTTTAAAAATCAACCTTTCCAGAAACAAGTCTCTCACCACTGCACACCATATGTGAATTTATTGCCCCCCATCTATCTTCATAACTCATGCTGCTAGGTGACCTAAACTGGGACATGCTAAACATCACGGCCATCCTACAATCTAAGCTTGATGCCCTCAATCTCACACAAATTATCCAGGCCATCTTCAAGTCTCTGCTAGGTAAAGCCCCGCCTTATCTCAGCACACTGGTCACCATAGCAGCACCAACCCTTAGCACGCGCTCCAGCAGGTATATCTCACTGGTCACCCCCAAAGCCAATTCTTCCTTTGGCCGCCTTTCCTTACAGTTCTCTGCTGCCGATGACTGGAATGAACTGCAAAAAACACTGAAGCTGGAGACTCGTATCTCCCTTACTAGCTTTAAACACCAGCTGTCAGAGCAGCTCACAGATCACTGCACCTGTACATAGCCCATCTGTAAATAGCCCATCCAACTACCTCATCCCCATACTGTATTATTTGTTTATTTATCTTGCTCCTTTGCACCCCAGTATCTCTACTTGCACATTCATCTTCTGCACATCTACCATTCCAGTGTTTAATTGCTATATTGTAATTACTTCACCACCATGGCCTTTTTTGCCTTTACCTCCCTGATCTCACCTCGTAGGGATATCCTTGTCTCACCAGCGACTCCTGTAGCGGGCCGGGCGCAGTGCACGCTAACCAAGGTCGCCAGGTGCACGGTGTTTCCTCCGACACATTGGTGTGGCTGGCTTCCGGGTTGGATGCACGCTGTGTTAAGAAGCAGTGCGGCTTGGTTGGGTTGTGTTTCGGAGGACGCATGGCTTTCGACCTTCGTCTCTCCCGAGCCCGTACGGGAGTTGTAGCGATGAGACAAGATAGTAATTACTAACAATTGGATACCACGAAATTGCGGAGAAAAGGGGGTAAAAAAAAAGATGCTTCCACTTATCCTCTCCGATTTTACACTATATATACAAAAGTATGTGGACAAATCAGTGGAATTGGCTATTTCAGCCACAATTGTTGCTGACAGGTGTATAAGATCAAGCACACAGCCATGCAATCGCCATAGACAAACATTGGCAATAGAATAGCCTTACTGAAGAGCTCAGTGTCTTTCAGCGTGGCACCGTCATAGGATGGCACTTTTCCAACAAGTCAGTTCCTCAAATTTCAGTCCTGCTAGAGCTGCCCTGGTCAACTGTAAGTGCTGTTATTGTGAAGTGGAAACGACTAGGACCAACAACGGCTCAGCTGTGAAGTGGTAGGCCACACAATCACACAAAACGGGGCCGCAGAGTGGTGAAGTACGTTCACGTAAAAATCGTCTGTCCTCAGTTGCAACACTCACTACCGTGTTCCAAACTGCTTCTGGAAGCAACATCAGCACAAGAATGGTTCGTTGGGAGCTTCATAAAATGAGTTTCCATGGCAGAGCAGCCACACACAAGCCTAAGATCACCATGCGCAATGCCAAGCGTTGGCTGGAGTGGTGTAAAGTTCACCGCCATTGGACTCTGGAGCAGTGGAAACGCGTTCTCTGGAGTGATGAATCACACTTCACCATTTGGCAGTCTGACAGACGAATCTGACTTTGGCGGATGCCAGGAGAACGCTACCTGCCCGAATCCATAGTGCCAACTGTAAAGTTTGGTGGAGGAGGAATAATGGTCTCGGGCTGTTTTTCATGGTTCGGGCTAGACCCCTTAGTTCCAGTGAAGTGAAATCTTAACGCTACAGACGATTCTTTGCTTCCAACATTGTGGCAACAGTTTAGGGAAGGTCTTTTCCTGTTTCAGCATGGCAATGGTCCCATGCACAAAGCAAGGTCCATAAAGAAATGGTTTGTCGAGATGGGTGTGGAAGAACTTGACTGGCCTAAACAGAGCCCTGACCTCAACCCCATTGAACACCTTTGGGATGAATTGGAACGCCAACTGCGAGCCAGGTCTAATTGCCCAACATCAGTGCCCGACCTCACAAATGCTCTTGTGGCTGAATGGAAGCAATGTTCCATCTAGAGGAAAGCCTTTCCAGAAGAGTGGAGACTGTTACAGCAGGGGGTCCAACTCAATATTAATGCCCATGATTTTGGAATGAGATGTTCGACGAGCAGATGTCTACATACTTTTGGTCATGTAGTGTATGTCCCTCACATCCCCCCTAGAGGCGGCAGGTGCTCCTCCTCTGAAAAATGCAAACATTTGTTAGATGTGTGTGAGTGTGTGTGTACAGTGGGGCAAAAAGTATTTAGTCAGCCACCAATTGTGCAAGTTCTCCCACTTAAAAAGATGAGAGAGGCCTGTCATTTTCATCATAGGTACACTTCAACTATGACAGACAAAAGAAGAAAAAAAAATCCCAAAAATCACATTGTAGGATTTTTAATTAATTTATTTGCAAATTATGGTGGAAAAATAAGTATTTGGTCAATAACAAAAGTTTCTCAATACTTTGTTATATACCCTTTGTTGGCAATGACAGAGGTCAAACTTTTTCTATAAGTCTTCACAAGGTTTTCACACAATGTTGCTGGTATTTTGGCCCATTCCTCCATGCAGATCTCCTCTAGAGCAGTGATGTTTTGAGGCTGTTGCTGGGCAACACAGACTTTCAACTCATTGTCATGCTGAAAGAACCAGCCACGTTTCATCTTCAATGCCCTTGCTGATGGAAGGAGGTTTTCACTCAAAATCTCACGATACATGGCCCCATTCATTCTTTCCTTTACATGGATCAGTCGTCCTGGTCCCTTTGCAGAAAAACAGCCCCAAAGCAGGATGTTTCCACCCCCATGCTTCACAGTAGGTATGGTGTTCTTTGGATGCAACTCCGCATGCTTTGTCCTCCAAACACGGCGAGTTGAGTTTTTACCAAAAAGTTATATTTTGGTTTCATCTGACCTTATGACATTCTCCCAATCTTCTTCTGGATCATCCAAATGCTCTCTAGCAAACTTCAGACGGGCCTGGACATGTACTGGCTTAAGCAGGGGGACACGTCTCTGGCACTGCAGGATTTGAGTCCCTGGCGGCGTAGTGTGTTACTGATGGTAGGCTTTGTTACTTTGGTCCCAGCTCTCTGCAGGTCATTCACTAGCTCCCCCTGTGTGGTTCTGGGATTTCTGCTCACCGTTCTTGTGATCATTTTGACCCCACGGGCTGAGATCTTGCGTGGAGCCCCAGATCGAGGGAGATTATCAGTGGTCTTGTATGTCTTCCCATTTCCTAATAATTGCTCCCACAGTTGATTTCTTCAAACCAAGCTGCTTACCTATTGCAGATTCAGTCTTCCCAGCCTGGTGCAGGTCTACAATTTTGTTTCTGGTGTCCTTTGACAGCTCTTTGTCTTGGCCATAGTGGAGTTTGGAGTGTGACTGTTTGAGGTTGTGGACAGGTGTCTTTTATACTGATAAGTTCAAACATGTGCCATTTAATACAGGTAACGAGTGGAGGACAGAGGAGCCTCTTAAAGAAGAAGTTACAGGTCTGTGAGAGCCAGAAATCTTGCTTGTTTGTAGGTGACCAAATACTTATTTTCCACCATAATTTGCAAATAAATTCATTAAAAATCTTACAATGTGATTTTCTGGATTTTTTTCTAATTTTGTCTGTCATAGTTGAAGTGTACCTATGATGAAAATTCCAGGCCTCTCTCATCTTTTTAAGTGGGAGAACTTGGTGTCTGACTAAATACTTTTTCCCCCCACTATGTGTGTGAACTGTATAATGAATGATCAAACATGACTCATGTGGACTGTGAATTTGACAATTCAAATGCTGTACTCTGAAATGTAGGCCTTGCCTTGTGAAAATGTGACAGACCGCCTCGATTCGGTCTTATGTAGAAAAATGTGAAATGTTTTTATTTTATTTTTTTACATTGGATAAAGGAGAGACTCAGAGCTAGAAAATGGTTTATCATACACTGCAGTTGCAGTACAAAGGGAAAGTAATTCTGCTTTGAAATTTGGTCAACTTGTAACCCCACTTTTGAGAAAATGGCCCTTGGAATGTTTTGGTACAGCTACTGGACAGCTCCTCTTTGTCTACACCCATTCAACGTCGTTCACACCATCTTAAGCCTTAGCCCCACCCATGTCTTTAAAGATTCACATGTGAGGCCATGTGGTAAACACATGGTATATCAAATACAATGTTTATTTGTCACATGCACAGGATACAGAAGGTGTACACGGTACAGTGTTGCATTAGTAGCAAAATCAAAAACAGAAAGTGTACAGATACAAATATTTTATAAACGTTTTATCATTATTAGATGACGCTTACCAGATACACTTGTCTAAATTGATGGGTCATGTGAGGGAAATGCTATAACCAGCCTCCCGCCACATCTAGCTGAGAGGATGGGTCACTATTGTCTAGACATGTACACATGTTCATGAAATACAATAAATGGCTGTAATCACCCCCACAGACACACCTGGATAACGTTATGGGTCATGTAATAATCCTTCCGAAGTAGTCTTTTATTTAGACATGTAGCCAGCTAGGTAGCTAGCTAAACAATGAACCGGCATAATCCCAACTCATACTACTACCAATAAAAACATTGTCATAGCTGTAGTATGAATCTGCAGGTGGCTAAAGCTAACAAACTAATTTCAATGTTAGCTAGCTAACATTAGGCTATAACTAGCAATGTAAATGGATTACTGATTCAAATAATATTACTACACAGATCATACACATAATGTTAGCTAGTGAGCCATCAAGCTAACATTTGCTAGCTAACTAACAGTATGCTTTAACTTGCAATAAAAATAACTTTCTGACTAAATTAGAAACGTATTTCTGAAAATGTAGCTACACTTTACCTGCATACATGGATACATGGTTATACTGGAACCATTTAACTCTGTGTTGTTTGTAGCTACATCTGTAGCTACATTTGACCAGCGTTGTGTCAAGTTACTCCGCTTCACACTGACCGTGGCGTGTGCAGAAAGTATCCCATCACTTTTTCCAACTGATCTGTCGAGCGCCTGATAAATTCAGGGCATCAATGTTGTTGAGAAAAGTAGAAAAACTTTTGTAGTTCTCGATGGCTAAAGTTATATCTTTCAAAAACGATGTGGGAGAAAGGACTGTGAACACATACTGAGCAGCTCACGTTATAGACAGAAGCATGCTACATGGCAGACCAATACAAGCTCATCTCCACATGTCCAGCCCATACATTATGTCAGCCAATCGTGGCTAGCTGGAAGGTTGCATTCTTTTTCCGTGGCTAAACCAACTAGGCTCACAATTTAACAATTTAATTTGGATTTATGGATGGAATACAACTTTGTAATTAAGGCACATGACAGTTCACATGTATGATAAAAATACATGTGTACATTCAAATGCTGCTCCTGTGAAGTAGTGACGTGTGACATACGCCTAGTTTCCTGAAACGAGTCCCAAATGTACTTTGTTGAGGTCCAAAATAAAGCATTCAAACACAGTGTATATGTCAATTTCACTCCCACCAAAGCCTTGAAAATTGAAGCTCCGTCCATTTCCCTCTATTGACAATGATATAGTGGGTTCTGGATAGGACAGCCATACAAATCACAAAGAAACATTGGCCTCAACTGTAAACATTCGTCTGAGAAAATAAAAATCCATCTCTTGAGTTTGACATATTCCTATTCCTCAATTGTTTGACATATTCACATAGACGGGTGAAGTGTTTACCAGCAAAACCGATGTGTGCGCAACTGCGAGGCAAAAACAGACAGGGCTGTCTTACAATCAAAGCATGATTGACATGTAAAGCTATATTTTGTCTGAATTTTTTTTCAATTGAAAACATGAATACATTTGCCCAATAAGCACTTGTTGCCTCTCAAATACATGGTAACAGTGTATGAGTCAAAACACATCAAGACAAGAGATGTTGTCAAGAACAAGATACAACTAGCTAAAACAAGCCATCTACAATTCACCACACGGCAGCTTCTTTTCATTGTTGCTAGCTATCTGACCATTCAGAAGGCAACAACACACAGCCTTTTACCCCTGAGTTGCACACACGTTTTTGTTGTGATGTTGTCAACCCACCTGTCTATTCCTCCATTGTTTAACATATCCCTGACTTGGTAGCAAACTGACATTCTCTGTGCACTGTTCATAAATATGTATTTTGTATGTCCTCAAGAACTGTATTATTTCCTTTTCTTGCCTGCCCAGGAAGATACTTTAATAGAGGGAGGAAGTGTTATTTCTAGTTCTCATAATAAAAAGATCACAAATCCCAGTCAACTAAAGCACTACCAAGTGGGAATCTGGTTGAGGCATATAAAAAATATTTAAAACAAACACCTGCTTGTAATATCTAACATCCATTTAAGCACCTTTTGTATTTTACGCAATCGTTTACCTGTTGTGTAAAAATGCATTAAATGTAGGGATGAAGATTTTCTCTCTCACTCTTATATTCTTAATGTCACGCCCTGACCTGAAATATCTCCGTTTTCTTAAATATTTGGTTAGGTCAGGGTGTGACTAGGGTGGGTACGCTAGTTTTTGTATTGTCTAGGTTATTTTGTATGTCTAGGGTTTTTGTAGATCAGGTGATTTGTATGTCTATGGTGTCCTGATATGGTTCCCAATCAGAGGCAGCTGTTTATCGTTGTCTCTGATTGGGGATCATATTTAGGTAGCCATTTCCCTTTGGTGTTTGTGGGATCTTGTCTATGTGTAGTTGCCTGTCAGCTGTATAGCTTCACGTTTTGTTTTGTTATTTTGTTAGATTGTTCAGTGTTCATTCTTTTAATAAATAAGAATGTACGCATACCACGCTGTGCCTTGGTCCGATCCTTATAACGAACGTGACACTTAAATCTTACTGACAAATTTTACACATTCCCTGGGCTATCGACTGTCTAGCTCAGAGAAATGCACACAAGCACACACCCGTAAAAACCTTTCTTTTTAACTGAAACATTATAAATAATTAGCTTTGCCCCCGTTTATGAACTGTCCAACCAAACTGTTCAAAATAGCCTAGCCTTGGAATAACTGGAAATAGATACATGACAGATTTTTTTGCTACACACATCCACGGCGTTCTGCAAAACAAACGTGTGTGTTGACCTTTATTGCAAACGCCTGCAAACACAATCACATTGATATAGAAACCAATAGCAAGGGAAAAGGTCAAAGTCATTTGCCTGCCACCAAAAGCCCTGACGTTCTCTGTGAGAGTGCAGAATACTCTGGAAGTATGGGAAGAGAGGATTAAAGTGTAATCCAAACTCATCCTTCTTTACTGGAGGTGGAAATGACAAAGAAGCTCAAGGGAAACGTTGAGTCACTTGGAATACTCAGGTGCTACAGCACAGCGTCAGTAGATGAGCGTCTGAGATATGCAGTGCATATGGGGGAATTGAAACAAGCAGAAAGACCAGGCCAGATAATTGAAGAGTAGGACCTTGAGGCTTCTCTGACATAAGAACAGGGACCTTGAAGAGCAGGGATGTCAATACAGTGTACCACATTTAACAAAAGTAATGTTAAGCCCCATGGTTTTATCCTTTTGTCTTGGCAATTTTGAAAAGACAGAACATCCCACACAAAGCACATGAAGTAAATGTGACAAATTCATTAAGCCTGTTAAGGGAACTTCCTCCCTTGCTTGTGACTTCCCCCCTCCCAGGGTAAGGTTATTGGTTGTTAGGGAGTGCAGAAGGATGACACTGCAGTTGTCAAGGACAGTGTGTACAATTCCGAGCCCTTTTTTAGTCAAACCTTACCAATTCTTGAGTCAATGCTCTTCACCCCTTTTTGAGTCAATCATCACCCTTTCTTGACTCATTCCTCACACTTTAGATGGATTTCCAATGCCCATGGGCAGACTGGGGCAAAAATTCAGCTCTGGCATTTTAGCCACACTAGCCCACATCACCGCACAAGTGCGCATACGTACAACAGGAATGTCTACCAATGGCATACCCATATTTTTGTGAGAAATTCCACTGGTCACGCAAAAAATGTATAAATAGAAATCACTTTAGATTACAGACTGAAAACATACTTTACTAAGGATTAGTGAATTGTTTATTACTGTGAGAGTAATGATCAATTAATTAAAACACAATTTAGAACTGCCTTATAAATTACAGACCCTTTAAAATATATTATGAATAAACACATATATTAAAAAGAAAATCACTGAATACTGCCTTATAGATAAACATTGGCTTATACAGTGCATTCAGAAAGTATTCAGACCCCTTTACTTTTTCACATTTTGTTACATTACAGCCTTATTCTAGAATGAATTAAATGGGTTTTTCATCAATCTACATACAATAGCCTATAATGACAAAGCAAAAACAGGTTTTGGGAAAATTTTGCAATTATACAAATATATATTTTTGGAAATATCACATTTACATAAATATTCAGACCCTTTACTCAGTACTTTGTTGAAGCACTTTTGGCAGTGATTACAGCCTTGAGTCTTCTTGGGTATGACACTACAAGCTTGGCACACCTGTATTTGGGGAGTTTCTTCCATTCTTCTCTGCAGATCCTCTCAAGCTCTGTCAGGTTGGATGGGGAGCGATCGATTGGGTTCACGTCCAGGCTCTGGCTGACCCACTCAAGGATATCCAGAGACTTGTGCCGATGCCACTCCTGCTTTGTCTTGGCTGTGTGCTTAAAATCGTTGTTCTGTTGGAAGGTGAACCTTCAACCCAGTCTCAGGTTCTGAGAGCTCTGGAGAAGGCTTTCATCAAGGAGCTCTCTGTACTTTGCTCTGTTCATCTATCCCTGGATCCTGTCTCCCAGTCCCTGCCTCTGAAAAACATCCCCACAGCATGATGCTGCCACCACCATACTTCACCGTCGGGATGGTGCCAGGTTTCTTCCAGACGTGACACTTGGCATTAAGGCCATATAGTTTAATCTTGGTTTCATCAGACCAGAGAATCTTGTTTTTCATGGTCTGAGTGTCCTTTGTGTGCCTTTTGGCAACTCCAAGTGGGCTGTCATGTGCCTTTTACTGGGGGGAGGTTCCATCTGGCCACTCTAACATAAAGGCCTGATTGGTGGAGTGCTGGAAGGTTCTCCCATCTCCACAGAGGAACTCTGAAGCTCTGAGTGACTATCGGGTTCAAGTTAACAAGAAATTTGTGGAGTAGTTGAAAAATGAGTTTTAATGACTCCAACCTAAGTGTATGTAAACTTCGACTTCAACTGCATACACACACACACACATATATATATATATATATATACTGTTAATATATTATATTTATCAATTAACGAAATGCAAAGTGAGTGAAGAGAAGAAAAATCTACATCAAAATCAATATTTGGTGTGACTACCCTTTGCCTTCAAAACAGCATAAATTCTGCTAGGTACAATTGCAGTTTGGCTGGGAGTTTGAAGGAACTCGGCAGGTAGGTTGGTCCAAACATTTTGGAGAACGAACCACAGTTCTTCTGTGGATTTAGTCAGCCTCAGGTGCTTCTGTCTCTTCATGTAACCCCAGACAGACTCGATGATGTTGAGATCAGGGCTCTGTGGGGGCCATGCCATCACTTCCAGGACTTCTTGTTCTTCTTTACGCTGAAGATAGTGACTTCCGCTGTATGTTTGGGGTTGTTGTCATGCTGCAGAATACATTTGTACTCATCAGTCCAGAGTACCTGCTGCCATTTCTCTGCACCCCAGTTCCTGTGTTTTCGTGCATAGTTGAGTCGCTTGGCCTTGTTTCCACATCGGAGGTATGGCTTTTTGGCCGCAAGTCTTCAATGAAGGCCACTTCTGACCAGACTTCTCCAGACAGTAGATGGGTGTACCAGCGTCCCACTGTTTTCTGCCAATTCTGAGCTGATGGCACTGCTGGACATCTTCCGATTGCGAAGGGAAGTAAGCAGGACGTGTCTCATCTGCTGCAGTAAGTTTCCTTGGCCGACCGCTGCGTCTACGGTCCTCAACGTTGCCCTTCTTTGTGCTTCTTCAAAAGAGCTTAGACAGCACATCTGGAAACCCCTGTCTGCCTTGACATTTCTGCCTGGGAGAGACCTTGCTGCTGCAGTATAACTACCTTGGGTCTTGTTGCTGTGCTCAGTCTTGCCATGGTGTTTAACTTTTGACAGTAAACTGTCTTCAGCAACCTCACCATGTTAACTGAGTTTGGCTGTTCCTCACACAGTTGTATTCCTCCTACCCAGATGTTCTGTTTCAGTTAATGATTGTGTTTCAACCTACATATTAAACTGATGATCATTAGCACCTATTTGGTATAATTGTTTAATCATACACCTGACTATATGCCTACAAAATCCCTGACCTTGCAAGTGTACCTACAGGAATTGATGCTGTTTTGAAGGCAAAGTGTGGTCACACCAAATATGGATTGGAGTTAGATTTTTCTGTTCACTCACTTTGCATTTCGTTAGTTGATAAATATAATCTATTAACATGTCTATTTTTGAAAGCATTCTGACTTTACAGCATTTTTTCAAATTAAATTTTCAAATCAAATTTTTCAATTAATGCAACAGCTGTGTCAGATTTTTAAAAAACTTTACGGAAAAAGCATCATCTGAGAACGGCGCTCAGAGCACAATCCAGCCAGAGAAATATCTGCCATTTTGGAGTCAACGGAAGTTAGAAATAACACCATAAATATTCACTTACCTTTGATGATCTTCATCAGAAGGCACTCCCAAGAATCCCAGTTCGACAATAAATGACTGATTTGTTCCATAAAGTTCCATAAAGTCCATCATTTATGTCCAAATAGCCACTTGTTGTTAACGTGTTCAGCCCAGTAATCCATCTTCATGAGGCGTTAGCACTATGTCCAGACAAACTCAAAAAGTTCCGTTACAGGTCGTAGAAACAAGTCAAATGATGTGTTGATTCAATCTTTACGATGTTTTTAACATAAATCAATAATGTTCCAACCGGAGAATTCCTATGTCTTAAGAAAAGCACTGGAACGAGAAGTAACTCTGTCGGGAGCGCGCGTCACGAGCCTGAGACACTCTGCCAGACCACTGACTCAAACAGGTCTCATGAGCCCCTCCTTTATAGTAGAATCCTCAAACCAGTTTCTAAAGACGGTTGACATCTAGTGGAAGCCGTAGGAAGTGCAACTTGACTACATAGACACTGTGTATTTGGTAGGCCAAGCTTTGAAAAACTACAAACCTCAAACCCCACTTCCTGGTTGGATTTTTCTCAGGTTTTCGCCTGCCATATGAGTTCTGTTATACTCACAGACATCATTCAAACAGTTTTAGAAACTTGAGTGTTTTCCATCCAATACTAATAATAATAATATGCATATATTAGCATCTGGGACAGAGTAGGAGGCAGTTCACTCTGGCCACGCTATTTATCCAAACTTGAAAATGTTGCCCCCTATCCCAAAAAGATTAATGAAAGAACGGTTTGTCAGAAGAAAACCACTCTGCTCACTCAGAGGCCCTGCCCAAGTGAACAGACATGGGTTGTAAAACTATGAAATACGCCCTTTCACCACTATATAAACCCACTGACAAAAATGTAACTTCCTGTTCCAAGGACGTGTGGACTTGAGGTCCCCACGTTGAAAGGACAAAGACCACCTACAGAACTAAGCCAACCTCAGCAAGAACCTAATGAAATTAGCATATAGCATGGCTACTTGATATGAACTTTGATCTCTTATTCACTAAAGAAGTGATACCTCCTAGCCGTCGCATTAGCGCAGCAACTGTAGACGTGGGCTAGGAGACGACGGACAGAGTAACTGTTCTACCACACCACATATATATTCTACCACCAGAGATCCACGCTGGACCAACCCGGCGGTCTACCAATGACCAAACTACCAAAGCGCAGCTCAGAGTAAATATTTATTGCATTTTCCATTTTGAAATGGGCGGTTATGTAGAATGCATAATATACTGTATTTACGATAGAATAGCTGCCTACGGCCTGATAGACACAAAATCTTGTTGTTCCTCAGTCCTCCCGCTCTGTCATTCAAAACCTAACCCCCTTTCTTTGTGTAACCAGCTGTCATATCTGTTCCGTCCACTAGGGACGTTTTCCTTTATGACATAATTTGTAATCAATACTGTATATGATCCGTTCTGTATTGATGTTATTCTTTATGATTTAGATATTTTGTCAATAAATACTTAAACCCAATTTTGTATTGCTGATTCAACTTGTTAGACAGGGTTTGTGAAGACAAACAAGAATTTACAACTTGCAGATGATAATAAATAAGGTGACAATTAAATATTGACTGATATTGATGTAAAAGACTACTAGGTCTTTAAGAGTTTATTTGGAAGATAACAGCGCTATAAACATTCTTTCGTGGTACCCCAACTTTCTAGTTCATTATTTACCTGATTGGCTTAAGCAGGTGATATTAATTGCAGAGAAATGAGTTTATAGAATATCATGTCATATCACTTAATCTGGCATAGCCAAAGACACGACACAGGTAAAGGGAAGTTCCGGTGTAGCACACAGAGCTTTGTGTCTAGACTCTAACTGTGTCTTATACACTGGACCCAATTTAATTCTCTCCACAACTCTGTGTACTGTCTTCTCCCACAGTAAGCACTGAGTTTCCCAGGGCCACCTGTTTCCGATAGGTTCCTCAAAAGGACTCGCTCACCTGGCTGTAGAGTTGCACCTTAGACACCTTTGTCGTAGTACTTCATCCCTTTCGCTGAGAACTTTTGACTGTTCTCAGAAGTGATTTTGTATGGGTCATGCATCTTTCTTGCCCACTTGTCTGTGAATGTTTGTTGGGTTCTTGTCACTCTTTCTGGTTTGAAGGTTGAACATTAGGTCAATAGGAAGGCATGGGGCTCTGCCCTACAGGAGAACAAATTGTGAGTATCCCATCGCCTCATGCCTTGTACAGTTATAGGCATGAACAATGTTTGGTAGATGTTCTTTCCACGGTCTTCTCTTCTTGCGGAGTACGAAGCATCTGCAGGAGTGTTCAGTTCATCCTTTCCACAGGGTTCCCTTGTGGGTGGTATGGGGTACTTCGAGAGTGTCAGATCCCTGCAAGCTGCTGGAGTCTCTGGAACAGGTTGTTCTCGAACTCTCGCCCTCTGGTCATGGTGAAGCTTATTAGGGTAGCCAAACCGAGGAATGAAGTCTTGGAATATCTTCTCGGCTGGAGTGTTTCCTGACTTGTTCTTCGTTGGGTAGGCCTGTGCAAAGTGTGTGAAATGATCGTCCAGTACAATAATATATTCATAACCTCATTTGCTTGGCTCAAGGTGCATGTAGTTGATGGAGAGAAGCTCAAAAGGTGGTGATAGAACCCATAGGTGATATCTCTGGAACACAAGGACATTTCTGCTTGATACATGCACACTGTCTGATCACATAGTCTTCTACTTCTACTGCATGAATGACCAGTAAAATCTTTCCCTGACTAGATGGATAATTTTGTCTGCTCCGACGTGGCCCATGTCGTCATGTAAGTTCTTCAGCACCGCTGACTTCAGCTTGCTGGGTAGTACAAGTTGCTTTCATTGCCCAGCCTGTCTATACAAGATTCCATTTTCCATGACCAGCTTGTTCCACTCATGGACTAGTCTCCTTATTTCTGGTCCCATGAGCTTTGACTCTCTCATTTGAATTCCATCTTTTGTTTTTCAGCGAGATGATTTCTCTGATTGCAGCATCCTCGTGCTGTGCAGCCTTGTTATCTTTTGGTGTGATGGCATGCACACATTCAGGTGACACACCACCCTCTCTATAGTTGGCTTGCAGCGCAGCCACCCATGGAACATGTTTCACTGCTCTGCTTCTTTGCCATACAGCTGAGATGACTTCTGGTGGCATAGATTGTGTATTCACCTACATGGTTGTGGAGAACAACAGGACAACGAGACAGTGTCAACATCTGCGTTAATTTCCCCAGGCCTGTATTTCAGGTGGAAGTGGAATTCGGCCAACACCCCGACACAGGGGTGGCCTACTGCGTTGAGACTAGCTGTGCTCAGAACATAGGTCAAAGGGTTGTTGTCTAAATTTGTCACAGATCGCGCCTTTAAGTGCTAAAAATTCAAGTTTGCCAGAGTGGAGGTGGTAGTTTTTCTCTGCTGGAGGTCGTGTTCTAGACCCATACCCAATTACAAGTAGTCTCCCTTTCTGGTGTTGGTAAAGGACAGTCCCTACACCCTCATTGGAAGCGTCAGTGTGTAGCACAAATGGTAAGTCACAGTCTAGGTATGCTGGTATTGGGTATTGGTTAGCATGTCCAACAACTTGGCTACGATCAATCTGTGTACTGTGTACCAGTCCTCTGGACTGGAGTCTTTGGATGCCGTTGTCCATTGCTAACCTTGTTGATTTCTGCTTGGCAGTTCCCCCTTTTCTTTTGATGGACTTTGTAGCAGCTCAAATAGGAGTTCGGCCCATCCAGGAGAAATCTTGGATGAACGACCTGTTGTAGCCGAAGAATCCCAGCAGTGTTCTGACCTCTCCAACTGTCAGTGGCTCCCTCTCCTTTAGCCGCAACACAGCTTCCAAGTCTTTTGGGTTGAGCATCGAGAACCATGTGTATCCCCGTAGGTTGGATAAGCTCTCCCTTCTCCACAGCTCTGACGTCCGTGTCAACCAGTTGTATCATCAACAATTCATAAGATAGTGAGTGGTGCTATTCTGTTTTTAGTGACTTTGTTTTCAACCCACTACAGACGCTTCTCCCTCTCTGTCACGGATGCCATTGTTGCCCTTAGTTTGAAGATGTAATCTGGAGATAGGTGTTTTCTCCTTAGCTACCATATTCTAATTCCACTGATTTCAAAACTCAGTCCTCCAGAAAGTGGAGAGCAACACTTATGCAGTTTTACTACGATATATATATATATATATATATAAAGCTTTGTTAGACAGGATTGCCTGCACATACTGACCAGCTCAAATAGACAGAAGTGTGGCAGACCAATCCAAACTCATCTCACGCATGTCCAGCCCACTCATTATCTCAGCCAGTCATGGCTAGCGGGAAGGTTGTTGGTTTTTCTGTGGCTAAATCAACTATGCTCGTAATAAAAAATAAAAATAACATTCAAATGGCTCTCCTGTGAAGTAGTGACAGGATTTCCCTGCACATACTGACCAGCTCAAATAGACAGAAGTGTGGCAGACCAATCCGAACTCATCGACATACGCCTAGTTTCCTGAAACGAGTCACAAATGTTGAAGAGGTCTGAATACTTTCCGAATGCACTGTAAATGCTATGCATACTGAAGTTCTGTTATAGCCTATTGCTATCTTCTTGGCCAGGTCTCCCAAGACTCTGTGTCTCAGTGGGCTTGTCCTGGTAAAAACATAATAAATTATGTCATGATAAAAATATGAATATGCAACAACGATTAGCATCAATAACCTCTGGTGATAAAATTAGGGCTCCAGTGTAAGCTCTGATTGCACTATTGCAACATCTATCTGCAGGGGTTTAGAGTGACATATGGCATTCTTTAATGAAGATAATTGAAGAACTTTATTTTAGAACAGTGAAATACTGACAGTAGCTTTAGGAATTATTAGATGTGCTTGCTGAAAACAAAGCACAACTTTAAAAAACGGTTCATACATTTTAATCATTATTCCGCTTCCACCTGTAGCACCAAAATAGTAAAAGCTATCAACACCAAAACAACTTTCTGAATACATATTTTTGATACTACTAATAATTTTTACACAACAACCATATTTGTATAAATCCCAATGCATTGCAATGGCTTTAGACTTAAATGGGAAAAATTCTGGTCGTAACTAGTCTTCAACTATTTCAGCTAGAACAGCTATTCAATCTTCATAACTTGCAGATCATTGGGAATAGTGTGCTTGTATACTGACCACAACCACAACTACTGACCACACAACGATTTCAGCTGGAAACGACTGACCAAAAACCACAAAACTACTGACCCCGGTACCGACCATAACTACTGACCACAACCACACAACCACTGGCCACAACTACTGACCACAACCTACTGACCACAAACCTACTGACCACAAACCTGCTGACCACAACCACACAACTTCTGACCACAGCTCCTGACCATAACCACACAACTACTGACCATAACCACAAAACTACTGACCATAATCACAAAACTACTGACCATAACCACAAAACCACTGACCATGACCAAACAACTACTAACCACAACTACTGACCATAACTGCTGACCACAACCGCAACTACTGACCACAGCCACACAAATACTGACCACAGCCGCACAAATACTGACCACACAACCAACCACACAACTACTGACCACAACCACAAAACTACTGACCATAACCACAAAACTACTGACCATGACCAAACAACTACTGACCACAACTACTAACCACAACCATACAACCACTGACCATAACTACTGACCATGACTACTGACCACAACCACACACCTACTGACCAAAACTACTCACATCAACCATACAACTACTGAACACACAACTATTTCAGCTGGAAATGACTGACCACACAACTACTCACAACAACCACACAACTACTGACAACAACTAAACAACTACTGACCACAGCCACATAAATACTGACCACACAACTACTGACAACAACCACACAACTACTGACCACACAACTAATGAACCACACAACTATTTCAGCTGGAAACGACTGACCAAAAACCACACAACTACTGAAAACAGTACTGACCACAAGTACTGACCACAACCACTGACGACAACTACGGACCAAAATCACGCGACTACTGACCCCACAAACCTACTGGCCACAAACCGACTGGCCACAGCCACACAACTACTATATATATACAGTGCCTTGCGAAAGTATTCGGCCCCCTTGAACTTTGCGACCTTTTGCCACATTTCAGGCTTCAAACATAAAGATATAAAACTGTATTTTTTTGTGAAGAATCAACAACAAGTGGGACACAATCATGAAGTGGAACGACATTTATTGGATATTTCAAACTTTTTTAACAAATCAAAAACTGAAAAATTGGGCGTGCAAAATTATTCAGCCCCCTTAAGTTAATACTGTGTAGCGCCACCTTTTGCTGCGATTACAGCTGTAAGTCGCTTGGGGTATGTCTCTATCAGTTTTGCACATCGAGAGACTGAAATTTTTTCCCATTCCTCCTTGCAAAACAGCTCGAGCTCAGTGAGATTGGATGGAGAGCATTTGTGAACAGCAGTTTTCAGTTCTTTCCACAGATTCTCGATTGGATTCAGGTTTGGACTTTGACTTGGCCATTCTAACACCTGGATATGTTTATTTTTGAACCATTCCATTGTAGATTTTGCTTTATGTTTTGGATCATTGTCTTGTTGGAAGACAAATCTCCGTCCCAGTCTCAGGTCTTTTGCAGACTCCATCAGGTTTTCTTCCAGAATGGTCCTTTATTTGGCTCCATCCATCGTCCCATCAATTTTAACGATCTTCCCTGTCCCTGCTGAAGAAAAGCAGGCCCAAACCATGATGTTGCCACCACCATGTTTGACAGTGGGGATGGTGTGTTCAGGGTGATGAGCTGTGTTGCTTTTACGCCAAACATAACGTTTTGCATTGTTTCATCTGACCAGAGCACCTTCTTCCACATGTTTGGTGTGTCTCCCAGGTGGCTTGTGGCAAACTTTAAACAACACTTTTTATGGATATCTTTAAGAAATGGCTTTCTTCTTGCCACTCTTCCATAAAGGCCAGATTTGTGCAATATACGACTGATTGTTGTCCTATGGACAGAGTCTCCCACCTCAGCTGTAGATCTCTGCAGTTCATCCAGAGTGATCATGGGCCTCTTGGCTGCATCTCTGATCAGTCTTCTCCTTGTATGAGCTGAAAGTTTAGAGGGACGGCCAGGTCTTGGTAGATTTGCAGTGGTCTGATACTCCTTCCATTTCAATATTATCGCTTGCACAGTGCTCCTTGGGATGTTTAAAGCTTGGGAAATCTTTTTGTATCCAAATCCGGCTTTAAACATCTTCACAACAGTATCTCGGACCTGCCTGGTGTGTTCCTTGTTCTTCATGATGCTCTCTGCGCTTTTAACGGACCTCTGAGACTATCACAGTGCAGGTGCATTTATACGGAGACTTGATTACACACAGGTGGATTGTATTTATCATCATTAGTCATTTATGTCAACATTGGATCATTCAGAGATCCTCACTGAACTTCTGGAGAGAGTTTGCTGCACTGAAAGTAAAGGGGCTGAATAATTTGCACGCCCAATTTTTCAGTTTTTGATTTGTTAAAAAAGTTTGAAATATCCAATAAATGTCGTTCCACCTCATGATTGTGTCCCACTTGTTGTTGATTCTTCACAAAAAAATACAGTTTTATATCTTTATGTTTGAAGCCTGAAATGTGGCAAAAGGTCGCAAAGTTCAAGGGGGCCGAATACTTTCGCAAGGCACTATATATATATGCGAAGGTATTCAACCCTTTTGTTGCCTTATAACCTGGAGAAAAAAATTGCGCCTTTGTATCATTTGATTTACACATGCCTACCACTTTCAAGATGCAAAATATTTGAAATTGTGAAACAAACAAGAAATAAGACATAAAAACTTAACTTGAGCATGCATAACTATTCACCCCTCCCAAAATAAATATTTGTAGAGCCACCTTTTCCAGCAATTACAGTTGCAATCTCTTGGGATGTCTCTATACGCTTGGCACATCTAGCAACTGGGATTTTTTCCCATTCTTCAAAGCAAAACTGCTCCAGCTCCTTCAAGTTGGATGGGTTCCGCTGGTGTGCAGCAATCTTTAAGTCGTACCATAGATTCTCAATTGTATTGAGGTCTGGGCTTTGACTCAGCCATTCCAAGACATTTAAATGTTTCCCCTTAAACCACTCGAGTGTTGCTCTATCAGTATGCTTAGGGTCGTTGTCCTGCTGGAAGGTGAACCTCCGTCCCAGTCTCAAATCTTGTGAAGACTGAAACAGGTTTCCCTCAAGAATTTCCCTCTATTTAGCTTCATCCATCATTCCTTCAATTCTGACCAGTTTCCCAGTCCTTGCCGATGAAAAACATGCCCACAGCATGATGCTGCCACCACCATGCTTCACTGTGGGGATAGTGTTCTCGGGGTGATGGGCAGGTGTTGGGATGTGCGCCAGACATAGCATTTTCCTTGATGGCCAAAAAGCTCAATTTAGTCTCATCTAACCAGAGTATCTTCTTCCATTTGTTTGGGGAGTCTCTCACATGTCTTTTGGCGAACACCAAACGTGTTTGCTTATATATCTTTTTGAAGCAATGGCTCTGTGGAGTGTATGGCTTAAAGTCTCTGTCTCTGACCTGTTTGGAGAGCTCTTTGTTCTTCGTGGTGCCACTTGCTTGGTGGTGCCCCTTGCTTAGCGGTGTTGAAGACTTTGGGGCCTTTTAAAACAGGTGTATATACACTGCTCAAAAAAATAGAGGGAACACTAAAATAACACATCCTATATCTGAATGAATGAAATATTCTTATTAAATACTTTTTTCTTTACATAGTTGAATATGCTGACAACAAAACCACACAAAAATGATCAATGGAAATCAAATGTATCAACCCATGGAGGTCTGGATTTGGAGTCACACTCAAAATTAAAGTGGAAAACCACACAACTGGCTGATCCAACTTTGACGTAATGTCCTTAAAACATGTCAAAATGAGGCTCAGTAGTGTGTGTGGCCTCCACGTGCCTGTATGACCTCCCTACAACACCTGGGCATGCTCCTGATGAGGTGACGGATGGTCTCCTGAGGGATCTCCTCCTAGACCTGGACTAAAGCATCCACCAACTCCTGGACAGTCTGTGGTGCATTTGGCGTGTGTCAGCAGTTCCTGCAAGAGGAAGGCATTGATGCTATGGACTGGCCCGCTCATTCCCCAGACCTGAATCCAATGGAGCACATCTGGGACATCATGTCTCGCTCCATCCACCAACGCCAGCGAGCACATGGAGGGCTGTGCGGCCCTCCAAAGAAATGCCACCCCACACCATGACTGACCTACCGCCAAACCGGTCATGCTGGAGGATGTTGCAGGCAGCAGAATGTTCTCCACGGCGTCTCCAGACTCTGTCACGTCTGTCACATGTGCTGATTGTGAACCTGCTTTCATCTGTGAAGAGCACAGGGCGCCAGTGGCAAATTTGCCAATCTTGGTGTTCTCTGGCAAATGCCAAACGTCCTGCACGGTGTTGGGCTGTAAGCACAACCCCCACCTGTGGACGTCGGGTCCTCATACCACCCTCATGGAGTCTGTTTCTGACCGTTTGAGCAGACACATGTACATTTGTGGCCTGCTGGAGGTCATTTTGCTCTGGCAGTGCTCCTCCTGCTCCTCCTTGCACAAAGGCGGAGGTAGCGGTCCTGCTGCTGGGTCCTCCACGTCTCCTGATGTACTGGCCTGTCTCCTGGTAGCGCCTCCATGCTCTGGACACTACGCTGACAGACCCAGCAAACCTTCTTGCCACAGCTCGCATTGATATGCCATCCTGGATGAGCTGCACTACCTGAGCCACTTGTGTGGGTTGTAGACTCAATCTCATGCTAGCACTAGAGTGAAAGCACCGCCAGCATTCAAAAGTGACCAAAACATCAGCCAGGAAGCATAGGAACTGACAAGTGGTCTGTGGTTATCACCTGCAGAACCACTCCTTTATTGGGGGTGTCTTGCTAATTGCCTATACTTTCCACCTGTTGTCTATTCCATTTGCACAACAGCATGTGAAATTTATTGTCAATCAGTGTTGCTTCCTAAGTGGACAGTTTGATTTCACAGAAGTGTGATTGACTTGGAGTTACATTGTGTTGTTTAAGTGTTCCCTTTATTTTTTTGAGCAGTGTATATACTAAGATCATGTGACAGATCACGTGACACTTAAATTGCATACAGGTGGACTTTATTTAACGAATTATGTGACTTCTGAAGGTAATTGGTTGCAACAGATCTAATTTAGGGGCTTCATAGCAAAGGGGGTGAATACATACAGTATGCACACACCACTTTTCTGTTTTACTTTTTTTTTCTTGTAACAAGTTATTTTTTTCATTTAATTTCACGAATTTGGACTATTTTGTGTATGTCCATTACATGAAATCCAAATAAATATCCATTTAAATTACAGGTTGTAACTCAAAAAAATAATTCTGCAAGGCACTGTATACACAACAGTTCAAAAGTTGAGTCACTTAGAAATGTTCTTGTTTTTGAAAGGAAAGCACAATTTTTGTCCATTTAAAATACATTTAAATTGATCAGAAATACAGTGTAGACATAGTTAATGTTGTAAATGACTATTGTAGCTGGAAACGGTAGATTTTTTTATGGAATATCTACATAGGCCTACAGAGGCCCATTATCAGCAACCATCACTCCTGTGTTCCAATGGCACATTGTGTTAGCTAATCCAAGTTTATCATTTTAAAATGCTAATTTATCATTAGAAAACCCTTTTGCAATTATTTTAGCAAAACTGAAAACGGTTGTCTGATTAAATAAGCCTTCTTTAGACTAGTTGAGTATCTGGAGCATCAGCATTTGTGGGTTCGATTACAGGCTCCAAATGGCCAAAAACAAAGTATTTTCTTCTGAAACCTGTCTTGTTGTGTCTTGTTCTGAGAAGTGAAGGCTTTTCCGTGTGAGAAATTGCCAAGAAACTGAAGATCTCGTACAACGTTGTGTACTACTCCCTTCACAGAACAGTGTAAACTGGCTCTAAACAGAATAGAACGAGGAGTGTGAGGCTCCAGTGCACGACTGAGCAAGAGGACATTAGACTGTCTAGTTTGAGAAACAGACTCCTCACAAGTCCTCAACTGGCAGCTTCATTAAATAGTACCCGCAAAACACAAGTCTCAATGTCAACAGTGATGAAGCAACTCCGGGATGCTGACCTTCTAGGCAGAGTTGCAAGGAAAAAGCCATATCTCGGACTGGCCAATAAGAAGAAATGTTTAAGATGGGCAAAAGAACACAGACACTGGACAGAGTAACTCTGCCTAGAAGGCCAGCATCCCAGAGTTGCTTCTTCACTGTTGATGTTGAGACTGGTATTTTTCTTTCTATTTCTTGTGTTTTTTTTGTTCTACTTCACTTTATAGTGCTACTGATATTGATTACTGCATTGTTGGAAAAAGAGCTTGCAAGAGAGGCATTTCACTGTACTTGAAGGCTAGCAAGCCTTCGAAGTGGGCTTGATGGTAAGGCAAGAGGTGTTTCGGCAACTTAGCTTGCGTTGATAAAAAGCAATCATCCTCTTTCCTGCTGCCTTTTGGTAGCTGGGGCCAAACTGGAGGCCCGCCAGGGGAAGCACTGAATCATTGTGACCCTTGGCCTTTATCCCGTGGGGGAGAGCACTTCAGGCTGCATTTCCTTTAAAAAAACAGTAATTGAACGCGTAGGACTGTGTGGGAAGAGCCCTTCAGCTGATCTGGGGTGTCCGCACTGACGCAGGTGAGGTGAGGAGGGGAGGCATGTGTGAGGTGGGAGGGCCTCTGTCCTCGTTTGTGTTGTCGAAGATGCCCTGGTTAATGCAATGTGTTCAGCCTCACACCCTCATCATCCCTATCAGGTGATTTGTTGTTGTTGTTGCCGCCTTAGCTCCAGCGTGGGTTATGTAAATGGGTCTTTGTATCCATGCTGGTTGGTGCACGCCCACGTTGGACCTGTGGCTCATAGAGACCCATTAGAGGGCTGTTCCTAAGGACCTCGTGCCTTTCGGTGGAACCCTTGAAGTTGTCTGTGTATTTAGGTAGAGAATCCCTTAAGGCCAGATACGAACTTTGGGACACGAGGGAACTTGAAATTCGGGATAAATATTATGCGACGACGTCAGTGAGAGTTGAGAGTGCAGGCTTCAAATTAGGATTCAGCCCTAAGCGTGCTTAAAGGACAGTATAATTCTTGAGACTTTTTTCACCTTTCATTTAACTGAGAAATCAGTCATGAGGTTCTAATTAGGGCCTTATCACCTGTACTAGTTTATGCAAGTAAGAGTCAAAGGTTGGGAAATGCTAATTATTGAGTGAGCTTGTAATCAACTACTACTACTGCCTCTTCCTCTCAGTTCTGCAGCAGTGCAAAAAAATGAATTTACACACTGACACTGAGCAGGCTTATCACTTAAGGTGCAATTCATACAGAAGCGAATGTTTGAGGTTGGTAGTTTCCTGGTCCATGCTCTTTGAAGACCAGTACTTAGTAAGCATCTATTAAAAGAACCGGCTAATTAGGCCTAGCTGTGCTTACACCATGTCTGATGACACTCTGCTCAATGAATCAAATGTATTTATAAAGCCCTTCTTACATCAGCTGATGTCACAAAGTGCTGTACAGAAACCCAGCCTAAAACCCCAAACATCAGGCAATGCAGGTGCCGAAGCACAGTGACTAGGAAAAACTCCCTAGAAAGGCCAGACCCTAGGAATAAACCTAGAGAGGAACCAGGCTATGAGGGGTGGCTAGTCCTCTTCTGGCTGTGCCGGGTGGAGATTATAACAGAACATGGTCAAGATGTTAAAAAATTTCATAGATGACCAGCAGGGTCAAATAATAATAATCACACTGGTTGTACAGGGTGAAACAGGTCAGTACCTCAGGAGTAAATGTCAGTTGGCTTTTCACAGAGTATCTCTACCGCACCTGCTGTCTCTAGAGAGTTGAAAACAGCAGGTCTGTGACAGGTGGCACATCCGGTGAACAGATCAGGGTTCCATAGCCGCAGGCAGAACAGTTGAAACTGGAGCAGCAGCACGACCATGTGGACTGGGGACAGCAAGGAGTCATCAGGCCAGGTAGTCCTGAGGGCATGGTCTTAGGGCTCAGGTCCTCTGAGAGAGGGAGAGAAAGAAAGCGAAAGAAGAGAGAGAAAGAGAAAAAGAGATAAAAAGAGAATTCAAGAGAGCATACTTACATTCACACAGGACACTGGATAAGACAGGAGAAATACTCCAGATATAACAGACTGACCCTAGCCCCCCGAGACAAATTATTGCAGCATAAATACTGGCAGCTGAGACAGGAGGGGTCAGGAGACACTGTGGCCCCGTCCGACGATAGGGCCAAACAGGCAGGATATAACCCCACTCACTTTGCCAAAACACAGCCCCCACACCACTAGAGGGATATCTTCAACCACTAACCTACCATCCTGAGACAAGGCCTAGTATAGCCCACAAAGATCTCCCCCATGGCACAACCCAAGGTTGTAGACCCACTTTTCCTCTCCACGAGCAGCTTAGTCCAGCTAAGGTTTCAGTAGAAATATGGCGCAGATCGGGTGTGTGTTCTTAGTTTTGAATTGACGTGCAGCCTATAATAGCAACTTCATGAAATCTGAACAATTATTGACAGGAAGTCCAGAACATAATTACAACTTCTAATTGCAAAATTCCAATGCAAATTGGACCACTCAGTGTATGCACAACTTGCACTTATTCATACATGTTCATATTCTTACATGTTCATATTCTTACATGACACATTCATACAATGTTCCCAATTGAATAGTCAGTCACATGCAGCGTGAGAAAGGTCTGCACATGCATGTGTGAAGGGCAAAAACACTGTTTTCAATTAATTAAATGTGGCATGTAAGAGTGGGTTGAGGGAGTGCCAGGTTGTGTCCTAAATGGCACCCTATTCCCTATGGACCTTGATCAAAAGTAGTGCACTATATAGGGAATAAAGTGTAATTTGGGACGCCCCCCAGTACTTTTCTACGTAAAGGTGAATAATAAAAATGTGTAACCAGAATGGGTGTGCAGGGAGGACAAAGGTCGTATTAATCACTTCCTGTATCTGATGTATCCACATTACATCTAGTGGAAGAGTGGAAGAGTCAAATCCAAAACCAAATTTTATTTGTCACATGCTCCCGAATACAAACATTGTAGACTGTGAAATGCTTACTTACGAGAACTTTCCCATAATGCAGTTTAAAAAATTGGTTCTGATAGCACACTAGTATGATATCATAAAATTGTGAGCAATGCCATACTTGAAGGAAATGGCTCTGCAGCACATGTAAACAGATGGATGCTAGGGGCAAGAGAATTGTGAAAAAGAGTGACAATGCATGCAGCACATTTCCCCTTTTACTGAGTCCAAGGCCAGGTAACCGAAACGCCAAATGGAAGGAAACTGACAATCACCTACCAAATGCAATTCACAGAGCTGACAAAAAAAACTTATTTTCAAATACTCAATTGCCTCAAAGCCTTGAAAGTGCAGCAAGCCGAGTCACACCAAGCTTAATCATGTTAAATGCCATTTCTCATTACATGGTATCTTGTTCATGGACTTGGGAATAATTGTGACTATAAAACCTTACACCAAAGACTGTCCCCAGGGGTGCAATAGAAGATTTGTCTTCTGCTGGATAATTTTTCTTCAGAGTTTTGGAAATCCTCAACACTCCTTCAGGCTGAGACTGAATTTAGTTGTTTGTTAAACTCAATGGAGTGCTCAGTGTGGATTTGTACCCTTTATAGACAGCCTTTTACATAATCCAATTTAATGCAATTATGTTAGTGGTAATTAGGGTCTTCAAGGCCAGTTTCCCAGACACAGATTAAGCACATATTCCTGGACTAAAAAGTACTTTCAAAGGATAACACTTTATTAATAACATTGTTATGACATCATTATAACATTATAATAAGATTGTAATAACTCACCATAAGTCAGTAAAACACTCCTATTTAACCCTGTAGCAGTTTCAGTTGAAGTAAGTGGACATTGTAAGTGGACATTAAATTTGCTGTGTGTTTTCGGATTGTTTGTCATTTATTTTTAGACATAATGTTGATGCTACCGTCTCTCATGACCGAAAAGTGCTTCTGGATATCAGAACAGCGATTACTCACCTCGAACTGGACAAAAATTTCTTCTTTAATGAGTCTAATGTAAAGGATATACTTATTTTCCGAGACCCAAATCCCTGAATAGAATAGACGGAAATACAGAGGGCAGAGATCTGGGGGCCTTTTGAGAATTTGTCGGCGAGTGGGTAACCCGCCTCTACCATCCGTTCTATTGGCCAATGTGCAATCACTGGAGAATAAACTGGATGAGCGCCATTCGAGACTATCCTAACAACGGGACATTAAAAACTGTCAAATCTTCTGCTTCACCGAGTCGTGGCTGAACGACGACACGGATAATATACAGTTGGCTGGGTTTTCCATTGTTAGCAGTTGATGTTATTCTTCAATAACGCAGACCATAAAGGGAGAAACATATATTTATTCAAAAAGAACAACTCATATTTGTCATACTGGAAACTGTATGGTAGATTCTTCCCCGTTCTCAGTGTTTTCTCCAGTGAACAAAGTGGCAGGATGTAGTTTATACCCAAGCCTAGCCTGTGGTTGACCAATTAGAATTCCATGCAATAAAATTGTGCCAATGGCCAAATACCAAATATCCCGTTTCAGGCGCAATGTATAGACAATTTGGACCCATGGGAACTTGCCACATGTAGCTATGAGTCCCGGACTGGAACCCTTACACAGATTCTAAACAAATGTTAAACTGAAAAACAACCGTGTCCCTGACTCATTAATCTTCAGTTCCCCATTACAGAAACACTTTGTGCATTTATCTTTACATGTTCTTACACCATGCATCGGCAGGACAGAACAGCTACATCTGGTAAGAAGGAGGGGTGGGGGTGTGTTGAAATGTCAATAACAGCTGATGTGCAGTGTCTAATATTAAGGAAGTCTCGAGGTATTGCTCGCCTGAGGTAGAGTACCTCATGATAAGCTGTAGACCACACAACCGACCAAGAAAGTTCTATATATTTTTTTGTAGCAGTCTATTTACCACCGCAAACCGATGCTGGCACTAAGACCGCACTCAGTGAGCTGTATAAGGCCATAAGCAAACAAGAAAATGCTCATCCCGAAGTGGCACTCCTAGTGGCCGGGGACTTTAATGCAGGCAAACGTAAATCTGTTTTACCTCATTTCTACCAGTATGTCACAAGTGCAACTCTAGACCGCCTTTACCCCACATAAAAACCTCTCCCTCACCCTCCATTTGGCAAATTGGACCATAATTCTATCCTCCAGATTCCTGCTTACAAGCAAAAACTAAAGCAGGAAGTACCAGTGACTCGTTCAATGCGGAAGTGGTCAGAATGCGCGGATGCTACGCTACAGGACTGTCTTTCTAGCACAGACTGGAATATGTTCCAGGATTCATCCAATGGCATTGAGGAGTATACCACCTCAGTCACCGGCTTCATCAGTAAGTGCATCAACGACATTGTCCCCACAGTGACTGTACGTACATATCCCAACCAGAAGCCATGGATTACAGGCAACATCCGCACCGGGGTAAGGGCTAGAGCTGCCTCTATCAAGGAGTGGGACACTAATCCGGATGCTTATAAGAACGAACCATCAAACAGATAAAGCGTCAATACAGGACTAAGATTGAATCCTACTATACCGGCTCTGACGCTCGTCGGATGTGGCAGGGCTTGCAAACTATTACAAAGGGAAACCCAGCCTCGAGGTGCCCAGTGACTTGAGCCTACCAGACAAGCTAAATGCCTTTTATGCTCGCTTCGAGGTAAGCAACACTGAAGCATACATGAGAACACCAGCTGTTCCGGATGACAATGTGATCACGCTCTCCATAGCTGATGTGAGCAAGACCTTTAAACAGGTCAACATTCACAAGGCAGCGGGGCTAGACAGATTACCAGGACGTGTACTCAGAGCATGTGCGGACCAACTGGTAAGTGTCTTCACTGACATATTCAACCTCTCCCTGACCGAGTCAGTAATTACCTACATGTTTCAAGCAGACCACCATAGTCCCTGTGCCCAAGAAAGTGAAAGTAACCTCCCTAAATAACTACTGCACCTACCCCATGAAGTGCTTTGAAAGGCTGGTCATGGCTCATATCAACACCATCATCCCGGAAACCCTTGACCCACTCCAATTCGGATACTACCCCAACAGATCCATAGATGATGCAAATCTCAACTGCACTCCACACTGCCCTTTCCCACCTTTCCTATACCTATGTGAGAATGCTGTTCGTTGACTACAGCTCAGCGTTCAACACCATAGTGCCCACACAGCTCATCACTAAGCTAAGGACCCTTGGACTAAACCCCTCCCTCTGCAACTGGATCCTGGACTTCCTGACGGGCCGCCCCCAGGTGGAAAGGGTAGGCAACAACACATCCTCAACACAGGGACACCTCAAGGGTGCGTGCTTAGTCCCCTCCTGTACTCCCTGTTCACCCACGACTGAATGAGCAAGCAGGACTCCAACACCATCATTATTTTGCTGACGACACAACAGTGCCAGGATAACAACCTCTCCCTCAACGTGAGCAAGTCAAATGCGGTCATCGTGGACTACAGGAAAAGGAGGGCTGAGCACACCCCCATTCACATCGACGGGCTGTACTGTAATGGAGCGGGTCAAGAGTTTCAGGTTCCCTGGTGTTCACATCACCAACAAACTATCATGGTCCAAACACACTAAGACAGTTGTAAAGAGGGCACGACAACACCTTTCCCCCTCAGGAGACTGAAAAGATTTGGCATGGGTCCCTTAGATCCTCAAAAAGTTCTACAGCTGCATCATCGAGAGCATCCTGATCAGTTGCATCACTACCTGGTATGGCAACTGCTCGGCATTCGACCGTAAGGAACTACAGAGGTAATGCATATGGCCCAGTACATCACTGGGACCAAGGACCTATATACTAGAGGAGGAAGGCCCAAAAAATTGTCAAAGACTCCAGTCACCCAAGTCATATAGACTGTTCTCTCTGCTACCACATGGCAAGCGGTACCGGAGCACCAAATCTAGGTCCAAAAGGCTCCTTAACAGCTTCTATCCCCTAGCCATAAGACTGCTGAACAATTAATCAAATGGCTACCTGGACTATTTACAATGACCCCCACCTTTTGTTTGCACTACTGGTACTCAATGTTTATTATCTATGCATAGTCACTTTACTAGAGTTCGACCGATTAATCGGAATGGCCGATTAATTAGGGTCGATTTCAAGTTTTCACAATCGGAAATCGGTATTTTTGGACACCGATTATATATATTTTTTGACACCTTTTATTTAACTAGGCAAGTCAGTTAAGAACACATTCTTATTTTCAATGACGGCCTAGGAACGGTGGGTTAACTGCCTTGTTCAGGGGCAGAACGACAGATTTTTACAGAGATTCAATCTTGCAACCTTACAGTTAACTAGTCCAACGCTCTAACCGCCTGCCTCTCATTGCACTCCACGAGAAGCATGCCTGTTACGTGAATGCAGTAAGAAGCCAAGGTAAGTTGCTAGCTGGCATTAAACGCATCTTATAAAAAAACAATCAATCAATCATAATCACTAGTTAACTGCACATGGTTGATGATATTACTAGTTTATCTAGCATGTCCTGCGTTGCATATAATCGATGCGGTGTGCATATGAAAAAGGACTGTCGTTGCTCCTACGTGTACCTAACCATAAACATCAATGCCTTTCTTAAAATCTATACACAAGTATATATTTTTAAAACTGCATATTTAGTTAATATTGCCTGCTAACATGAATTTCTTTTAACTAAGTAAATTGTGTCACTTCTCTTGCAACAGAGTCAGGGTATATGCAGCAGTTTGGGCCGCATGGCTCGTTGCGAAATGTGTGAAGACTATTTCTTCCTAACAAAGACAGCCAACTCCGCCAAACGGGGGATGTTTTAACAAAAGCAATCGTTGCACGGCTGTACCTAACCATAAACACCAATGCCTTTCTTAAAATCAATACACAGAAGTATATATTTTTAAACCTGCATATTTAGCTAAAAGAAATCCAGGTTAGAAGGCAATATTAAGCAGGTGAAATTGTGTCACTTCTCTTGCATTCATTGCACGCAGAATCAGGGTATATGCAACAGTTTGGGCCGCCTGGCTCGTTGCGAACAAATTTGCCAGAATTTTACGTAATTATGACCATAACATTGGAACGGTTCCGTATTTCACTGAAAAAAGTTTTGTTATCGAAATGATAGTTTCCGGATTCGACCATATTAATGACCAAAGGCTCGTATTTCTGTGTGTTATTATGTTATAATTAAGTCTATAATTTGATATTTGATAGAGCAGTCTGACTGAGCGGTGGTAGGCAGCAGCAGGCCCTTAAGCATTCATTCAAACAGCACTTTTGTGCGTTTTGCCAGCAGCTCTTCGCTGTGCTTCAAGCATTGAGCTGTTTATGACTTCAAGCCTATCAACTCCCGAGATTAGGCTGGTGTAACCGATGTGAAATGGCTAGCTAGTTAACGGAGTGCGCGCTAATAGTGTTTCAAACGTCACTCACTTGGAGTAGTTGTTCCCCTTGCTCTGACAGAAGCTATACTGTTACACTGGCAATAGGAAAGTGCCTATACAGTGGGGCAAAAAAACTATTTAGTCAGCCATGAATGAGAAAAAAATCCAGAAAATCACATTGTAGGATTTTCTATGAATTTATTTGAAAATTATGGTGGAAAAATAAGTATTTGGTCACCTACAAACAAGCAAGATTTCTGGCTCTCACAGACCTGTAACTTCTTCTTTAAGAGGCTCCTCTGTCCTCCACTCGTTACCTGTATTAATGGCACCTGTTTGAACTTGTTATCAGTATAAAAGACACCAGTCCACAACCTCAAACAGTCACACTCCAAACTCCACTATGGCCAAGACCAAAGAGCTGACAAAGGACACCAGAAACAAAATTGTAGACCTGCACCAGGCTGGGAAGACTGGTTTGAAGAAATCAACTGTGGGAGCAATTATTAGGAAATGGAAGACATACAAGACCACTGATAATCTCCCTCGATCTGGGGCTCCACGCAAGATCTCACCCTGTGGGGTCAAAATGATCACAAGAACGGTGAGCAAAAATCCCAGAACCACACGGGGGGACCTAGTGAATGACCTGCAGAGAGCTGGGACCAAAGTAACAAAGCCTACCATCAGTAACACATTACGCCGCCAGGGACTCAAATCCTGCAGTGCCAGACGTGTCCACCTGCTTAAGCCAGTACATGTCCAGGCCCGTCTGAAGCTTGCTAGAGAGCATTTGGATGATCCAGAAGAAGATTGGGAGAATGTCATAAGGTTAGATGAAACCAATATAGAGCTTTTTTTTTTGTAAAAACTCAACTCGTCGTGTTTGGAGGACAAAGAATGCTGAGTTGCATTCAAAGAACACCATACCTACTGTGAAACATGTGGGTGGAAACATCATTCTTTGGGGCTGTATTTCTGCAAAGGGACCAGGACGACTGATCCGTTTAAAGGAAAGAATGAATGGGGCCATGTATCGTGAGATTTTGAGTGAAAACCTCCCTCCATCAGCAAGGGCATTGAAGAGGAAACATGGCTGGGTCTTTCAGCATGACAACGATCCCAAACACAACGCCCGGGCAACGAAGGAGTGGCTTCGTAAAAAGCATTTCAAGGTCCTGGAGTGGCCTAGCCAGTCTCCAGATCTCAACCCCATAGAAAATCTTTGGAGCGAGTTGAACGTCCATGTTGCCCAGCAACAGCCCCAAAACATCACTGCTCCAGAGGAGATCTGCATGGAGGAATGGGCCAAAATACCAGCAACAGTGTGTGAAAACCTTGTGAAGACTTAGAGAAAACGTTTGACCTCTGTCATTGCCAACAAAGGGTATATAACAAAGTATTGAGATAAACTTTTGTTATTGACCAAATACGTATTTTCCACCATAATTTGCAAATAAATTCATTAAAAATCCTACAATGTGATTTTCTGGAGAAAAAAAATCTAATTTTGTCTGTCATAGTTGAAATGTACCTATGATGAAAATTACAGGCCTCTCTCATCTTTTTAAGTGGGAGAACTTGCACAATTGGTGGCTGACTAAATACTATTTTGCCCCACTGTAAGAACATCCAATAGTCAAAGGTATATGAAATACAAATGGTAGAGAGAGAAATAGTCCTATAAATACTATATTAACTACAACCTTAAACCTCTTACCTTGGAATATTGAAGACTCATGTTAAAAGAAACCACCAGCTTTCATATGCTCTCATGTTCTGAGCAAGGAACTTAAACGTTAGCTTTCTTACATGGCACATATTGCACTTTTACCTTCTTCTCCAACACTTTGTTTTTGCATTTTTTAAACCACATTGAACAGGTTTCATTATTTATTTAAGGCTAAATTGATTTTTGATGTATTATATCAAGTTAAAATCAGTGTTCATTCAGTATTGTTGTAATTGTCATTATTACAAATAAATAAAAATCGACAGATTAATCGGTATCAGCTTTTTTTGGTCGCATTTGAAAAATCATAATAGGACGACCTCTACACTTTACCCCTACCTACATGTACAAATTACCTCGACTAACCTGTACCCCCGCACATTGACACGGTACCGGTACCCCCTGTATACTGCCTTGTTAATGTAATTTTATTGTTACTTTTTTAAACTTTTTTAAAACTTTTAGTTTATTTAGTTGAACTGCATTGTTAGTTAAGGGCTTTTAAGTTAGCATTTTACGGTAAAGGTCTACAGCTGTTGTATTCGGGGCATGTGAAAAATATGATTTGATTACTCACTCTGGACATTTAACAGTGATGTCTGAATCTTGAAAAACAACATCTTCAGCAAGCATTTGACAATATCCACTTCCAATCCCTGTGGCATTTCTAAAACATAGTTCTAAAAATATGACTAGTAGTTTGGGTATGTGAGTGTGTAATTGAAATGTGGAATCATGCATAATCATGAATAAATACCACAGCAATAGCAGACCAAAAACAAGTCATCCCTCCTGCTGGTCTTTGGCCCTGGAGACAATGAGACGTCCAATTACCTCTGCTTATTCGTCATCATTAGCAACTGTTACCATACCATTATCACAGTTTAAAGACAACTACTAATCATACTAGTTCACACATCCTCAAATAGCCTGGCTATGAATCATATTTGATTCAATGGAGACATTGTAAATCAATCAATTACTTTATTTGTAGAATACAAGTGAATGACGCAGTGTTTTTTTTTTAAATATCTGTGTTCCCCCTCACCCATTGTAAAATGTCAGAAGTGAAGAATATATTTAAAGTCAGTGAAAGTTGAATTATCACTGACATACTGACATAGATTTTTCACATACTCAACACAAAAAAGAACCCCAACAAACAGAACAGTTTTGAGTTTACTTCTGAAATAATTGCAGCATTTTGCTTCCCGATGGACATAACGTGATAACTTTTGTTGTTCTGCTCTTTCACTTTATTACTATTGGCAATATACTGTACATTGTTCTGCCCTCACGATGTGTGTGGGGTTCAACACTTGGCAGACAACGTACAACTCCCAATAAAGACCCTGGAGGCAGGAGTACCAATTGGAATCTTTAGTGAAAGCAATTTGAAAAACTGTAAAATACAGAATAAAGAAAATATTATGCACACATTCACATAATACCAATGAATACAAATAATGAATAGCTTGGAATATAGTATGAATATGGAATTTGTCCATACGCTAACCATCACAGGCTAACAATAAAGCCTAGCTAGCCAGTACAAAAATGACATAAAGCATATTACCCTGCATCTGACTGCTGGCTTGCTTTGAAGCTAAGCAGTGTTGGTCCTGGTCAATCCCTGGACGGAAGACCAGACGCTGCTGGAAGTGGTGTTGGAGGGCCAGTAAAGCACCCTTTCCTCTGGTCTAAAAAAAATATCCCAATGTCCCAGGGCAGTGATTGGGGACATTGCCCTGTGTAGGGTGCCGTCTTTTTGAATGGAAGTTAAACGGGTGTCGTGACTCTCTGTGGTCACTAAAGATCCCATGGCACTTATCGTAACAGGCTGACTACACCGCTGGTGTCGCGTGCACTTGCATTGCAAAATAAATTTAGAAATCTATGTTATTCAATTATTGCGCGCGCCAACGAGCGTCTGCGTTGCCAAGGGCTAAAATAGAAATCAGTTCTATTTCTGACGCAGATCGCTCTGCAAGTCTTGCATCTCCCATCTCCTCATTGGTTTATAGAAGCAGGTACCCACGTGGCTGACTGAAAGACGAACGAGGTCAGTGGCGGTAATGCACCTAATATATGAAAGACTATAAACGATTTGGTTGACCGTTTTATGTGTGGATTAATTGGCGGAGCAGAAGACCTTGTGCATTTCAGGTAAAATAACAACTCAATGTTTATATTCCAGGACAAATGAGCTAGTAACAGCAAGCTAGCTAAATAGGACAAATTTGCTAGCAAATGCAAGCTAACTAGCTAAATTTCCATAAATGTGTATTCGACCTGTCCCCAAATGAATATAATTGGTTTAGAGCTTGTATTGCTATTTTAACCTGTGTGTCGTGATCACGCTTGGTGTGGGGGGACAAAGTAAACGTATGCACGGTGGCGCACACGCGCAGCCGGTTTGGGTTCGGTGTAATGGTAGGGGTGTTAACCCCGGTGTCCTGGCTACATTCCCAAGCTGTCCCTCATGGCTACTTAATCATCCCCAGCTTAAAATTGGCTCAATCATCCCTCGCCCCTGTAACTGTTCCCCAGGTCATTGCTGTAAATGAGAATGTGTTCAGTCAACTTACCTGGTAAAATAAGGGTTAAATAAAGAAAATGACAGAAATTGTGCCACTTTACATTACTCTTACATGAACAGGGCTCCGGGCAGCCGAGCGGAAATGGAGGAAAACTCGCCTCCCTGCGGACCTGACATCCTTTCACTCCCTCCTCTCTACATTTTCCTCTTCTCTCTCTGCTGCTAAAGCCACTTTCTACCACTCTAAATTCCAAGCATCTGCCTCTAACCCTAGGAAGCTCTTTGCAACCTTCTCCTCCCTCCTGAATCCTCCTCCCCCTCCCCCCTCCTCCCCTCTCTGCAGATGACTTCGTCAACCATTTTGAAAAGAAGGTCGACGACATCCGATCCTCGTTTGCTAAGTCAAACGACACCGCTGGTTCTGCTCACACTGCCCTACCCTGTGCTCTGACCTCTTTCTCCCCTCTCTCTCCAGATGAAATCTCGCGTCTTGTGACGGCCGGCCGCCCTACAACCTGCCCGCTTGACCCTATCCCCTCCTCTCTTCTCCAGACCATTTCCGGAGACCTCCTCCCTTACCTCATCCGGCGCGGCCCACGCTTGGATTGCGTCCTACCTGACAGGTCGCTCCTACCAGGTGGCGTGGCGAGAATCCGTCTCCACACCACGTGCTCTCACCACTGGTGTCCCCAGGGCTCTGTTCTAGGCCCTCTCCTATTCTCGCTATACACCAAGTCACTTGGCTCTGTCATAACCTCACATGGTCTCTCCTATCATTGCTATGCAGACGACACACAATTAATCTTCTCCTTTCCCCCTTCTGATGACCAGGTGGCGAATCGCATCTCTGCATGTCTGGCAGACATATCCGTGTGGATGACGGATCACCACCTCAAGCTGAACCTCGGCAAGACGGAGCTGCTCTTCCTCCCGGGGAAGGACTGCCCGTTCCATGATCTCGCCATCACGGTTGACAACTCCATTGTGTCCTCCTCCCAGAGCGCTAAGAACCTTGGCGTGATCCTGGACAACACCCTGTCGTTCTCAACTAACATCAAGGCGGTGGCCCGTTCCTGTAGGTTCATGCTCTACAACATCCGCAGAGTACGACCCTGCCTCACACAGGAAGCGGCGCAGGTCCTAATCCAGGCACTTGTCATCTCCCGTCTGGATTACTGCAACTCGCTGTTGGCTGGGCTCCCTGCCTGTGCCATTAAACCCCTACAACTCATCCAGAACGCCGCAGCCCGTCTGGTGTTCAACCTTCCCAAGTTCTCTCACGTCACCCCGCTCCTCCGCTCCCTCCACTGGCTTCCAGTTGAAGCTCGCATCCGCTACAAGACCATGGTGCTTGCCTACGGAGCTGTGAGGGGAACGGCACCTCAGTACCTCCAGGCTCTGATCAGGCCCTACACCCAAACAAGGGCACTGCGTTCATCCACCTCTGGCCTGCTCGCCTCCCTACCACTGAGGAAGTACAGTTCCCGCTCAGCCCAGTCAAAACTGTTCGCTGCTCTGGCCCCCAATGGTGGAACAAACTCCCTCACGACGCCAGGACAGCGGAGTCAATCACCAC